>NC_054832.1:36356098-36971765 GCF_018345385.1 Vulpes lagopus
TATCTTTATTGAGCTCATCAGAAAAGTCTTTAAGTATCCCCTTAAGGGAAATTTTTTTTTTTTTTGTCACAAGCAGGTATTTAAGAGCCAGGTAAGAATATGAAATACTCTAAACTGCTCAGATTTTATCACTTGCAAATAACACTGTCAGTTGTTTTCCTTAAAGTGACAGACCCACTTCATTCATTTTCTATGTCAAAAACTCAAGCCTAAATAACAATAACAATAATTTGTCTGTCAATCACCCTTTCAAGTAAAACGTGTTCCAAGACAGAGTAGTGACGTAAACTGGCAATTCAATCATATTAGTCTCGAAATAACCACAAGTCCTTTTTGAATACTTCTTTTTTTGTCACAGAATATTAAAAAGATGTGATCTCAAGATTTAAGACTTATAATACATAAATGTTATTGTTTCATCTAAGACATTTTTAAGTCAAACTGGATTTTTTTTTTTTTTTTTTTTTTTACTGTAAATGGGTAGCTGTGGCAGAAACAGTGTGTACTAGCATAGTGTGGTGCCACTTATTCACTGCCTTGATTCATGCTAGAGCACAGGCAGCTTTATTTTCAATACAAATGTCAACACAGGGAAAAAGACAAAGCAGTAGCATTATTTTTAAAAATAGCAATGACTCTCTGGACCCTCTGGAGGGATCTCTAGGAGAACCAGGGTCCATGGAGAATACTTTGAGAATCACTGTACTACTTACTAGTCTATCTACCTCACAGAACTGTACCGTCCTGTTATATTTTCAGGGCACAGAGTTAGCAAAAAAATGGGTGCTCAAGAAATACAAATTTATTTATTACAGATAGTGGCATCCTTACCATATTAAAATGTAGTTGAGTTACATGAGTAGTTCTTAATAGGGAGTAAAAAGATACAGGAAGGTAAATTATTAGAGATGATGAAGAGCTATGGATGTTTTTTTTAAATAAAATAAAATTGAGCATTCAAGGAGGAAATGAGAATAAGAATTAATTAACCCAGAATGAAGAGACATGAGTAGCCAATCTTTCAGAAATGATAGGAATAAAAGAAAAGTGTAGGGTAGAGGGAATGGAATGTGTGATCCGAGTGAAAGCCTAGAGACTCTGGATGCCCAGAAGACAATGGCTAGATTTTGTAGTTTCTGGGTCAGGGGGATGCCCAGGGGCTCAGTTTTTAACTTTGAAGTTAAGTATAAATGGATCTGGAACTCCAATAGGCCCTTCTCTATGGAACCCATGAGTTAAAAAGAAGTCTACATGACAAAATAGGGATCAACCACAGAGAAATCATTCTAAGAAGCTGTAAGAATAAGAAAAAAAAAATACAGTAAACAAGAGCAATAACATCTATAACTGCTTGAAAGTTTCTATTTAATACTTTAAATCCAGAGTTAATCATGTAATAAACTATTTTCTCTGTCTCCACTCCACAGATAAAGTTGTTCCCTGAAATTCTCCCACACTGAATTGGATCTTCGGTGCTCATCAAAATTGGTCAGAGTAGGGGCAGCCCCGGTGGCGAAGCGGTTTACCGCCGCCTACAGCCCAGGGCGTGATCCTGGAGACCTGGGATTGAGTCCCGTGTTGGGCTCCTTGCATGGAGCCTGCTTCTCTCTCTGCCTGTTTCTCTCTCTCTCTCTGAATGAAAAAAATAAATCTTTAAAAAAAAAAAAAAAAAACTGGTCAGAGTAAAGCAGACAGTACAACAAAAGAAAAAATGAGAAAAGTCAGTAAGCCTAAGAAGCAAACCTTCAAAGGGATATGCTGTTTCATTTTGATCGCCAAGTGATGAAACAGCCTCCTCAAGAAGGCATGACATGTGGCCGGCTGAAAGATAATCCCCAACTCTCAGAGGCCATCACACTGCGGTTATTCTGATTAAACGCTGGCTCCCTTAATAAACAACAACAACCTTCTCCCCCCATCACCCACACCTCAAACCAAATCAGCCTACCTTACTAACATGAAGACGGCTGTTTGAACCACGAACTGGAGGCAAATTATCTTCCATTGCTGGAAATGTTTCAGTCTCATGGAAGTATACTTCATCTTCTTTTTTAATTTCTGATACCCAACTCTGAGAAGTGGGAGAAGAAAAGAAGATACACATACAGTTTGAAGTAATTAACCAGGTGTTAGAAAGGATTATATATCATCATAGTTTCTGCCGGGTCCATTTTTTGGGTGACGATTTGGTCATGCCATTCTATCTATAATGCCCTTCTACTATTCTTTTAAAACATGGTAAAATACACAATACTTATCATCTCAACCACTTTCAAGTGTACAGTCCGGTATTGTTATGCACATTCACATGGTGTTGCTATTCCTACTTTTCATATCTAACAAGCTTACTGACATCCATCCCTTCCATCAAGCTTTCCCTGGACTACCTAACTGGGCTAATGCTCCTTCCCCTGTTTTAACGCAGAGATTTAAAGTAATCCATTTACTGCTCATCTCTCTCACCTTCTGTAAATTCCTTGAGGGCAGAACCTGTCTTAAGTCTCATCTTTGTGATTCAGGAAACTAGCACGGCATCTGGCACATAATAGGTTCCTAATAATGTTTATTAAACTGAATTGTCACAGGTTCCAGGAAGAATTGAGTTAGATTATAGAATAGAAAAATAGAATACAATTCTATTATTAATATTATTCAGCAGCTATATAGGGAGGTTCTAGTATTTGTCAGACGCTATATTAAATTAGGCACCATGATACAGCAATAAACTATATCGTCTGTCCTAACCGTGTAGGAGGCAGGAAAATAAAAAGGGGGCAGAGAGGTGAAACAGGAGAAGAAACAAAAAGACCGTAAAGGGAGAAAGGTAAAAGGGGGAGGCATTACAGAGGAGGTCAAAGAGTAAGAGAGAATAGGGGAAGAGGGAGAAGTGGCAGGGAAAAGCATGAAAGAAAAGGAGACAAGACAAATCAAGAGGTGACTGAAAAAGAACACGCAATTGGAAAAAAATAAGTTTTGCAACTAAAACTAAGCTGTTATTCCCCAGACAATAGAGCCAAAGAACTCTGGATGTAAACTATTTTATTTTTTTTAATGCATTCTCTGATTGGTTTGCAGAAGCTTTTTTTTTTTTTTTTTAAGATTTTATTTATTTATTCATGAGAATACACAGAGAGGAGAGAGAGAGAGGCAGAGACACAGGCAGAGGGAGAAGCAGGCTCCATGCAGGGAGCCCAACATTCCGGCTCTCCAGGATCACGCCCCAGGCTGTAGGCAGCACTAAACAGCTGAGCCACCGGGGCTGCCCTAAACTGCTATTTTAATATGTAGATTAATTACCAGGTTTTTTATTTCAAGCCAATAAAATGACAAAATGAGAAACCTCAAAGTTTAAAAAACGTAGTATTCTGAGTTAGAGAATACATATTCCTTAAAATTGCCTTCCAGTGTATTATTCAACCCATAAAATATGCTGAAGAAAATCAAGTTAAAAAAAAAAAGTCTCTCCAGAATCTGCTTTAAGAAGTTATTTCCTAAGCAAAATGAAACCACAAAGGAACTCTGAGAAAATACAGGCAAACATGATTCTGGTGGAGAGGAAGCTTGCTCAAGTATAAAATCAATTAAAGATCATAAGGGATAAAACTAAAAGAAGTGATTACATAAATTTTTTTTAATGAATAAACATGAAAAACATCATATACAAATATAAAAGCTTAATGATAAATTGAAGGAAAATTCATTAGAATATATATGACAGAACTCTTACAAATAAGAAAACATCATCAGAAAAATTAATAAAGTGTTATCTCCTGGCCCTGATGGAGTAACAGGGACTGGATTTGCCCTCCTGCTTACACTCTAGAATACTGGATAAGATATATGAAGCAGCAGTTTTCAGACCACTGGACAACAGATAGCAGAGAACAATGATCCTTGGAAGAAAGGAGCAAATGAGGGAAGCTGTGCATTTTACCCTAATCTACTCCTAGTTTCCAGGCTATAGCATAGGGAAAGGAAACCCTAACAGCCCTGTGGTCTCAATGAATTCAGAAGAACACAGTTCAGGCTTCAGAGAGACAAAGATGGCAAAGATCCAGGGGTACAAAATACCCAAGATGAGGGAGCTAGACAGAGAGAACTCTAAGGATAACCTGATAGCACTGTTTCTGTTAAAGAAATGTAATTCATAGTCAAAATTGTTCTTACAATGAAAACTTGAGACCTAGTAGGCATCAATGGTGAATTCTGGAAAACATTAAAGGAAGAAATAATACCAATTACACACAAACCTTCCTAGAATATTCAGGAAGAGAGAATACTTCCCAACTCATTCTATGAGGCCAGCATTACCCTGTTACCCAAACCAGACAACATTACAAGAAAACTACAGGCTAGTATCTCTCATGACAGCAGGCCCAAAAATCCTTCATAAGATTTTAGCAAATTAAGTCCAGCAATATATAAAAAAGACACATCATGGGGATCCCTGGGTGGCTCAGCGGTTTGGTGCCTGCCTTCCGCCCAGGGCGTGATCCTGGAGTCTGGGGATCGAGTCCCACATCGGGCTCCTTGCATGGAGCCTTCTTCTCCCTCTGCCTATGTGTCTCTGTGTCTCTCATGAATAAATGAATAAAATTTATTAAAAAAAAAAAGACACATCATGATCAAATAGCGTTTATCCCCAAATGCAAGACTTGTATAACATTTGAAAACAATGTACATAATTTACCTTATTTACAAACTACAAAGAAAATCTTACTTTTCTTCTCAATAAATGCAGGAAGAGCATTTCATAAAATTCTATACCCGTTCATGATAAAAATTCTCATCAAACAAGAATATAGGTACCCTCCTAAACTTTATAAAGGGTCATGTCATAAAATCTAAAGCCAACACTATACTTAATAGTGAATGGCTGGACAGCCCAGGTGGCTTAGCGGTTTAGCGCCACCTGCAGCCCAGGGCTGGATCCTGGAGACCCGGGATGGGGTCCTGCGTTGGGCTCCCTGCATGGAGCCTGCTTCTCCGTCTGCCTGTGTCTCTGCCTCTCTCCCTCTCTGTGTGTGTCTCTCATGAATAAATAAAATCTTTAACAACAACAACAAATCTCTGAACATAACAATGTAAATACAACACTAATGAACTGTATACTTAAAAATGGCTAAGATGGTCAATTTTGTGATACGTATTTTACCACACCAAAAATAAATAAATACATACATATACATAAAATTTCATACTAGGGTGACTTAGAATGAGCAAGATTGAGATTAAAAAATATTAACTTTTAAAATTGTAGAAAATATTAAATTCTTAGGAATAAATATAACAAAATATGCAAGAACTACACACTGAAAATTAAAAGACACTGGCACAAAAAATTAAAGATTTAAATGAACAGAAAACATATGCTCATGGATCAGAAATTTCACTATTATTGTCAATTATTACAAAATTGATCCATAAATTCAACATAATCCCAACCCAAAGACAAACAAGTTATTTTGTAGCTAGCTCCTGGCTAGCAAAGGACCTAGAATAGCCAAAACAACTATGAAAAAGGAGAACCAAGGGGAAGGACTTGGACTATCTGATTTTAAGACTTAATCATAATCAAGAGAATGAGATATTAAAGAGAGGAATTTTTTTAAAGATTTTATTTATTTATTCATGATAGACACAAAGAGAGAAAGGCAGAGACACAGGCAGAGGGAGAAGCAGGCTCCCAGCAGGGAGCCCGATGCAGGACTCGATCCCAGGACCCCAAGGATCATGCCCTGAGCTGAAGGCAGACACTCAACTGCTGAGCCACCCAGGTGTCCCTAAAGAGAGACATTTAGATTAATGAAAGAGAATAGAGTCCAGAGATAGACCCACACATACATGATCAATTAACTTTTGATGGTACCAAGAAGTTCCATGGAGAAACTTTCATTAAGCAGTACTTAAGGGAACCCTGGGTGGCGCATCAGTTTAGCGCCTGCCTTTGGCCCAGGGCGCGATCCTGGAGACTCGGGATCGAGTCCCACGTCGGGCTCCCGGTGCATGGAGCCTGCTTCTCCCTCTCCCTCTGCCTGTGTCTCTGCCTCTCCCTCTCTCTCTGTGTGTGACTATCATAAATAAATTTTTTAAAAAATTTTAAAAAAAAGCAGTGCTTAAAATCTTGGATATCTGTATTTCGTGTGTGTATATCTATGATTTCTCCAAAATTAAAACAGATCTCAGACCTAAAGTTAAAACTAGAAACTGGGACACCTGGGTGGCTCAGTAGTTGGGCAGCTGCCTTCCGCTCAGGTTGTGATCCCAGGATCTGGGACAGAGTCCCGCATCCCGGTTCCCTGCAGGATATATAAACATATTTGCAAAAGATGTATCTGATGAAAGACGTGTATTTTACAACTCAATAAGAACACAAATAATCCAATTTTTTTTAATGGACAAAGTATTTAAAAGCTCTTCACAGAAGACACATGGATGTCAAATAAGCACAGGAAAAACCACTCAACAGGGCCAGTCATTAGAGAAACAAATTAAAACCACAGTGAGATATCACTGCATACCTAACAGAAAAGCTGAAATGGACAAAACTGGCAATACTAACTGCTAACCAGGATTCAGAGCAACAGGAGTTTTTATCCATCACCAGCAGGAATGTCACTTTGGAAAACATTTTGTTCATTAACTGATGAGTGGATAAACAAACTGTGAGATATCCACACAATACTATGCAGCAATTAAAACTATGGACATGTAACAACATAAATGCATCTCAAAAGCATGATGCTAAGTGAATGAAGACACAAAAAACCACACACTGTATGATTATATTTAGAAAAGACAAATTCAAAAAAATAAAGACAAATCCATAATGATAGAAAGCAGTTCAGCGGTTACCAGGGACCAGGATGCAGGGTCAGTACTGACTGCACAGGGGCACAAGGAAACTTTTCAAAGTAATAGAAATGTTTAATAGCATAGACAGGTGTCAGAACTCAGTGAAATACAGACAATTAAATTTTTATTTAAATGTAAGTTATACCTCAATAGAGCTGATTAAAAGAAATCACTAAAGATATAGGCCATTAACAAAAGGAGAAATTCAACTGATGGACAAAAAAATTTAATGTTGCTAGTAATCAAACAAATACACGAAATTTTCAATTCTTTAATTGATTAAAAATGATTATAGGGGCACCTGGGTGGTTTGGCTCTTAGGGTCCTGGGATCCAGACCCACAGCCCAGCATTGGCTCCCTGCTCAGCAGGGCGCTGGCTTCTCCCTCTCACTCTGCCACTTCCCCCTGCTCCTGTGCACTTGGTCTCCCAAATAAATAAAATCTTCACAAAACAAACCAAAAAACCCAAAAGATATTACAAGCCAACATGTTTGTACAGCACTATTTATAGAAGCTGGTGAATTATGTTTCTTTGATAGGACAGAACATTAATCACATAAAACACATGGGTGGGTGTACGAACACAACATACACGTTCACAATATTCTCCTGGGTTTGAGAAGCAACCAATACTACCTAAGTGATTACCACTAAAAGCCCTTCACTGACAAAAAGAAAGAAACCTAGGATTTTAGAAAAGTGAAGTAGACACATGTACAATGTGGCAATGTCACAAAAAACTTTGTCACTGTATACCTTTATATCACTGTCAATTTGTCTCCATTCTTCTGCTGTAAAACTGGATGCTGTTGCTGGAGGTTTATCTTTCCTCAAAGCTCTACTTTCAGGAGCCAAGCCTTTAAGGCGCTTTTCACAAAATTCCGTAAGTTCCGGATAATGTCCTTCCTCACCAGACCTTTAAAAAAATTCAGAACTTTGGAGTTACCACTCTATTTAAGGATCATGTAGATTTGTAAACCAGGGTCCATGGAGCAGAGGGGTTCTGCGGAGAACTCCAGAGCCACCCCTGCACAGGGATGAAGGCTGGGCTGTGTGGGGGCTTCCCACTCACCTTACCCCATTTTTAGCTGTTAATCTGTGGAGTGATGCAGTGAAGGAAAAAATGGAGCTCCAAAGATATCAGCTTCCAAAACAGTTTGCAAGTTAAATAAACAACGCTAATACATAAGGTAATTTTAACTTATAAATGGTAATTCAGTATTAAGAGACAGGTGGAAAGTGAGACTGGATTTCCTTCTCAAGGAGGAGTTTGTAGCTCCTTTTTCCCCCTGCCAAAGAGATGGGAAGAAAATGGCAGAGGAACAAGTTCAGAGTAACATGCCTCTAAATTCAAGCACTCAAGGAACAGAATTCATTCCCAGAGAGTGGTATGGAGAACTCTTGTTTTTGAAGGAAAACCAATCTTTTCCCCTTTTAAGTGCTGGAAGAAAAATGTTCTCTTGAATGCTGATGAGGCTTATGTTCCTTGCTGGAAGTAGACCTAGCCAGAACCCTCTAAACTAACCACAAGATCAAAACAACTATTTTGGAACCTAAGGGACGGGGGCGGGGCGGGGGTGGGGGGGAGTGCTATCAACAATCTCAATATGTGAAAATTCCCTGCAACGTTTCTAAGAGTCTCAGCTTTCAGGCAACAATACAATTGGTATACTGAAACATAAAAGAATTTTTATTTTTTATTTTTATCTTTTTTATAAAAGAATTTTTAAATGCTTACCTGAGCACACAAAAAATTTTTTCCAAGTGTTTAACATCTGAACATTTTTCAATATACTTGAAATCCAAATGTTCAACAGGAATTTTAAACATTTTTGTTGTTCCAAAGCCCCAAAATGACGGATAATCTTTGGCAGTCATGGCTGAAATGTAGTATAGGAAAATAGTTATGCAGCAAATATATATATAATAATACCATCTAGGTCTTTTTATAACATTTATTTTTCATTTCTATGGAAAAAGAAAGTGTTTTCTCTAAAGAGAAAGTAGACTTAAAATTCTCTCTGCTAACAGTCAACAGTCATGGAGCTAAATTACTAAATTCCTAAATACACGGATTATCTCAATCTTAAATTAAAACACAAAGCACGTTTTAGTGCTATGGAGAAGAAAAAATCTTTTCCTCTACTCATTTAGGCTCAGTGCCTGAGACTCCAAAACGGATAAAAGATACATTAGCAGGAGAAAAGGTTTATTTTATACACACAAGGGGCAGGGCAGTGGCAAGGGCAGCGGGGTATTCATAGTAAAATGAAAACCCAAAGAAGCTGTTAGGCCTGGGAGGCTACATATCATTTTAACAAAGGGTGATAAGTTGTGGAGGAATAATTAGACAAAGAGAAAAGGAAGTTGGCTTCTAGGAAAAGGTAAATACATGGGAGAAACTAAAGAAGGATAATGGCTTCCTTAATAAGGTTTGTTTATGCAGACTCATCCTGGTGCTGCCCATCTACTGAGGTTTGTTCTCCTTTACAAAGAGAAATTTATGCCCTGCTACTAGGCAGAAAGGGGGAGGGTGAGAGTTCTTTCTGTCGTTTGTTAACTGTTTTCAGTTTAAAATAATCTTTATGCCTAAATGGCTTATTTGAGGATGGCATATTCTGTCCCCTTAGGTGCTCAAACTGCTTTAGAAGATAGCTTTTAATGGTGATTTCAATGACGACTTCTACTTCAGTTGTTTGTTCACGTTCCAACCATGCTTTGTGATTCAACACAAACATAATATTCTTAACCTCACCTTTCCCATTCCCTGCCTCCTTACATTCCCTGCTGCCCACTCCCGTCAACGACCAGCTCCCACATCTGTGTTCTGACAGCACGGTGCCCAAAGCTTTCTCACAGCATATATTCTAATTATGTATTTTTGTCTTCCCTCTTAGATTGTGAGATCTCACTTTATTCATCATCATATATTCAGGACTAACCTAAGTAGTACCTCTACCCTTAAGAAACACTTGAACGAAACTGGGAATAAGGGGGCCTTGGATGGTTTCACTTTAACGATACTGCCAATGATGATGATAATAACACCAACAAATACTTACACAGTTCTTAACATGTGCTGTGCATCATCCTGAGAATTTTACATATATTACCTCATTTAATCTTTCAACTACTGTTATCAGGTTTTATTTCAAGTAGACAGTAGTAGTAACAGTTACGGCTATGGAGCTAAATTACTGTGTGCCATAGATTATTATCTAACATAACCTTCAAAACCACTTTCATGAAGGGTAGTAATAATTACTCCCATTTTACAGAAATGTTTGTGTTAAGTAACCGGCTCAAGATCATATGTTAAGTAGCAACTGAGGATTTGAATCTCAGTAGGCAAATACAGAACCCACATACCTAGCCATCATACCCAGGCTTTTCAAATTATAGGTGGTAACCCCTGAAATCAATTTAGTGAGCTGCAATTAACATTGTTTTATAATAAGATATCCAGAACAGCAACAAAAAAGTCTGGCTACTTGACATACATACCATTAAAGTGGAACACTGGTTTGTAAAGATTTTTATTTCATGTTTATACCAATGACAACCGTGTGAATATAAATGCACGTGTTGTAAAATATATTTCCCATTGTGAGTCACTGACAAAGTGTTTTAAAAACTGGTACAGTAAAACATACTGAGTTGTAAATTTAAAAACAAGAAGTAGCAATGAGTCTAGTTAACCCAAAGTATTTCCCTCAGCATGCTTGCCCTCTGGGATTGTCATACATCAGACCTCTGCAGAGAGAAGGCTCTGTCAGCTTCTGCTGGCTTGGACTGGAGCACAGAACACACATCATCACCTCTGGGGTGAGATCCAGCTGAGAAATGAGATCGTGATCTTCGCACTATACCGGCAGAACCCGGGATGATGAATGCATCCCATCACAAGGATAGCCTTAAGAGTAGAAGTTACTGGAAAGTAACATGAAGAACTTCTAAATTATCAATGCTGCCCAGAACAAAATGGTTTGCATTAGGAGAATTTTTCTAAAGAGTTGACAGGTCTTTGATGGGAGAAACTTAAGCATCCAAAGGGATTAAAATCTTAAATTTGTCTTGCAATCCCTGAGATTTTAGGATTTGAATAGTGAAGAAAATTTTAAGTGACAGAGCCATCTCTTACCAATTTCATTCTGCACACTGTTTTAACAGTTCTCTGAAAATCCTTTTTGAAAACTTCCATGTTTCTTTTTTTTGGGGGGGGGAGGGGGATTCCCCCGCCCCAGGATGCACATCTCAAGACTACTCAAGTTCCAAAAAACAAGTCTTACAAGGCTGTATTTGCTCTCGTTAGAACCCTCCCACATCCGCTTGTAATTTCTTTCATTAGCAAAATCCTTAGTTCTAGTTGCATTTAACCTCTTCTCCGTCATCTGACCCACATCCCTTTCCCATACTCCCGAATCAGCTGACAGGTGGGAGCCACCTCCGGCGGCCACCGTGGGAGGAAGTAACCCGCAACTCTCCCTCCTAGGCACGTTCTTTCCCGCACCGACGGGGCCGAGCGCCCTCTGCAGGCGGAGGCGGGAGGAAACGGCTTCCGTAGCCGTAGCAACAGCTTCTGTGTACCGCGCGGCCCGGAGCCGCCGGGGGCGGGGACTGCCCGGGAGCCCGGAGCTCTACAGCCAACCCAACGGTCACGGGCACTTCGGGCGCCTCTGAAATTGTTCTCCACTCCCCGGCTTTGGTCTCCAGGACTGGTCGCCGCCGGCCGACCCCGGCAACCCGGTGTTGCGACTCGGTCCCAGTATCCGCCACCGTCCGCCGCAGGAAACCAAAGCCCCGTTTCTTCATCCCATAACCCGTTCCCTCAGTAGAGTTCGACCGCGCCTTCGCTTCTGGGGGTCCGCCTCTCACCCCAGCTCCCCGAGGGCACCGCGATGCGGAGATGTACTCACCTGGTTCCCAGGCCGCGCGCCGACGCCGCGATGGGGGCGGGTCGCTCCGAGCCGGGGCGGGGGCGGGACCGCAGCTCCTGCGCACGGGGGGGGGCCAGCCCCCACCCGCCGCGCCGCGCGGCGCCGCACAGCCCAGCTCCTCCCGCAGAGGCCCTCGCGGGGAGAAAGGAGTCCTGGCCACAGAGCTCCCTTTATCGTTTGCGTTTGTTTTCCATGGAGCAAAAATGCCTTTTGGTTCTGGATTGTTATACTACCCTCCAGATAAATTGATAACCTTCCTACAGAAATATAATTAAATTCCTACAGAATATAAATATATAAATTCCTACAGATAACTATTCCTACAGAAATATAATTAAACCAGAGGATCTACAACGTAACCCAGACTTAGATCCTTCCCTTTACACAAAAGAGTAAATGAAAGATAAAGATTCTCTCTTCCTCTGTATGCATTCAACATCTTCTGAGCGCTGCTAATGAGACGCTGTACTGGGCACTGGAACGCAAAGACAAGAAGACATAATACAATTCAAATGAATAAAATAGTAGAGATAGCTGGATTTAGGAAATGAATTTACTTTTATAATTTTAGGTTAGTGTCTGGCACATAATAGGAATTCAATAATGCATTTCTCTTTCCCCTTGGCACCCAAATTAGATCTACAGTACTGTATCAGGAAAGGATAGTGGCAAAAATTCTGCTGAAAATATGACTATTTTTATTATTCCCATTGCCAGTGCTAGATGATGTTAACTTTGCACATTGATAGACACAGATTCGAACTTTAGAGTAATCCTTAAGTTTGCTTTATTAAATTGCCATGGCAAACACAGCATCACATACCCCAGTCCATGTAAAGGCACTTCACACCTCATTCCAGCAAGCAGACTTCACTCAGAACTAGGTCTTAGGTTTAAAACACAGACTACTGGGATCCCTGTTAGTTACTGTCTGCCTTCAGCTCAGGTCATGATCCCAGAGTCCTAGGATACAGCGCCACATCAGGCTCCCTGCTCAGTGGAGTGAAACCCTGCTTCTCCTCCTGCTTGTGCTCTCTCTGGCAAATAAAATCTAAAATTAAAAAAAAAAAAATACCGACTACTGTAACTTGACAACATTTTACTTTCAGAATAGGAGGAAATTCTTTAAGTATATGGGGAAATGGTTGTAATTCCACATGGTCTGTAATTTTTTCATTTGCACTTAATACTTTCTTCTGGTTATAATTATGTATATACATACATACATATACTTTATGCTGACTTAAAAAGGATAAAAAGCAATATGAAGGGAATAGACTATGTAGGCAAATGAAAATTATCACTATCATCTTCACAGAGGTTAAAACATTGTACCCTAGAAACAAGGATATTTTAGTTTTTCTTTGAATGTGTACATTCCAATATACATTCAAATATACAAAGAAAAATTAGCCTGTAGAAATTAAAATTACACCAGAAATGAAAATCTCAATAGATGGATTAGAAAGTAAAATTAAAGGAATTTTTCAAAGAACAGGAAAAAAGGAAAGACAAGAAAGGTCAATAAACTCTAATATTTTATAAAAGATCTAAAGAAAAGAGAATATTGAGGGTAGGGAGTTATTAAACAACTGAAGAAGGGTCTCCTGCGTGGCTCAGTCGGTGAGTGTCCCCAACTCTTGGTTTCAGCACAGATGGTGTCTCAAGGCTTGTGAGATCCTGCCCTGCATAGGGGCTCCATGCTCAGCTAAGAGTCTGCTTGAAGATTCTTTTTGCCCCTTCCCCCAAGTGTGTACACATGTACTCTTTCTCTCTCATATAAATATAAATAAATCTTAAAACAAAAAAAAACAATTCAAGAAAATTTCCCAGAACTGAAGAGCTTGACTTTCCAGACTGAAAATACCCACCAAGTGACCAGAATAGTGGAAAATAGCCCCATACCAAGGCACATACTTTACAATTTCAGTACACTGGCAAAGAAAATTCTGTTTCCAGGAAAAAAATGAAAAAGAATTAGGAGGAAGAATGATTCTAGACTTCTCAACAATAATACTGAGGGGCACCTGGGTGGCTCAGTCAGTTAAACATTTGCCTTTGGCTCAGGTCATTATCTCATGGTCCCTGCTCACCTGCACACTGGATGGAGTAGTCTGCTTCTCTCTCCCCCTCTGCCCTTCCCCCAACTCATACACTCAAGTGCTCTCTCTCTCTCTCTCAAATAAATAAAATCTTAAAAGAAAATACTAGAAGCTAGAAAACTATACAACAATCCTTCAAAATTCTGATGTTGGTTAAAAACAACACAAATGGTCATTTCAGGCAAAGAGAAAAGCATGAGAAAGGCACAGGTAAGAAAGAAATAAGGCATGTTACCTGCTTAAGGAACTGCAAACATCTTAGAATCAAGAGCGAGAGGTGGGTTGAAGTGAAGTGGTGACAGAGATAGAAAAGGAGTCAGAGACTCCTGGGTGGCTCAGCAGTTGAGCCCTTGGCTCAGGGCAGGATCTCGGAGTCCCGGGATTGAGTCCCGCATTGGGCTTCCTGCATGGAGCCTGCTTCTCCCTCTGCCTGTGTCTCTGCCTCTCTCTCTCATGAATAAATAAATAATCTTTTTTTAAAAAAATACAGTAACGGTGATAATAATATTTATTAGGCTGAGTCTTTATGGATTCATTTTATTTTCCAGCTAACCTGTGAGATAGGCACTATTATTTCATGCCTACCTTACAAATGGGGAAAGTGAACTCTGGTGAAATCACATTGCCTGTTAACAAAGGACACAGGATATTTGAATCCAAAGCCTTTCACCAAAGTCCACACTGTTTACTGAGCTCTTAAGTACTAACCAATTCACCATTAAGTCCTATTAGCTCAACTCCAAAATGCTATCTTACAACCAGCCACTTCTTAGTTCCTCCAACTGCTACCACTCTGGCCTAGCCATCATTGTTATCCTGAACTACTACAGGTGGCCCTTAACCAGCTTCCCCATCCATCACCCATCCCTACATTGTCTATTCTCACTGAACAGCCCAAGTTATCTTGTAAGTCTTAAATCATGTTACTGTTTACTCCCATCATGAGACCATAAACAAGCAGGCCTCTGCCTACCTCAAAGTTTGAGTCACATGGGCTTCATTCTAAAGTGGGAACAAGGCGAACTACTTTCCACCCCTAAGACATTACACTGGCTGTTTCCTCAATTTCAGGAACGCTCCTTCCCCTGTCTTACAATGTTAGGTTCTTTCTCATCCTTCAGCCCTCTGGCTCAAATAACCACTCTTTCTTGATAATTTTCTACACAGAACTTATTCTAAGAGGGGTGGAGATGTCCATGTATTTGTATCATGTGAGGAGAAAACTTGTTTTTACATCTTCTCAGTTTACACTTTCTCACCTTATATAATTCAGTCTTCCTTAAGACTGGCCAACTTTTTAAAAAAGATTTTTATGTAGTCTCTACACCCAATGTGCAGCTTGAACTCACAACACCAAGATCAAGAGTTGCATGCTCTATGGACTGAGTCAGCCAGACCCCTTTAAGGTTGGCTTTTTCGTTTTGAAAGAGACAGGCAGACAGAAACAGCAGGAGGTGAAGTGTGTACAGGGAGAGGGCGGAGGGGGAAGAGAGAGAGAATCGTAATCTCACAACTCTGAGATCATGACCTGAGCCAATATCAAGGATCTGGCACTTAACCAACTGAGCCACGCAGGAGCCCCAAGACTGGCTATTTCTGATTTCACCTACTTAAGTTTTCACAACTTTAATCTCTGAACATATCTTCAGAGTCTCAAAGCACTGTACTGACCATCATAAATTCCTCCACTTTGAAAATGAAGCTGAGATTAAAAGAAATGAGCTAGTCACTGAGTAGCAGGGGCTGAATCTGAACCAATTTCCATGCTTTTCTCATGGATATGCATGTCGTAGTTATTGGCAAGCAGTTTAAGCAGAGGACAAGTTATATGTTAACTTTAAGCTCAGATTTGCTGATATTTATACAGCACTATTTGAAACTGTCTTTAAGATTTATTTTTTAGAGAGTGAGTGTATGGAGGGGAGGAAGGGGGCAGAGGGAGAGAGTGAAAGAGTCCCAAGCGGACTCGAGACTGGGTGCATAGCCTGACTAGGGCTCAATCCCACCACCCTGAGAGTACGACCTGAGCTGAAACCAAGAGTCAGATGCTTAACCAACTGTGCCACCAAGGCACCCCCAAAGCAATCTTTTAAAGCAATTTATTTCTATTTTACCTTTTTTTTTTTAAAAAAAAAAAACTGTCCCAGTGGGGAAGAGGTAAAGTTACTTCCATTTTTATAGATGAAAGGGACACAAAGAGGCAACTGTTTGAAATGCTGGTCTTGAGTTCCAGTGGTAATACTATTTCCATTAAGCCATGGTCTAGTTAACCAAATAATATTCAATTAAACCAAAGATAAGTAAAAAACCTATGATAAAATCAAAACAGTTAAAGAGCAACATTATCTGAAGTGTTAGGGTTTGTTTAGGGGACGTCATAGCATATTTATTGGGACTCTCTTGCCTAAAAAAGACAAGGTCAAGGAGGAATATAGCTGAATTACAAAATTATGAAAGGTATGGCTAAAGGAGAACCTGGACTCAGGAAGCACTCTAAAAATCTGAGCACGGTAGCATTTTGTATAGCACATTAAAAAAATACAGAATTTGGTATTCAAGGATGCAGTAGAAATTCAGGTGTTTTAAAAAATGGCACAATTTTTTGAATATTCAGAGACACACATAGCTATTAGTGAAGGTAGAATATATCTAATCTTCGAAATGAATGTCAGATGGCATCCCAGAATGATGTATTCCTGGAGCAAATGGGAGTATCTTTGTTTCCATATCCCTAAGATTAATGTGAAAGTTTTAAACATTTATCCACAGGTCAATGTAAACCAGTCCCAATTTTTTTTTAATATCCTGAAAGCAGAATTTTTTACCTTAATGATTACATCCCAGAAACTACACCTGCCTTAATAATCTGCTTCATGTACTTTACTTACGGCTGATTTTGCTTTACAGATGCAACCATTAAAGTTTCTTTTCCCTCATCCGAAATTTACTTAAGATTTTATTTATTCATGAGAGACACAAAAAGAGAGGCAAAGACATAGGCAGAGGGAGAAGCAGGTTCCATGCAGGGATCCTGATTTGGGACTCAATCCCAGGACTCCGGGATCACGCCCTGAGCCAAAGACAGACGCTCACTTGGTGAGCCACCTGGGCGTCCCACCCTCAGCCAATATTTAAAAACATAGTCAAGCATTATATACAAATACAGAAGGCCTATATCAAGGAAAAATGAAAAATTTAACTCAAAATAATGCATTCATGCTAAATACATTAGTATACACAGAACAAAATGATGCTGGAAAGTTTACAGACTTGGTGATGTAAAACAGTAGTTTCCAAGGAACTTAATCAGATTTTCAAAGAGCCCTAGAAACTTCATTTTTAACAAGGCCCCCACAAGATTCTAAGCCTTGATTAAAAGTGTGGTTTAAGGAAGCACTTTTTCACCCTGTGTCAGATTATATATACAATAAAAGTAAATTATTATCAATTATTGAAAAAGCTTTTCTTTACAGAAACTATTGATACCTAAATACAAGATGGATTTTAGAATGAAATCATGTGTATTTGTATTCATAAAGATATATACACTAATCAAAGGCTATACAACATTAACAGCAAATCCAGGTACAAACGAAGATAATCCTCTGAACTCCATGTTTCATCGAGCATCAAAAACCACCACTGTATTAAAATGAAATTAAGGACAAAAAGCATATTTAAAAATTGTATGAAGGATTTAACACTTCCAAGTCACTTTCTCTTTGCAATAGCTAATCTAAAATGCAAAAAAGAATGAACTATTTACTATGGCAGTTGGAAATGAACTTTAAAAAGTTTTTCAATTTTTATTAGTCCCCTTTCCATGATATGAAAGACCAATGCACCAAAAACCCCTAAAGTAATGTTAGCAAGATAACTTAAAAAATATTGTAATTGTATATTAATTACCACATAACAATGTACTTTCAGTCTTTTAGCTAATTTAATTTGTAAGCCTCACTTTTTCCATTAGGTAGCATTCATTCACAATATTTGTATTTCTCCTTGTATAATTTAGTTTGTCCTTAAACTCAAGAAGGAGTATAAGTAAAATAAGTTAAATACAGATCCTGAAAAATGGACTTATGAGAACTAGTATTTAGATACTTAGTAGATGCCTCTACACAGGATTAATTTTTATTATGAAAATAAAAATAAAAGGATTATGAAAAATCCTAATCATGCCCCCCCCTTTTTGGTAAGTAGTTCAAAGCACTGGAGCATTATTCACTTCCACCTCCTTCATATGTAACCAGTTAAAAGGATACATCTTTTAGTCCTTTTCTTGTACATTATTCTATATCCACATTCTCTGCATCTGATTGGATCCCTGGATTTTATTTCGTTTTCTGTGTGACATTCTAAAAAAGAAAGCATATTTATTCAATGTCTAAAGGGAAAATATGACAGACAAGCAAATTATCCTAACCATATTTTTTTTAATTTTATTTTTTTTTCTAACCATATTTTCACCCAAAGCACTAAAATGTACTCAATCTCAAGAGTATGGTGCTATGACCACGTTAAAAAGAAAAGCACAGGCTCCAAATGGCCTCACTTAGGTTAAGGTGCCACTTTGGTAGAGCAAGACTTAACACATAACCTAACCGCAGTTTCAACCCTGCAGAAATGTAACCTCTGACCAGTTAACGTGGTCCTTGTCAGCATTAGAAAATTTACTGCTTTTCCGTTCCTCTTAGAACAGCGACCTTACCTAAAACAACGAATCCTTTGCTAATAATGTTTTTCCACTCCTCTCTACCTTTAATTTTCTGTAGCCCTTTGGAGCTCCCATCTACTTCCTAGACAGGATGCTGCCTGATTCATGAATCCATTAGTAAAGCCTATTACATCTACTCAGTTGAACTTTTATTATTTAACAACCAATATACTAAGGAGCAAAGGAAAAAAGTTGTGGGCAGTGCATTTTTTCTTGGAGAGAAAATGAACTCTTAGTGATAGAATTTTTTTTTTTTTACAGTCGCTAGTATTCTGCTTTATAACTTTAAAGATTACTCACTGAAGTCAATGTGAAGCGTAATTATTTCAAAACTCTTCCTACTTTCCGTTACTTCTACTCTTACCTCCGCAGATATATATCATTGGCTGCTGCTTTGGGGGTTGAACGTCCTTCTGGGTGTCCATTGATAGTCCCTGAAATCACAGACTCAAATACTGAATAACTCAAAGGGACTCCTCACAAATCCAACTTTCCCAAAATTCCCATTTTTCCGAGGGAAACCTTTTTAGGTCCCAACTCCTAACCTGTGCTTTTTCAAACCCAATGGGTAGAGCTAAAGGACGAAACAAAAACACAACGTTTTGTGCACTTAGCCTCAAACTGGACACAGTAACATCTCACACATATTGTTTCATTATCACCTTTACAACAATCCTAGAAGTACTATCCTTACTTTACAGATGAAGAAACCCAGCCCTGTAGAAGTCAATCTGCGCAGGATTATTCAGCTATGACGAGGCAGGGGGCACTGGAATGACGGCAAAGTTTGCGTTCCCATTGTAACACAAGTCCTACATTTCCAAAACTTAGCAGAAGGCCAATTATATCCCTCAACAAAGGGCTATGCGAACCGAAAATAAAGGGAGAAAGACTCTCAAAAGCCAAACAGCTAAACTGAACGAAACAGAACGAAGGATTAACACCACCCACTCAATCCCCAGCTCCTCCCAATTCTAACCTCATACTGAACCTTTCTAACCTTGAGGGTCTTACCAGTTTAAATCCAAATACCCACCTCCAAATCCTAACCAACTACTTCCCTGACCACGCAGCCCGGAGAAACTTCCTGCTCTGAGCTTCGAGACGGATTACGGCTCGTCCCTGTGTCGCAGCCAACTTCCGGCGCTGGCATTTGACGCATGGAGTCCCCGCCCCTTCCGCCCCTTCTTCCGCCTCCGGGCGTGGCCGAGGACCCGGATGGTACTCAGGCGGTGAGCCGGGAGCTTTCGTTTTGTTAGGCTGCGTGGAGAAGTGTTCGTGTTTTGTCCCAACTTACTTCACTTTTCAGAAAAGCAAAGCATTTCAGTAGTTCCTCACATCGAAGGAAGTCAGATATTCTGGCTAATGAAGTCAGTAGAAAGTAACGCTTCTCCGGGAGGGCTGAGGGCTAGAAGAGAAAGCGAGTGCCCGACCAGTGCTCCCGGAATCCTAGGCCAACCGTCTCTCTGAGGAACACGGAAGCAGCGACTCCATCGCTGATTTTCACGTAAAAGCACTTTTCAGATTGTTTTCGCAGTTGTTTGATACCTGCGCTGGGCCAGTGGAGCAGCCACCCCCTATCCTTCACATGATTTCATTTTTGCTTTGCGAAACTCTGGTAGGCTCCTGTCGTCCCTCTGTCCCATTCTTTTTACTCGTTTTAAAGCAAAGGCTGTATGAAGGCAGCTACATCAATTAATTCCACCTGAAACGGAGGGATATTGGTAGGAGTAACTATGCACTGACCTTCCTGCCGTCGCATGTATTCCTCCCTAGATGACACAAAACGGTCTGCGCAGCGGAGGTGTGTTTTTTGAAACATCAAAATCAGTGAGACTAATAGCTATTGGGGTCACAATATGTACATTTGTTTGCTGCTTTTACAGCAGGTTTTTACTTAGGAGGAAGAAGTAAATGAAGTAATCAAAATTTAGAAAGTCATCAGTTGTTAATAGCGAGAAACAGGTTTCCTTCTCCCCAGCATCCGCAATGTCTTTGATTTCTTATTAAGCAGAATATATTGTTTGCCAGTCTCCCGTCCAGCAACCTGAGAACTTTGAGCTTCTCCTTTTACTTCCAGAAGGAGTTCCAACTGATCTCACCTCTACAGATGGCGCTGGGAGATTTAACTTGATCTTTGCTTTCCAGTCTTCCTGGCTGTCAGTTATTTAATTTCCAGGGAAACATAATGGATTTTCTAGCTTCTTTCACAGAATGATGTACAGCATAAAAATTTTGACCATTACCTCTCTTACAAAGCACTTCACCTCTCAACCAAAGAGGGTAATGCAATAGAACAGTCAAAATAGGCTTTCCTACAAGAGTTATTAGATAAAAGTATTGTTAACATAAGAGAAAGATGATGGAGTGATCCAGAAAGTATAACTTTAATCATTGCAAAATTTACCAGATTCTAACTCTCCAGATGTGGTATCAAGATGATTCTAGTACATAATTAGATGTCTATGGGGATCAGATTGGATCAGCACATGTAGAATGTAAATGAGTCTTGGCACCCCATGGAAGGGCAGGGTAATTACAAGTGTTATCAAGGAGATCCAGAATTTCAACAAGAGCCCATGTTGATGCTAGTTCTCAATCCAGCACCCTCTTTCCTATGAGGAGGAACCAACAGTCTTAGGATCACCATGAAGCATGGCCAATGTAAACTATTATCATTGGTAACAGCTTTTTAAAAAGATTGTATTTATTATACTCTGGCTTCTCTTCAGATCGAATAAATCTTTCACCTTTTACTAAAAATTTATTTATTTATTTATTTATTTATTTATTTATTTATTTATTCATAAGAGACACACAGAGAGAGGGAGAAACACAAGCAGAGGGAGAAGCAGGCTCCACACAGGGAACCGGATGTGGGACTCCAGGATCATGCCCTGGGCGTCCCTGACAGCTAACTCTCTTGAGAACTTACCCTCTGCCAGATATCACTGCATTTCCCTCTCCTAATGAGGGCAGATGTCTTGTTATCTTGGATACTAGTGCTTTTAACTCCTTAAAATATGGTAATGGAGATACAAGTTGCTATTTTCCTCTCTGAATCTCTGTTTTTCATTTTCCTTGATCTTATTCTGCACAGTCTGAATGTCATGGTGATTGGAAAAGTCTTTATGTTTTGCTGGATGGTCCCTATAAGAAGAATTAGATCTTATGGAAAACAGGTTTTAGAATTTTGAGGTTTAAGTAATGGGGTGACATCCAAACTAGAAAAGGAAGCAAAAAGGCCAAAGACCATGGTAGGTAAAGAATAGGAAAATATAGCTCAGTGACTTATATTTGGGGAATATGAGTAAAGCCAGGACAAGCTACATGTAACTAGGTTCCCTTTTGCCCTTTTAGTGGGGGGGGGGCAGTAAAAATTATTCTTTAAATGATAGGGAGTTATGATACACTTTTTTGCTCTTCAGTCATAATAAAATACCTAAAGAAAAATTAACTAGAGAAGAGAAAAGAGCAATGTTTAAATGGTATTTGGGATTGTGTGGATTTTAAACCATGGGCAAAATTCCCTGCCCTATTTACATTGTAGTGAGAGGGAGGATCAGACATTAAACAGGTAATACAACATTTTTAGGAGGTGATAAACTACACAGAAAATTCAGCAGAGAGGGAGGATTGCAAACGCTGTAGGGGAAAGGACAAAATGGCCATAATAGAGATTTGTCTGAAGAGCTAGAGAGGGTATTACTCTACCTGGGTATGTGTGGGTGTCTTCAGAGAAGTGCTATCTTGAAGCATGTGTAATTCACCAATTCCTTATCTTACAGGTGCCTGAAATTTAACGACCTCATACTAAGTCCATCTTATTTTCTTCCAAACCTGTCTTCTGTGCTTCCTCAATCCCTGCCCCATGCACCTGATTCTGCTGAGTGTTGAGTCTAGTTTCTTCCCCACTGGCTTCCAGAGTCATGCAGTAGCTTCCTAAGTGGTCTCTTTGCCACCATCCTCAGCTCTTTTTCTTCTGTTCTCCATTCTGCCAGAGTGATCTAAAATTAAAATGCTCTATGATACCTAGAGGATCAACTTCAGACTCTTAAATGTATTCCAAATTCTTCATGATTCAGCTGCTTCCCCTTCTCAGAAATTTTCTTTGCCCTTTCCTCAAATCTGAGCTTCTAGCCATAACAAACTATTTAAAATCTGCCCAACTGTTTGAGGTTTCCTGCTCGTGCACATTTTGTTTTGAGATTGAAGTCACCTGTTGTCTGACTTTTACATTGCCATTTGTCCCTCGAAATCCTCCACCTCAGGGCAGCCCGGGTGGCTCAGCGGTTTAGTGCCACCTTCAGCTCAGGGCATAATCCTGGAGACCCCAAATCGAGTCTCATGTCAGGCTCCCTGCATGGAGCCTGCTATTTCCTCTGCCTGTGTCTCTGCATCTTTCATGAATGAATAAATAAAATCTTAAAAAAAAAAAAAAATCCACCACCTCAAGTCATGGTCTTTATAAAGTTAGTTCCATCCTTCTTCTGTAGGGTTAGTTGATCCTCTTTCCTTTGTACTACTACTGTTCCTGTATTACAGCACTTATGAGCCCCTTGACATCATAACTGTGCTGTACTTATCTTTTATTCCCAGTACCTAGCCCAGTGATTGGCACATAGAGCAGAACTTCATAAGTGTTAGTGTGTTTGATTTTAGATATATTCCATTTTGGATGACCAAAGGGCATTCAGATGAGAAATAAAGGTCCAGTTGGAGGAGGCTGGTGGTAGCTGCTATTATTGGCTTAAAAGTAATGAGTGAAGTTCTGCACAAGAATTATGTAAATACATAAAGTTAAAAAAAATGCTGAGATGGGACGTCTCATTTAGGGAAAAGGCAGAGAAAAAGTCAGAAAAAGGAGACTAGGAGGAAGCTGCCAAGAGCAGAAGAATGGAGCCTGGCATAGAATAACCTACCCAGTGAATAGCAGAAAACATCTCATCCAGCATAATCAAGCACAATCCCGTGTAGAGATACTGTAACCAAGTTAGTCGTTCCTTTCAGAACTCATCCTGTGTACATCTGTATTACTCAAAGGCGTTATTCGGTTTGTCACCTGCTTTTTATACCTGGCAATCTCAGGAAACATTTTCAAGTGAATATTCACGGGCATTATTTTTAATGGTATCTCACTGTAGGACCAAGTGGCCCTTAAAATGCTCCCCAAGGTGAGAATGGGGAGGCAGAGCCCATGAAATTAGGAAGCCTGGCTGAGCCTTGAGTGCAAGGCTGGGAAAGGGCGGGCTGAGCTTTGGTGGGGTTGGGAAGGTGGGAAAGGAGGGCTGAGTTTGGGTAGGGGTGGAAGGGTAGGAGAGGCAGGACCAGACCAGACCTCCGGGAAGCCGGGCCGGGGCCTGCGGGTCGCAGGAAGGCCGGCGGGGGCGCCGCGGAGCCAGGGGACGGGGCGGGACGGGGCGGCGCGGGGCGGCGCGGGGCGGGCGTAGCGGTTACGCGAGGCGGGCAGTTCAAACGGAAGGAGGGAAACGCGGCGGCCCCACGCGAAGCCGCGCGGGGGTTGCCATCGCCCGGCATCCCTGGGGGAGAGGCGGCGGCTTCTGCCTGGAGCACCCAGCGGCTGCCAGTGTGCCCCACCCCCCACCCCGCCCGGCCGTGGCCCGGTGTCCAGGTGGGCCCGAGTGTGCGGGCCTTTGCTTTCCAGGTGCAGGGACAGAGGCGCCCCGAAGGCGGGCTCTCTTGCCCGCTCGCTCCTCTCCGGGGGACGCCCCCCGCCCCCCGCCCCCCGCCTTTCGGTGGCGTTCTGGGCCCTGGGCCTTGGGAAGGTCCGAGGGGGACGCACGGGGCCAAAAGACGCCCTGCTGAGACCGTTAACCACCTGCCGGCTGGGAGCGCCTCCGGGAGTAAATGACAGCGCGCCGGCTTACGCTGCATTTTCAGAAACCCGAATTTGGGAAGGTTCCTCAGTTCCAAGACTAGCTGGAGGGAACAAGGATATTGAAATTACTATTATCTGGAAAGCAGAAGGAAATTCAGAATGATTTAGGCCTTGTCATATGTTAGGAATAATCCCTGCAGTATGTATTTTATGTACCTTTCAAATCTTAGCAGCCATCATGCTGTCGCACGTTTCAATGGTCCAAACTAAAGTTTTAAATTGGTAATATTTTGGCATGAGTTTTAAAAGCAAAGTGAAAGATTTTCTTGTTTGGAAGCTCACATAACTGACATCTAAGAGCTCAAGATTTACTGATGGTAAGATTTTCCCCTTAAATGAAAATTTGGTTTTAATATAGTTAAATAGTATTTCATTCTCTAACAAGTGTTTTTTTTAATTGAAATATAATTGACATACAATATTATATTCATTTCAAGTGTACAACATAGCATGCTATATTTTTATACATTTCGAAATGATCAAAAACTTGATAGACCTACCAAGGTCTGTTATCTGTTATTATCTGTCACTATAAAAAGTTACTACAATGTTATTCACTGTATTCCCTAAGATGTATATTACAAACTCATGACTTATTTCTTTTATAACTGGAGGTTTGTACCTCTTAATCCCCTTCACTTATTTTGACTACCCTTTACCCCCATCCCCTCTGAAAACTTCAGATTGTTCTCTGTATCTGAGTCTGTTTTGTTTGTTTCTAAGATTCCACAGTAAGGGAAATCATAAGGTATTTGGTTTTGTCTGACTTATTTCACTGAACATAATACCTTATGAATTCATGCTTGTAGTCACAAATGGCAAGATTTCATTCTTTTTTATGGCAGAGTAATATTTCATTGCATGTATGTACCACATTTTTATCAGTTGTCTATCAATGGACACTTAGGTTGCTTCCTATCTTGACTATTATGAATAATGCTTCAGTGAACATGGAGGTGCATATATCTTTTAAAATTAGTATTTTTATTTTCTTTGGATAAATACCCAGAAGTGGAATTGCTGTATCATAGTTCTATTTTTAATTCTTTTTAATTTTATTTATTTATTCATGAGACAGAGACAGAGAGAGAGGCAGAGACACAGGCAGAGGGAGAAGGAGGCTCCATGCAGGGAGCCCGACGTGGCACTCAATCCTGGGTCTCCAGGATCATGCCCTGGGCTGAAGGCAGCGCTAAATCGCTGAGCCAACCCGGCTGCCCTCTATTTTTAATTTTTAAGGAATTTCCATGCTGCTTTCCACAATCGCTGCACCAATTCGCATTCCCACCAATGGTCCGTGAAATTTCCCTTTTCTCCACATCCTTGCCAATTTTTTCTTTTTTGAGAGCACATAGAGATAAGTATTCTCAACACCCAGGAGTCTGGTTTTAAAAAATGAGTATCAAGGAGTTTGATTAATCAGTGAACTGTTGAATCGGTAAAATTTATAAGTCAATGGGCATTTCATAATTTTGCATTAGTCTTTTAAAAATGATTTGAAAATTAACTTTTGAAAAACCATGTTTTGTTTGAGACCAACATCTTGGAATAGTAGAAAAATGGACATGATGACAGCAGAGAAAGTACGTTGGAGACAACTTCAGTTGTGTAGATGAATAGAAAATAAGTAGACAGGTTTTTGTTTATGTATTTATATCAAGTGGCCTATGGGTGGTAGGGGAAGAGGATGATACTGCATCCCCATTTCGGTTTAACAGTTTGCCTCTGTTTCCCAAATTCTAGTACGATGAGACACCTAGTGGTGAGGTAGAACAGTTACATTTGCTCTAAGATTTTGGAAGGGTTTCTTGACCTAATTTTATTTTTTTTATTTTTATTTTTATTTTATTTTTTATTTTTTATTTTTTTTTTGACCTAATTTTAATTTACGTTACAGAATGCTTCTCAGAGAGGGGGAAATATTCATGGGTGTAGGGGTAATTTGAAAGCTCATTATATGTCATTAACTTAATATTTTGAAAACAAAATTATTTTTAATTATAATACAAATTATAGAAAACAAAGTTCGATTATCTTGCCTGGTAAGCATGTACAGAAGAACAACCGAGATCTTAATGTATGAGATTTACCAAAATTGAATATAGATTCAAAAGGTTTAAAAACACTTAGATACTTTTCCCAGTGGTAATATTCCCATGATCATTTTACTGTAAAGAAACTTGTTTTGTGGTTGGAGTAGCAATTAGTTGTTTTTAAAATTCATTCACTTAGGTGAATGAGCCAAGGGGTCTTTGCAAAGTTATGAGTCTAAGAACTCAGACCTTGAGAATGGTCATGGGGGCTGTGACAGGCCTACATTACAAGTGCGAATTACATTATCCTGGTGCTGCTTAGCCAAGTTGCAGTTGAATCTAGTGGCAGCACTCATTTGACACATTTCCAAAGACATGTTTAAAAATTGGTATATAGTTTTTTAAGCAGCTTTACTAATATACCAGAACTTTGAAGGGAAATATCCAGCTGATAGATATAGGCCAGTACAAATAGGCTAGAATTTTTTTTATTTTATTTTATGATAGTCACAGAGAGAGAGAGAGAGAGAGAGAGAGAGAGGGGCAGAGACATAGGCAGAGGGAGAAGCAGGCTCCATGCACCGGGAACCTGATGTGGGATTCGATCCTGGGTCTCCAGGATCGCGCCCTGGGCCAAAGGCAGGCGCCAAACCGCTGCGCCACCCAGGGATCCCTAGGCTAGAATATTAATACTATAATTATGTACTTTAGTGCTATTAAAATCTAAAGTAATAAAATCTAAAAATGATGCTGCCAGATTTTTTTTCTCAGGTGTAGTTCAAGAAAATATTTGTGCATGGTGCTTAGACTATGCTTAGTCAAATAATCTGTGAATATGTATAACCCAAAAGTTTTGGGTTTTGTGATATTAAAAATTAGGTTAAGTAATATACACATAAGTATATATGAGTATATTTATTTTTTAAAGTAACTGTTTTTATTGCCATAACATTTTCTATTATTATCCATATTCATAGCAAGTAATGTGTTTTGATGTAAGCTGCGAGGCTACTCATTTCAATGGAAGAATAAAATTTATTTTTACTTTGTGGAAACAGATTTTGAAGATGTCAGAGAGACATTCAAGTCAAGCTTGCACTGGCGCAGAAAATGAGGTAGACTCTCCTACTGTCAATTTCAAATACTCCAGCTTCAGAGATTTTTGTTCCACATCTTCATTTCAAGATAGTGGCTATAATGAGTTGTTACAACCCTGCAACTTTGATAATACAGATAAAGAATTTTTTGGAAAGAAAGAAAAAGGCTTAACATTAACCCATGAACATCCTGAAACTCCAAATTTGGGTTTAACTCATCCTTTAGAATCACCAACTCAAAAAAAGAGAGTTGTCTTTTCTAGGAAGGAACATGATAAAACCCCAGAACTCTGTGAAACCCCTAAAGTCAGTGGAAAAAAATTTTTGCGGCGCAGAAGGTTGGACATATCTTTCTCTCTTCTAAATGGGGACTTTGATTCACAAAACAGTTCTCTAGAAAGTAGTATAAACCAAGTTCTCAACTTAGAAAAAAATATTCCAAGTAGTGCTTCAAGTTTCCCAAGGCAAACCAGTTTTAGTCCTTTAGTTACTAGTACATTGAAAACAGAAGAAGCCGCTTCCAGCAGTCAAATATTGAGACTAAATTTTTCTCAACAGAAGACTTCCACAGTTGATGATTCTAAAGATGATTGTAGCCTGTTTGAAGTCGAATGTTTATCTCCGATTCAGGGCAATAGTTTTACTGAAGACTCTATCACATGTGACCTTAGTGGTAGCAGTCTATTTATTAATAATGAGAATACATATCCCAAACTTCTGGGCTCCTCTGCTAGAGGCACACGTTGTGGAACAGATGAGAACATATGTGTGACTCCAGTAAGTAATCTTGTAGCAAACATTAAATTTAATGCAAGTCAAAGGCTCTCTCCTTCAACTGAAGTGAGGGGCAATATTTCAACACCTGAAGACAGTGGTTTTAACTCACTTTGTTTGGATAAATCAGAAGATTCCCTCTCTGACCAGGAAAGTTCTTTTCGAGAACTTCAGAAACATAGGGGAACTATCAAAGTGGGGGACACCATAAAAAAGTCGGGGCATCTTCGAAGGCTGAGAAGACTGTCCACCCTTCAAGAACAAAGCTCACAATCTGAGACAGAAAAGGACTCAGACTCTGAAGCAACACCAGCAGCTGCTTCAGATACCTTGGAGGATCAGCTGAGCAGTGACAATAAGATCTTAAGCTTTAAGAATTTATCAAAGACCCCAGCCTTGCAGTTAGTGCACGAGCTCTTCATGAGAAGCAAAAGAAAAAGATTCCAGCAAAATGTTGCACATGAATTCTTAGAAGACACGGATGGGGGCCAGATAGCTGTACTACAGTGTGTACTTGCAGGACTGATTGGCAAGAAAATGGGTATAGAGAAGGTGGACATCTTAACAGAATTAAAATACAGAAATTTAAAGCATATTCTTGCTATGGTTTTAGATTCATTGACTGCAGAAAGCCTATGCTGGTAAGAAATATATCGTTTTTTTTTTTTTTCTGAAATAAAACTTCCTTCTTAACACTTTTCTTTTTAACACTTTTTTTTTAAGTTGGAAAGTTTTTCTGTGAGTTGAGTTGTCCTGTTTTTAAATTTGTTTTGTTTTATTATCTCTATCTTTGATTATTTTATACTTTATCAAAGGTGGTTTAGTGAACTTCCCAATAGAGTTTACTAATACAGTTCCTTCTGTTTAAAACCCTGTTTTAGGAGCGCCTGGGTGGCTCAGGTCGGTTGGGGGTCCAACTCTTGGTTTCTGCTGGGGTCCTGATCTCAGGGCTCATGGGGTCAAGTCCTGCCTCTGGCTAGGCTCCAGCTCAGCCTGGAGTCTGCTTGGGAGTTCTCGCCCTATGCCCCTTCCCCCTACTTGTGTGCGTGTGCATTCTCTCAAATAAAAGAGACAGAGTAAGAGAGGGAGAGAGAGAGAGAGAAAGAGAGAGAACGCACAAGCTAGGGGAGAGGTAGGAGAGGGGGGAAGCAGGTTCCCTGCTGAGCAGGGAGCCCCACATGGGGCTTGGTCCAGGACCCTGCAATCATGACCTGAGCCGAAGGCAGATGCTTAACTGACTGGGTCACCCAGGTGCCCCAAGAAAAAAATCTTAAAAAAAAAAAAAATCCTGTTTTAGAAGCATCAATATAGTCTTCTGGATAAAGTTGATGTTATTGCCATTTGGGAAGAGAGTTTCTAAATGTTGAACTTTATTTTTTTTTAAATGTTGAACTTTAAATATTCAAGATAGCAAGCTATATTCCACAAGAGTTATTTAATGATTTAATAGTTCACATCCCACTGTCAGATTGCAAATTGTATTAAAGTTATGATACTTGGCCAGAAATAATGTAAAGTATTATGGTGACTAAGAAATGACAGCATACAAAGGATACCATTTAGTTATTTCATCTAAATTCTACAAAATGATGGTTAGCTTTCATTTTAGGGCTTAGTTTTTCCAGAGACCAAGGGAATATGGATTAGTTCATTTTTATTGCTAATAGGCAGTGGAATGTAATTACTTTTGGGAATTTCAAGAAAGTAGAAACTGAAGAATTTGTATTAATGGAGATTTCAGTGTATTGAATGCTGCTACATAATTAAAGAGAACCAGATATTTAGGAGTATTGACAGTGGGAGCTTGGGTTATAAATACTGTGTTCATACTAGCAATTTGGGGGAGTTGCAGAACTATCAGAAGACAAGACCCTTGGGAATGCCATACCAGGAAGGAGGGAACCCTTGTGAACAGGACTTCTGCAAGGTGACAGTTGGGGGAGGACATGCAGGAAAATTTGTGAATTTGATTTTGATAGGGATATGTCAAGAGTTTGGTTCATAGAATCTTGCTGTTTTTATGGCTACTACTTCTGCTAAAGCCCTTCTTCACCTTTCTTCCACAAATTAATTGTAGGCTATTGTAGAGAATTGTAGGATTTCATAGCTGGAACTCTTTTGAGACATCTAGTCTAATCACATATTTTACAGATGAGAAAACTGTGCTCCAGAGAAGTTAAGTGAGCCAACAGCCTTTCAAAGAGATAGGAATATATCTAGCTCTATAATTGAGGCTCTGATGATGATGATGATTTTTGGAGAGGGAGAAGTGGGGGTAGGGGCAGAGGGAGAGCAAGAATCTTAAGTAGTCTCCCATGGAGCCCAGTGCCAGGCTTTATTCCCACAACCCTGAGATCATGACCCGAGCTGAAATCAAGAGTCAGATGTTAAACTGACTGAGTCACCCAGGAGCCCTGAGTCCTCTGATTTCCAATCCAATGCTTTCCCACAAACTCATATTAAGATTTAAGGCCTTTCTAAATAAACGTGATTGGGAATGTACTTGGTGCAACCCAAGTAGTATAATAAATAGTGTACCTGTATGTATGTGCCTTAAAAAAATGTTCAATGAGATAAATTGTTTAAAAAAAATCAAGGAGATATGGCTGAAATACAGAATTTTATTTTTATATGCTGTAGTGTTTGGATAGAGACCAAGTGAAAAACTTGGGTGATACTTTTGGATGCTCACTTGTGGGAGCAGGTGATATTCAGTCATATTTTTGTAATTACTTCTTCTCCGCAGCCCTCCAAATGTATAGTATTTGTACTGCAGGATGTAAGTATGTTAGCAGTGTTTATTTTTGGTAACATGAGAGACTATTGTCAGTTGAAATAACTGTGGCAGATACCCAATTACATAGTTCATTTCTTCCTGATTAATGGGTGACTTTCTGCCTTTTCCTCTCCATCACTGATATAAGACACATGTATTGGTTTAGGGAGAGACAAGGCAACTGAAGTGGCCATGGTAACTGGAAGAACAGTAGTGTTAACAACTCAAGTATTATCTCCGTAACAACAGTAACCTTTTTTTTAATTGTCTGATCTTTTATTCCCTTGGAGTGATTTAAGTAATAAAAAAGACCAGAGAGGGATCCCTGGATGGCTCAGTGGTTTAGTGCCTGCCTTTGGCCCGGGGCATGATCCTGGAGTCCCGGGATCAAGTCCCACATCACGTACCCTGCATGGAGCCTGCTTCTCCCTCTGCCTGTGTCCCTGCCTCTCTCTCTCTCATTCTCTCTCTGTGTCTCTCATGAATAAATAAATAAATAATCTTTAAAAAAAAAGACCAGAGAGATTATCTATTCTTTAATAATCAGTAAAGCCAGTTACTGATAAATAGGCAATCACTGGATATAAATTGTATTTTTTCTTTTTGTTTAATTGGAGATAAATAGTTTTATTTTCACAAACAAAAGTATAGTGATTCCAGGTGAGAGTGACTATTCTTTGAAATTTTTACTTTTTTAATATATATATATTTTTTTATTGAAGTTTGATTTGCCAACATATAGTATAACACCCAATGCTCATCTCATCAAGTGCCCTCCTCAGTGCCTGTCACCCAGTCATTCCATCCCCCCACCTGCCTCCCCTCCCACTACCCCTTGTTCATTTCCCAGATTAGGAGTCTCTCATGTTTTGTCACCCTCTCTAATTTTTCCCACTCATTTTCCCTCCTTTCCCCTATAATCCCTTTCGCTCTTTCTTGTATTCCCCCACATGAGTGAAACCATATAATGATTGTCTTTCTCCAACTGACTTACTTCACTCAGCATAGTATGCTCCAGTTCAATCCACATTGAAGCAAATTCGTCCTTTCTAATGGCTGAGTAGTATTCCATTTTATATATAGAGCACATCTTCTTTATCCATTCATCTGTTGATGGACATCGAGGCTCCTTCCACAATTTTGCTATTGTGGACACTGCTGCTATGAACATTGGGGTGCAGATGTCCTGGCATTTCACAGCATCTGTATCTTTGGGGTAAATCCCCAGTAGTGCACTTGCTAGATTGTAGGGTAGCTCTATTTTTAACTCTTTGAGAAACCTCCACACAGTTTTCCAGAGTGGCTGTACCAGTTTGTATTCCTACCAACAGTGCAAGAAGGTTCCCCTTTCTCCACATCCTCTCCAACATTTGTTGTTTCCTGTCTTGTTAATTTTCACCATTCTCACTGGTGTTGAGGTGGTATCTCATTGTGGATTTGATTTGTATTTCCCTGATGGCAAGTGATGTGAAGCATTTTCATGTGCTTGTTGGCCATGTGTATGTCTTCTTTGGTGAAATTTCTGTTCTTGTCTTTTGCCCATTTCATGATTGGATTGTTTGTTTCTTGGGTGTTGAGTTTAATAAGTTTTTTTTAGATCTTGGATACTAGCCTTTTATCTGATAGTCATTTGCAAATATCTTCTCCCATTTTGTGGGTTGTCTTTTAGTTTTGTTGGCTGTTTCTTTTGCTGTGCAGAAGCTTCCTATCTTGATTAAGTCCCAATAGTTCATTTTTGCTTTTGTTTCCCTTACCTTTATAGATGTATCTTGAAAGAAGTTATTGTGTCCAAGTTCAAAAAGAGTGTCACCTGTGTTCTTCTCTAGGATTTTGATTGGTTCTTATCTCACATTTAGATCTTTCATCCATTTTGAGTGTATTTTTTTTTAATTTTTTTTTTTGAGTGTATTTTTGTGTATGGTATAAGAGAATGGTCTAGGTTCATTCTTCTGCACGTGGATGTCCAATTTTCCCAGAACCATTTATTGAAGAGAGCGTCCTTTTTCCCATGGATATTCTTTCCTGCTTTGTTGAATATTAGTTGACCATACAGTTGAGGACCCATTTCTGGGTTCTCTGTTCTGTTCCATTGATCATTGTGTCTGTTTTTGTGCCAGTACCACACTGTCTTGATGATTCTTTTTTTAAAATATTTTATTTATTCATGAGAGACACAGAGAGATAGAGAGGCAGAGACATAGGCAGAGGGAGAAGCAGACTCCATGCAGGGAGCACAATGTGGGACTTGACCCTGGAACTCCAGGATCATGCCCTGAGCTGAAGGCAGACGCTTAACCACTGAGTCATTCAGGCGTCCCTAAATTGGACTCTTTTTCTTTAACTTCTTCATTCTCATCAACTTTGGTTTATAAAATAGGAACTTTGTAGTGCTACCAATTAATGATTGTATTTGGCACTTAGTACATCCAATGAATTATTGATAGTTTTATGTTTGTTTAATCAAAATGGTAGTCTTGTTAAGTACCTTAAATAGGAGGAATAGATAGAAACCTCTTGTGCTGTATAAATGATAATCGTTTTCTACATGTTGTGTTCCAAATTTTTAATTTTAGTCTCACATTTGAAGTTAAAAATCCTCTCAGTCTCCCAGTGGACTCATATTGCCTTAATAGGAAACTATGTTTTCCCCTTAATCATTTATAAGATAATCTATTGATATAATGCTGACATATATTTAGTATTTTAATGGGAATTCTTTCATAGGATAAAATAATATGAAATGATGTACATCAAGTCATACTTTTAATGTAAATTTTTAGGTTTAAATTTACTGTCCAAAATCTTTAAAGCAAGTTTTTCTTATTAATTGCCAAATGCAAAAAATGTTAATTTTGTGGAATGTATATAATATGAAGACCAATCTTTTTATTATAGTGTTTGGAAAGTGAGCAGAAATTGGCGTGAAATTATTGTTCAAGATAAAAAAGCAAATCGGAGGAGGAAATTTTATATCTCACAACTGAAAACAGATTCTGAGGTAATGTATATAATACTTTTCTCAAATGGATTTATAAAAATAATAATCAAAAAAATTTTAAAAAATAAAATAATAATAATAATCTAATATTGTTGGACAACCTGATATGGTTTTCCTGCTATCTTTTGGCCCTTTTCACTTAGCAAACATTCACTCATGAATGTTTTACTTTTCCCAAACTCCATTTCCTTCCAGTCCATAAATGTAGACTACCTAGCATCAAGAGCGTCTTGTGGGGTTTTGTTGTTTAGGTGTGTGTGTTGTTAGCAGGGTTTTAATACCAGTGCTATGCTGGATCCTATTCGTAAGTAGATATCCTCATAACACTTTCTATCCAGTCTTTTGAGTGGATATTATGTGCCACTTGCTCAGATTGCAATGGTGAGTCTTTCTGAAATGGTCCCTGTTCATGTCCTGGGGATGATATGAATAAACAGGTAATTACAATACAGATGTGTTGGGAAGCCCAGAGTTAGTTCTTTTGGAACATTTAAAAGGAGTATTTGATACTTGGGTATCAAGAGAAGGCTTTTCAGAAAAGTACAACTCAGCTGAGACTTGAAGGATGAGGGAGTGAGTGAGTGGCTAGCCAGGTGAAGACAGGGAGGAGTGTTTCAGCAGAGAGAATAGCATAGAGGAAGGCCTGGAAATGAGTGACTGTGGCAGATTAGTACTGGTAAAGCACCATTAGCTTGTATTTTCTTGAAGATTTGAGAACCAGATTTGAAGTTACAGGAAAAGTCCTGCAGAAGCTGATTAAGTCTTCCTAGGGATACTACTTTGTGTAATAGGCATCTGATGACTCTGGCATCCATATGTATGGTATATGCAATTTTTAGACCTTTCTTATCAATCAATACCAAAAGAAATTCCATGAGAATTCTTGTTCTTGTTCTAGAGAAAAGCATTAAATAACAAGTAAATCTCTAATTTGACAATATAATAATTGAGATGAAACATGGTATAAACAAATATAAATATCTAGATAGATTGGTGGATTTCTCATTACAATGAAATATTAGGGACTGTACTTAACTACAATGTTGACTTTCTGTTTTACTTTGAAGAAAAGTTTTACCTTCTCACCTATGATATTGCCTTACAACTTACTCACAGCTCCTGGCTACTTATTGCTGTTGCTTATAAGAAAGAAAATATTAATTGCCTTCTTAAATTCTTATGTTTTTAGAGTGCTGCTCTATATGCTAAGGACTTACTTAAAAAACAATTTTTAAGTAAGTATCTATTAATACTAAACCGTTAGCTCCATGTACATTGTACATCCTACAAGGAAAGAAACGTGGTTGTGTTTGGCAACACTTCAGGTAATTCTAGATAAAATATTCTGTCTTTGTATCCTGCCCACCGCTTTTTTTTTTTTCCAACTTTATTTCTTGAAGGACTATACATTCTCCCTTACTTGGATTTTTTTCTTATTTTGGTTTCTTTTTTAGATTTTTTTTCAGAGTAAAACAAATACATGGTTAAAAAAGTCAAGTTGGCTGGTATCCCTGGGTGGCACAGCGGTTTAGCTCCTGCCTTTGTCCAGGGCGCCATCCTGGGGACCCAGGATCAAATCCCACGTCGGGCTCCCGGTGCATGGAGCCTGCTTCTCCCTCTGCCTGTGTCTCTGCCTCTCTCTCTCTCTCTGTGTGACTATCATAAATAAATTTTAAAAAATTAAAAAAATAAATAAAAAGTCAAGTTGGACTATGAGGCTTATAACAAAACACATTCTCTTGTCTGTCCCTTTGTACTTTTGATTCTTGCTCCAAGTTAATCACTTTCAACTCTTCAGTTCCTTCTGAGATTTACCTCCACATTTCTAACTAGCATGGCTTTACTGCTATTTCTTGGCTTTTTTCTTTGGAGAGTTTGTTCTCTAAACTCTCACCACTACTACCTACTACCCCACCCACCTGTCTCTCTGAACTCCTTTCTCCTTTTCTACTGCCTCACTGATATAATCACACTACCATTTAGGCATAAATCAAAACTAGGAGCTGACATTATTAAGACGGTATTGAGATTATGAGTTTTTGACAGCTGAAACATGCAGTTCTTTATGATTACACCTTTTTTCCTATATAACTTTTTCCCCCCAGAGTTAATAATTGCCAAGTTTCTTTTGTTTTGCTTAGTGTTTCTCTGTACAGATCCCTGATTCATCTCCTATTATCCACCAGAACTGGAAATCTCCTCTGTGTAAGTGCAGACAAATCAGGTATTCTTCCTGTTTCTTCCTTCTTTTCCCCAGAGACACCCTTCATGGTGCACTTTGCTGTCCTGTTACGATATGGACTGGTTGCTTTCCACTTGAACTTTCCTAATGTCTATCATTAACTCAATGGAAACATTATAAGACAAAGTTGTTTGAGGGTTTTCCTCACACTTGTGTAATTTCTCTGAAAACTCCTTACGTGTGAGAGTTAGAAGGCACACACCAGTTACATGTAATAGGATCTCAATTTTATCTATTTGCTTTGCAGCCATGAGAATGAGCATTAGAATTGGGGTATGCTTTTTCCATCAAATTTCTTAATTTACTGTATTTTTCGCTGTTCTTTTATAATCGTGGAAATGAACAATCACATGGCAAATCCACTCTCACATTTACATGTTTTCTGGTAACACGATGTGACTATGTTTGAAAAATTTTGGCCTTCACAAACATGTGCCTTGGTTGACTGCTTTGTCTCCTATCGTTCAGAGATGGTAGCACACATTTTAAAGTCTAGGAGGACTGGGATTAGACTCTTTTATTCACTTGGCACCTTTATGAGTTCTGTAAATATTTGTTAAATAAATGAATGTTTATTCTGTGGCTGAAATCTATTTCAACAATGTATCTGTATTCATTTTTTTGATTTATACACAATCACTGTGTTTACCAACTGCATTGAAATCCATCAAAATTTTGGTATGCTCTTGTGTCCTGTACTTGTGTCCTAGGCTGCAAATTATTTATACAGATGTACTATAAAGAAAATATTGAGTCCTTGAAAAAACTCAGTTGTATCCATTCTAATTTTGGAAAACCGATATCCATTACACATATGCATATGTTGTTAAAATGTTAATCATGGAATTTTTCATGACCAGCTAATCTTACTTCCTATACTCATCCTTCTACAATTTCTTATATTTTCTCTCTCCTCACTGTTAGGAGTCAATTGTGACAAAGGGAGACTATCAAGGGAGAGGAAGCACAGTTTTAGTTAAACACATGAGGAAATTCACTCAGTAGATTTTATTTTGATAATTGATTAAGAACACCAATTTGTTAAAAAAAAAAAAAAACAACAACTATTTTTTCCTGTTATCAACTCCAACAAAATAGAAGGCTTACTGAAAATATTCATGGGGATGCCTAGGGTGGCTCAGCTGTTGAGCGTCTGCCTTTGGCTCAGGGCATGATCCCAGAGTCCCGGTATTGAGTCATGCATCAGGCTCCCTCCAGGGAGGCTGCTTCTCCCTTTGCCTATGTCTCTGACTCTCTGTGTTTCTCATGAATAAATAAGTAAAATCTTAAAAAAAAGAAAAAGAAAAAAAATTTCTTGGCTAAATATTTAAGTAATATGGAAATCCAGTTCAGATAAGAGCTACCTTTTTTTCTGGTTTTCAAACATCAAATCTTGTTTGTTAAAATATAAGTGTAAAAATGATTCCAGTATTTGCACGTATTGTAGAAACTAGCCAAACCAATTGGATTTCACGGTCTAGCCAGGCCCATTGTTCTTCTGACATGTGGCTAAGGTAAGAAACCTTCAAGGAATTCCATGATACCCCATAGCAAATTTTACAAAGATTCACTTCTTCTTAAACCTTGACTTAAAAAGGGGTTGGCAAACTCTAGCCTGTGGACCAAATCCTGTTCATTCCTTCTGTTTTGAAAGTAACAATGACAAGTAAAAAAATTTTTACTTTTACAAAAAAGTAAAAATTTTTACAAAAAAAAATTTTGGAACATAGTCTTGCTCTTTCATTTACATATCTCTACAGCTGCTTTTGCTAAAATGGCGTTTGAGTAGCTGTGACTATCTGGCCTGCAAAATGTAAAATATATGCTATCTGGCCATTTTCAGGAAAAGTTTGCTAACCCATGCCTTAAATGGAAAAAATAACAAATCATGCAAACTTAAAGCTAATTTGTTTATTGTTTTAATTTTGTTCATTTATATTTCTTTGACATTTAAATGTTAGATGAGAGAAAAACATTTTTTTCTAAAATGTTAGAAATTTCTTAGGGAGAAAATTCTAGTGAAATTCAGTGTGAAATCACTTTCAATATTTAAATACATGTGTATCAGAAAACTGTTCTGGAACTTTTAATATTACAGTATTGACTCCTCTTATCTTTTACCACAGGGGGCTATATTAAATGTTGAGGATGCTGCCACTCGGCTCCATCTTATAAATCGATCAGCTTTAAAATCTGTACAAGCTCAGGCTAGGATACCAGGTTTTCAGAAAGGAGAAGTTTCAACATTTTCTCCTTGGGGAGAAGTTTTGACACCTATAGCAAGCTCTTCTGTTACTCACTTAAGTAGTAAACAGGAAGAATATGTTAAGGTAAGTATTTATCATAAGTTATTAGAATTAAATATTTAGAGTTTGAAATAAAATGATTCTCTGTATGAAACTGGAAGATTTAGTGTGTATGCTTTCACTGCAGGTTGCCAAAACACTATTTATTGATGAAGCATTAAAACCTTGCCCCAGGTGCCAATGCCCTGCTAAGTACCAGCCATTTAAGAAAAGGGGACTGTGTAGCCGCACAGCCTGTGGTTTTGACTTTTGTGTGTTATGTTTATGTGCTTATCATGGGTCTGAAGAATGTAATAGAGGAGCAGCAAAGCCAAGAAATAGAAAAGATGCTCTTCCAGGAAGTGCCCAGAGTAAGCAGAATTTAAGACGCCTTTAAAGAGACTTTCAATATAAAATAAGCATTCCCCCTAAACAATGTTTTGTCTGACTTAAAATTATGAATATTTTGAAAGCATGGAAAATTTCCCATTAATGACAGATGATGATTTATTTCCTATTTTGTATATATCATAATCTATGTCTGTATTCTTTAGTGATGAGTTTGAAAAAATTTTATTTTACTGTGTCATATTTTCCCATTTTAATAAGTATTTTAAATAAAGAATTTTTAATGTTACCATATATATGTATTTAAGTGTTTCATGTAACCTTTGAAAATTGTGCATTTCATCACTCTGTGTTGAAATGTTCTTCAAACACTTTTTAAAAATAGTTTTCCAAATAATATTACAAATTTTGACCTTGAGACAGATGGCCTTATAGCCTTAGAAGATGAATATTTGACTGAAATGAAATATAAATAAAATGTTTTCGGAAGTTCTATTGAATTTTCTTCTATAATTTCAATAGTTAAATATAGTGAGTGTCATATGTGCACAAACTTCTGGTTGAATAAAATTTACTTAATATTGATTACTAAGAAGATATAGAAAGTAAATTATTAGACATATGTTGCTATTCACCATGAGAATCTTAGTTAATAAACCCTTATAAATCATGCATTTCATTTAAGCACTTTTTAAAATTCCAGAACTATAATCACAGATTCCATTTGTTTAATCTAGCCTGGGTATTAGTATTGTGACAAATTTGGACTAGTTAGAAAAGATTTTTTTAAAAAACAAGTAGTTTTAGGGATCCCTGGGTGGTGCAGCGGTTTGGCGCCTGCCTTTGGCCCGGGGCGCGATCCTGGAGACCCGGGATCGAATCCCACGTTGGGCTCCCGGTGCATGGAGCCCGCTTCTCCCTCTGCCTATGTCTCTGCTTCTCTCTCTCTCACTGTGTGCCTATCATAAATAAATAAAATTAAAAAAAAAAAACAAAAAAAACAAGTAGTTTTAGACTTATGTTTAAATAAGAAAATGTACTAAATTGTTTATAATGTACCTCTTTCCAAAAATGGTTTAAGGTAGCATGGTCCATTTATAGAATAGCAGCAAGAAAGAGGTAAGTTATATTATTGAACAAATTGCTAAGACCAGGGGAACATTTGAAGATGGTTTCATATTTTTTTTTTGTCTTTAGGTAACTGATGTATGTATGTATCTATGTACATCATGACCTGAGCCAAAATCAAGAGTCGGGCACTTAACCAACTAAGCCACCTAAGTGCCCCTAGATAAAGATATATTTGGAAAAATCTGCCCTAAATTTAAAATTGTTGTTTAACTCATTAAACATTTTAACTACTACATATTAAATTTTATCTATATCCATTCTAATTCCACAAAGAATTTTTGGAGGCTAAATATAAATATAAATAAAATTGTCCGTTGTTTTTAATAAGTTACACAGTCTATAAATTTTAAATCAAATTTTCTGATTTAGTTGATTCTAATCAAGTTTAGTTCTTATGTCTATTTAGTTTCCTGAGGTATCCTCTACATCAGGGTCAATATACTTAACATTGTTCCATTAACCTCTACCATTGATTTAATCTGACTACCTGTCCTTGACCTCTCTTTCTGGGGCTTAGATCAAATCATATCTTCTGTCATATGAACATTTTCACTATTTTATGTTCTTAGTTTCTGCCTGGCCTAAATGCCATTCCAGAAGTGATTCATATATTGTAAAAAATTGCAGATCCAGTTTCATGGTATGTTTTTGAAAAATGAAAGGCAAAATACTCTATTTTATAGAATTAAAAATCTTTATTTTCCGATATCCTATGGATTTTTATTATTCTATTACAGAAAGTGAAAAAGGAAGAATAAGCATTTCTTTTGCTTCTTTATACTTGAAATTGTCAGCATTGCAATGTAAGAATCTGGAATCCTATTTCCTGTCCATTAGGAAGAACTTTGCAGCTGTCTTATGTGTTGCAATCACATTGCCCTCTCCCTGTGACCACCTTTGTGGTCTTGTGGCTACCCAGTCTATTAGAATGAGAGAAGTTAAAAGAATTGGGGGATCCCGGGGTGGCGCAGTGGGTTGGCGCCTGCCTTTGGCTCAGGGCGCGATCCTGGAGACCCTGGATCGAATCCCACGTCGGGCTCCAGGTGCACGGAGCCTGCTTCTCCCTCTGCCTATGTCTCTGCCTTTCTCTCTCTCTCTCTGTGTGACTATTGTAAAAAAAAAAAATTGATCACTGTTGAAACTCTGTTACACTAATCTGTACTGCTGCTCATTTGGCTAAATATGAATAGGATGAAACAAAATACGATTTGTGGGGATAATATATGATCTTAATATCCTTAGCATTATGCTGAATGACACTATAAAGCCAACCTCCAATTTGCTTGTAAAAAGTGTCTGCTTGAAAAAAATTCAACCAATCATAAATTGAATGTTTACTCTGTGTTGGCAGTGTTCTAAATCCCTTATATGTGTTAACTCATTTATTCCTCACATTAACTCTGTAAGGCAGTTATCCTATTCCTTTTATTTATCAGGAAGCCAAGAATCAGGTTAAATAATCTAAGATCACACAGATAGCAAGTGGGGGATCCAAGATTTCACCAGAGGTAGTCTGCCATTTGTACATGACAAAACTCTGCAGAATCTCCCTTGATAAATTCAATATGCACGTAATTACCATGTCTTAAATGGAAGATTGTTTTACCATTAAAGAAAAATCTATTGGTATGCTAGGGAAAAAATTCTAACTTAAAACAGTTCTTCCCTAAAGTAGTTCCTTAGCTTGTAGTTCCTCACAAATTTATAATTTGAAAAATAAGTGGATTGCATGAATATACTATTATCTGAGAACTCAGTTCCAGAGAAAGGCTCCTGCTTCAGTGCCAAGGTCTTTGTAACCTAAAGACACAAGGCATGAAAACAAGAATAAGTATTAACACATTCTAGTAATCACTACATTCTTACAGATTTTGATTATTGAGTAACATAAAAAATCCACCAGTTATTGATAGATCTCCATGTTCTCAAGAAGATTCCAATACAATAGGGATGATTAAATTTGACACTTTATTTTTGTATTTTTTCCCCATTGTTTAATAAAGACATAAGAGGAAAAAAAAGACATAGAGAAAGAATGAGTGTTAAATACGGGGAAAACCAACAGTTTACCTTCTACTAATCTAGGATAAGAACCTTTCTATTTTTGATAGCCTTGCTAGTTAATGGATAGAAATATTCTTTCTTTTGACTTCTACTTGTCTCTAGGAAAGACAGGAATTTCCTATTTCTTATCCTCTAGTTTGGAAGATAAATGGTCAGAAATTTGTGATAAGTGATATAAAGAGAAACAATACTTTAAAAATTACCTGATCATTTTATACTAGCATTTTTCTGGACACAAATATAGACGTTTACAATTATTCCAGGTATTTAAATACTTAATGAAGACTTAAGGATTTGTTAGCAATAATTTTAGGGTAGAAGTGCTATTGAGAAGACAGTTTTCATACTACTTAGCACTGTGTAAAGCTAAGTTTTTCCATTACCTTTGCTTAATTTATGATTCACGAAACAAAACTCATAAATTTATGACAAAAATTTGCCGAACATTTTCAACATTTAGTCTCTGTTTCCTGTTTGAATTATTTATGTGGCCTTGTTTTAAATTATGTCTCTTAGAAGTAGTATAACATATACAAAAAGTAGTTTAAACATCTTAAAAGATGGAAATAACCCGTTACTGCTTCCGTGTGGAAGGTAAATATTTCAAAGCTCACACTAAACCTTCCACAAGGGGGCACTAAAGGCTCATTTATGGTGATTTTTAGCTTTCCTTCAAAAAAGTTCTATTGTGCTGCAGAAGCGAGCACTCCTTCAAAAAAGTTAATTTGACTTTTATAAATTTGACATTGATGCACTGTGACATTGCCAGATAGGGGAAATGTTCCTTGACTTAATTTTAAAAATGCATACAGAATAAATTTAGGTAATAGTTATTACTCAGAGTTGCTAATTAAAGTATTTTAGCTGGCTTGCAAGATTGCTCTGTTTTCTGAGATGACTTTTAACTGAACACCTTGTTGGCGGCTGTCTGTGCCTTGGCCATCTGTATTTACTTGCCCAACAGCTCTGCCCTCCTGGCTCCCTCATCATGGACAGTGGAGCCAGAGTGGAAGGAGCAGTAGAACCATGGAGGTGAGTTCTGGTTTTGAACAGTGGTGGTGTGCTACCAATTATTTCCTTCTGGCATTCTCATTTCTGCAGAAAGGTGGTGCTTGCTTGGTTCAGGTCCTAATCACAGCTTGCCCAGATTCTGTAAATGCTTCCTAACAGGTCTCTTTGCTTTTACTTTCTCCCCATCTAAATCTGTCCTAAATAGCCACTGCCAGGTTATTTGTACTAAAATGTGGCTTCAATTATGTTGCTTCCTATTAAAAATGTAGCTGAATTTAGGATCTCCTAATGGTCTTAACTTTCTAGCAATCTCTCTCACCATTCCATGCTGTATACTTTGTTCCAGCCAAACTAGACTCCTGTTTCCTAAATTTCCCTTCTGCTTTTTCCCACTTCCCCTCTTTTGCTGTACTAAATCCCATCAAACCAAGCTAATCCTTAGTTTCTTTCCATGAATCATTTTTTACTATCTCAGCAAAAGATGAAATTTTTACCTTCTTTGAATCTAGTGTTTATACGTTTCTTGTGCTGACTCTGGCATGTCTTATTTATATTAAATTCTTGTAATCTTAAAAATGAATAAATAAATAAATAAATAAATTCTTGAAGTCTTTCACCATTAGCAAGTTCCTTAAGAGCAGAACTGTTTTACTTACCTCTCTAGCTCCTTTAGCAGAATGGCTTATCCATGATAGGTGATAGAGCAAATATTAATTGAATTGCTTAATTAATGATTGCCACATGATATGATAATGGACCATATGGTAATAATATGCTGAATGATAAGATATATAAGTATGTATATGTGATTATACACATTAGGTGTTTAGGGGCAGAGGATATTGGCCTTTAGACATGAAATATACATCACTTTAGAATTAAGTGGTAAAAAACTACATGCAGAAAGTAAACAAGATGACATTTAAATTCTTATGTGCAAGGACAGTAAAGATATTTTTGTGTTGGTATTCAAAAGAGGGAAATATATATTCAAGTCATTGCACTTATATTAAATTGAAGCCTTTTTTCCAGCTTGAGATATAATTGACAAAGAGCATTGTATACATTTAAGTTGTATACCATTGATTTGATACACTTCTATATTGCACAGTGATCATCACAGTATTAGCTAAAACCTCCACCCTATCATATAATTACCAGTTTTTCTGTGATAAGAACATTTAAGATCTACTTTCCTAGCAATTTTCAAATACAGTTGGCCCTTTAACAATGGGTTTGAACTGGGTGGGTTCACTTATATGTGGATTTTTTTTTGATGCAGTATTGTCAGTGTATTTCTTTATGATTTTTTCAATATTTTCTTTTCCCTAGATTAGGTTATTGTAAGAATACAGTATGTAATGCATATAACCTACAAAATATGTGTCATTTGACAATGTTATTGGTAAGGTTCTGGTCAACAATAGGCTATAAGTAGTTAAGTTTTGGGGGAGTCAAAAATTATCTGTGGATTTTCAACTGTGCAGGGGGTTGGTGCTCCAACCCCCATGTTGTTCAAGGGCCAATTGTATTCTCTGTTTGTAAAAACTGTAACATCATAGAGCTAGCTATATCAGAGTTTTAAAACTTTAAGTAGGGAAGGGTTAAAAATTGAATTATCTCATCAGTTTGTGCAAGAAGAAAAGTAATGTAATGGAATATATTGACAATTATAATAAATCTAAACCAGCAGGTCCAGATGGTAGTTATCTTGGATAAGTTAAGAAATTGCCTAATGAATGTATTAAACTAATTAAATTCCTTCTTCAAAAAATCATGAACTGTTGAGAAAAAGAAAAAAATGTTTTCTAGTTAAATGTGATGTGAATGTGTGTAGTTGTTATCTGATTTAGATATGTAATTTCATAAAAAGGAAAGATAATTATTATCAAAAAGAGAATGGAAGTAAACGACATATAAATTTTATAACTTGTGTTTCTTTTCTCCTTGCCACAAAGGCACTTACTTTAGAGACTGGAGTGACAGTTGGTATACTACATTATTAGATGTTGAATTGCCATCCAGCTCCTAGGAAAAACATTGCACCGCATTGTTCTGTCATTCTGGTTCATTTGTGTGTAAAAAATAAAACTGCTTTAGCTATGTGGAAATAAAAGAACTCAAAGAGGAACAAGCAAAAGGTATTTATTCAGAGCTTGTTTAGCAAGGGAGTCAGCCACTATCATCTGCATTTGGTAGAGATTCAAAGGCAGGCAAGAGGGGAGGGGAGGCTGTATAGTGAATAAAGGGGAAGACTTCAGGTATGCTTTGATTGGAGGTTGTTGGTATGGGGGAGCAGGAAGCAGGGTAACTAGAATCTAGAGGGCATCCTATGTGATTGGTTTGGGAAGCATATTTGACTTTCTCTAGTTGGTCCTTAATAGGGGGAAAAAATAAGAAAACTGGCAGTTACTGACCAATTCTTGACCATTCCGTGGCTATGGCTGCAGAGATGGTGGTTCTGTTTCCAAGATGGGTTGCTGCAGAGAATTGAGTCAGAATTCCGTTGGCATATATGGTCTGGTCATTGTCCACTTGTATATTCAGACTCACGGCCATATGAAAAGTCTCATTACCATTAAAAATTAAAATCACAATGATATAAATTTCAGCTTTTCGTGCTATTCCTACTCATATTCAGAAAAGTTTAGAACTAGGCTTACATGGGACCCTACCACACCAAACTCAAGTAAGGACTAGTACTTTTAAATCATTAAACAGGTACGATGCCTGACATTTTGCTTTTGAATGTTCACACACACACACACACACACACACACACACACTAGCACATCTCTCCAGCAATATTTGGGAGAATCATTGAATATATTCTTGCAGCTTCACCTTCTGAACAGGCTACAGAGTAGCCCTAATGCAAATTAATCTTTGTGGTTTAGGTCAGCCCTTGAAACATTTGGTTTAGGGTTCATATCTGAAACCTGATCATTTTTTTTTTTTTTTGTCCACAGCAGCTTAACATGATATCATTTCTATCCCATGGTTATGTTGGCTTCTCATTACAATTTTAGCTGTTTTGCAGGGAGCCTGAGATACTTTCCAGAGTTCCCCAAATTGAACTACAGGTATACTACAAAGTCTATTTTTAAGTAAGGTCATCTCAAACATATCTTTCAAAGTTGCTAACAATATGTCCTGAGCAGAGTAAACAAAGAAACTTAATTCCATTTATGCAGATATAATTCCCCTTATAAACTTTTGGTTCTGGACAACATTAGTTTTCAACAATGATGCAGAGTAGTTGTAGAAAAAAAAGGCATTTCTGGAAAAACTAGCTAGTTTGGGGGTCAGAGACAGAATATTTTAAAAATAAATAAAATCTAGTCATCAGGGAAATGTGAATCAATCCCACCAGGAGATAATTATTTCACACCCAGTGGGATGGCTATAATAAAAAAGTTAGATAGTAACAAATGTTAGTAAGAATGTGGTGAAACCGGAACTCTTAACCCACTGCTGGTAGTAATGTAAAATGGTTCAACGAATATAGAAAACACTGTGACAGTTCCTCAAAAAGCTACAAAGAGTTGCCAAATAAACATAGGATTACCTTTTGATCCAGCAATTCCACTCCTAGGTATATACTCAAGAGAAATGAAGACATATATCCACACAAAAACTTGTACATGGATGTTCATAGAAGCATTATTCATAATAGCCAAAAAGTCAAACAACCCAATGATGAACAAACTGTGATATATCCACACAATGGAATATTATTCAGCAATAAGAATGAATGCAGTACTGATTCATGCCACAATATGGATGAAACTCAGAAACGTTATGCTGAGTGAAGGAAACCAGTCATGAAAGCCCAATGTATGATTTCAGTTATATGAAATGTCCAGAATAGGAAAATTCATAGAGGCAAAATGTAGGTTAGCAGGCAAGAGATGAATAGGGGAGAACAAAGGGTATGGGGTTTTTTGAGGTAATAAAAATGTTCTAAAATTGATTTTGGTGATAGTTGCACAACTTTGAATATATTAAAAATCATGGAAGTTATACTTTAGGTAGGTGAATTGTATGATATATGAATTGCATTTCAATAAAGCTATTACAAAAAAATAAAATTGCCAAAACATTTGAATAACTTATAACCTACAAATTTGGGTTCAAGTTACAGTCTTTGTGATTTTAGGGTTGTTTTTTAAATCTCATGAGATTATTTTTAGAGGGAAAGCTTACATAGCATGGTTGTTAAAGCGCAAAAGGCTTTGGAATCAGACCTGGATCAACTTGTGACTTTAACTCTTTGAAGCTGTTTGTCTTTGAGCAAACAGGAAGTCTCAGTTTCCTAGATTGTTGGGAATAATAATAACAATCTTTTAGGGGTATTGTTAGAGGCCCATAGTTAAGTACGCAGTAAGTGTTAGCCACACTTGATGACAAAACAATTGACCTCTTATTGATGTGGTTATCTGAAACAAGGATAAACAAATCTTTTCTGTGAACAGGGCACAGTGGGGAATGATTGCAATGCAGAGAAGATATTTAAAAAAATATGCACTGAGTGGCATGCACTCAGTAGGGGATAGTGGGGGTAGGAGGTAAATAAGACGGATCTCTTTCAATCCCCAGGAATTTACTATCTGCTAGGTAGCATTGACGGTAGTGGGCATACCTCTCTGTACAGGTTATTTTTAATATTAATATGGTTTTAAGATAAGAATTTTTACCAAGTATACAGGAACAATAGGAGAGGCCAGTGAAAGGAATTAATAGGAAGGTACACTAGAGAAGATGACACTCAAGCTGAGTATTGAAGAATGAGAAAATTTTGCTTGAAAAAGGGCAGAAGGGCTTCCCTGGCAACAGAAACCATGCAAGCAAATGAATGCCTGAAAAGCCCATTTATATGTCAGCTCTCAAATTTACATTCCCTAAATTCCAGGATTCTATATCAATTGCAAATTCAGAATCTTCACTTATAAGGCTCATAAACTTCTTAAACTCTCCCCACAACGTGGTCCACTCACAGCTTTCCCCATCTCCAATGACGGCAACTCCATCCTTCTGGTTGCTCATGCTCAGCTACTTTTTGTTTCATTCCCACAACCAACTTATCAGGAAAATACACTTGGTCCTACCCTTAAAATATATGCAGAATCTGAGTTCTTCTCAAGCCTGTTACTGCTACAACCCTGGTCTGAGCCACTATCAATCAGCTCTTGTCGGCTTCTACTTGCGCCATCTACGTCCTGTAGATAGCACCCAGAGTGATCTTTTTCAAATAACAATATGATCATAATACTTCTCTGCTCAAAACGTCTATGGTTTGCATTTCACTCAAAATGAAAGCTGGGTCTTTGCAAGGGCCAACAAAATCTGTGATTTTTTGCCTCCCACCTCCCTTTCTTGCCTTTCTATTTGCTTCCACTACTCACCCTTGACTTCATTTGGCCCTCTGATTTTGTTTGGTCAAACAGTGGCTTACAGTTTCATTTTTGCTCTTTGCCTAGGTACTATTGAAAAGGCAATAGCTATAACTAGGCAGGTATTATGGTTCCTTGCTCTAGAAGCATCCATTGTCTGACTCCTTGCTTGCTTAAATCCACATACCCGCAGGACCCTGACAGGCCTCGGATGTCCCTCACAGTGTAGGAAGCAAATGTGGAGACACCAAAGGTTTTAAGGAGGTCATATTGGTATTTAGAGAGTTTTGCTTTCAGCATGGGGCGTGTATTTAAGGGAAACTCTAGTGGAAGCAAACAGTGGAAAAGGGAGAAGTTAGGAAACTTTTACAACATTCCACACAGGAGACAGTGCTAAGGCAATGGTATGGTAGTTTATGGGAGTGGGGAGAAGATTCCAGATTCCAGAAATACCTTACTGTAGAATTGGCAAGACCTAGTGCTTGTCTAAATACAGCCTTTTTGGCTTGAGTCACCTAATAGATGAAGGTACCACTTAACATGGGATTTATGTAGATAGATGAAATTTGAAGATAAGGAATGGGGAAAGTGTAGATTTCCTTTTGGATATTTTTATTTGGAAGCATCCAAGGAAGAGCCACCAGAGTGTAGGTACAGCAAGCAATTGGATTTAGGGTTTAGGCTCAGGGGGAGCCTGAGGTGGAAATGTGGTTGGGCTGGAGATTTGGGGTGACTATGACATTTCTAAAAATCACCTTCCCCCATCCCTTCCCCCTCCTAATTGGAAGTACCATTTCTCTTTTTTCTTTTTTTTTTTTTTCGAATTTCACTTTTTACTTCAATCATAACTTTTCCTGGAACACACCCTATGGACATCCTCCACGTATTCATTCTCTTCGTCAACAGCGTCCTCCTCGGGTAATTTTTACAGCTTAGGTAGATGTTGAAAATGCAGCAGTCGTAACCGACCGAAGCAAAAAGGCGGGGGCAGGTCTGGTTCCCAAGGCACGCGAAGGTTTAGGTTTTGATGTGGCCTTTCCCAGAGCCGAGGATGAGCTCAGGGCCGCGGTCGGGCGGTAGCAGGGGGACTCGCGAGGCTCGGTGGCTCCGCCCTCCCGTCCGCCGACCAGCCCGCCGGGCCCACTCCCCGCACCCGCTCGCAGGCCGGGCTTTCCCCGCGCCCCGGACCGTGCGGCCTGGGTCTTGAGCGGCGGGAACAGGCCCGGAGCCGCGGGCAGCCACGCGCACGAGGCCCCCTCGAGGCGAGGCGGGGCCTGTCTCCGGAGGAGCACCCAGCGCCCGCGCCCCCCAGCCCCCCCGCGGCAGCCCCGGGCCTCCGGCGCGCGCGGGGCGCGCATTGTCTCGGCTCCATAGCAACGCGGCGGCGGGCTCGGGCTCCGGCTCCCGGGGCGAGGGCGGCGCTGCCGGGCGGTGGCGCCCTGAGGGCCCCGAGCGGTCCCGGGCGCGGGCGGTGGCGGCGGCATGCCCGGGAAGCGGCTGGCGGCGGGTAGGTGCGGCGGCGGGGCCCGCGAGGCCGCCCCGGGACCGACCCCCCACCCCCCGCGCTCCACGAGCGGCCTCCCCTGCGCTTGCGCAGCTCTGTACTGCGAATTTCACCCCCTTGGTCCACGGCCCCGGCCCGGCCCGGCCCGGCCCCCGCCCCCGCCCCGCGTTTGCGTTGCCTCGTTGACACCGTCTTACTTTGTCTTGCTTAATTCTCCGTTTTGCAGCTGGAATAGTGGAAGCCTACAAGGTTAACTCCAGGGTCACAGTGAATTAGTGACCAAGCTGGATTCCAGAGGCCTTTCCTCCCCACTTCCACCTTGAATTCCAACTTAAAATTCAATCCATGTGCAGAGAATGAACAGAGGGCCAAAATTCTAGTGAGCCTGCCCATGTGGAAAGCAGGGCTAGGTGCTGTCTCAAATTATTTCATTTACTTTAAAAGGAAATCAGATTTGAGTGAGATAATGTCATATTTTATCTTGTTTCAGAGCCACCAGATATTACAGAAGAAGGATTTGTAAGTACAATTTAGAGGGCTGTTTTTTAAAATCATAGATTGTAGAAAAAAGCTATCTATTTTGTTTTCTCCTTTTTGCCAAATGTATACGATGGGAACTTTGGCTTGGTAACAGTGGTGTTGAGTACAAGGCATTTTTACAATCTTTAACAGGTCCAGTTTTAAGAAGAGGCCAATTGATTTTTATGGTGGATGCTATTTACTGTGAAAGTTCTTTTACATAAATGTCCTCATTTAATTTCTCTAAACTCTTTAATGACTCCATGTGAGAGGTAGGTTTTATCTCCCTGGTTTTACTGTGACATGGCTGTGCAGTCCCAGGTTGTGTATATCTTGATGGTGTTGGTTGATAACCAGTGGTCAATTTATAGTTATAATTACTTTCAAAATGTCTTAAATGTTTTCAGGTCAGACATCTGGTGGGTTGAGTAGTAATAAGTACTTTGCCAAATACAGTATGTACTTCATCATTTAGGTGAGTGCTGTCTTTAGGATGGATTCTATTTTAATTCCTGTTGTATATTTAAGGAACTTGCTCAAAGTTAAACAGCCAGTTAGGAGGTAGCAGAGCCTATTTCCTACTAAGGTCAGAGTTTGATTCAAAGAGCTCTAACCACACTAGGGTCCAAGGGCAGGCTGCCCCATGATGGGCACTTTGGCATAAAGATTATTTTGAGTTAAAAAGCACTTGAAACCCAGCAGATTCAGGAACAGCTCTTCACCTCTCCCATGACTGCCTAAAAAGAATTTAGGGAGAGGCCCTGCTCCGGGTAGAGAGCCGGCACCACAGGGAACTACATCATATGAACTAGGTATGATAGACGGGGAGGGACCTGGCAAGACCTGTTTGATCACAATCCTCCATGTCCCATTGTTTCCAATAGTTTACCAGACATTGACTCTTTCTTTTTCATGTTCTTGTGAATTGCACTCTTTCCCTTTGAAGTCCTAGACCCCTACTCCTTCTCCTCAGTACAGAATGACATGTATTCCTCATTTTGCCTTTTTATGGAATTTCCATGTTCTTGTGAATTCCCCATATGTACACTATTAAATCTGATCTCCAGTTAATCTGCCCCATGCCAATGTAATTCTTAGTCTAGCTGGAAGACTTGGGGGCCAGAGAAGAGTTTTACCTTCCCTTTACCACGTCTTTATGTTATTTGCCTCTGTCTTCCAGCACTTTTTTCTCTTGTTGGCCAATTATCCTATGTGCTTTTGGTTTTTTTAGTCAACAAACACGAGTGCCTGTCTATCCACAGGCAGTACGAGATGTGATGTAGAAGATAAGACTCAAAAAGTTTACAGTCTAGCAGGGAGGGGCTGTGATAGGAGAGGGCTAGAGGCTGCATCTGCTAGCACCTTCCATTTTCACCCTTTGGTCCACTCCTGAGAGAGAAGGAGACAGACAGATAAACATCAAGATAGAGGCATAAATAGCTTGTCAGAAACTCCACCCATCTTCATGTTGCCTTGGTGTAACCCTGCGTAGTGGCAGATTTCTTTAAATTGCTTCTGGAACTGTTCTTCATTCCCAAGGGAGGTGAGCATTTTCTGGAGCCGACCTTTCCTATACAATTCCAGCATAAACCCTCTGAGGAGCACTTGGCAGCATTGCACTTAGCCTTGTGAGTAGCCTGCTAACCCCTTCAGGTCTTTGTGACTGGGAACCTGTAACAGCTCCAACACTGTTAGCCACTCCTCTTTCTCTTGGTGCCTCCCGGTATCAGGATCTCCCGGTTCTCCCATCTCTCCTGTTTATGTCCCCATGTTCCACCTTCTCTTTACCTCAGATAGTGTTGACCTTCTTCAGGACTCTGTTCCACAGGCTCTCTCTGGGGGAGCTCATTCTTCCATAGTTTAAGCTATGCTTATTTTGTAGGGCTTCTGGATATATCTGTATATCTCCAGTCCAGAACTCTGTATCCGTTGGGTTATCGGGCACCTTCATCATCTGGATGCCCCTGCATCACCTCCACAATCACATTCCACCCTCTGTTTTTTCAAGAGTGTGATCAGGTGAGCCTATCTCTCTGCTCCCCTCAGTCCTGTGCTGTTTTTCTACCTCTTCTTCTTGCTTTGGTGAATGGTGCCACTGGCTATTCAGGTATGCAAGCCAGAACATTCCTTCCCCTTTCTTTAACTCCTGTCTGCAGTCCTTTACCAAGTTCCTTTCATAGCTGGGTCGTTTTTTTCTCCATCCTCACAGCTATTGTTTTATTTCAGGCCCTCATCCCTGGGCTTGGACATTGGCGGTAGTCTTAACCGATATTACTGCCTCCAGTATTACCTCTGTCAACTCCAATTTTTCTTGGCTTAATGCTTCAAGTGCAAACTCCTGTGCATTGACTGCACTGGGTGATATTGCTTTGCTCTACCTTTAGATTTTCCTCCTCCTGTCACTCCTACCCGGGCTGTCAGATCGCTATGGACTCTTTAAAAAAACTTACCACATTACTTGATTGCTCAACTCTTCTAATCAGTCCTGCTACTTATTGAATGCTGACTGCATGCTAGTATTTAATCTCCAAACAACTCCCATTAGGTGGTTATTATCACCCATGGTTCACAGATGAGGAAGTTGAAGTCCACAGTGTTAACCAGCTTGGCCCGAGGCTACACATGGAAGAACTGGCAGCGCCAGAATGTCAGACTCCTCCCTTCGGCATTCAAAATCCTTTCTAGAACTTTTTTTTTTTTTTTTTTTAGCATTTTTTAACCTTACCTCCCAATACTTTCTGGGTGATAGACCATGTTCCTACTGTTTTGGGATTATAGAGTACTTCCACATGCCTTCTGCTCCAGCCAAACTGCTCCTCTTGCCTTCTTGCCTTTGCTCTGGAGTCTTGTCTCAGTTGCGTCCCTGGCCTTCAGCTGTGTCTCTTCCAAGTCTTGCACACCCTTCCAGGCCCAACTCACATCCTCAATGAGAGCTGACCAACCTCATGTCATCTGGGCTGCCTCTGGACTCTGTGCAGCTTGCAGTAGAGACCAGCTTGTGACCAGCTCCTCAAATTCCTGTGCTCACCATGGATTGACTATCAGTAGATGAAATAATTCATGCCTCACACATGTATTTACCTCTGTTTGTCAAAAGTATGAAAATTACTCTTTTTCTCATTAAGATTCCTAGAAGAACAATGTGGCAGAGCTCTCTGGTTCCCTCAGATCGATTCTCCCGTTTTCCGTAATAGGTGCTAGGCACATTGCTTTGCAGAGGAGACTACATTTTCTAGCCTTCCGTGCAGCTAGATGTGGTCATGTAACCAAATTGTTGTCAATGGAATATAAGCAGAAGTGTCTTGTCTTCTGGAAAGGTGATGTTTACAGAGATTATTTTTTAAAAAAGAAGATTTTATTTTATTTATTCATGAGAGACACACAGAGGCAGAGACCTCGGCAAAGGGAGAAGCAGGCTCCATGCAGGGAGCCCGATGTGGGACTCGATCCCAGGACTCCGGGATCATGCCCTGAGCTGAAGACAGAGGCTCAACCACTGAGCCACCCAGACATCCCTACAGAGATTAAATAACCGACCCACTCCTATGTACGCAGCCAGTATGTGGTCCAGCCCCAATAAGAACCTGGGTCTAACTGACTCTAACACACAAAGGGAGAGAAAATGCCGTTTTCTCCTTCCTGCTGGCTGGAATGAGGATGTGATGCTGGAGCTGAAGCAGTCAATGGGATCGTGAGGTAGAAGTGGCATCTGGAGGATGGCAGACTCACAGGGTCAAAGGGGCCTGAGCTCCTGATGTTTGGGAAGCCACAAGGCCAGTCCTGAACTGCTTTTGATTATATAAGGGAAATAAACTTCTCTTATAAATAGTGCTATTTTGGTTTCCCATTATTCCCAGCAGAGTCATATACTGCTATAAAGTGCTCCTATATTCACAGGAACTTTTTAAGACTGTATTTTCTCTATCAGTGATCTAAAAAGTACAGTGCTAAAAAAAAAAACCAAATAAATAAATAAATACAAATAAATAAATAATACATTGCTGTTGTGGATATCAGTAAAATATTTTAACTTTTACGTGAGATCTTCTTCTTCAAAGGGGAGAATAAGTCTTTTAGAATAAATCATTTGTTTTTAGGGACACATGGCCTTGTATATATTTTAACTTTTTATGTGTAAAATTTGCAATTTCTTTACAAAATTGTGTATTCCTATAGGGCTGGTACTGTGTCTCAGTACATCTTAATATTTGCTGTCGTGTGTAGCACAACATCCAGAATGTGCTATTAGATGATTAATAAATTTTGGCTGATGGATATTGTCATATATAATAATTAGTGTGATTTGCTTCATTTGTCTTTGGTTTTATTTTTAACAAATTTAGAATTGACACACAATGTTACATTAATTTCAGGTATACAACATAGTGAATCAACTTCTCTATATGTTATGCTCTTTCACTTATTATCTTTTTTTGCAAAGTTTCATTTGATACATATTCTTTGTTTCTTAAGCACCTCTCTCCTGGCATTCTTCTTTAGTGTCTTCATTAACTTTGTATTTGACTGGTTTTTGATAATTCTCTCTGAGGGAAAATGTACACAAAAATGTGTATGCATTCAATTTTCTCATTAGTTCCTCTGGGGGTATATTTTTAATTATAAAAGCCGTGTATGAGTATTCTTATAAATAATTAAAATAATATAAGTAATAAAGTGAATGCTTCTTTTCATCACTTCTTTCTATCGAAGCCCCTTTCATTTTTGTATTCCATAAAAACCAAAATACAAATCTGTCACAGCAAGAAAAGTAGAGTTTAGACTGCTTTATGTTACATTGGGATTTGATTATATATTAGGTACACACTGAGAAAAGTTTACAGTGAGAGTGATTGCTGAATTATTTTTAACTTTAAAATGGAAAATCATAATGAAGATTTAATTACTTGACTTTTAAATCTAAATCATATTTTTTTGTGTGCCTTAAAATTCTTTTTCTAAGATTTTACTTATTTATTCATGAGAGACAGAGAGAGAGAAAGAGAGAGAGAGAGGCAGAGTCACAACACAGGCAGAGGGAGAAGCAGGCTCCATGCAGGGAGCCTGACGTGGGACTCGAACCCGGGTGTCCAGGATCAGGCCCTGGGCTGAAGGTGGTGCTAAACCACTGAGCCACCTGGGCTGCCCTAAAATGTTTTTTTTAAATATTTATTTATTTATTTACTTTTTGGGGGGAGAGGGAGAGGAAGAGAATCTTCCAAGCAGACTGCCCACTGATCAAGGAGCCCAGTGTGAGACTCAGTACCACAAGCCATAAGATCATGACCTGAGCCAAAACCAAGAGTCAACATTTAACCAACTGAGTCACCCAGGTGCCCCTAAAAAATGTTTGAAACTATGCAGAAAGGTTTGTCAAGCCTCAGAAATAATCTTTGTAGAATAAAAATTTAGTAGTACAATTATTTCTTTTTTGGAAGATTGTCTGATATTATGAAGACCTTGGGTTTATTAACTTTAAAAGTAGATGCTATCTAAAAAAGAAAAAAGTAAAAAAAAAAAAAACCCCGAAAACAACCAAAAAACCCAGACCCCTTTATTTTTACCATTAAAACAGAGACTGTAGCTTCATGCCGTATTTACTGTATTTTACTTGTTAAAAATGATACTCATTTTTAGCTAATCCTTAGCTTGTTCCAATTCATACTCTGAATGGAAGTATAATAAACACAGAGGTAGCATTATATGGAAATGGTGGCAGGCAGGAGCCTGTAGTAGGCACCATTCCTTCTTTTCCCCCAATTCCCTTTCTTGAGAAGGTGTGCCAGAAGTGTTTCCAGCAAGTCATTTGGAAACTGAGACAGGTCCTAGAGGTCTTTTGGAAAGTGTTAGGTGGTTCCATCTCTGTGGAGTCCATTTCTTCGGTTGGAATCAAATTCCCAGATGCTTTCTGGAACTGCAGAAACAGCATTAGAAGTTCCATCAATAAGTTAGTAAACAAGTATATTGTTAAACAACTACTTGCATGTATCGCTTTATCAGGCACTATTGGGGCCACACATTGTTGGTCACTGTTCGTCAAAGTGGTATAGTTTCTGATTGGAGAGATGACCTTTCATGTGAAACAAGAAGAGGATAAGCAGTTTATATTTAAAGTGTGGATTTTAGGGCAGCCCTGGTAGCTCAGTGGTTTAGCACCACCTTCAGCCCAGGGCCTGATCCTGGACACCCGGGATCGAGTCCCACGTCGGGCTCCCTGTGTCGAGCCTGCTTCTCCCTCTGCCTGTGTCTCTGCCTCTCTCTCTCTCTGTGTCCCTCATGAATAAATAAATAAAATCTTAAAAAAAAATGTGGATTTTGAGATTTGAATCAAAAGTGCATTAGGATTTAGGGAAGCTGTTTACCTGTGTGAGGGTATAAGATGGAAGAATAGGTGGTAAAGAGTGTGAGATACACTCTTTCTTTTAAATTAGAATATCAGGTTGTAAGGACCTTTGTTCAGGGAGAAAACCTTAGGGTATTTGGCCGAATGAACTGACTAAAGCCAAGTAGGTATGATTAGAGATAAAATTGAGTGAAAGGGAATTGAGAGTTTCCTTAACCTTCCCCAGGTCTTTGAGAATTTCTTCTAGTAGAAGGAGTGAGACCAGTAATCAAATAGAAGAGTATTGCTCAATAGGTGCTGATTGTAATTTGTGATGATAACTCTTGGTTATGAAAAGAGTCTATACTTCTGGTCTTCATTGCATGAACGACCCTTCCTGTCTCCCTCGTTCATAGATGACGTTCATTAATACAGTACAATTTTGTGAACCACTATTCACTATGAGCTCTTAAATTTCCCCAAATCCTTTGATGTAATCAAGGCACACTTTCAACAAGCCACTTTGTTTCCTCGTGTTCTCCTATTCTGACCTTTTTCGTCTTTTAGCAGTATTTTTTATTTTATTAATATTGTTTTATTAGAGTCATTATTAGGTTGTCAGTCTTTTCAGCTTTCATGTCCTTAGTGTAATCATTCAAGCATTCATTCAACAAAAATGTTGTAATTATTTATTATCTAAAAGATAGATTTATTTATTTATTTTGAGACAGCGAGCAGAGAGAAGGGCAGAGTGAGAGAGAATCTCAAGAAGACTCCTTGTTGAGCATGGAGCCCAGTGTGAGGCTCAATCCTAGGATCAGGGGCTCGATCCTAGAACCTCAAGACCATAACCAAAATTAAGAGTCAGCTGCTCAAGCAGCTGAGCCACCCACCATTTAGGTGTCCCTAAACGCATTGGGAATTTCTTTTTTATTTTTATTTGTTTTAAAGATTTTATTTATTTATTTATGAAAGACACACACACACAGAGAGAAAGAGAGTGAGAGAGAGAGAGAGAGAGAGGCAGAGACACAGGCAGAGGGAAAAGCAGGCTCCATGCAGGGAACCCGACGCAGGACTTGATCCCTGGCCTCCAGGATCATGCCCTGGGCCGAAGGCAGGTGCTAAACCGCTGTGCCACCCAGGAATTCCCTGCATTGGGAATTTAAAAAGTGAGTAAAAAAAAGTCTTTTTCTTCTAGAAGTTCACAATCCAGTGCTTGAGATGTAAACAGATAGTTTCAGTATAACATGTTAAAGATTGTGATGGGGGAACAGAGATGACTACTACTCTAGACTTTGGGGGGAAGAAAAAGGATAGGAGAATAAGGCAAGAAAAAAATCTTTCTAGGTAGAGTGACTAGCATGTGCAAAGGAGCAGAACTGTAAAAAAATTGCTGAGTTGGGGCTGGACAGCTGGGCAGTAGCCAAATTACATTCATCATAAACTCTTTTTGTGATAGAAAGGATTGGGGTTCAGGTGGATCTCTTTGTATTAATTGAGATGTGGTTAGAAAGACTGATTCATAATGTTGTGTGGTTAAGGAGGGGAAGGGAAGATGAATTTTGGCATATTATGACCCAGGAGGGTGAAACAGAGGTGCTTAGTGGATGAGATCCCAAGGTAGTGGTCAGAAGATGATTAGCTGTCCAGAGGCTTATTCTAGAGGTGATAATAGTGATTTGGGTTCTGTCACTTAGTACACAGGAGACTAAGAAGGCTGTCCATAAGACTTGGATATTGTTTTCTTGTACATAAATCTACCCTCCATTATATGACGAAGAAATTTAAACATACAAGAAAGTGGAAAGAATTGTATAGTGAACACCTATATACCCACTGCCAAGATTTCACAATTATTAACATTTTGCTGCATTTGTTTTTATGTTTCTGTCTTGTCCACCATGCCATCTATCCATCAATCCACTTTTAAAATATGTTTCAAGATAGGTTACAGGCATCCATAAGATACATCAACCCTAAACATTTCTCCCTTTCTCTCTCAGTGTCTCTCTCTCTCTCTCTCTCTCTCTCTTTTTTTTTTTTTTTTTTTAGAGAGGGAGAGAGAGAGAGCGCGTGCATGTGCACACACAGCGGTGTGGTGGTGGGGTAAGGCAGAAGAGAAGGAGAGAGAATAATTTCAAGCAGGCTCCATGCCCAGCATGGAGCCTGATGCAGGGTTCAGTCTCACAACCCTGAGATCATGACCTGAGCCGAAATCAAGAGTCAGACACTAGCCCCACTGAGCCACCAAGGTGCCCCTCTGTAATAATTAGACAATAACTTCCCATTACTCCACCCAGGCTTCTGGTTACCATTATTCTACTTGCTGTCTTTATAGGTTTGACTATTCCATGGTACCTCATATAAGTGGAATCCTATAATATTTGTCTTTTTTTGTCTGGCTTATTTTATTTAGCATAAAATTTTCGAGGATCATCCATGTTGTTGCACAAATCAGAATTACATTCCTTTTAAGGCTGAATAATATTCCATGTATGCATATACTATATCTTGTTTATCCTTTCATATGTCAATGGATGTTTGAGTTGTTTCTACCTTTTGGCTGTTATGAATAACACTGCTATGAACATGGGTGTATAAAATTTTGTTTGAGTCTCTGCTTTCATTCTTTTGGGCAAATACTCAGAACTGGAATTGCTGAGTCACATGGTAATTATATATTTAGTTTTTTGAGGAATGCCATTCTGTGTTCCACAGCAGCTGCACTACCTCACATTCCCACCAGCAGTGTACAAGGGTTCCAATTTCTCCACATCCTCACCAATACTTATTTTCCTTTAAAAAAAAAATTGTAAAAAAAAATTGTAGCCAATGTAGTAGGCATGAAGTGATGTCTCGTTTTGGTTTTGATTTTCATTTCTCTTACTGCACGTGATGTTGAGCATTTTTTCTTGGGTTTGTTGACTATCTTTTTTGGAGAAAAGTCTATTCAGGACCTTAGCCCATTAAAAAAATTTGGATTGTCTTTTTCTTGTTTATCAGATATATAATTTGCAAATTTTTCTCATATTCTGTAGGTTGTCTTTTTCACTTTCTTAATAGAGGTCTTTGATGAACAAAATTTTAAAATTTTCATAAAATCAATTTATTTTTTCTTTTGTTGATCATGCTTTGGTGTTATCTAAGAATCCATTGGCAAGTAACAGGGTCATGAAGATTCATCTTATGTCTTTTTGTAAGTATTTTATAATTTTAGCTCTTATGTTTAGGTCTTTTATTCATTTTGAGTTCATTGTTGTGTATGGTATAAGGTAAGGGTCCAACTTCATTCTTTTGCATGTGGATATTAAGTTTTTATAGCACTGTTTGTTGAAAAATAGTGTCCTTTCCTCACTGAATGGTCTTAGAAACCTTGTTGAAAATCATTTGACCATGTATGAAGGGGTTTACTTTTGGATTCTATTCCAGTGGTCTGTAGGTCTGTTTTTTATGCCATACTATTTTGATTACTATAGTTTTGTAGTAAGTTTTGAAATCAGGATATGTGAGTCCTTTCAAGATGGTTTTGGCTATATGGGGTCCCTTGAAATTCCAAATGAGTTTTATGATGAGTTTTTCCATTTCTGAAAAAATAATGTTATTGAGATTTTGGTGGAGATTATATTAAATCTGTAGATTGCTTTGGGTGTTGTTATCATCTTAACAATATTGTCTTCCAGTTCATAAACATGGTATGTCTTTTCATGTATGTATGTCTTCTCTAACTTCTTTGCAGCAAATATCTTTGTAAATGGAATAATTTTCTTAATTTCCTTTTTGGATATAGGTAACTTTTTAATTTCAAGTTTTATGGTTGAAATGTCTGTATGCAGTTGCTAATCAAGACTTTTTAATGATGATCTCTTAAAATTCTTGAATAGTCTCTGTTGGTAAGAACCCGTATCACCTAATAAGAGTTAAAAAAATTTTTAGACTATTTTTTGGTAACCATTCAAAATTGCAAGAGTTGATATTTAAAATTTAATTGTTCTTTTTCTCATGACAAATACAATGTCAAAATTTCTTAGGATAAACAAATTGATTTAGACATCAAAATATTTCATTTCAAATATTTCAAAATAATGATGAAACTATGTTGCAGTATATGCATACAGTTTTTGAGTGATCATCTTCTATCGAGCTTGGGTAACACTACAGGCATACATGAATTACCAATAGAAAGAAATATCTGATATATGTGAAGGCAGAGATTTGGGGTCATCATCTGTAGCCTTCCAGGATCTCCCTTCCCCCCTTCCTCGAAGCTGTCAGCACTTTTGGCCATGCACTGTTTTCTTGGACATCTCAAACAAACTCTTCTGGCAGTTTCATGGAACAGTAATATGCTCTGTAGATAGCTAATAAATCTATGTCCAGCGGCTTGAGCAACTCCTTGGCTATGCTCAGTGTCTTACAGAGGAGCAGTGGGTGTGGGATATAACTCATCAATCACCTTCTCCCAGGGAGGAAGATGGACATGAGTCCTAAACAAGTTGCTCACAACCAGAGGTCACGATCCTGGGACCTCTAGCCATCCCTGGCTGCGCCTGGTTGCCTTAAAGGCTGAAGAGGTCCACTTTGACTTGACCCACTAAATTCCGTTGTCTGTATAGCACAGTGTCATCACATCCTACAGGGAAGCTATGGTCTAGTTACTGGCTTATTTAGAAAAGAGGAAAAAAAAAAAAAAAGACTATGTGTACTTTAGGAAGAAGCAGCAAAAATAAGTGCATCCTGGTAGGTGTGATTTTGGAAATCTGGTCTATTTTATCCACCAATTGATAAGAGTATTCCTAATCTAAAGTGTATCAGTACAGGATTCCACATTGGAAATTAGATGAATGGCTTTGGTTTAATGTGTAAATGGCTTGCAAGGAAGTTTGAAGCTTGAATTATTTTTCTACTTCTCCCATTAGCTAACCTTTACTATGTTTTCCTTTCCACCTTCCTTGCTCATGCATATTTCTCTGTACTCTGCATTATTGCCTCTCATATATGTATTTCTGATTATAGAATTTGACTTTATTTCATTTTTTTTAATTTTTATTTATGATAGTCATACATAGAGAGAGAGAGAGAGGCAGAGACACAGACAGAGGGAGAAGCAGGCTCCATGCACCGGGAGCCTGATGTGGGATTCGATCCCAGGTCTCTAGGATCGCGCCCTGGGCCAAAGGCAGGCGCCAAACCGCTGCGCCACCCAGAGATCCCCTTGACTTTATTTTATTTTATTTTATTTTATTTTATTTTTAATTAATTTTTATTGGTGTTCAATTTACCAACATACAGAAAAACACCCAGTGCTCATCCCGTCAAGTGTCCACCTCAGTGTCCGTCACCCATTCCCCTCCAACACCCGCCCTCCTCCCCTTCCACCACCCCTAGTTCGTTTCCCCGAGTTAGGAGTCTTTATGTTCTGTCTCCCTTCCTGGTATTTCCCAACATTTCTTTTCCCTTCCTTTATATTCCCTTTCACTATTATTCATATTCCCCAAATGAATGAGAACATACACTGTTTGCCCTTCTCCGATTGACTTATTTCACTCAGCATAATACCCTCCAGTTCCATCCACGTTGAAGCAAATGGTGGGTATTTGTCGTTTCTAATTGCTGAGTAATATTCCATTGTATACATAAACCACATCTTCTTTATCCATTCATCTTTCGATGGACACCGAGGCTCCTTCCACAGTTTGGCTATTGTGGCCATTGCTGATAGAAACATCGGGGTGCAGGTGTCCCGACGTTTCATTGCATCTGAATCTTTGGGGTAAATCCCCAACAGTGCAATTGCTGGGTCGTAGGGCAGGTCTATTTTTAACTCTTTGAGGAACCTCCACACAGTTTTCCAGAGTGGCTGCACCAGTTCACATTCCCACCAACAGTGTAAGAGGGTTCCCTTTTCTCCACATCCTCTCCAACATTTGTTGTTTCCTGCCTTGTTAATTTGCCCCATTCTCACTGGTGTGAGGTGGTATCTCATTGTGGTTTTGATTTGTATTTCCCTGATGGCAAGTGATGCAGAGCATTTTCTCATGTGCTTGTTGGCCAAGTCCATGTCTTCCTCTGTGAGATTTCTCTTCATGTCTTTTGCCCATTTCATGATTGGATTGTTTGTTTCTTTGGTGTTGAGTTTAATAAGTTCTTTATAGATTTTGGAAACTAGCCCTTTATCTGATATGTCATTTGCAAATATCTTCTCCCATTCTGTAGGTTGTCTTTTAGTTTTGTTGACTGTATCCTTTGCTGTGCAAAAGCTTCTTATCTTGATGAAGTCCCAATAGTTCATTTTTGCTTTTGTTTCTTTTGCCTTTGTGGATGTATCTTGCAAGAAGTTACTGTGGCCGAGTTCAAAGAGGGTGTTGCCTGTGTTCTCTTCTATGATTTTGATGGACTCTTGTCTCACATTTAGATCTCTCATCCATTTTGAGTTTATCTTTGTGTATGGTGAAAGAGAGTGGTCCAGTTTCATTCTTCTGCATGTGGATGTCCAATTTTCCCAGCACCATTTATTGAAGAGACTGTCTTTCTTCCAATGGATAGTCTTTCCTCCTTTATCGAATATTAGATGACCATACATTTCAGGGTCCACTTCTGGGTTCTCTATTCTGTTCCATTGGTCTATGTGTCTGTTTTTGTGCCAGTACCACACTGTCTTGATGACCACAGCTTTGTAGTACAACCTGAAATCTGGCATTGTGATGCCCCCAGCTATGGTTTTCTTTTTTAAAATTCCCCTGGCTATTCGGGGTCTTTTCTGATTCCACACAAATCTTAAAATAATTTGTTCTAACTCTCTGAAGAAAGTCCATGGTATTTTGATAGGGATTGCATTAAACGTATAAATTGCCCTGGGTAACATTGACATTTTTACAATATTAATTCTGCCAATCCATGAGCATGGAATATTTTTCCATCTCTTTGTGTCTTCCTCAATTTCTTTCAGAAGTGTTCTATAGTTTTTAGGATATAGATCTTTTACCTCTTTGGTTAGGTTGATTCCTAGGTATCTTATGCTTTTGGGTGCAATTGTAAATGGGATTGACTCCTTAATTTCTCTTTCTTCAGTCTCATTGTTAGTGTATAGAAATGCCATTGATTTCTGGGCATTGATTTTGTATCCTGCCACACTACCAAATTGCTGTATGAGTTCTAGCAATCTTGGGGTGGAGGCTTTTGGGTTTTCTATGTAGAGTATCATGTCATCGGCGAAGAGGGAGAGTTTGACTTCTTCTTTGCCAATTTGAATGCCTTTAATGTCTTTTTGTTGTCTGATTGCTGAGGCGAGGACTTCCAGAACTATGTTGAACAGCAGTGGTGAGAGTGGACATCCCTGTCTTGTTCCTGATCTTAGGGGAAAGGCTCCCAGTGCTTCCCCCATTGAGAATGATATTTGCTTGGGCTTTTCGTAAATGGCCTTTAAGATGTCGAGGAAAGTTCCCTCTATCCCAACACTCTGAAGGCTTTTGATCAGGAATGGATGCTGTATTTTGTCAAATGCTTTCTCTGCATCTAATGAGAGTATCATATGGTTCTTGGTTTTTGTCTTGCTGATATGATGAATCACATTGATTGTTTTACGAGTGTTGAACCAGCCTTGTGTCCCAAGGATAAATCCTACTTGGTCATGGTGAATAATTTTCTTAATGTGTTGTCGGATCCTATTGGCTAGTATCTTGTTGAGAATTTTTGCATCCATGTTCATCAGGGATATTGGTCTGTAATTCTCCTTTTTGGTGGGGTCTTTGTCTGGTTTCGGAATTAAGGTGATGCTGGCCTCATAGAACGGATTTGGAAGTACTCCATCTCTTTCTATCTTTCCAAACAGCTTTAGTAGAATAGGTATGATTTCTTCTTTAAACGTTTGATAGAATTCCCCTGGGAAGCCATCTGGCCCTGGACTCTTGTGTCTTGGGAGGTTTTTGATGACTGCTTCAATTTCCTCCCTGGTTATTGGCCTGTTCAGGTTTTCTATTTCTTCCTGCTCCAGTTTTGGTAGTTTGTGGCTTTCCAGGAATGCGTCCATTTCTTCTAGATTTCCTAATTTATTGGCATACAGCTGTTCATAATATGTTTTTAAAATCGTTTGTATTTCCTTGGTGTTGGTAGTGATCTCTCCTTTCTCATTCATGATTTTATTAATTTGAGTCTTCTCTCTCTTCTTTTTAATAAGGTTGGCTAATGGTTTATCTATCTTATTAATTCTTTCAAAGAACCAACTCCTGGTTCTGTTGATCTGTTCCACAGTTCTTTTGGTCTCGATATCATTGAGTTCTGCTTGAATTTTAATTAACTGTCTTCTTCTGCTGGGGGTGGGGTCTATTTGTTGCTTTTTCTCTAGTTCCTTTATGTGTAAGGTGAGCTTTTGAATTTGAGATCTTTCCAGTTTTTGAATGGATGCTTGTATTGCGATGTATTTCCCCCTCAGGACTGCTTTTGCTGCATCCCAAAGATTTTGAACGGTTGTATCTTCATTCTCATTAGTTTCCATGAATCTTTTTAATTCTTCCTTAATTTCCTGGTTGACCTTTTCATCTTTTAGCAGGATGGTCCTTAACCTCCACGTGTTTGTGGTCCTTCCAAACTTCTTGTTGTGATTAAGTTCTAATTTCAAGGCATTATGGTCTGAGAATATACAGGGGACTATCCTGATCTTTTGGTATCGGTTCAGACCCGATTTGTGACCCAGTATGTGGTCTATTCTGGAGAAAGTTCCATGCGCACTTGAGAAGAATGTGTATTCAGTTGAGTTTGGATGTAAAGTTCTGTAGATATCTGTGAAATCCATCTGGTCCAGTGTATCATTTAAAGCTCTCGTTTCTTTGGATATGTTGTGCTTAGAAGACCTATCGAGGGTAGAAAGAGCTAGATTGAAGTCACCAAGTATAAGTGTTTTATTATCAAAGTATTTCTTCAGTTTGGTTATTAATTGGTTTAAATATTTGGCAGCTCCCACATTTGGGGCATATATATTGAGGATTGTTAAGTCCTCTTGTTGGATAGATCCTTTGAGTATGAGATAGTGTCCCTCTTCATCTCTCACTATAGTCTTCGGGGTAAATTTTAATTTATCTGATATAAGGATGGCAACCCCTGCTTTCTTTTGAGGACCATTTGAATGGTAAATGGTTCTCCAACCTTTTATTTTCAGGTTGTAGGTGTCCTTCTGTCTAAAATGAGTCTCTTGTAGACAGCAAATAGATGGGTCCTGCTTTTTTATCCAGTCTGAAACCCTGCGCCTTTTGATGGGGTCATTAAGCCCGTTCACGTTCAGAGTTACTATTGATAGATATGAGTTTAGTGTCATCATATCTATTCAGTCCTTGTTTTTGTGGATTGTTCCACTGAACTTCTTCTTAAAGAGGAATTTTAAGAGTCCCCCTTAAAATTTCTTGCAGAGCTGGTTTGGAGGTCACATATTCTTTCAGTTCCTGCCTGTCTTGGAAGCTCTTTATCTCTCCTTCCATTTTGAATGAAAGCCTTGCTGGATATAGTATTCTTGGTTGCATGTTCTTTTCATTTAGGACCCTGAATATATCCTGCCAGCCCTTTCTGGCCTGCCAGTCTCTGTGGAGAGGTCTGCTGTTAGCCTAATATTCCTCCCCATAAAAGTCAGGGACTTTTTTTCTCTTGCTGCTTTAAGGATCTTCTCCTTATCTTTGGAATTTGCAAGCTTCACTATTAAATGTCGAGGTGTTGAACGGTTTTTGTTGATTTTAGGGGGGGATCTCTCTATTTCCTGGATCTGAATGCCTGTTTCCCTTCCCAGATTCGGAAAGTTTTCAGCTAGGATTTGTTCAAATACATATTCTGGCCCTCTGTCCCTTTCCGCGCCCTCAGGAACCCCAATTAAACGTAGGTTTTTCTTCCTCAGGCTGTCATTTATTTCCCTTAATCTATCCTCATGATCTTTTAATTGCTTGTCTCTTTTTTCCTCAGTTTCCCTCTTTGCCATCAACTTGTCTTCTATGTCACTCACTCGTTCTTCCACCTCGTTAACCCTCGTCGTTAGGACTTCTAGCTTGGATTGCATCTCATTTAATTGATTTTTAATTTCTGCCTGATTGGATCTAAATTCTGCAGTCATGAAGTCTCTTGAGTCCTTTATGGTTTTTTCTAGAGCCACCAGTAGCTGTAAAATAGTGCTTCTGAATTGGCTTTCTGACATTGAATTGTAATCCATATTTTGTAACTCTGTGGGAGAGAGGGCTGTTCCTGATTCTTTTTTTTGAGGTGAGGTTTTCCTTCTAGTCATTTTGCTCAGTGCAGAGTGGCCAAAACAAGTTGTATTGGGAAAAGGAGAAAAAGAGAGAGAAGGAAAGAGAAAAAGAAAAAAGAGAAGAAAAAAAAGGGGAAAAAGAGAAGAAAAAGAAAAAGAAAGAAAGGAGAAAAAAAAGGGTGGGGTGGGGTGGGGGAAGCAATCAGAAATCAAGAAGAAAGAAAAAAAAAAGCATAAAACAAAACAAAACAAAACAAAACAAAAAAAACAAAAAACCACGGGGGAGTATCTTCTGATTCTGTATACTTTAAGTCCCTTGACTTCCCCCGGAACTGGTCCGTGTCGCTGGTCTTCTGGGGGAGGGGCCTGCTGTGCTGATTCTCAGGTGTTAGCACTTGGGGGAGCTGCTCTGCCCCTGCCTGGTGCAGGGCTCAGTGGGGGGTGTTTACCCCGTGAGGCCCCAGGAGGAAGCCACAGTGGCCGGGGCAGCTCTGGGGCCCTGGAGTCAGCCCCCGCAGTAGCTCCAGGGCTCTCCGTCTGCAGGGCCTGGGGGCTCCCGGGCGGGGCCGCTGATCTGCTCAGTTCCAGGCAGGAGCGTCCTGGCTGTCCTGGGCCCTCTCGGCCTCTGCCTGTCCCGGGGGAGGCCGGATCCTGGGCTGTGTCCTGGCGCCCTGTGCTCCGGAACCTGCGCTGTTGGATTCGCGCTCTCGCCCCACAGCCCCCTCCGCGGAGCCGCCGCCCGAGCCCCTCCGAGCTGTTCCCGGAGCCGCGCCTCCCCCTCCGCGCGGAGCTTCTTCCTCCCCCTGAGCTGCCGCCGCTGAGCTGTTCCCGGAGCCGCGCAGCCCCCTCCGCGGAGCCGCCGCCCGAGCCCCTCCGAGCTGCTCCGGGTCCCGCCGAGCGCTGCAGCCCTTAGGGAGCTCGGCGCACTCTCCTGTGGCAGTTCCTCTGTTACTGGCCCAGGGAGCCCGAGGGCATCCCCGCCTTTCTGGGGATCCTGCTCCAATTCCCCGGGAGGCCTTTCCGCGGGGAAGGTTGGTGCAGCTCCTGCTCCTCCGGGACGGGGCTCTCCTGTCCTGGGCACACTCGCCCCGGCCTCAGCCCGGCTCCTCGCGGGGCCCCTCCCCCTTGGAGGCCTTTTGTATCTTTATTTCTTTTTCCCCGTCTTCCTACCTTGATAGAAGCGCGAACTCTTCTCACTGTAGCGTTCCAGCTGGTCTCTCTTTAAATCTCAGGCCGAATTCGTAGATTTTCAGGATGATTGGATGGTTTTCTAGGTAATTTGTTGAGGACGGGTGATTTGGAGACCCTGCTCTGCCGCCGTCTTGCCCCTCCCCTCCCCCCTTGACTTTATTTTAAATGCCATTTTCTCCACTGGAGTCTCTTTTGATTCCTCCTACCAGATAATATGTCTCCTTCCTTTGAGAGGAAACATTTAATATTGTAATTTTCTTTTGGTATGTATCATGTTCTTTTGTGGACTGTGGTTTATGTCTGTGTTTATCTTATTTCATCCTCCTTGTTTTTATAAGGTCTTCTTTGTATATCTTCCTCTTTTAGAGGGGCGAACTAATTGTAGTTCTTCTGATTTGAGGGTGCAGCAAAATAAATTTTTAAGCAAAAAAAAAATTTTGCCCACCATAATTAGCTAGCATATATAAACTATTTTGCTTAACCCTCTTTCAGGAAGAAACTTGAGAAGTTTGGACTAAAAACGGAAAAGCTGACTTCACTTTCACAGATGGCACACCTGTAGTACATGAAAAAAACAGGTTTCAAGTGTGTATTCAGTTCTGAAAAAATGTTCCTGCCTTCCATTGCATCATTCTGCAGAGAATCTGTGTTGCTAATTTTGCAGTCAGGTTCATGGAATGATGTAATGGAGGAATTGATTGTAATTCAGTGTTCTTCTTGATTGTACCATTAATAACGGTTACCAGTTTATTGGTTATTCAGAACATATTAATCCCAAATATGGCGACTTTGTTCATTTTAATACAGCCATGTGACTAGATTGTGGAGGCTTTACTGAGAGTAACTAGGCTGCTGCTTCAGATCAAGGCCTTAAATTTTTTTTTAAATAAAGAGTTTTGAGAATAAAGGGTTTATTAAGATCCTTAATAAATAAGGATAAATAAGTAATAAGTGAAGGATTGAATAAAGATTCTCATTATGACGAAATATCTGAATTCATTGGACTAGAAACTTTAGTAGGAAGATGTGCTTATTTATTTAGAGAAATGCAGGTCTTCCTGTGAAAGTGCAACAGGAGGATGGAGCACACTGCACTCAGAGACCATGCTTGCCTCTCTTGTAGCACTCCCCCTAATAGTAGCACAAGTGCTGGTATTTCATATGGGGAGAAAGTACGACTCAACTTCAGAAAAGAAATACAGATTTTGATGTTTTTTGAACACTTTGAGTTTCTGTGCTTGTGAATGCAAACCAAGGAAATGCCCTACAATGTGGCTGGGTTTCGGGGGGACCTGAGGTTGCTGAGAGCAAACCACTCACCAAGGTGTTGAGGCAGTGCTCCTTAATATGAAGGTTTGGGGACCAGACCTCATATTAAGGAGCACTGCCCCAACACCCTCCTTGTTGAGATGAGTTTGGAAATCGAAAGAAAACATTCAGAAACTTTATGATATGGTGACAGTATGTTTGTATCTATTGAATTTAATAATAAGCAATTGGTCTTTTGTCTTATGTATATCTTTTGTTTCCTAGTTCATTCGTCTTGCATTTTACAAGTTATTTGTTTGAAACTTAAGGATTAGGGAAAAAAACAAAAGACTTACTTCATCACATAGTTTAGAAATCATTGAGTTAGAGTCTCTGAGAAGGGTGAGGCATCAGGAAATGAAAATATGAATCCAAGGATTATCTAGAAGTTTCTGGCTATGTGTGGCTGGCCATATTCTAGGCAATATTTAGGTTCACTTGATTCTGTGAAGTATACCTTGTGCTTTATAGGTGAAATTTAAAAGTACAATGCTATTTGAGAAAAATTAACAAGGGACTGTACTCCACTACTGTTATTAATTAAAAATACTCATGCTTCCCATCTGAGGATTTTTGATCATGAGCCCAGAAGTGCAGTTTGGCCACCCTTCTTGTAGCACAGTGCCTTCCATCTGGGAGATCCTAAAAATATTTATTAAGTTCAGTTGATTTCTTTTAAGAGTTAGCAGAAAATAGGTAGTTCACCAAATAAAGTCCAGAAAAGTAATTTTGAAAGGTAAAATTTGGAAGCCTTTTAGTTGTATACAGCCTCCACCAAATGTTATCTGCCTTGTTCTGCTTTACTGGATCTTTGTGAGTCAGAACTTTGAGAATATATTATTGAGGCACTGCTTTGAATGTAGAAGATTTATGAGATCCTAAGTTGTTTGTTGTTGTTTTAATCAGTTGAGATTTTTTTAGTAAACTGAATCCTTAATTTGTTTTTTGAAAGCTCACAGATTTTTAGTAAGTTCCTTGATATAAATCCTATGTGGGTGGCTATTTATTTATTTAGAAAGATTTTATTTATTTATTCATGAGAGAGGCAGAGACACAGGCAGAGAGAGAAGCGGGCTCCGTGCAGGGAGCCTGATGTGGGACTCGATCCTGGAACTCGGGATCACACCCTGAGCCACAGGCAGACGCTCAGCCACTGAGCCACCCAGCTGCCCCCTATGTGGTTCTTTATAGCTCTATTCCAGTTGTACTACAAATACTTAAATTACTCTGAAAAAAAATCTATTTTCCAAGTTAATATGCTACAGTATTTTCCTTATACTGCAACACTCTACTTCAACAAATTTTTTAAATTGGCCATATAAGAAGAAAATAATCAGCCATATGGAAATAATAGCATTGTGACATATTGTCAACTTTCATGTTAGATTTGCAAAGTGGAAATATAATTATGAATAACAAAATAAACACATGTTCTATATAACAGTATGCCATGATGTGCTTTTGACACAATGGAAACAATTGCTAATAAAATAAGGTGTTTTATTTGGAAGAGAGAATTTGTTCTTGGCAGTGGCTTTCCAATTTTGCCAATTTTAAAAGCGACTATGTTGGTGGGTGAGATAGTTACGGAAAAAAATATATACAATCTTTGTGCTTAGAATAAATACATTATCAAAGTTTTTTCATGCAAAAGTGAAGCAACTCAAATTCCTAAAGCTATCTCATTCTGGGAGGAAACAGTAGAATATTTTCTTTCCTCAGTTTATCACTTCCACTAGCAATTGAAGAAATTTACATTCTGAATTTCATTTTAACTTCAAACACTGGTTCTGTCTTTATTGATTCTGCCATTATTTTTATGAAATATATATAATATAAATGTGAATAATATATATACACAAATGTATAAAAATAAGTCTGTGGGAAATTTCCCTTGTGCAGTGTTTTGTGTACTTCATTCCATTTAAGTGTCGTGCTATATTTTCCCTGTGTTTTGTTTTCGGCATATTAGCAAAATCTTTTATGAGTATACTCCATTCTGTTTTCTTATTCCTTCCTTCCAGAGAGTGTAGCACTGTATTCTGTTTATAGTGAGGATTTGCTGTTGATAGACTGAAAAAGATCTGAAAATCTACCTTATTATCTCTTGATATACAGAATTAGAGAATAATATTGGCATGTTATAAAACATTTTAGTATAAGCATGATATCGTGTTTTATATTTTTGCAGGAAGATTCTTTGGCAACAGATGATTTCCTTGTGGACTACTTTAATGAATTCCTAAGCCTTCCAGTAAGTGTATTGTTATGTTCTATGGACTTTATTATCAAAGCAAAATGTTATAATCACTGGGTTATCTTGTAGGACAAATATATCAGGAATAATATTTTTTAAAACTATGAATTAAAGCCTTTAGGTAAAGTTTATGTCTTTTTATGGAGTTAATCATTTGGGTTTGCATCATATTTAGGAATTATTGAAGAAAACTGAGTCAGTTGTACCACAATAAAAATGAATGAGTGAGTGAATGAAAGAGAAAGCTGGAATTTCTCTAACCATTAAAAGTCTTCTGTACAAAAATTAAATAAATAATAATAATAAATGAATGTGGATAAACTAGGAAAAAAGTGTTCCATTCAAAATCTGATGCTGTTGTATTTGGCATCATTTCAGGCTTTGAACAGAGGTGATAAGGATAAAATATCAAAAGAAAAATTAAGAAACTATTTCTTGCTTCCAGGCAATTATTGACATCCCCTTGGAGAAATATTAATGTGGAATTTGTGTTTAAGTCAACTAGAATTTTATATCAACAGTAAAGAAGACATAGGTGGGTGCCAGATAATAGATTTTTAGTCTTAGAGAGTGGTGACTGATAGACTAGTATTGGGGGATGGTGGGAAAAGTGAAATGGGAGTGCATAAAAACACACTGCTTAGTAAATAAAGTTAATCAGGAATGTCAGATAAAATATAAGAAAAGGTTTTCATTATTGGTTATGAAAATGCAAAAAACTTTTTTTAAAATTTTATTTATTTATTTGAGAGAGAGTACATGGGGGTGGGTAGAGAGTGAGGGAGAAGAAGACTCCCCACTGAGTGGGGAGCCTGACAGGGCTCAAACCCAGGACCCTGAGGTCATGACCTGAGCTGAAGATGCTTGACCAAGTGAGCCACTAGGCAACCCCCTCCACCCCCACAAAAACACTTTTTATTACCATATTTACCAGGGAAATTTTGGAATATAAATAAGTCACAAGTTATTTTGTTTTGTTTTGTTTTTATTTTTACTTTGTTTTTAAAGATTTATTCATTTATTTGAGAAAGAGAGAGAGTATGGGAGCAGGGGGAAGGACAAAGAGAGAGAGAGAGAGAGACAAGCGTACTCCTGGCTGAGCAGAGAGCCTGGGCTTGATCCCAGGACCCAGAGACTATACCTGAGCCGAAATCAGGAGTTGGATGTTCAACCGACTAAGCCACTTAGGCACCCCACAAGTAATTTTAAAGGGAGTGGGCCATGATAGCCTCTAAAGCCTAGCCACTCAAAATGTCTTTTGAAGGGAAAGTACTAGAGGCCTTTCCTTGCCTGGATTAGTTTTTGTATATATGTACGTATCTATATATACGTGTTTGTTGTTTCGTCTTATTTTCCTTTTTCTTTTCTTTTGTTTTTAAGATTTTATTTATTCATGAGAGAGGCAGAGACACAGGCAGAGGGAGAAGCAGGCTCCATGCAGGGACCCTGATGTGGGACTTGATCCTGGGACTCCAGGATCACTCCCTGAGCTCTCAGCCATTGAGCCACCCAGGGAGGGAGGCTCTCAGCCACTGAGCCACCCAGGCGTCCCTTATTTTCTTTTTTCCAAAAGAATTTGTTTTCTCTCTTCCTTTTGGCCCACCTAGGCCTCTGGAGCCATTATGGGGGTTAGGTTGAGACACCAAACACACCTCTTCTTTTCCAGCAACAGTCCTGGGTGATATTATAGGATACCTGATGGGTTCTTGTTTGTCTGATTTTTCAACTTTCACCAACCAGTTGTATATTGGGAAAACCCCGGCAGCATCATGAAACTGTCAGAATTTTGTTCTTCCAGATTGTGCAGTCTTTCGTTTTGGCTCTGCATTCTCCATTCTTCCTCCAATTTTTGTGACATTTTAAAGGGAAAAATCTTTGCATTGGATCTGGTTTCAGCTTCTTAAGATTTATATTTCATCAACTCAAGATTTGTGATTACCCTGACTTTTACTTGTTCCAGGACATAAATTCCCCTACCTAACTTTCTTTTTTTAAAAAATCTATTTAAAATTAGGGAAGTGACATAACAATACTAGATAAAATTTACCTTAAATGTAAGAAAAATTCAGCCACAGTCCAGCCATCCAGTGAGGATCAACATTATCATTTTTGTGTGATTCCTTTCAGTGTTTAGGTGAAATGACAGAGTGCCTCTGCAGTCATGTGTTCATCCCACCCAGCAGACCTCTGCAGTTTTACCCTTTGAGTATGTCCCATGCAGCCCACCTGGGTCACTCTTGTCCTATTTTCTGTTTCTCCAAATCCTTCCACTTTTACATTTTCTCTCTCTCCCCTCATTCTCTCTTTCATTCCATTGCATCTGCATATGGTACCATGCAGTCTACCTATTAATTACCCATGCTTCATGCCACAAGATAGGAGAAGGGGAAATATGGTTATAGGTTTCCAATAAAGAATTTGGGGACAGACAGAAGAAAGAATGATGGATTCTCAAACCAAGTTCTGGGCAAGATTCTAGAACAGATTAGTAATGTTTGGTTTATGGGCACTTAACTAAGAAGTAGAAGTCAGCATGAGTTTGCTGAGAATAAGTGTGCCAACTGATCTCTCTTTTTTGGAGTGTTTTAGACAGGCATTTTAGGGGAATTGCATAAATTTAACATATTATGGTTTCAGGAAAGCATAATAATAATAATAACAGCCACAATAATAATACAAATAAATGGAACCCTGTTACTTCCTACTCAAAACACTCAAAAGTGGCTTCTCACTACACTACAAATAAAATAGTATATGTGATCTGGTTCTTGCCATCTCTTGGTCTTTATTTCCTATGCCTCTTCCCCTCATTAGTTCTTTCCCAGCCTAACTGTCCCTGTTCGTATTTCTCAACCATGAAATATGCCAAGCATACTCAGAGGCCCCTCCAGGCTGGGGTGTTCTTCCCTGAGATACTCGTATCACCTTTTCCCTGATTTAAGTCACTTCTGTCCAGGAAATCTTCCCTCCCATCTCTAGCTAAAATAATACATGCTCCACTTAGGCTCATTTATTTGTCTCCAAACCCCTTATCGTTATCTGTGAAATGTGTTTTCAAATATTTGAACGAATTCTCTAACTATAACCAGTAGGGGTTGACTCTTAATAGCCTAACGAATCAAATCCACATTCCTGGCATGGAGTTTAAGATCTTTGCAATTTGGCCTCTATCTAACCTTCCTGGTTTTACCTCTAGCTCCATACTGCTTATGTCACCGTGTGGGATCTTTCCTGTCTTGGGCCACCCCTCCCCCCCACACCTGTTCTTCCTGTGCTCATCCTGCAGTGTAATGGTTAGGAATGGGAGTGAGGCAGAACTGTTTGAGTCTAGCTTCTCAGCTTACTACCCATGTGATCTTAGACACATTATTTAATTACTTAATTCCTTGGTTTCCTTCCCTGTGAAAACAATGTGCCTATCTTATAAGGTTGTAATGAAACAAGGTAATGTATATTAAGTGCCTGGCACAGAAGTAGTGTTCTTTCTCTTTCTTTTTTTTCCTTGACTAGCTAGACCATCTCATCTTCCATTCCTGAAACATGAGAGGCATTCACTCCATAATGAGACTGATGGATCATCATCAGTCTAGAGAATAATCTTCTGCACCACACAAATTTGTCATTGGTGTTGACTTTTCAGATTATTTTTATCAGGGTCTTAGATGAAATGTTGCAAGTGAACTAGTGTTTTTCCAGCTTAAAGTCACTCAGCTAATAGGTGACAGGGTCCACCCAGGTCCATACGGCTTAAAAACTTCTTCTACTACATTGTAATGACTATAGAACTGACAGCAGTGGGATGAACTGAGAGTTTCAATAACAGAATCTGGTCTTGTTTTTCTTGTGGTAATCTGAAATGGTCTAAAACAAACCTAATGTGTCTTTAAGGTGCATTAACAGAAGTATAGTTAAAATCAAGAAAAATATTAGTCTGGAGCATAAAAGGCACCTAATAAATGTTTTTTTGAATCATATTGAGTTGTCAGACCATATTTGGAATATTGTGTTCCATTCTTGGTGCCATGGGTTAAGAGTTGCTCTGCCAAACCAGGCTTGGGGAGACTCAACCAATGAACACTCTTGAAACCACGTCAGATGAGGAAGGGTTGAAAGAAGTGTGGATGTTGAACCTGGGTTGGGGAATGGGTAGAAGTGTTGAAATGGATCAGCTTTTTCCAATTTTTTTTTTCTTTTTCCAAATATTTCAAGGTCTGTTTGAGGAAGAGGAGTTAACTTGTTCCATGAAGCTAAAGGCAGAACCAGGGCCAGCGTTTATGAGGATATTTTTTCCTAGAAGAAAGATGGTTTGAAGTTTGCTTCCTAACAGTAGAACAGAACAATAGGGCTAGCATTGGTCACAGGAGTCAACTTTCTGTCATTGAAGGTATTCAGATAGATTGTTTTATGGGGATATATGTATCAGGTAGGAAATTAGATTTTTCCAGTGAAAGAAAATTTGATTGATAGTCTCTATCTTTATCTCAGGAGCTTCATTGTAAATTTCCTGGGGCCAAGGATAGGTCCCTTTCTCCTGTATCTCCCAAAGCTTCTTGAGGATGATTGTTTTTTATTTGCAAACCTTCAAAAAAAAATCTTAAAGATTTTTTTTGAAATAAACAAACCTTTTAATCTTCTGCCTCCCTCCTCTACCATCTCCACCTCCATCCCAAAGCCCCAATAATATAGGCCTGAGATAGAGAGATGTCAATATAGATGATAATATTCTCAATCTAAAAGTCCTTCAGTTATCTAGATTTCTGAGACTTGTCCATCTTCTTACACATCTGTAGTGACATGGTGGCAGACCTGGATTGTGGCAGCAGTGGTTCTAGGAATCAGGCTTCTGGCTCCCCCCACCTCCTTCTTTCCATTACTCCATTATACCCGTGGGTTACACTGTAAGATCCAGAAATTGATGGCTGGTAGCCAGCCTCCATGTTATTTTGATGAGGGGAATCCAGGACAGTTGCTGCTTTTATAAATGATTATGGCACTTTCCAAATCCTAGCTTTCATAACTTCATTCTGTTTATTCTGGTGCCAGGTTCATATTCAGATATTGTTTTCATTTGGTGTCTGGGAGAGTTTTTTTTTTGTTTGTTTTGTTTTGTTTTGTTTTGCTGTCAACTCTTTATGGGTAAGTGTTTGCTTATTAAGTTTTCTTCTGTGCTATAGTGTGAAACCTTTTTTTTTTTTTCCTTTTGGTTTTGTTTTGTGTGTTTTATGCTCAGTGACTGTTGTGGGATTGGGTAGATGAGCCCACATACAGATTTAGGTTGGTCCTCTGTGGGTGGTTTAGAATGTTTGTGACATTTATGGTTTGCAGAAGCTGAAGGGGTGGCCTGTTCCATACCCTCCTTGCAAGGATAGGTATGTCATGTGTTTGCCAGACCATGCTTAGCTATGTGCTTTTGGAATTTTACCATAACTTCTTTTTTGGGACTGATTCTCCACACTTTTTTCTTTAATCTGTAAACTATTATAATTTCTTGCAGCTTTATGAAAGATTTATATGTTGGATGGATTGTTGGGTAAAGGGAAAGAGAGAGAAAGAAAGAGAGTAGAGATTTAGGGTATCTGTGGCATGAAGGGGGATGAAGGGCTTGGGGCTTCCATTGCCAAAATTTAAATACTCAGAGATTAATATTTAAGGGTGTTGATGGAGTCTAGGTAGTACTGCTTAGTACAGTGTTTATGCCTTTGGGTGTTTTTTTTTTTTTTTTTAAGATTTTATTCATCCATGCAGGAGAGACAGAGAGAGAGAGAGAGAGAGAGAGAGAGAGGCAGAGACACAGGCAGAGTGAGAAGCAGGCTCCATGCAGGGAGCCCAATGTGGGACTCAATCCCAGGTTTCCAGGATCATGCCCTGGGCCGAAGGCAGCGCCAAACCGCTGAGCCACCGGGGCTGCCCTCCTTTGGATGTTTTGACAAGCCTTGTAGCTCTAACGTAAAGCACTCAGATTATCTAATGTAACTCATTTTATTAACTTAGGATATTTTCTATGCATTTTATGTAGCACACTATTCCTTTCATACCATTGGTGAATATGTCCAGTAAATAGTTTATAATTAAACATCTAAAATGACAATAAACCTTAGATCGACAGAAGTCATTGGTAACTTACTTGTTATAGTCAAGTATTTGACTATAAGTCACATGTTTTTCATTCGCCGACTAGGATGCATGTTTTAAATACAGCTTTGGAGCTCAATTAGTAGAGACAGAGTTGGAGCAGAGATGAACATGTATTAAATTAACCTAGTCATTAGTTTTTAATTTAAATACTGTTCAGCTAAATAATTTGGCACCCGGTAAGTTTCAGTGGTGCTCTGCTGGCAGTTTAAGCACATCACTAATTATTCACAGGTTTTTTGTTTTTTTTTTTCCCCTCTTCTTCTCAGAGAAATGTGGAACCAGCAATTTATTGTGGTAAAAATACTTTCATGCACTTACTTTTTCTGTGAAAATATTTTTCACACATGGATGACTGGTACTACAAAGTTAGCTTTCATCACCTTCAGGTCAATTCATTTTAGAACATTGGGAAAATGATACCTTTGAAATAAGAAAATTAAGTAAGGGAAAGAGCAGTCTGCAACAGCTTGTGGAGAATTGGGTTTGAGGCTCAAACTGAAGATTTTTCCTGTCATATGATTTAAAAGCTGAGCATTCTCTAAATCAGCTGAGTCAGCTTTTTGGGGGGAACGACTGACTTTCTACATCATTCATTTCTGTCTCCCCCACCTTACATGTGTTTTATTGTCACATGCTAAACTAACTGTAGGAGTTTTGTGGATAGGCTGAGAAATAGTGAAAACAAAGAACTTGTTGCATGAGAGAAAAAAAATTTTTAAGTAGACAACAGGAAAAAAAAAAAAAAAAAAAAAAAAGTAGACAACAGGACTTTGCATAATAAAGACCAGGGTTCATTCTTCTGTGTACAGAACATAGATGGCCAGCCCCTCCACTTACGTGAATACACAGGTAAGTCTACATGAAGTAGTGGACAGAGGTGGGCCTTGAAATTTGTCTTAACCTGGCTTCCCATCATCCTAAGGCAATGATTCTCAAACTTGAACATGCATTAGAATCACCTGAGGGTTTAAAAAAAAAAAAAAGAATCACCTGAGGGCTTGTTAACAAAGAATGCTGGGCCCCACTCTCAGAGTTTTTGATTAGATAGAGGGATGGGCCTGAGAATCTGCATTTCTAGCAGGGTCCCAGAGGATGCTGATGTTCCTGGTCCAGGCACCACACTCAGAGAACCGGAATTCAAGAGAATAAGTTGAGAGTTATGCATATAATAGAAAATCCTAGATGAACTCATCCTTTGCCTTTCTCTCCAGGCTTATATCCTATTATTCCCCTCTTAAATAGTAAGCTTTAGCAATGTCAGACCACTTGCAGTTGATCAATAATACTTGTGTTATTACTCAAAATGAATGATTTGTGTTCAGTAGAGAGAGTGATGGTGATTTCAAGAGTGAGGATGATTTTGTCTGTTGTACTAATCCATAAACACACATATACCAGTCCATGAGCATCCTGACAGGGTGTGAGGTGGGGATGAGAATCTGCTGTTCCTTTAGGGGTCTCTTCCTGCTTGCCTCTCCCAGTGTAGTCAGCTGATCATGCTGAGGGAGATTACATACATCTTTCTGTATAACATGAGCTTTAAATACAAGACCTCCATTTCATCTGATTCCTAACTGAAGAATCCATGACCAATTTCAATACCAGAGGAAAAACTCTGAACAGCTTCTTGAGAGGTGACAACATTGTAATTTATGGGTATTCTCAAGGATTTCAAGGGATAATTTTGACCAAACATGATTTCACATTATGTGCCCACTGTAGAGCTCATTGCCTTGTAGGATGAGTCTTTACTGTCTCTGTGTATTTACATATCTTTCTTCTTCTCTTGGATCAGCATGACCTGAGGGCAGATCTGTGTCTTATTCATTTGGGGCTTTGTAGAGAATGCTCTGGATTGGCTCACTCAATGTAGCAGTATATCATCTATCATGATATCTCATTTAACAAGGATTCAATAAATACTTATGGAATAAATGAGTAGAATAACAAAGGAGTGGAATTAGATGATCTTATTAGAAAGCAGAAGATACTCATTTTTTTCCTGGGAGACCATCATAGTCCAGTGGAGTATCAAATATGGAAGGCACCTTGGGATTGTTTAATTAAAATCCCTTTTATGATTAAAAAAATCTTGGAAAAACAAAGTAATTTTACTCAATATTGCTTCCATTTAATAATTCTGCATATCCTTTTCTGGATAGATTCTAGTTTAGCCAAATCCCTTTTAAAGTACAATAACTAAACTAGATAAAATACTCTAGTATTACTACCATAGTCTCTGTGGACAGATTTCCTCTTCAGCATTTGCATGTTACACAAATTCAAATTATTTCAGTTTTTGTTGAATCTCTTCATCATAGAGAAAAATGAATGACCATGTATTGTTCCTGCAAGGGCAGAAACAGTGTTTTATTCAACTTATATCCTCTCTGCTTGGGACACCAGTTGGCACTAGGGAATTCAAATGTTTTGTTTTTGCTGAAATAAGTGAACTAGGGGAAACTTTTAATCAGTTATTTGCCCATTTTATAAACCTGGAATCATTGTGGTGTTAAGGACCTCTAGAGATCCACTGGAAATCATGGCTTTTGAAGAAGTAAAACACTTATTTCGCCATGGCAAAGGCTCTATCACATTTTAGTTCCACTGAGATAAATTCTTAAGTTTAAAAATTGTAAATATTTTAGCTACATCTCTTTTTAAAAAAGTAAATAGGGTCATGTCATTTAATCATGAACACAATTAATTATAGCTTTCCTTCTGTTGTCTTTGTTTTGTTTTGTTTTGGTAAAATACTTCTGTGCAATGTGGAAAGATCTTCACTTTCATCTGCTTATGCCCTGACTTTTCCTTCCTCAGGATGGACAGATCCTGCCTCTTTCCTCACTTGACTTGCTTCAGAATTCAAGTATTTCATGCATAAGAGTAGCAGGATCTAAATCACATATGAAACCAGAACTGTAAAGGATCTGGGTGATACAGTTTTTAGTCATCCAGATTCTGCATTTCAGGAAGTTGGAACAGATCCCAAGTGAGCTAATCCACAGCGTCTGCTGACACCTACTGAAATTTTGCATCAGCCCTGGGTTTAAAGCAGTTTGTAGTTATGAACCCAGAGTTCTACAGTGAGCTCACTAGAGGACTTGCTATAAATCCATGAAGAGATCCCCTAACCTTTTTCACCTTCAGTTTTGCTTTGTTAGTTGAAAATGAAAGTAATTGCTAACTACCTGTCTTAAAACCTGCCCTTAGCCCCTGTGAATGCTGGGGACAGTAACCCACCCAAGAGAGTTAATAATTACCACACCAAACCTGGCTATGATGTCAGTAGCACTGAGGTAATGGCCATCCTCCCCCGAGCATGGTGATGGCTCTGCTTGTGGATGTAAGCATACTACCTCACCAACCCAAGAGCCAGCAAAACTCCAGACTGCTACAGGGAGATTCTTCCTAAAGCCCAAATCAGGTTATATTACTAATTTAGGATTTTCCTACTCCACCCTATTTCCCAAAGGATCAAGATAAGCCTATGCTTCTTAAAATGGCATGCAAAGCCTTCCATGATCTGGTCTTATCCACCTCATCTACCTCAAGTCTTTCCTCTGTTCCTTTAACTATTTCAACTATGACTATTCTAGTTAATATTCTAACTGCATGGAACTGCTTAAAATTACCCACATGCACCATGCTGCTTCATGCCTCTGTGTCTTTACTGGTAAAACACCTTCGTTTGAATCCCAGTTCCACTAGCTTTGTGGGCTTATTGCTTAGCACAGTGCCTGACTTAGAGAAGGTGGTTAGTACATGCTAGTTTTATCATATGTGAGGCAAGATGATAGTAAAGAAGGGGAAATATGTTGTCTTTGGGACCAGATAGACTTGTTTCAATGGCCCTGATGCAGCACTTTACAGTTCTGAATCCATGGCCCATCATATAACCATCCTAAGTGTCCACTTACTATAAAAAGTGATCACAGGAATGTGGAAGGATTCAGATAGTGCATTTAAAGTGTCTGTCACCCTCCTGGCACATGGTAGATGTCCAGTAAACTGGTTTTTGTTACTGTTATTATTTATACCAACTGTACAGTAACTATTTCCTACTGAGTAGGTAACATTGGCTACTGCGGGGCTCAGTGTCACATGTCCTATTTATTTATTTATTTATTTACTTACTTATTTTATTGGAGCATTTTTTTTTTAAACTTGTGTAGCAGGAACTATTTTATTTCTTCATAGAACTAACTAATTGGCATCCTTTGCTTTGGATTATCACAGTTTTGTGTTCCTCTGTCTACCAGGTGTGAGGGTAGGAGACTGAAAAAAGGAAAACAAATAAAGGCCAAACCTGCTCTATTTTTCCTTGGATCCTCAGAACTAGAAGAAATCTTTTCCAGATGGTCTTCTGCAATCTACGGCACCACTTCCCCCTCCCCATAAATACATAATAACATAAATTAATGTTTGATGTCTGTTCTCTCCCAAGTTTAATTCAGTTCCTTTCTCCTACCAGTTGAATCTTGTCTCTGATATCAGCAGACTCATTTATCTGTTTAATCTAGTGATAGTGTAATTCAGAGATAGTATTTGACATTCAGGTAAGTGATGCCTGTTTGAATCTCATGTTTGAAAGACAGATGGAATTAAGTATATTTATTGAAGAAACCTTATACACAATTTATTGGTAATTGTTGGTATTTGTCCACTGAGCTATATTTGTCATTTTTGAAGGGAAATCTTAGTCCTGAGGCCTGTAGGCCTGTAGACTGACATTCATATTGAACTCTACTGTTCGTGCACTTTAAATTCCTTAGGAGGGGAGACCATCAGACTTTAGAGATGTGATGTTATCTGACATTAGAAGAATATATATATATATATGTATATGTATATATACATACACAGATATGGATATTTATACATATGCACATATATATTTCTAACTCCAATTTTATGACATCCTGCCATTATTAAATTTTAACTATAGTATGTCTAGTTATCTCTTAGTAAAATTTGAAAGAATTGATGCTCTCCCTAGGATGGTTATTGATCCAAGGGGAAGGGCTAGATGTCTTCTACTACCTGGCTAAAAATATATAAACTAATCTACATGAATACATGGTTCACTAAAGGTATTCTAAAATAAGTTCATATTCTGAAAAAAGAAACCTGATTCTAGATTTGGAGGACAAAATGGGAAAAGACTGACACTGACAGCCAATCCATTATTTATATGTTATGGAGATGGAGGCCCCAAACATGTTTAATGATTTACTCAGAGTCACAGAGCTACTTATTGGCAAGCTGTCATTCAAGCTCAAGACTCCTGACTATTGTATATTAACTGACTGACTTTAAATAAAAGTTGGCAGCATTTAGTAATTACTGAGAAAAGCTCAGAAATGTTATTGCCTTCAACTCTGTCTCTCTTTTTTTTTTTTCACAGTGAAAGGAATGGTGTTGAAATGGTCTTAAATGAAGAACACATTGTATTTAATTTTATCCTTTTGAGCAGGGGAGACTTTAGCTTTCATGGCTCCTGGGGATGAAAGAGATAACAGGAGTGTTATTTCTTCTTCCTTTACTCTTTCTTCCCTAGTAATCCACCCCCTCCTAAGAGTAACATTGCTTCATAGAGACCGGGTGTGTATTTCTTTCCAGTTCCAAAGAAACACAAGGGTAAGATGTTTATGCAAAGGGACTTTCTGCCATTATACATCCTTAGTTCTTGCCATAAGTACATTGGAAAGGAAGGATAAAATGGGTTCCCTTATCTGTAGTCAAGAGATTTCCAAGCTCCTAGAAGAGCTAATGAATAAGTACACAAAAGTTTGTGTATGTATATATGCTTATATTAAGTGTCAAGTTGTCTTGGAGACAGCGAGTTTCTGCTTTATAAAAATTTAAGATCTATTTCCACAAATTTGTTTTGCAGACCTTTTCAGAGGCAGTTAGATTTAATGTGGATTATGGAGTTTTTGAAATAGTTAACAATGCTCCACAACTTCTAGAAAAGCAACTGAAAAAAATTCTTCGAAACCAGCAACCTCGAAATCCCATCTATGATGTTGTAAGGAAAGGAAAGAATGATATTAAACCAGTTCAGATGAATGCCCCCTATGAAGATGAGACCATTAATGTCAACTACAATATTATGGTAAGAAAGTATGTTTGAATTTGTATCTTCCTAGGTAGATAAAGCATTAAATAAGACTAACATGAAGTCTCTTGGGCTTGACCTTCTGAAATGTCTAACTATATTTATTAAGTTTTATTGTACTTTTACATCATCATATTTGTTAGTTACTGTATCATTCATGTCAAATGGCCAATTTAATCTAGCAGTTTGATTTTCAGTATGAGAAGATTCATATAATTTCCTTTGAATATTTAGGATATCAGGTTAATTTGGAGCAGTAGAAATTTGAGTATCCTTTATAGTTTGTAAGCATTCTATAAAATGTGGGTATACAGTGAATTTATCTGATTTGGATTCTATCCTGACAAAGCAGCTGGGAATTATGACTTCTGATCCTCAAGTTACATTATGTAACTCTGACCTCCCTGGCCTTATTTCTGCTCTCAGATTTTGGATTTTGTCTCCTTAGCATGAGATTAACAACAACAACCCTTGGTTCTAACCTTGGCACTTTAACTTATTAGCTGTGTTCTTGAACAAGTCATTTTGATGAACCTTATTTTCATCACCTGTCAAATGATGCCTTTGCTACCTACTACTTAGGTTTGTTATGTGGCTCAATTGAAAATAAAATGAATGTTTAATATTTCCCATGATTTGAAGTGTCTGATGGAACTAGGCTAAAATATATTCAAAAATTACAACATAGCTCTTTTCCAGCCTGAAAGTTCTTCAATGTGTCTTTTACTGAATTCCAGTTTATTTCTGTTTTTCTTGTTTACTTTCATCAAATTAAGTACATTAATGATAATAGTATTTAAGATACTTTTATAAATACTAAAAATAAAAAACTATGTCATAGCATTGTTTTGAAGTTTAAACAAGAAAATATATTCTGGGGGCAGCTCCGGTGGCGCAGCGGTTTAGCGCCGCCTGCAGACCCGGGATAGAGTCCCACGTTGGGCTCCCTGCATGGAGCTTGCTTCTCCCTCTGCCTTTGTCTCTGCCTTTCTCTCTCTCTCTGAATAAATAAATAAATAATATTTTTTTAAAAAGAAAATATATTCTGAACTATAAAGTACCATATAAATTGTTAACATTTATTCATGATAAAAACTTAACAAAGTAGTTTTAGAGGGAGCATACCTCAACATAATAAAAGCCATATGTGAAAAAACAACAGCTAACATCATCCCCAATGGGGAAAAATTGAGAGCTTTACCTCTAGGATTAGGAATAAGACAAGGATATCCCCTCTCACCACTTTTATTCAACATGGTACTGGAAGTCCTAGCCACAGCAATCAGGCAAGACAAAGAAATAAAAGGCATCTAGATTGGTAAGGAAGAAGTATAACTTTCAATATCTGCAGATGACCCCACCAAAAGACTACTAGAACTGATGAATAAATTCAGTAAAGTTGTAGGATACAAAATTAGTAAACATAAATCTGTTGCATTTCACGCAACTCACACCTAATAAAAACTCATTAAAAAATAAATTGCTTAAACTTGTTAAAGGCTATCCAAAACCAATAATAAACACTGTACATGGAAATACTATAACCATTTCCATTAGATCATAAGAAAAGAAAAAGTATATCTTTAAGCTAATTCAAAATTATTTTAGATTTCCTTGACAAAGTTTAAACACAATAAATGTAATTACTATCAATTTGCAAGAGTAAACTAAATTGTCTTTATTTGTGAATTAATAAATAACTTAAATGGTTTTTTAAACTGGAGTATTACAACAAAATCCAGGAAAATTTTTATGTAAACTTAGCATGTGAGTCACCCCCCCATGAAGTTAAAGTCAAAATAATCAAAAAACAAACCTGGACACCAAAATTATTTCACATGTTAGAAAATGATACAAAGTTAAAAACCAATGATTTAGAAAAAAAGTTTTGCAAGTATGAGGAAAAGTATTTTACTTAATTTCTTACCGATTTTATCCAAGAAAAAGACAAGTAGTCCAATAAAATAATTGAAGTAATTCAACAAACTATTTACAGAGTGGAATTAAAATAGAAAATGAGCAGATAAAAATATATTTAATCACACAATTATCATAAATATGCAAATTGTAAGTACAGCCAGATACCATTTTTTAAGATGTTAAAGTGGCGTATAATTTTTTTAAATTCAATTAGCCAACATATAGTACATCATTAGTTTCAGATGTAGAATTCAATAATTCATCAGTTGCATCTAATACGCAGTGCTCATCATATGTGAAATTGGCCTACAACTTTAAAAAATAATAACATCTAGTGTTGGTAGAATATTAATTGCTACAATCTTTGGGGATTAATCTGACAAAATTGATAAAACTTAAAAGACTGTGACTTATGCCTGGAAAGCCACTTTGGGATTTTTATTCCATACAAATAAATGTGTATGTATAGGAGCTGATTGCAGCATTGACCAGTAGTATAAATATATTATATGTTTATCAATAGAAGAACTATGGAATATTATATGACTATTAGAAAGAATGTGTTTGAACTGTGTCTATTGTCCTGATGAGATAGATGCACATGTTGTGTTGTTCAAAGGAAAAATCAAGTTGTAAATTAAAGTATATAATATGGTTCAGTTTTTATATAAAATAAATTCTACACAAGAGTTCCAAAAAATCTGTTGCATTTCTATACACTAAAAATGAAGTAGCAGAAGAAAACAATACCATTTATAATTGCACCAAAATAATAAAATACCTAGGAATAAACCTAAGCAAGGAGGTGAAAGACCTATACTCTGAAAACTATAAAACACTGATGAAAGAAATTGAAGAAGATACAAATGGCAAGATACTTTATGCTCATGAATTGGAAGAACCAATATTGTTAAAATGCCTGTATTATCCAAAGCAGGCTACAGATTTAATGCAGTCCCTCTCAGAATACCAACTATGTTTTTCACAGAACTAGAACAAATAATACAAAAATTTGTGTGGAGCCACCAGAGACCCTGTATAGCCAAAGCAATCTCAAGAAAGAACAAACCTGGGCAGCCCCGGTGGCGCAGCAGTTTAGTGCCGCCTACAGCCCAGGGCGTGATCCTGGAGACCCTGGATCGAGTCCCATGTCAGGCTCTCTGCGTGGAGTCTGCTTTTCCCTCTGCCTGTATCTCTGCCTCTGTGTGTGTGTGTGTGTGTCTCAATGAATAAATAAATAAAATCTTTAAAAAAAAACCAAACAAACCTGGAGGTATCAAAATCCCAGATTTCAAGATACATTACAAAGCTGTAGTAATCAAAACACTATGGTAGTGTGTGGAGGCCGAGAAAAATCAAGGCCATCCCACCTAAAGTTTAGCATTAGCACAAGTACAGCCATCTTAGGCCCCTGTGAATGGGAAAAACTGCAGAATGTCCTCAATGTCCTCGGCAGAGAATCCCATATCATAGAAAGACAACAGAGCCCACACCCGTGGTAGAAAATCCCATATTAGAGTGAGAACAGAGCTCAGTGCCCTTGAAAGCCCCATATCAGAATGTAAACAGAACTTGAGAAATTCCTCCACCCCTTCTGAAAATCTCCCAGACCAGCCTATAAAAAACCCAGCTGTAACCGACTTCGGGGTCCAAGTCCCTGCTCCGCTGTGTCGGGTATACTTGGACCCAAGCTCGAGCTTGCTAATAAACCCTCATGCGCTTGCATCAGTGTCAGCTCCTTGGTGGTTTCTCGGATTCGCAATCTTGGGCACAACATGGGAAGAATGTATCCCTTAAAATTATTATTTTTGTATCCTTTGGATAAATACCTAGTAGTACAATTGCTAGATCATAGGGTAGTTCTATTTCTAAGTCTTTGAAGAACTTCCATACTATTTTCCAGAGTCCTCTGCCTATTTTTTTTAAGATTTTTTTTTTTTTTTTTTTTTAATTCATGAAAGACACAGAGAGGCAGAGACACAGGCAGAGGGAGAAACAGGCTCCATGCAGGGAGCCTAAGGTGGGACTCAATCCTGTGACTCCAGGATCACACCCTGGCCCGAAGGCAGGCGCTAAACCGCTGAGCCACCCAGGGATTCCCTTTCTATTTTTTAATTGGATTGTTTATTTGATGTTGAGTTGTATAAATTCTTTATATATTCTGGATATTAAGCCCTTACTGGATATACTATTTGCAAGTATCTCCTCCCATTCAGTAGGTGCCTTTTTGTTTTATTGATGGTTTTCTTTGCTGTGCAAAAGCTTTTTATTTTGGTGTAATCTCAGTATTTTAATTTGCTTTTGTTTCCCTTGCCTGAGGCGGTATCCCTAGAAAAATGTTTCCATGGCCAATGTCAAATAAATTACTACCTGTTTTTCTTCTAGGAGTTTTATGGTTTCAGATTTCACATTTAAATCCATTTTGAGTTTATTTTTGTGTCTGGTGTAAGAAATAGTCCAGTTTCATGCTTTTGCATGGTGCTGTCCAGCTTTCCCAGCACCATTTATTGAAGAGACTGTCTTTTCTCCATTGTATATTCTTGCCTCATTTATCAAAGATTACCTGACCATACAAAGGAGAGTTTCTGAGCTATTATATAGTCCACTGATCTATGTGTCTATTTCTGTGCCACTTGTGCCCAAGATTACGAATCCGAGAAACCACCAAGGAGCTGACACTGATGCAAGCGCACGAGGGTTTATTAGCAAGCTCGAGCTTGGGTCCAAGTATACCCGACACAGTGGAGCAGGGACTTGGACCCTGAAGTGGGTTACAGCTGGGTTTTTTATAGGCTGGTCTGGGGGATTTTCAGAAGGGGTGGAGGAATCTCTCAAGTTCTGTTTACATTCTGATATGGGGCTTTCAAGGGCACTGAGCTCTGTTCTCACTCTAATATGGGATTTTCTACCACGGGTGTGGGCTCTGTTGTCTTTCTATGATATGGGATTCTCTGCCGAGGACATTGAGGACATTCTGCAGTTTTTCCCATAAAGTTCAGCTCTTATTCACAGGGGCCTATGATGGCTGTACTTGTGCTAATGCTAAACTTTAGGTGGGATGGCCTTGATTTTTCTCGTTTTCTGACTACAGGATCCAAGTGTCCTTCACATCTCACTCATAAGCAATAAGACCATCAACAAGATGCTACTGTTCAGGTGCTGCCTGCTTCCAAAGTTTCTTCTGTTTTTTGTTTGTTTTTCTCATTACCCGGAAGATAATCTTTGGGGAGGGCAAATGGGTATTTTGGGCTGAACAGAAGGAAACCATTGTTCCCTCAGTTTTCCATCCTTGGGGAGCCTAATGACTTCATGCCATCTGCCAAGCAGTGTTGAGCACAGGTGCATGCTCAAGAACATCCGCTTGTCAGATGTGGGCAGCACTACTCTGTGGGCCTTTAATTTCCTCTCTGGAGTTCACAGCGGTCTGTGTAGACTGATGTTACTATCACAGCCCAACTGTTGCTTGAGCAGATAATCAATGGAAGTCACATAAATGCAGACACACTTGCCTCAGACTTGCGCTTCCCTGGTTGTTTCACGTATCAGTAGCATTTGTGGAGTGGGCAAAGTATGGACGTTCTTTAGAATTCTGGGAAAAAAGTGAATTTAAGACAAAAGAGAATCCATAGTGAGGAAATATAGAATGAACAGCAGCTCAGGAACTCTTAAGCTGGCTCTCACAACCTCCACACAAAATCTAAACTCTTTAATGTCATCTAAAGGATAATTCATAATTAGGCCTGCCGGCTTCTCCAGCTTGCTTCCCTCCTTTCCTGAGATCTCACCCTGCGATCTAGTCATACTAAAATTATCTTTGCTTCCTCTCCTGATCTCTTCTTTACCAAGCCAATCACGTGTCAGGTCAAAGATTGAGTGCCTTGTTCTTTGAGAAACCTTTGCTAGGTTTAGTGCCTGAGGGTCCTTCCATAGAAGCCCGAACTTGCAGCACTCACTGCTCTCTACTACTATTGCTTATTGAATTACCTGTAAACTCATTAAAGGTGGGACCTTATCTTTCTTATTAACCTTAGTGTCCCCAGGAGAGTGACCGGGGATGTTAAATATTTAACCAAATTTTCTAAAATTGGAAGGGCAGGGGCCTGTAGAGAGTGACCATAGTGGCCTTACCAAGTGTCTGGTTAGCTCTTTTTTTTGGTTTGTGATTACTTTTAACCCATTTTGTGACTGTGAAAATACCGAGCATGACTTTTTTCCTCATACCTCTCCTTCAGTAAGTTACTTGACTTCTCTGGATTCAGTTTGTTAATCTGTAAAATGGGGTTAATCATTGACGCAGGGCTGTTGAGAGAATAATGCCAGAAGGTAAGCAGTGGCTTCAAATGTGTGACTCAGAGGTTCTGCTTTCTCTCGTGCACACAGAAGATAGAGGCAGCGGCTCCTGGTAATAGCTAGAGGTCATTATTGCTCTAGTGCTCTTAATTGTTTAGAAAGGTGATTTTCTTTGACTCGTTTCCTTTTTCACCTGCTCTCTAATAGTGTCTCAGTCGTGAAGAAGGTATTGAGTGGATCAAAAAAGAAAGACTTCCAGCATTTCTGGAAAGTGATTGTTACTTTGAATACAGGTACTGTAGCCCCGTCAGCAAGCCTATTTTTTAATTGCCTGGGTTTTTTTTTTCACCAAGAATCATTTTTCTGTACGTTCTTAATAAAATTGTATACTTTAAAACCCACTAGCATTGGGCAGCCCGGGTGGCTCAGCAGTTTAAGCGCCGCCTTCAGCCCAGGGTGTGATCCTGGAGACCCGGGATCGAGTCCCACGTCAGGCTCCCTGCATGGAGCCTGCTTCCCCCACTGCCTGTGTTTCTGCCTCTCTCTCTCTCTCTCTCTCTGTGTCTCTCATGAATAAATAAATAAAATCTTTTAAAAAAATAAACAAAAATAAACCCACTAGCGTTTGTATCTCACCTGCTATAGTTTTCTGAATGACAGAGCATTTGTAAAAATCACTTCACTTTTCCAAAGAGTTCTCACAGAAATAGTACCAAATAAATGTACCTCAGTTGTGCTTCTTGATCATTATGGTTTTAAAATTATCTACTTGTGATAATGGTATTTATGTGCAGGCTGTTAAAAAAACAAATATAAGTATGTCGTGAAAAAATATTGTAAGTGGGCCAAGTTTTTCTTTTATGTTCCTGACTTTTAATGTGTAAGTACCTAAATATTCTGAAATTTTACTAAAATTTGACATATACTTAGAACCACCATTTAAAAAATAACAGTAAAATAAATTAGAACAGAATAGTTATTAATTAATAGTTCTGTGAATAAGCCATTAATTTTAACAGATCCTAAGAGAATCATGCAGAGGGAGGAGATTGACTTGAAAAAAGAAAATTGTAGGTTTTCTTTTCTGAATTCTCTATATTTGAAACTTACTTCAAATTTGTATGATTTCTAAAATGCAGATTAGCCAAATTGGTCTCACAAGTAAGATGGAGTGGATCCGGCATGAACATCACAGTCAATACAGAATTTTCTCCCTGGGTCCTGAGAAAACCACCCAGTCCACCACCACCTGTTGTTGAAGAAGACAATGTTATAATTATGAAAAAGTTCTACATTTCTCTTGGCGAGGTAAAAGTATGCGTGTATCTTCATGACTTGGCACTTCAAAAGACTTCTCATTTTAGGGGGAGGAATTTCATTTGTACCACTTGAACAGGGGAAATGACTTCAAGTACTTTTAAGGCAGATTTAGCAAAACTTTTTGTGGGTTTATGCTGACTCCTTTGCTCTGTACTCTTTCACCTGAAATGTAATTGGTATTATTTTCCTCATGTGTACAGAGGAACAAATGCAAGACTGAAGAACATGCTCAGTGTCACCTGGAAAGCAAGAAAGGATACCTTGAATTACATCCATGGTTTCATTGTTCACTTTTAAAATTTTCACTATTTGGAGTCTACAATTTTTTGTACCAAATGATGGCAAATTGGGTCTTCTCCTCCCTGTTGTCAAGATTATTCCTCAGTAGTAAAAATGCATTACTGTTTAACCATTATCAGATAGATTCTGATAATGGTTATCAGATAATCATTTCTCCTCCATGGAGAAATGTTGGGTTGTAAGAGTGCATTTAAAGAGATCTAACCTAGAATCAAATGTCCTTTTGGACAGTCATGGTGTAATAAAAACCATTGTTTGATCTCTGAATTCTAATTGTCAGGTCTTCTTTCTGGGAACACATTTCCTATATACAATCTGTACAAAACCAGGAATTGCAAATATGTGGCCCATGTGTTGCTCTTCTCTTAGTTTCCATTCATGACAGACATTGCTAATCAATCATGGCAATTTTCCTGCTGAGCTAGTACTTGGTTCCAAATTCTTTTCAACACAGCCCTCTAGGCAAGCACTTCCAATTGATCAAAGATGTCGTACAAAAGGAAAACTATTTGCCATCTCTGTTGGAATAGATAGACTTAACCTATCTTACCTGAGCACTTTTTTTTCATGTATAGTTTCTGTTTAATTTTGTAGTTTAGCATTTCTATCTAATATTTGGGAAAAATGTTTGAAATTTTGCCACTTGCATTATTTCCAATGAGCTAATGCTAGGGATGTACTAAAAGCATGTTTTACTTCTCTCTTATACTTATTTTTAAGTATTTATTTTTTTTCTGTTAACCTATGTATTATTTAAATATCAAGAATGTCATAAAAATATGTACTGGTAGTACAGGTCAGTAAACATACAATGGGAAGAATCAATTTAGGGAAACAAGATCTGATTCCTTACATGTAAATTAAGTTGAATATAAGAGAGTAAAACTTAAACTAGTTTACTTCTGCTATTTTCTATGATGAAAAAACTCATTTCTGTCTACTTGAGTAATACGTTAACTATTTAATATCTTTTTAAAAAAGATTTATTTATTTATTTATTTATTTATTTTAAAGAGAGACAGTGAGTGAGGGAAAGGGCAGAGGAGGAGGGAGAGGAACAAGCATACTCCTAGCTGAGCATGGAACCTGACGTGAGGCTTGATCTCACCACACTGAGCCACCCAGTTGCCCCACTAATATCTTCTTAATAGCTTTTGAATTTTGAGGATTCAAAATTCTTTGAGCCTTTTAATCATTTAAATCATGACTGTAGACAAAGATTAATTTTTGTGATGACAGTTGGTAATACTTCTGTGAGTCTTCATTATGCCATCTAAACACAAGCAATTGATTCATCTCTTAAGAACATTAAGTGGACTAGTTACCTATGTTTATGTCTGACTGACTACTTACTACTCCTTTCCTAATTTTTAATCTGCAATCTTTTTTGTGCACTTGAAATAGCAGGGACTTTTGTTCATTGGCCTCTCTCAGTTCCCTGATAGTTCTTCATTATTTGGGTCTTCTCTCAGTGCTTAGGATACTGCTTGGAATAGAGTAGTCACTCAATAAATACATGTTGAATGAATCTGTAATTAATAATAAATGGCTTGGAAAAAATAAATAATAAATGACTTGGTTTTAAAGGAGGAAATAAGGGACCAAAAGGAAATTAGAGTCTTTAAAAGCTTTTATCCACACAAGAAACCTTTCTTCTAAGAGGGGCAGTAACAATCTATATGTGACACTTTTCATTTCTCTCTCTTGCTTTTTGGTCTCATTGTGTGGCCTGACTTGCCCTGCTTAATTCTGTATCATAGTCAGAGAACAACATCTATTCCATTTGAGCCCTGCCTCTTTTGTGAGTCTTTCTGAGGCTAAGGGTCACCCAGCTGACTCAGTTGGAGAAAGGAGAAATGAGACACTTCTTTCTCTGCTTTTGTTGAACAGTTTGGATTATCTTAGAAAGATCATGAGGATGTTACTGAGAGAGGCAGGCAGAGCAATTTTCTCAGGAAAGCTGAGAAGAGGGCTTCTCAGGACTGGGGTTCTGAAAGCTGAGGGTCAGCTTGGGAATTGGGTCAGCTGGCTCAGAGGTACAGGAAAAATTGAAGGCTACATGCAGGGACAGATGGAGTCAGGAATCAGTCTTCAGGAAGCATACAATCCAAGCAAAGCTGTGAAAACTGAATCTAAGGCAAAGGGGCAGTTGAGCGTGGGGAGGTCTTTAGTGCCCCTGAGAGTAAGTCTATCATGTTAGGGAGGTGTTGTAAAAAACACAGAGTCAGATTGGACAGAATTAGGGGGAGGAAATAATTTGGAAGTTGTAAATGGGAATAGCTTGCAGAAGAGGCAGCCAATGATGGATGAGCTATGGGACTGCCAATATACAGTTAGATGTCATGAGCCTGTAACGGAGCCATGAGGTAGGGTGTATGCTTCTGGTGGAAGAGTGAAGGATTTGATGTGTATGGGCTCATTTTTACCTTCGTCATCTTATATCCAAATAATCTGAGTTGAAATTTCCTTCCCATTATTCTCAGCTAATGAATTTTTCTGTGTACAACATTCTTTTCTTTCATGGCATGATTTTCCCTTTCATAGTGTACTATGCAAATGTAATGTTATAATGATGTGTTGAGATTCCTGATTGGGAGAACACTGCTAATCTTACATTAAACAAAGGTGCTCCTTTCTTCCTAGGGCTCCTATACTCAAACAAAAGATTGGTTTGCATTAGCAAAACAAAGTTTGCAAACTGTACCAACATTTTCATTACCGTCTTGTGTACTCCACAGCAAACCTGAACCACCGGTTGTTTCATCCATTTCTGGTAAGCAGAAAGGACAAGAATGATTTTAGAACTCCTCTTTAAATCTTTTGTAATTGGTGTTCTAATCTTACAGTACAATACGTTGTGGTTGGGGAGAAAAAATAATCTGTATCCCTACCCCACCCCCACTTCACTTTCTGCTGTTTTTATTTTTAAAGATTTATTTATTTATTTGAGAGAGAGAGGGAGAGAGAAAGAGAAAGCAGAGGGAGAGGAGAGGGAGAGAGAGAATCTCAAGCAGACTCCCTGCTGAGTGTAGAGCGCAATATGGGGCTCCATCTCACAATCCTCACATCATGACCTGAGCCAAAATCAAGAATCAGATGCTTAACCGACTGAGCCACTAAGGTGCCCCTCTACTGTTTTTTGAGAGGCAACTTGACATAGGAAAAAGAGTGTGGGTTTAGATGGGTTAATACTTGTTAGCTAGCTGTTTGACTTTTTAAAGTTATTTCACTTCTTGAGAGCCTTGCTTTTCTCAAGATTAGAATAACGATACATACTAAATATACAGTAAAGGCCTGGCCCAGCACCTGGTGCCTCATGGGCAGTCAGTAAATGTTTGTCTTGTCTCTATTTTCTATGACAGTTTACAAATTATTATTCAGTATTTGAATTTAAGTGGGTGCAACTGTCCTCTCCTCTTAAAAGCATATTCATACAACTTGAGTTTTCCTTCTAAGTTAGACTGTTTTTCTCCTTGGAAAGCAGATAGATTTCTACCATGGGGAACTTTTGTGGATGATATCAACTTTTCATACATATATATAGAAGAAAACTTCCAGAAATGGGTGTCATTAACTAGCAATTCACTAAGTTCTTACCTAATTCTTTTTTTTTTTTTTTTTTACCTTTTTTTTTTTATTACCTAATTCTTTTGAAAAGTGTAAGCAACCTCTGAGGACAATAAATCTGGATTCTCTAGAATCTAAATCTAGGAATAGAGGAAAACAGTCTCCTTAATTGAAAATAGCTGAATTTATAGGTTTCTCGCTGTTTCCCCCAAATAGTAAAGTAGAAAATCAGAGGGCCAAGATAGTGAAGATTGTAAACAGGAAAAGAACGGATAGCAGGAAGGTGGTGAACAGAAATGTTAGCCTTTCTCTCTCTCTCCACTTCTGTGGGGTTGGGTGTATACCCAGTATCTTTTCGTAGGTTTACAAAAGTCTAGTTTTTTAATATAGGGGGAACTCCTTATTTTCATTTTCAATAAAAATTATAATAAAATATTTCCAGCTCATTGGGATTTGAAACCTATTGCTGAGAAAATGGCTATTGAAGAGGGATACAGATAACAACCGTTTTCCTGCCCTATGGCATTTCAAGGGTTAGATTTGCCATGTGAGATAAAGCACATCAGATATTTTACTGATTTCTAAAGGAGAAAACAGGAGCTAAAGTCTATGTCTTTAGAAAAAGTAGAAAACAATCTGTTTGTATTTGTGAGCCTTCATGAGTACCTTATGCCATTTTGATGGTAGATTGTAAGTATGATAGTAATTGAATCTTTCTTATAAAGTAGTGAATTTTTAAAAATTACTGATATGACTCCAGTTCTGATCTGTATACTGATTGTCTAACTTTATTTATTTATTTTTAAGATTTTTAAATGTTTATTTGAGAGAGAGAGAGCAAGTGTGAGAGGGAGCATGAGAGAGAGCGTGAGAGACCACTCATGAGCACGGGGCAGGGGTAGAGGGAGAAGCAGACTCCCTGCTGAGCAGGGGACCCCACGTGGGACTCAGTCCCAGGATCAGATCAGGACCTGAGTCAAAGGCAGACACTTAGCTGACTGATCCGCCCAGGTGCCCTAATTTTATTTTATCTTACAGGTTGAAATATTAGAATACATACAATTGTTTAATGTGTATATTCTAATTATTTAATAGATTTGGCCTTTACATATTGACATTCTATGTCAGCCTAAATCATTACATTTTAGAAGTGCATGATGCCTTTTTGAAGATCCTCTATATTAAGGATGTCAAATATTTAGTTTATCTGCCACTATTATCACCTTATCTGGCCAATCCTGCTGGCAGTTTTTTCTCTACTGGTACCACCTGTGGCTTCAGAACTCCTCCTTAAGCTACCTGAAGTCACTACCTGTGACAAATCCACTTACCATGCTGGCTCTGCAACATCTGGTTAATACTAAAAATAACTTTGTATTCATATCTGATCTAATAGCCTTTTATGATTTATTACAGAAAGCTTTATCTTCGACGATAGAATTCACCCAAGGACAAAAAGGGACTCATCTGAAACCATTAGATTAACTTCTCATTTTGAAGAAGAAGAAGATGGGTCTGTATCTGTACAAGACACTCCTTCTCAAGCCCTTCTAAGAATATACCTTGAGAGGCAACAGGATGCTGATGAAAGCCTTCCATTGCGTTTCACAACATGTGAAGAATTTTTAAGATCTTATATAGACTTTATTTTGAGAGTAGCAATTCATCAGATTTTTGAAGAGCCACTTACAGAAAGTCCAGATTATATAAATTTCAACAAAGTAGCAGAAGTGGTGCTCGAGGAGGGTTTTGAGCCTCTCCATGGCAGGAATGTTTTAAGTGAAACATTTCAAACCACAAATGAAAAGTCAGACAAGATGTTAGAACGAGCAAATTCAAAGAGTGAGAGCATTGGACCAGAAAGCAGGGCTGATTGGTGTATGTCTCACAAAGCTTATGATATTGGCAATAGAAAGGAGTTTGAAAGATTTAAGAAATTTATAAAAGGTACTTTAGGAGAGAGATATTGGTCATTATGGATGGATATTGAGAGGTTAAAAGTTCTTAAGGACCGCGGAAGACATCAAAGGTATGCCTAGTTTTTACTTTCAATAGTTTTTTTTTTTAATTACAGAATATTAGTTTGGGTCATTTAAGCACAGGCAGAAAGCCTGAAATAAAAATGAAAATGTAACTTATACTTTTAGAGGAATGAATAATAACATTTATTTTATTATAATAATAGTGATTTCACTAGTTCTTTGATTTTATAATTTTCAGATACAAATAGTGGCAATTGTTTGGGTTCATAAAATGTTTCTTCCCATAGATTCTAAACCTGCTTTCAAATCAATCATTCTATTTTATTTTTATAACATTGTAGTGTTATATTTTTTTTGTAGTATTATATTTTTGTATAATTTTTTTTCAGTTATATAACCACACTGAATTCAGATATCTTATATAAAAGGTCTTATGCCATGGTAAGAGATTACTGTTCCTAGCAGCCTGCTCAGTTAACAAATCCCATGATCTTTGTTTGGATGCCACTTAGACATTCATATCTGAATAACATATCTTCTAGATATCTTATATCCTCTAGAGAGCCTCCTGGATGTCTCATGGGTCCAGGTCCTTGTTTGGCTACCCTATATGTTTTAGATTACTGTGTAAGTCTTAAGAACCTTAAGAGGGAGGATCCATGGATGGCTCAGCGGTTTAGTGCCTGCCTTCGGCCCAGGGTGTGGTCCTGGAGTCCTGGGGTCGAATCCCAGGATCGAGTCCCACATTAGGCTCCCTACATGGAGCCTGCTTCTCTCTCTGCCTGTGTCTCTGCCTCTCTCTCTCTTTCTCTCTGTGTCTCTCATGAATAAATAAATAAAATCTTAGAAAAAAAGAACCTTAAGAGGACCCTGCTTTAGGAAAGTTTTTATCCTATGTTCTCCTTTCTGCTCTGAAGCAGACCAACTACAGTAGAATGCAATTCCCAGTAAGGGTTTGACTGAGTATAGACTAGTAACTGGGTTATTCCAGTTATTTCCATGGCATTCAGATCATAGACCTCATTGTTGTACGTACTTACAGGATCAGGAGTTACCAGATGGCTGATTGTGAAGCTATGGCTTGATTGATCATGAAGTTGAAAGCTACTGCCACTTTTCAAGATATATACAAGCAACCTATATAAGTTCTTCAGGATCAATACTGTATTAGTTTGTATTATTGCTGTAGTAGATTGCTACAAATGTAATGGTTTTTAAGGCAACACAAATTTATTCCGTTACATTTTGGAGATAGGAAGTCTAAAACAGGTGGGCAGGGCTACATTTTCTCTGGAGGCTCTAGGGGAGAATCCATTTCCTTGCTTTTTTCAGCTTCCAGAGGTCATCCATCTGCTTTCTTTGGTTTATGGCCTTTCCTCCATCTTCAAGCCATCAATATAGCATCTTCTCTTTGACCTCTGCTTCTATCCTCGCATCTTTTCTCAATGACTGACTCTCCTGACTCCCTCTTAGAAGGACCCTTGTAATTACAGTAGAGTCATCTAGATAATCTAGGATAGTCTTCTTAAAATCATAATCACATCTCCAGAATGCCTTCGATCATGTAAGGTAACAAACATTCAGAGGTTCTGAGGATTAGGACATGGACATCTTTGGAAGGCCATTGTTCAACCTACCAAAAACACTTTTCCTGTTCCCATAATTGTAAGAAATATTTTTATCTCCACATTGGTACTTCTGTAACTCATTGTTGGTTTGAGATAGTTCATTGCTTGTCTGAAACATTTTAGAAGTGAAAACATTTGACTTGTTGAATGTTGTAGCAATGTGTGTGGATGTGTTTTGTTTTAGACATCTTGAGAAGATGAAAAAATTCTATCTAGTGAGCAATGGAGATTGCTATCTTTCTACAGAAATATTATCAAAATTTAAACTGCTAGATGCATCTCAGTGGAATGAAGAACACTTAAGAAATATTCAGACAGAGGTTGTAAAACCATTACTTCTATATTGGTAAGATAAACAATGTAGATCAAACGTATTTGCTTTCACTTTTCCTAGATGAGTTACAAGTTATACTTTTTTGTCTTACTGATTTATAATTTGTGGAAATTTAAAATCACAAGATAACTATATCCTTAAAGGATTTACCCTTTAGATAATTTGGAGATTTGGGGGACTTTAAATCTGTAATAAGGCTGGACAGTATATAAGTTCCATTTTAACTTGTGAGCACATTCTTCTCCACCTGACCTTTTTACAGTCAGTATCCCAATTGGTGTGTTTGTGTGTGTGTGTGTGTGTGTGTGTGTGTGTTTACATCTTGATACAGTTATGGATTTTTCATCTCAATAAATATATTTTAAGTACTTATGATAGGCCACGTGCTTGTACTAAGGATAAATGGTAAACTATAGATAATTCTAGTGTTTACAGTCTATAAGAGGAACACACATGGGAAATGAGTATAATAAAAGAAAGTGTGGTGAACACATACAATACAGAGGAGAGGCAATTTTTTACTTGGGACTTGAAGGACTCTAAGGAAAAGAGAGGGGACATAGTGGAGAAAATCTATGCCATTTGAGGATAATTGAGCTGCTTTGAGGCTGTGATGGAAGTGATTATGTCACTTTTCTGCATGAAATCTTTTCCACAGCTTTCAGTGTAGCATTCAAATGCCTTAAGTTATCAAGTAAGGTCATCATAATTTGCCCCTCACCCACTTCTTCGGCATCATCTCCCATCTAGGTATTCCAGATTACTTAGATGCTTTGCACTTTTCTATATATCTATAGATAGATAGATAGATAGATAGATAGATAGATAGATAGATAGAATGTTGTTTTTCTTTCTTTAAAAACTTAAATATGTCCACTTTCACCACTGATATTTAACCTAGCCTCAACTGGAAGGCCTGGCCTCAGTGATCAGACAACAAAAAGAAATGAAAGGCATTTAAATCAGCAAAGAAGTAGTAAAACTTTCACTGTTGGCAGATTACAGGATATAAGATCAATGTCCAGAAATCTGTTACATTTCTATACACCAATAATGAAACCGCAGAAAGATAAATTAAAGAATCAGTCCCATTTACAATTGCACCCAAAACCATTAAATACCTAGGAATAAACCTAACCAAAGAGGGGAAAGACTTATACTCTGAAAACTATAAAATACTAATGAAAGAAATTGAAGAGGACATAAAGAAATGGAATAACATTCCATGCCCATGGATTGGAAGAAGAAATATTGTTAAAATGTCTACACTAGGGACACCTGGATGGCTCAGTGGTTGAGCGTCTGCCTTCGGCCCAGGGTGTGATCCTGGAGTCCCGGGATTAAGTCCCACATCAGGCTCCCTGCATGGAGTCTGCTTCTCCCTCTGCCTGTGTCTCTGCCCCCACCCCCTCTCTCTGTGTCTCTCATGAATAAATAAATAAAATCTTTAAAAAAATGTCTATACTACCCAAAGCACTCTACACATTTGATGCAATCCCTATCAAAATACCACGAGCACTTTTTGCAAAGCTAGAACAAACAATCCTAAAATTTGTATGGAACCATGAAAGACCCCAAATAGCCAAAGCAAACTTGAAAAAGAAAAACAAAGGTGGAGGCATCACAATTCCAGACTTCAGGTTATATTACCTGTAGTGATCAAGACAGCATGATACTGGCATGAAAATAGACACATAGAATAGAAAACCCAGAAATGAACCCATAACTACATGGCCAATTCATCTTTGACAAATCAGGAAAGAATATCCAATGGAAAAAAGACAGTCTCTTCAACAAATGATGTTGGGAAAACTGGGCAGTAACATGCAGAAGAATGAAATTGGACCACTTTCTTACACCAGACACGAAGATAAACTCAAAATGGACAAAAGATCTAAATGTGAGGGGCACCTGAGGGGCTGTGTCATTTAAACATTTGCCTTCAACTCAGGTTGCTGGGATCAAGCTGCTTTTTCCTCTCCCTCTATCCCTCTCCCTGCACTCATGTTCTTTCTTTCTCAAATGAATAAATAAAATCTTTTTTTTTTAATGTAAAAAAAAACAAATAAATGTGAGACAAGAAACCATCAAAATCCTAGAGGAGAACACAGGCAGCAACCTTTTTGACATCAGCCATGGCAACTTCCTTCTAGGAATGTCTCATGAGGCAAGGGAAACAAGAGCAAAAATAAACTGTTGGGACTTCATCAAAATAAAAAGCTTCTGCACAGCAAAGGAAACAATAAAATTAAAAGGCCACCTATGGAATGGGAAAAGATATTTGCAAATGACATATCTTAAAAAGGGTTCATACCCAAAATATATATAAATAACTTAAAAAAACCCAACACCCCCAAAATGAATAATCCAATTAAAAAAATGGGCAGAAGATATGAATAGACAGTTCTCCTAAGAAAACATAAGATGGCCAACAGATACATGTTAAGATGCTCAACATCTCTCATCGTCAGGGAAATGCAAATCAAAAATATAATGAGATATCCACCTCACACCTGTCAGAACGTGAATCCCTTGAGAATCCATCCAAGTTGATGTGCATATCAGTACTTTTTTTTTGCATCTCTAAGTAGTACTCTGTTGTATGGATGTTACACATCCATTCACCCACTGAAGGACATTAGGGATATTTCCACTCTTTCACTATTACTAAGTAAGTAGCTATGAGCGCTCACGGACAGGTTTCTGAATGAACATAAGTTTTCATTTCGCTGGGGTAAATGTCTAAGAGTGAGGTTAGTGGGTCACATAGTCCATTTTTAGTTTTAAAAGAAACTGCCAGGGATCCCTGGGTGGCGCAGCGGTTTGGCGCCTGCCTTTGGCCCAGGGCGCGATCCTGGAGACCTGGGATCGAATCCCACGTCGGACTCCCAGTGCATGGAGCCTGCTTCTCCCTCTGCCTGTGTCTCTGCGTGTCTCTCTCTCTCTCTCTCTCTCTGTGACTATCATAAATAAATAAAAAATTATTTAAAAAAAATAAAAAAAATAAAAGAAACTGCCAAACTATTTTCCAAAGTTGATGTACCATTTTACATTCCCACCAGCAATGCAAGAATGACCAGTTTCTGTGCATCCTTGTCATTGTTTGGTGGTGTCACAATTTTCTATTTTTAGCCATTCTAATATGTGTGCAGTGATAGTCTTTTGCAGTTCTCCAGTGATTAATGATGCTGAACATCTCTTTTCAAGTGCTCATTTGCCATTTGTATATCCTCTTCGGTGAAATATCTGTTCAGGTCTTTTGTCTATTTTCTAATTGGATTGTTTTCTTTCTTATTACTGAGTTTTAAAGTTATTTTTGTGTTCTAGATACTAGTCATTAGCCAGACATGTAGTCTGCAAATATTTTCTCCCAGTCTTTAGCTTGCCGTTTTAAAGACAAGCTTTCCAAACACTTCTTAAAAGGGTCTTTCAGAACTTCCTGTTTGGTGAACATGTGGAGATTTGGGAAGAGTAGTGTGCTTACAGAGCACAGAAGCTTTGTGCTCCTTCCCGCATACCATATTCTATGCATCTTTTCCATCTGGCTGGTCTTGAGTTCTATATTTTTATTTTAAAAATCTAGATTAAGGGGATGCCTGGGTGGCGCAGTGGTTCGGCGCTTGCCTTTGGCCCAGGGCGCGATCCTGGAGACCCGGGATCGAATCCCACATCAGGCTCCCAGTGCATGGAGCCTGCTTCTCCCTCTGCCTATGTCTCTGCCTCTCTCTCTCTCTCTCTCTCTCTCTCTCTCTGTGTGTGACTATCATAAATAAATAAAAATCAAAAAAAATCTAGATTAAGCAAAACAGTAAAAATAATGTAGATAATGGGAACCAGAATTGTCATTGATTTGGAAAAGAGTTATAAATAGGAGAGAACACAGTGAATCCTCTGGTGATGGCCTGGAATTGGAGATGCAAATGGAAAATGCAATTTTCACAAACCAAGTTACCATACTCAGTAATGAAGACCACAAATAACTGAAAAAACGGGACAAACCAAGCAGGACAAACAACAGATGATCATGAAGACAAGAAAGGAAATAAATTGAAAGAGAAATTCATCATGTGTCAGATTTCCTCTGGGAGGGTGGTGTATTGGGGGACTATTTCTAAATGAAGGATTCCAGGTAAGTTTCACTCCAAACATTTCATCAGGGTAGAGGCAAAAAGGTCTTGAGGCAAATTTATTCAATTAACACGAATGTTCCTACAGAAAATATTGCTGCCTGCACTGACTATTAAGAACAAATATAACTATCCAGGGCTCAGTCAGTTAAGCATCTGACTCTTGATTTTGGCTTGAGTTAGGATCTTGGGGTCCTGGGCTCAAGCCCTCCCTACCATCGGGCTCCATGCTCAGCATGGAGTCTGCTTGAGATTCTCTCCCTCCCTCTCCTCCTTCTCCCCCTGCTTTCTCTCTCTCATATACATAAATAAATAAATATTTTTCCAAAAAGAATAGATATAACTATCTGAAAGAATAAAAAGGCAGGGAATTTTTCACAGAACAAATTTTTTAAAAAAGATTTTATTTATTTGAGGATGAGAGCAAGAGAGAGAGAGCATGAACAGGGCAGAGAGGAAACAGACTCCCCATTCAGCTGGGAGCCTGATGTGGGGCTCAATCCCAGAACCCTGGAATCAAGACCTAAGCCAAAGGCAGACACTTAACTGACTGCCACTCTGGGGGCTCCCCCAGAGCAAAATTTTACAGTTTTGATGAGGTCCAATTTTTCAACTCATCCTTTTGTGGATTATGCCTTTGGTTTCAAACCAAAGAACTCTCTGCCTAGTTCTAGATCCTAAAGATTTTCTTTTATTTTTGTAAAACCTTTGTAACTTCATGTTTTTCGCTTAAGTCTGTGGTCCATTTGGAGTCAGGACATGGGAGGCCTGTTTTTGTATAAGATTTTAGGTTTAGGACCAGGTTTAGTTGCTTTGTTTTTTTTGTTTTTTTGGGGTTTTTTTTTTCGGTTTTGCCTATGGATATCCAATTGTTCGTCTTCACTTATTGCAAAAGCTTGCCCTCCTATTTCCTTCTTTTCTATGTTTTACATTAACATCCAGGACATCGAATTGTAAAGATTCATATAACCACCATGACATTCAAGTCACAAACAATCTGTCACCCCCAAAACTCTCACACTACCCTTTTGTTGTTACATTTTTTTCTCTACTCCTAACCCCTGGCAACCACTGATCTATTCCTTGTTACTACACTTTTGTCTTTTTGAGAATGTCATGTAAATAAAGTCATACAGTATGTAACCTTTTGAGTCTGATCTCTGCTGGTCAGCGTAATGCCATCAAGACATAATGATCCAAGTTGCATGCATCGTAGTTCATATTTTTAAATGTAGTTTTCCAGTTAATTGTTGGTCCATAGAAATATGATTGAATTTTGTGTGTAGTCAACAGTAGGCTGTTGATCCCAAATGGACCTGCTCTGCTTTTCCTGCTGTTTTGGTGCTCTTCCCTTTTCAGGTCTGGCAGACACTTCCTTCCACCATGCAGGTCTTGTGGCTGACAGTAGTCTGTCCCTGCTACTTGTATTTTGGTATTTGTGGGGATATCTTGTCTTATCAACAGTCTGTCCTAAATGTAATCCATGAGTTTTCAGTTTTGCTATTTAGTTATACTGTTTTTATGGAGGGATTCTGAGAGGTAGAAAAATCAATATTGGCCACATTGTCATTTTCCCAGAATCCTTGGATTTTTTTTTAATCTAGCTAAAAATCCTGTGTATTCTTTAAATTTCAAACTAAAACAGTTTAATGAATATCGTGAAGCAAATACTTATGTAACCACCACGTGGGTTGGGAAAGAAAACATTGCCAAGACCCCTAATGGTGCCTTATTAATCCAACATCCTCATTCCCCCTTGGAGGTAACCACTATCCTGACTTTTATGATTATAATTCTCTTTTCTTTATAGTTTTACCAACCATGTATGCAAATAAATCCCTAAACATATACTTTTGTCTGCCTGTTCTACAACTTTATATAAATGGTATCATGTTGTATGCATTCTTTTGTATCTTCTATCAGCATTACATATAAGAATGGGTCTATAACTGTGTTTAATAGTTCTACTGATTTTCGTTGATGTATATTGGTATTTCACTGCATGATTACCATAATTACTATTTTTTTGACATTTGGCTTATTTCCTACCTTTTACAATTAAAGGCAGTGCTGTTGTGTATATTCTTGCACACTTAGCCACTTTTCTACAGCAGGTGTTCCCATTTATGCACTCTCAACAGAATATGAGAGTACCCATTGCTGTAAATCCATGGTAGCACTTAATATTGTCAGACTTCTAAATTTTTGCCCATGTATTTAGTGTGTCATTTGTGTCCTGTGATTATAATAAGCATTTCCATGAGTACTAGTGAGGCTGATAATCTTTTCAATGGTTGATTGATCATTTAGTCATTTGGATTTCAGTTTTCATGAATTGCTTATTTATCTCATTTGCCTATTTTTCTATTGGAATCTATATACACATAAGTACATACAAACATATACATATACACACACATACACACATCATACTGACACAGTTCCTTTGATAGTATTATGTGACAGGTATCTTCTCCCACTCTCTAGAGTTTGAGAATTAAGATATTTGTAGTGTACATAAGAACTTATATGATGGAAGCATGAAAAATAATACAACACCAGTTTACGATTGTGAGATTTTTTCCACAATATTTGATGAATTTACATAGTGGCTAATGAAAAATTAATGCTATGAATGAAACTAATGTAAGTTTAAAATGGTAGGAGCAGCAGAGACTTATGGGGTCCATATAGTATAGTATAACGATGGAAATCAGAAAATTGAGACACCTAGATTTTCTGGTCAGCACATGTATGCTTTATTAGATAAGGATCTTATAGATTCCTACTTACTGGTTGCCAAGAGAATAAGAGATCATTTTTGATATTTCCAAGTCTGCAAGTAAAGGTTCTGAAATATAGTTAGGATGACCACCCAGGTCTCTATACAGTGTTCTTTCTGAATCTAAACTAATTATGAACTTTGGATTTTCTTTCACTCCCAACCTGTGTTCCCATTAGGGGAATATCTACTTTCTTCCTATTTTAAAGGGAGGTAATTTCTTTTACCGGGACCTGAAATATGGAGTGAGAATTTGTCTGTAGGCTGTGGCATTGGGTAGTGGTGGGGAGAAACCCGTCCAAGCAGCAATTAGCATCAGGCCTGACAGCTGGGGTTAACTCTGTAACCAATAGAGTTAGCCCACAGACTAAACCAGGATATCCAATCCAATTAAGTGTGGCCTTGACATTGTGCCAAACATTCTTTTTCCTGGGTTTCTGGACATAGTGTTGGTCTGTCATTTATATAAATTGTTGTAAAACTAATTCTTATCTTCAACAAATTTAAGGCTTGAAAATAAAGCATATGAATAATAATCTACTTTAGTAGTTAATTAAACATAATTAAAAATGTTTATACATTTTAAAATGTGAATTTCATCTACCAGTTTTTATTTGGTGTATTTATTTAGTATTTATTTAGATAAATACCAACTGCCTTAAAATGAACACAGGTGCATTTTATGTTCTTCTTATTAGAAACTGTAAGTTATTTTTTTAAAATTCCTTCATCAACAGATATATAGATTTATTATCAAGCAGATCATAATTTGAATGTAAATTTATTATTTTTTTCCTAATGTATATTGCCTCTTATATGAGTGAATGTAATTCCAGGTAGTTGATAAGTCATAGAAAAACATTTTTTTAAAAAGGTTAGGCAGCAGAAAAAAGTGGGAATTTTTAGAAAAAATATTTGGTAAGACATAATGGTGAGCACTGGCATTCTAGATTTTGCAGGCTTTTGATTTTTGAGGCTTATTGTCCAGCCTAATCTTGAATTTGTTTTTCCTTTGACTAGGGCACCAAGATTCTGTGTTACTCATTCATCCTCAGCTAAACATGCTAGCGCTGAACTGAAATTCTGGCATCTCCGTCAAGAGAAACCAAGGAAGGACGTTGACCCTTTTCCACAAATGGCAACCCTCTTGCCATTAAGACCTAAATCTTGCATTCCACAGATATCTGATATGCAGGTAGGGTAGACATTTATACTTTGATTTCTTTATTAAGTTTATGGTAAAATATCCATGCTTGGGTTTTGTGCACCAATACTTAAGTTTTATCATAAGCTTTTTTTTTGGGGGGGGGGGTTTGTTAATGTGCATGCTGCAACAATGGGGAATTAAGAAAACCTATGGTCTGCTCTCCACTAAGCAGCCAAAGTGAGCCTTTAAAAATATTTGATCAGGTCACTCTCCTGATCTTGTCACATTTTGGAACCTACATTTTAATAGGATTCCTTGGTGATTGGTATTCAAAGCACTGCCTGTTGGTTCTGAAACTTCAGCATACACACATAAGAGTCACCCAAAGAGCTTGTTAAAATAGATTCCTGGGCTTCACTTGGATATCTAAAGTCAGAAGATCTAGTGTGGGGCCCATGGGTTTACATTTCCAACAAGTTTCCTCCCAGGCGATGATGCTCTTGCTGCTGGTTTGAGGACCACACTTTGAATTAGTGTCACTTTCGTGCGCTAATGGTTTCTTATCCATTTTTTATACTTTCCTGACCTCCTTTGCCTGCGTGGCTTTTTTTGTGTGTGACTTCACAGATAAATCTAATCTTCCACCATTCGCCTATGTGACTAGTTAATATGCATCTTACAGGTGTAGTGTAGGGAGCACGTATTCTGATAATATGTAAATATCTGTACAAATCACATTTGAGATGTACAACATTTGAGAGGTAAGTGGCAAGATAGAGTAAGTGGTGTGGTTCCTGAAAAGGAACTTGAAGGAGAGCAGTGCTGGACGAGTATGGAAAGATTGATCTCAGCTTAGGTCTTCATCCCAGGGTTGTGAGTCCAAGCACCAGGTTGGGCTCACATTGGTTGTGGAGCCTACTTAAAAAGTTAAGATGTGATTTGTATACAGTAAAGTTTAACCTTACTAGTGTACAGTTTTATGAATTTTGACAGACATGTTCATTGTGTAACTGCCATCACAGTCACAATATAGAACAGTTCCTTTATCTACCTCCCCAACCCCCAATCTACAGGGTCCTTTTGTTAGTTTTTTTCTCCATTAGTGATTTTCTGGATACTCTTCTAGTTTTCATCCAAGCCAGAAAGGCCTAAAATTTTAACTTAGGCTTTTCTCTGTATAATACACTTAATTTTTTTAAAGAATACTTGCTTCAGTGTGGTAAAAAAAAAAGAAAAAAAAACATAAAATCTACCATCTTAGCCATTTTCAATTGTACACTTCAGTAATAAGTATATTTGCATTATTGTGAAACATATCTCACGAACTTTATCTTGGAGGTTTAAAACCATATACCCATTAAACAGCTCCTCCCGCTGGCCCTGGTACCACTATTCTACATTCGGTTTTTATGAATTTGACTACTTTGTATGATACTTTTAATATGCTCAGCCCCCCTGCGGTACCACTCATTTAACTGAGTGTGGCTTAATGTGATGCTGTGTTCTGAATGAATAAAACAGATGTGAGCCCTGATACTTAGGAAGTTATGCATACACCGTACTTAAGTAATTAATTTTGTTTATGGAATTCTTAAAAGAAATATTAGTAGTTGTTAGGCACCTAGAGTGTATGTAAGATTTTATTATTTATTCTGGATAATAAAACATCACAATTATATTCCTTGCTCTCTGGCAACATATATTACATTCCAGTAGAAGTTGACATATAAGAAAAATTGACATTTGTTTTCAAATTATGGAAATAACTAACCTACTGTAAATTTGGAAACAATACAAATCACTTCTGATCTCGCCTACTTGTAGACATCTAGTATTATTTTCTCTTAGTCTTGTGAATTTTTCATTTTAATGCACTTATACTTTTGTATTCTATTATTTCTTTTAACATCGTCATCACATTTTCCCATGTATATCATAACTTCATAATCCTTACTTTTAAGTGTTATATAATGTTACATTTATGTACATACCATTCTCAGATCATTGTTTCTTTCTCCTATATTTGGACATTTAACTGTTTGTGTTTTTTTGATTTGTGCATGTAGCTTTTACCAAATAGTTAACTTTTACCATAAATAACATTTAATAATGGAAATAATAGCCACAAAAATAAAATGTCCAAAAATGGAAGGATATATATTTGTTAAGATACAGGTTTTTATTATGGCCCAGTGATATCCTTGCTTCCATTCTCTGCCCTGCCACCCCAGTTCCCCATTGCCTATCCCCCTAGTTCCATCCCCCAGATGTACTTAAACCTATCTGATTATAGAATAAAGAAAAGTTTTTGTGAAGTTCTCCCTCTAGGAAAGAGTCTTCTTTCACAATGCTGTGAGTAAGGATATACAAGCCTTTGCCTTTCTTCTCTTACACTCTAAAGAGTTGTAGGGGTATCAGCCATCTGGTTGTATAAGAGTGGGAGTTTGGGAAGCAGGACATTTTTATTCTACTGGGAAGCATGGGAGGTGGTAGACTGAGAGAAGAAGTCTTCTAGTGATCAAAACAAATTTAAAGTAGATGGGCAGAGCTTTCTATGCTTTATTCTCTGGCCTTTTGTTCCCCTTTAAATTGCTCATTTTTCACTTTTTAAAAATTATTTTACCACTTTTTTAGAAAGAAGAATCCAATTTATTACAAAGTCCTAAATCTCCCAAGAAACCACCTAGAGTAAAAACAGCAGGTCAAAAACCTTGGAAGAGCAAGTCTTTGTATCTAATTTCTTCGAAGGATGATGCAATTGAGAAAGGGTAGGTGCACCTTTTATGTGCCAAGTGTTATTCTGCAGGGGTAAGGTTTTTGAAGAATTGAAAAATTAAATAGAAAATAGAAATTGAAAACTATGTTGATTTTTTTGTATGAGTTTCTTATATTTCAGTGATAGGTATTAGAGTCATGCACTCTGAATTAAGAGCAGAACTCCTGAGAATAGTAATCTGAAATAGATGATGCCTCTAACCTCCAGCCTCTGATGAGCTGTACAGTCAGAAGACTTCTGAGAAGACTGCACTCCAGTTCTTACTAGGGCACTGATCAGTAGTAGTTCAGTATTTCTCAAACTTGTAAATTCGTAAGACTCAAGAATTTTGTCGTTATTTAACATAGCATATTACCTTATTTATTTAGATTTGCCCACATATGTACTCTTCTCATTGTTCTTTATTTCAAATGGGATTATTTTCCTTCAACCTAAAAAAAACACACTTTGGTGTTAATTTTGGTGTAGGATTTGCTGGGGAATAATTTTTTTGTTTACTAGTTTATTACTTCACTTTAATTCTTTTTTTCCTTTGAGATAAAATTCACATAACATGAAATTCACCATTTTAAATTGATTTTTGATGTTTTTATTATTGTAGATTGTGCCAAGCATCAGCCTGAGGTCAAACTTAGAGTCTTCTCAGGTCTTCTCTAGTATGTGCCTTTTCCTGGACATACATAGTCACATTCTAACTTTTCTCTGCATATGTATTTTGCTTTTGAGTGTCTTAATCTTTCATGTTTGGCTTCTCAAAGGAGGAAAAAAGAGAGAAATGAAAATTGGGGAAGAAAAGGGCAATGTCTCTTTAAATTCCCTGGAAGTCACTTCAGCTTGTATGATATAAGAAAGTGGTCCAGTTTCATTCTTTTGCATGTAGCAGTCCAGTTTTCCCAACACCATTTGTTGAAGAGAATGTCTTTTTCCTATTGTACATTCTTGCCTCTTTTGTCAAAGATAATTGACCATGTAATTGTGGGTTTGTTTCTGTTGCCCCAAAATTCTTAACTACATTGGTAGCACTCTGATTTCTTCTAGCAGACTAATTTTTGTATTTCTTTCAGTTTATCTAGTTTCTCTTCAAAGGGAGAGTTGGTCTAAATCTCTCTGTCTGCCATTTCCAAAAATAGCAGTTAGTGAGCTTTGGTATAGATACTTTGCTTGCATTATATCAGTTCTTACTGCCTCCCCATGAAGGAGGCATTATCTTGATTTTTCAAGTGATAAAACAAGTAAAAAGACATATAAGTATGAATTGAGAGAAAAGTTTAATTTTGAGAACTATGCATTGTTTTTATGTTTATGTTGTGGCTAGAGTATAGAGTATTACAGCAAAAGGCAAGATACAAGCTAAAGCAATGAGGTTCAGATAGTGAAATTTTTTTATATCACATTAAGAAATCTGGAGATTGTTTTCTATTCAGTGGAAAACATCTAGAGAGTTATTTTGTGTCATTTATTAAAATTACATTATTTTATTTTCAATATTGGAAGTATATGCGTAGTTCAAAAATGGCAGCATGCTATCCACTTATTCTATACTTTTGTTTTTACTGAATTTATTGGAGAAGGTATTTCATAGCAGTAAATACTATCCATTACTACAGTAATAGACTATAATCTATTTTTTCCATTGTTTCTCGTTCTTGTAATTTTATCTCTCCTTATGTCTGATTATCTTTCATTTTATGTCAAATGTTGTATTTGTACTCTATTGAGGGACATGGACATTATTTACAATATTTTTCATTACTAAAAACAATGTTACAATGGATGTTCTTGTACATTTGCTGTATTTCATGTATATACTTGTCTGCAGGATAAATTTCTAAAAGTAGAATTTCTAAATCAAAGTTCATGTGATTTAAAGGTTTTTTTTTTTAGATATTACCAAATTGTATTTCATAAGAGTTGTAACAATGTACTCCTTTTAGCATGTATGAGAGCATTCAAGCTACTCTGTGTCTTTTTTAAAGATTTTATTTATTCATGAGAGAGAGAGAGAGAGAGGCAGAGACATAGGCAGAGGGAGAAGCAGGCTTCATGCAGGGAGCCTGACGTGGGACCCTGGTCTCCAGGATTACGCCCCAGGCTGAAGGTGGCGCTAAACTGCTAAGCCACGGGGGCTGCCCAACTCTGTGTCTTAATTGGAGAGTTAAGTCCATTTACATTAAAAATAATTATTGATAGGTATGGACTTATTGTCATTTTATTAATTGTTTTCTGGCTATCTTGTAATCCCTTTGTTACTTTTTTCCCCCTCCTTTTGTGATTCAATGATTTTCTGTAGTAGGAAGCAATATTTTTAAGGCGGTGGAGATTTGAGCCTCTTTATATGCCTAGAGTAGTAAGTATCTAGTGGAAAGGGAGAAGTTACAGATCCATGAGAAAGAAGAAGGTCTATATTTTCAAAGGAGAACATAAGGAAAGATTCAAGGACAAAGGCCATGAGATTAACCTTGGACAGAAGATAGGAAACTTTTTCCTGAAACAGTATGGAAGGAAATAAGGATAGGTATAGGTGAATATATTTGTAATTTAAGAGTTTTCAGTCGTGAATAACAGAAAAGTTGGCTAACAATGGCTTAGACAAATTTATTTTTTCTCACAGAACAAGGAATCTGAGGGTAGGCAACTGCCAGTATTGATTCCTTGGATTGGAAGTGTTAGGGCTTGAATTTTTGTAATGTTCTTGGCCATTCTTTAATAATCATTGGTGTTACAGCTCCTGACATCAGGCTTTCAAATCATAAAGAAGAAAGGGCAATTTTCATGAATCCTTTCTTTTTGTCAGGAAAGCAAGCTTCTTAGATGCTCCCCAGCAGTCTTTGTTTTGTATCTCAGTAGTCATAACTGTGTCACATGACTGTCTCTGGAACTTGGTCTTAGAAACTTAGTATTTAGCTTTTTCAGTATCTCAGCGGTGCTACTTATGGAGGCATGTCACTGGCAATAAGTGTTGAGTTAGCCACTCAGTCTGCTACATCAAGGGAGAGGAAATGGAAGCATGTTGTACCTACCTTTTTGTCTGAGAAGAACATGCAAAGCAATCTGCTGGTGGATTGGAGTGCAGCTGTCTTGGTGAAGTGGATGGGTATGTTTTATGGAGCTGGAAAATAAGGTTTAGAATAATTGCAATGAGGGAGAGAGAGCTAGATAAGAAAATATAAAAAGATAATACCTATAGTCATTGGTCTAGCTCCACAGTCTTTCATGATCTCACCCCACACTGCCACATATAAATCCTTAAGAATCACACCTGTTGTGAGGGTTAAATATGATAATGTGAATTGTATTTAGCACAGTGTTTAGTATGTGTTATGTAGTGTTTACTTAACTGGTAGTGTCCTCTTACCCTAAACAAATTAATTAACTTACTGCCTTTTAAACAAGGCTTTCCCTACTTACTTTCACATATTGCTCACTATTCTCCCCTCTAAAGAATCCCTCTAAACACACACACGTACATGCACACACACAATACATCTCCTACCCATTTTTCAGGGAAAATCTTATTCATGACGGACACACAGAGAGAAGCAGAGATATAGGCAGAGGGAGAAGCAGGCTCCCTTATTTCGGGACCCCAGGATCACAACCTGAGTCGAAGGCAGATGCTCAACCACTGAGCCACCCAGGTTCCCCTCTTAACCACTTCTTAATGGCTGGACCTGAGACTTGTACTTCCCTCCCCCCTTATTCTCTCATAGTGCTCAGATGCACACCTAAGATTTGGTGCCTCATGTACCAAAGGTGCTCAATATATGCTAATCAATGAGTTCTTATCCTTATAATTTAGGTTGAGGCACAGGTCAGAAAGCAGCAAAGTTATTCGTTTAACATCTTTTACTGACATTTCTGAATGTCTGAAGCCCCAGCTGGATAGAAGATACACTTACACAGAAGAACCTTCAGTAAGTATTTTGAGAACTGATGAACTGATTTATCTGATTCTTCGTTTGACTGATGTCCCCTGATTTTAGGGAATTTTTATTTATCTACCATAGTATTTTTTCTTTACTAAACAACACATTTTAATTTTCCTTCCAAAAAGATTTTTATACAAAAATTTTCCTGTTTCTTTTTATAGGACCATGTTGCTATATACTCCATTGATTACTACTTTTAAAAACAGCTGTCTTCTGGTTTTGATGTGATAACACCTAAGATACAAAATAAGACTGTCTTTTATTTTTATTAAATTGTTAACATTTGATAAAAAATAGTATTTGATGTTATATTTTGGAAACTTAAGATTTTTATAAAGCAGAATATTTCCAGTGTATGGCTCCCTTAATCATGTGGATTTGCTACATCAGCTACATGACAATTTCATATTCCCTAGGGATTATACTTTAGGTAGAAACTTTTGTAGTTCCCATATTGTCTGAACAATTAGAATTTTGTTTAATTTTTTATTTTATTCTAAGCAAACAATTCTCCTTTTCTTCCGACTAGGTTTTTTTTTTCTTGCCTACCAAAATAATGGTATTTTTGGTTTTTGGAAGGCCAACAGTTAAACATCATAACATTATATTCTCACTTGAGAATATGTTTAGTAGAGGTATAAAGAGAGAGGCAGAGAGATACTATAACAATGCCTTAAATTGTTCATGCCACAGTTATCTGAAGATTACAAAGAATTCTGAGTTCCACGCAGCAAATACCAGAGTTCCTATGAACAGTACATGCCTTTTCATATTCTAAAGTCACTCTTTAAAAAAATAAAAAATAAAAAAAATAGTCATTCTTAGGTTTGGGGACATAGCCAGCTCTCTGTGTTTCAAGAATGGTATTAGGGTTGCCAGCATTGTTGGCCTCCAAATAAGAGTGTTATATGTGAACTTACATTATCATTTACATTCTGAAGGCCATGACCTGTACAGGGTGAGACTGTCCAGGGAGGAATCCCCTGAGGACAGTTAATGAGCAGCACTGAGAGACCTTGAAGATGGTTCTTTTTATAACTTTCTTGTAGCCATTATAGCATCACCTCAAGGCTAAAATAACTGTCAATATGTAGGGATGAGGCCACCAATAGAGATTTGGAAGAATCCTAAAATGGTATTGCTGTGCCTGAAACATGAAAATAACAGAGGTTGAAAAGTTGCTCTAACATTAAGTTTGAAATCGGTTTGGTTTATAATAGAATAAAGTCTGCTGCTGTAGTTGGCTCCATAAATGACTCTTAAATGACAGTCAGATGCAAACATACTGCATTAATTAGTTATATGGTACAAAAATTAAGTAAGTCCAGAGGGAAAATGACAGCCTGGTGGAATTTATGAAACCCTGTTGTACAGTGTCATAAAAAATCACCATGTTTCTGGGTGGGTCATGGACTTCTGTTTTGTTATCTAGGTTAAAACCATGGCAGATGGTGCCTTGGGAGGATTTGACATGGAAAATTTGTTGCAATCTTTGTATGTAGAAAATAGAGCTGGATTCTTCTTTACTAAATTCTGTGAGCATTCAGGAAACAAGGTAGACAATAATGATTTTAAATCTAATTGTATGCCTTTACCTCATTTTAAAGTAGGAGAAGTTGAAGTAATTCAGTGCTCAAATAATTACATTTGATGTTAAACTTCCCATTTTCTGGGATCCCTGGGTGGTGCAGCGGTTTGGCGCCTGCCTTTGGCCCAGGGCGCAATCCTGGAGATCCAGGATTGAATCCCACATCGGGCTCCCGGTGCATGGAGCCTGCTTCTCCCTCTACCTGTGTCTCTGCCTCTCTCTCTCTCTGTGACTATCATAAATAAAAAAAGAAAAAAAAAAACCAAACTTCCCATTTTCTCTGGTAAGAAATATGCCAAATATTTAGTAAAAATGTAAACATCTTGATCATAATTCTCTTGGTTCACTATCCTACTAGAATTGCAAAGAAAAGGAAAAGATTAACTTGCATTATTTAAAAAAAAGATTTATAGAGAGTGAGAGAAAGAGCACACAAGTGGGGGAAGGGGCAGAAGGAGAGGGACAGAGAGAATCCTGAAGCAGACTCCCTGCTGAGCATGGTGCCAGATACAGGGTTTGATCCCAGGACCCTGAGATCATGACCTGAGCTGCAATCTTAACTGATTGAACAGCCCAAGTGCCCCTTGACTTGGATTATTAACAATAATTTATTCTTCTGTAATTTTGTTTCAATATAATATAAAATTCAGAGTTGATTTCTATTAATTCTTTAATTTTCATTTTTAATAACTCTAACAATTAGAAATTGCAATGGATAGTGGAAGATTCATTGCCAGTTTTTTTTTTTTTTGTTTTCATTTTGCTCAAATATAAAGTATTTTACTGGCTCAATTATTAAGGTAGTGTTTGGTTTTAGTATGATATACATTTGCCCATATTTATCAAAATACCTCAAGATTTTGATTTCATACCAAAATATGTGCATTACTCTTTAATTGTTAACTAGCATGTGCCCTATTTTAATAGCCAATTATGTAAGAGGCATCCATGCAAAAATATAATATTTTAGTGACAATACCAAATAAATATTTTGTATGTTGCTAATTTGTAATCGAATATAAGACATCTTAAATTAAACCTGATTTATGGTAACACCAAGGAGCTAAACAATTATTTATATTTGTAATTAGAGCTTTGTAAAGCTTTAATAACTGGGTGATAATGATTTATGTATTTTTTCCATTTACAGTTGTGGAAGAACAGTGTGTACTTTTGGTTTGACCTACAGGCTTATCATCAGCTTTTCTACCAAGAAACACTTCACCCTTTTAAAGTATGCAAACAGGCCCAAGTAAGTAATAAATAATGGTTCAGTGTGCAGGTCTAAGTACACAAAGAAATGAAAAAGTTGTGTTCTGCCCCAAACAAGAGAAATCTGGGAGTACAGGCAAAAAGGCAACAGTTAAATTGTTGCCATGAGATTACTTCATCTAAATGTCAGTAGAATATTGTTTTATAATCTGATTTGTGGGTTTCCAGTTTTATCTATTTTATTTGGTTTGCTTTACTTTCTCTTTGCTGGCAGTTATTTGTTCTTCCAATAAAGGACATCCCATATTTTTTGTAATTTATGCCTTTTTGGTTTGGTTGTGAGTGATTTAAGAGAACCCTGAAGAAAGGACTTGTCATTAATCATTGAAGTGATGGGGAGCAGAGGCATTGGCCAGAGCTGTTCTCTGAGCTTTCTGCAGAAATCAGCTGTTGGACATACTCAGGCTGGTGACCTTCTAGAGGGCAGGAAAGGATGTTGACTGTGTAGTATAGGATCCATGTCATCACCTGTGCTTCTGTACTACACACCATGTAAGACAAAGACTGAGAGGTGAAGAAAAGAATATCTCAAGACCACCCTGAAGCAAGCAAAATAGAGGAGGAAGAACAGAGGATTCTCTGCAAAGGGAAACAGAGAGTGGCCTCTTTTGAGGAGGGAGAAGGAAAGAGAATAGAATTATGACTGTAGCTGACTTAATCTTTTAATTTTTTTATTCCTAGGATCTTATGATCTTTTTTTTTTCCCAAAGATTTTATTTATTTTAGAGAGAGAACATGAGCAGGGGTGTGAGCAGAGGGAGAGGTAGAAGCACACTTTCTGGAAGCTAGACACAGGGCTCAATCCCAGGACCCTGAGACCATGAACTAAGCTAAAGGCAGATGCTTAACCAACTGAGCCACCCAGATGCCCCAGGATCTTATGATCTTTTTATAAAGAGAAATCTTCAAGCCTAGGAAACTGCTAATCACTTCTATATCTGTTGACCACCTAAGTGTCTCTTTTAGCTGGGATAACCGCATTCCAGAGAACCTCTCCCCAAATGATGCAGGGATTAGCTTTGTCTATTTATTACCTTGTACTCTTATTCAGGATATCAGAGAGTATTGCTGCTGGATGTTTGTTGTTACTTCTACCACCTAGACTCTCGCATTAATAAGTATGCTTTGTAAATCAGCTGACAGAGCTTTGTACTTTTTACATGAGAACAGGGCTTCAGCTGCTGCCTAGCCTGGATCTGGCTCAGTGCCATCATGAAATTGTATCTCTAATTTGCCAGTACCATTTTTTGAGACTACACAGTAGGCTCTTTTGCTTGTTCATCCTTTTTAAAAAAATTTTTTTTAATTTACTTTTTTGGTTTTTTTTTTTTTGCTTGTTCATCCTTAACCTGTGAGTCTCTACTTTTCCTCCTCCCCCTGGCCTATTCTTCCTGCCTGCTACTGTTATTTATTATGTTTTCACTACTGAAAAGCCCGCTCCTCCAGAAATCTTTTTTTTTTTTTTTTTTTAAATTTTTTTTTTAATTTTTATTTATTTATGATAGTCACAGAGAGATAGAGAGAGAGGCAGAGACACAGGCAGAGGGAGAAGCAGGCTCCATGCACCGGGAGCCCGACGTGGGATTCGATCCCGGGTCTCCAGGATCGCGCCCTGGGCCAAAGGCAGGCGCCAAACTGCTGTGCCAACCAGGGATCCCTCCTCCAGAAATCTTAAGCTGCTCCATCAAGTGGGTTCTTTGTTGTTGTATTAGTCACCATACTTCCATGCACTTGTAAAAGTGGAAATTCTATGTTTGATAGACTTACTAATTTTTAGTAATGATATCATTCTACCTGCTAAAGAAGTGTTGAGAAACCAGATACAGCCAAATTTTGGTTATTCTGAGATGGATTATTCTATTTGGGGATTATCAAGGTCTGTAAGTTTTTATCCTTCTCTAGATTATCTTCTAAAACTTTTTTAAAAAAATAGAAGTAGAATTAGCATACAATGTTATATTCATTTCAAGTGTACAACAAAGTGATTCAGCAATTTTGTGCATTACTCAGCTCTCATCATTGTAAATGTAGACACATCTACCACCAAACAAGGTTATTACAATATTATTGACTGTATTCCCCTATGCTTGCTTTTCATCTTCGTGACTTATTTTATAACTGGTAGTTTGTATCTCTTATTTGCCTTTATCTATTTTATTCATCTCTGTAGTCACCTCCCCTTTGGCAACCACCAATTTGTTTTTGTATTTAAGAATCTGGTTTTTGTTTTTGTTTTTTCATTTATTTTGCTTTTTAGATTCCACATATAAGGATGGACCCAGAGGGTATTATGCTAAGTGAAATAAGTCAGACAGAGAAAGATAAACACCATATGAATGAACTTATTTTTCTGTAGGTTACTTTTTGGGGAGTCACAGCAGGTGAGGGGAGGGAAACAATGGAGAAAATTGCCTTCAGGTGATTGGGGGAAATTGAAGGAGCAAGTCATGTGATTTTTTTTTTTTTTTTTTTTGGCTTGTTTGCTTTTTACATCTATGGTTACTTTATTTTTTGGTTAATGGAGCAATTGTCTAGGTTGGTTTAGGTTTTAGTTATCCAAGATCTCTGTGCTTCCAGATATGAGAATTGCCTCTAATCCCATAATTCTATAGATTTGTTTCACAGTATGAAATAACACTCATTTCTTTATAATAGAAATGCTGTATGGCTTTCTTCAAGAGTATATCTACAATAGAGATAATTGGATCAATAATGCCAATGGCAGAATGCAATCAGCTGGCACTATGGTAAAGTCACTATGAACTTGCTTTTATACTGTTTTTATAGATCTGACAAGCTATATGATAGGAGACCAAGAGCTGGTTCCAAGAGACATACTTTTCTGTATGATAGTAAGCAAATTACATACCTTGAAGTTTTATTGCCTCATAAAATATTGCAGAAGTATCTGTAGGCAGACTAGATGAGGAATCAGTGACAGTAATTTAGCATGAGTAATTGTCCAAGAGTTTGAACTGTAGTCTTGGACACATCCTGAAGATTTTACTGCATGGCTTTAAGATAGAGTAGTGTAATTAGAAGCCAGTTGAAATGGTCTTGGCAAGGAGAAAAGGAACCACTTACTATAGTGCAGAGGTGAAGTCTTTGACTCTAGCAACAGCTTGCCAGGGGGCTGTCTATCACTGCTAAGATTGGGAGCCTAGATTGTTGCCACAGATAGTACTACTGCTTTTTTTGATACTAAATACTTCGATGATAGAGTACTGCAATAGAACGAAGCAGATCTGGGTACCACTGTCTTTTATAATGTCTTCCATCTTTGTAGAAATCTTTCAAAGTGCATTCCAGCAAAAACTATGCATTTTAAAATTACCACTCTCTACAGCATATACTTTGAGAATTTTTTTTGAAATTAGCAAACAAGTATGATCATAAATATTATACATGTTTACACTAGAGTCTGACTTCTACAACATCCAATAATTCTATGGTTTGTAGTTCTTGAAAGAACTAATTTTGCTATTTGTTATTTTTGCCAACATGTTGGATTCCTTCTTGCATGTACTGTAATTTTGAATTATGAGCTCTTTACTGAGGTTTTTACCTATGGTGCTTATGCTAGGCACATTTTTATTATTTTTTTTAATATTTATTTATTTATTTATTTATTTATTATTTTTGTTTTGTTTTGTTTTTGCTAGGCACATTTTTAGTGCTGACTTCTCACCTTGGAGTTTCCTTATTTGCCAACTGTAATCTTGAAAACCAAACACATAAGATGGTAAATTCACAATTATGAATCTTTGGGAGATATTCTTCTTTTGTTTTGCATAGAGTCTAGGCCAGGGCAAGCAAGCTTCTGTTTTGTTTCCTAGATTTGGTCAATGTAGATATAGGTAGTGACAGAGATAGAGATAGAGATATATACATGCATACATTTCTTTTTCCCATTCTGCATTTCACATTGTGTATGCCCCTTCAAGAACCTTGGTGTAGGGATCCCTGGGTGGCGCAGCGGTTTGGCGCCTGCCTTTGGCCCAGGGCGCGATCCTGGAGACCCGGGATCGAATCCCACGTCGGGCTCCCGGTGCATGGAGCCTGCTTCTCCCTCTGCCTGTGTCTCTGCCTCTCTCTATCTCTCTGTGACTATCATAAATAAATAAAAACTAAAAAAAAAAAAAAAAAAGAACCTTGGTGTATGTATGGCTCCCAACATAACTTTTCCACCTAGTGAGGGTCCAAGGCCTTTGTCTTCGGTACTCAGTGGCTCTTATAATGCACACTCTTGCTTTGCCCTGTAGTAGTCCCATTGTCAGCTCATGCTTATCACCCTGATCTTTAGTATATTCCTTAATTTGGGCTCCTGGTAGTTTTTCTTACTATCTCAGCCGTATGTTTAACAGAATGTTTGTTATACTTTATCCAATATTTCTAGAGATTTTATAGAGAGGGGATTTTCAAGTAACCAGTCTATCAACATACTAGAAAAAGGAAGCAGCTTTATATTTTCTAATTTTATACCCACAGTAAGCATATAAGGTATTTTTATACTATTTTTTAATAGGTCAAAAGAAACTACATCTCTGAAATGTTAACCTTGCTGAAGTTGCATAGCTGGGAACAAAGCTGAGCTCAAACTTGAGATGTATAACCTATTTCAATGCTGTACTTTGCCTCTTTTACCCTATAAAAGTTCTTATATCTGCTTCACAGGACTTCTGTAAGGATTGCATAAGATAATGTAGGTGAGAATATATTGTAGTAGAGACCTACCTTGGAGATACTGTAGGTTTGGTCCAGACCCCTGCAATAACGCAAATATCACAATAAGGTGGGTTAAATGAGGTGGGTGGCTTAGTCGGGTAAGCGACTGTCTCTTGATTCTGTCTCAGGTCATGATACCAGGGTTGTGAGCTGAAGCCTCGCATCAGAGCTCTGTGCTAGGTGTGAAGACTGCTTAAGGTTCTCTCTCTATCTCCCTCTCCCTTTGTCCCTTCTCTCCCATCTGCACACTCTTTTTCTCTTAAAAAATACAATACAATACAGTACAATACAATACAATAAACTGAGTCCAATGAATTTTTTTGGCTTCCCAGTACGTATAAAAGTTCTATTTACACTGTGGTCTATTAAGTGTGCAGTAGTCTTATGTCTACAAAACAATGTATATTCCTTAATTAAAAAATATTTTACTGCTAACAAGTGCTAACCCTCATCTGAGATTTAAGTGAGTCATGATCTTTTTGCTGGTAGAGGGTCTTGCATTGACATTGATGGCTGCTCACTGGTCATAGAGTGGGGGTTGCTGAAGGTTGGGGCAACTGTGGCAATTTCTTAAAACAACAATGAAGTTTGCTGCATGGATTGACTCTTCCTTTTACTTAACACTCAGAGGCCATTGCAGAGTAATTGACCTGATTTCAATTGTTGTGTCTCAGGGAATGGGGAAGCCCAGGAACAGAGAGAAAGAGATGGGAGTGGTTGGGTGGTGAAGCAGTCAGAACACACACATTTATCAATTAAGTTCATCATCTTATATGGTTTGTGTCATCCCCAAATAATTACAATAACATCAGAGGTCACTGGTAACAAATAAAATAATAATGAAAAAGCCTTTAAATATTTTGAGAATTACCAAAATGTGACACAGAGACACAAAATGAGCAAATGCTGTTGGAAAAAATAGTGCCAATAGACTTGTTCAATGCAGGGTTGCAGTTTGTAAAAAAATACAGTATCTGCAAAGCACAGTAAAGTGAAGTACAACAAAATAAATTTTGCCTGTATAATGTAGAGCACTCTATGGAATAAGTAAACATTGTTATCATTATTAGAGTCAATACTTCAGCTTTTTCAACTACAGATATTGGGGAAGGAAAAGAGTTTGAAGATACTGAAGCAAATAGGATGGAAGAACAGCACCTCCTAAGTTCGCAGCTATTGATTCAAGCAATACTAGAATTACTGAGTTTCACATTACAGCTTAAGTCAAAATATACTTCATAGAATCACAACCTTTAAAAAGTATCTTTTACAATATTGCTACTTATTAATTGACACTCACTGAGAGCTGCTATGTGCCAACCAATGTTCTGTAAATACAAAGATGATTAGGACAAAGTTCTTAGCCTAAAGAGCTCACCTTCTAGTGGAGGAGAGAGATAATGAAATAGTTCAATTATATTTAAAATAAAACCAAATTAGTACCTTCTTAACTGGAGATTAAGTTAGTTCTTTCTTCACTAGCAGGTTAATAGTTGGTCATTGTTTTTTTTTTTCTCTCTCTCTTTTTAAATAATTGAGGTATAACTTACATACATTGCTATTTTTGTTTCAGGTGTACAACTTAGAGATTTGACAATCCTATACATTACTCAGTACCCACCATGATAAGTATAGTCACCATATAAAGTTATTATATTATTGACTATATTCCCTATGCTGTACTTTCCATCTCTGTGAGTTACTTAATTTACAACTGGAAGTTTGTAGTTGTGTTTTTTTCTTTTAAAGGTTTTATTTATTTATTCATAAGAGACACAGAGAGAGAGGCAGAGACATAGGCAGAGGGAGAAGCAGGCTCCTTGCAGGGAGCCCAATGTGGGACTTGATCCTGGGACTCCAGTATCATGCCCTGAGCGGAAGGCAGATGCTAAACCACTGAACCAGCCAGGTGTCCCAATTTTGTAGTTGTTAACTTTTTTTTAATCTATTTCACCCATCCCCTCACCCATCTCCCCTCTGGCAACCATCAGTTCTCTGTATTTAAGAGTCTATTTATTGTTCGATCATTTGTTTTTTAAGATTCCACATATAAGTGAAATCATATGGGAGTTGTCTTTATCTGACTTATTTTACTTAGCATAGTACCCCCCAGCTCCGTCCATGTTGTTGGAAAAGAGCAAGCTTTCATTCTTTTTTATGGCTGAGTAATATTCCATTATACACACACACACTAATGTACCACATCTTCTTTATCCATTCATATATCAAGGGACATTTCGGTTGCTTCCATATCTTGGCTACTGTAAATAAGCTGCAGTAAATACAGGGGTGCATATGTCGAGGTGCCCTGGCCCGGCCGCGGCTTCAGGCAGGACCGCCCGGACGGGGCTCGGAATCAGGCAACGTCCCCGACGTTTCGAGGCGCTGGGTTCAGTTAGGGGCCCGGTGGCGAGAGGAGAGGCCCTCCTGGAGCGAGGCCTTAATCTCCTCCCGGGTTTCGGCACCAAATGTAAAGTTGCTCCCGCCAACGGTGGTAAGGACGGAGGCCACAAGGCAAGTGGATCCGAGAGATGAGCTTTATTGCAAGCACCCTCGGGCGAGGTTCCACGACTCACGAGGGAGAAGAGAAAGAGAGAGAGTGTGAGTCGTGCAAGTCGCGCTGGGAGGGAGTTGGCAGGGTCCTTTTATCGGGTTGAGGCAGGACATAGGCTTGTGTCCATATTAGATAAGGTATGGAGGTCATGGGGTGGGAGAAGCCCGTGATGGACAGTTCCCAATTGGGAAGTTCCTGGGTGGAAAACTTCAGTTTCCTGGTGGTGACCTGGAGGCCGCAGTGAAAGTGGCGGGAAAGTCCGCCATCTTGGAGCGGGTTGGCGGGGGATCCGCCATCTTGGAGCCCCGGTTTCCCAGCCGGCCCATCATTTGTGGTTATTGTTTTTTTGTTTTTTTTTTAGTAATAATCAGCTTCTTTTCAAATACCTGTAGGAAGAAGAGAACTGTTTCCTTTTTTTTTTTTTCTCATTTTTGAGCCCAAAGCTTTCATCCTTTGGTCTTACTATCACCCTGTGAAGCAGTATAAAATTAATCTCCCTCTTATAGGTGACAGCACTTCAAACAAAAAATTATAATGTCATGTTTTATTCAGAGTAACTTTAGACTAAATCTCAAATCTTTTCAGTATCTTTTATAATAGCTAGATGAAATCTTGACGTTTTGAAATCCCTCTGCTGACATCTCCTCTCAGTAATTTGATAGCTTGGAAATATTCTGGCCTAATGTTCTAGTGAGAGACTCTGTTGATTCTATGCATGCACCTTCCCACAAAGAAATCATTTGATGGGTCCAATAGCAAATAAGACAGTCTGAGTGACTACTTCTATCTACTCAGGCTCTGTAGCACTGTCACTGGTTTACTCTTGGGTTTGCAAAATTTCACAAGGGAGAGACAACATAGAAGCTGAGTCAATAAATGTCATCAGACCTGTATGAGGCACTGGTATTTTTAGGGAAGCTGTGAGTTATGATGTGGTCATTGAAAAATGCAGAATTCATTAATATATTCATGCAACAATTTATTGCTATCGTTCTCATTCTCTCTCAGCCCAAATCACTGTAGTTTCCCATTAGGTGATCTTACACATCACATTACAACATCTGGTGTATACTAGACTGGTTGACGGTGGGAACATTTTGGGGAACCAAGTACCCACAGGTGTTGCCACTCAAGTGATATCAAGGCTCAAGAAGGTACTTTTCTTTTGCCTATTTTTCCAGAAGATCCTAGGAAGATTGAAAAAGAGACTACATAGCTTTTTCCCCATGAAATTTGCTTTGTCCTGACAGTTTCTCCCTGTACTTTGAGCTAATTTTGGGTAATGGAAACCTTGGGTGTTACCATAATTCCTTTGAAAAAACTTCTTTTAGCATAAGAGAGGCAGTGTGAAATTCTTTTCTGATCATCAGCTTAGTTTTTTTTTTTTTTTTTTTCTTTTCTTGCTGTCATCCATTACCTTAATTGTTTAGCTCTTCCCCTTACTTGGCATTTACAGGACTTAAATACTTCAGGGTGGTCCTGACATTTTCATTAAAGTGCTATGAGCTAAGTGCTCCCTTTCTAGGCTGATGGTGTATTTTCAGGTGCACTAACAGAGCTCATTATTTCTTTATACAGCAGCAGGAGCATTAAGAATCAAGCTGTATTTCCTGAAAAATGAATGGGCATGGGTGAGGGGTGAGGTTGGGGTGGTGATTCCACATGGAAAATCATGTGCCTCTTCATAGCTTTATGGTAAGTTGCAGTTGTCTTTATAATTAGGCTACTTCTTGAGTGCTAAGCAATTATTATTGGGGCTTTATTACATTATTTGTTTTTGTTACCAGAGAGATGATGTCCCAAATCGTAGTCAGGCTTGGAATCCTGAGCACTATGAATCACAGAGCACAGAATCGGTGGGGTTCTCATCTTGCATCTCATTTTACTGTGCTTGCTAGTGAAGTAAATTCAGGAAGAACACATAGCAGCCAGCTTTCTGACTTACAGTTATTCATTCATTTCTCCTATTCCTGAGTATTTTTTTTAAGATTTTATTTTTTGAGAGAGAGAGAGAGAGAGAGAGAGTGTGTGTGTGTGTGTGTGTGTGTGTATGTGAGATAGAGAGTACACGAACAGGGAGAGTGGCAGGCAGAGACAGAGGGAGAGGGGGAAGCCGACTCTCTGTGGAGCAGGGAGCCTGACCTGGGGCTCCATCCCAGGACTTAACCCACTGAGCCATCCAAGTGTTCCCTGATGTTTATACTAGCTATCTACATTCAATCTTAGGATTTTGAATATATAGGATTATGAACCAAAGAAGGATCTTCAAATATCCTCTTTTAATCCTCTTGTTTCCAAAAGAGTCAGCATATGGAGTTCTCTAGACCATAATTATCATTATACCTGACATTTATGTAATGTTTACTAACAGGTTCTTTGGTGGTCACTTTAAATGGGTAATTTAATTTAATTCTTCACAATTTTAAAAGGCAGATATTGGTATTCTCATATTACAGATTAGGAAACTGACATTTAGAGAAATAGAATAATTTCTTAAGGCCATCCATTCAGCAATTAGTGGGTGGCTTGGAATTAGACCCAATATGTGGACTCTAGACTTCTAAAGTCTTGGCTTTCTTATTGTCTCTAGAAAAAGGAGTATCTGTTTATCACCTTGTTTAATCTTTCACTGTAATATCTTAAAATATCTTTAGAGGCATCAAATACCAAAATACCAAATTTTACCCTTAACATTTTCCTCCACTGGACTATAAGCTCCATGAAGCCTGCTTTGTTTACCCTGTGTGTTTAAAACTGGAGCTGGCATATAAAAGATGCTCTAATAATATTTATTGAATGACTGAATAAACTCATTGGCATGTTTGTATCCTTAGCAACATATTATAAACCTAGTTATAGACAGTCATTACTTTTTTAAAGGTTTTATTTATTTATGAGAGACAGAGAGAGAGAGAGGCAGAGACACAGGCAGAGGGAGAAGCAGGCTCCATGCAGGGAGCCCGATGTGGGGCTTGATCCCGGGTCCCCAGGATCACACCCTGGGCTGAAGGTGGCACTAAACTGCTGAGCTGCCCAGGCTGCCCAGTCATTGATTATTTATATATGACTGCCAGCCAGATGTTTTTATTTAAAAACATAAAAACAAATGGTTTGACGAGCCAACATATACCATCCCCCAGCTTCTGCTGTGATCAGCATTCTTTCTAGGCATGCTGTATGTATAGTCCAAGTTTGCTTTTTAAAAAGAGCTCTTGGGGCGCCTGGTGGCTTAGCTGGTTAAGTGTCAGACTCTTGGTTTTGCCTCAGGTCATGATCTCATGGTTGTTTATAGGATCGAGCCCAACCTCAGGCTCCATACTCAGTGCAGAGTCTGCTTTGGATTCTTTCTCCCTCCTCCTATGCCCCTCCTTGCACGCTCTCTCTCTCTCAAATAAATAAATAAAACCTTAAAAAAAAAAGAGAGAGAGAGAGAGAGAGAGCTCTTAAGGAATTTCACTGGAGCAACAGTGAAGTCTCCCTGTCCCTTTCCACCTTACCCAAAATACTTAAAAATAAGTTGCTTATTTTAAAAATATTTTTAAAAATTCAGTTGCTTCCTGAATCTGAAACTGTGAAATCATTCTGTCAAACAATGTGTAAATATAACAGAGCAGTTGTGTAGAGAATGGTTTCACAAGCCTGCAAGACTTAAAATGAGTTTAAAGAAAGAATGTTTCTGGTCAAAGTAAGGCATTAGTCAGTAGTGCATCCAGAAAGGGAATTGTTGGCATTCTGGGTGGCTCAGTAGTTTAGCGCCGCCGTCAGCCCAGGGCGTAATCCTGGAGACCCAGGATCGAGTCCTGCGTTGGGCTCCCTGCATGGAGCCTGCTTCTCCCTCAGCCTGTGCCTCTTTCTCTCTGTCTCTCTGTCTCTCTCTCTCATGAATAAATAAATAAATCTAAAAAAAAAAAAGGGAATTGTTGTGGAGGCTGACCTTGACCTTGATACCCTAAGCTGACAGTCTACTCCTGTGAGTACCTGATTAGCCTAATAGATCTCATAGGACATTCACGGGGCTCATAGTTAACTTCCCTGATTTGACTGTAAGCCAGCTCTACATGTAAGCTTGCTTTCTAAGGTGATGGACTGACTAACATAAACATCCAACCTGTTTGATGGTTGATTTTCTCATTGTTAAGTAATCCCTCAGGGATCTCGTTTCATGGTCAGTTTCTCTTGCTTTGTTAGTGTGGATTTAGCTTCCTTGTGACACAGGTTTTGTTTTGTTTTGTTTTGTTTTTTTAAGCCAAAAGAGTTAATATACTTTATGCTTTCCTCATTGAATTATTCTTTGTTCATTGACTTTTAAGAAATTATTTTTATTGGAGGTTAAATGATTCCATTAGTTTAAATACATATTTTGTTTTTGTCAGTTAAAAGGTTTGTTTTTCAATGAATCAGAAAATTACCAAAATAAAATACTTATTTATTTTATTATTAGAGGTAACTCTTTTTTGTATGTAATTGTTTATTTTATTCCATTCTGTATTAATCAGTTTTTGTTTAAAATACCTGAAGCAATGGCCCAAGTTATTCTTAAGTCTAATGTATTTTGTCCCTTGATTTGTGGTTTGTTTTTGGCTTTATTTAATTGTTCTGTTTTCCCTTCTGATTTTTCATTCTGTCTAAAATGATTCAAGTTTGTTTTATTCTTTTATCCTACCAGCATTTTTTTTAGGTTCTCTTTTGCACTGAGTTCTTCTTAATAGAGTCTGAGTAATTGCCAGAAATTTTCAGTTTGATTGTCATCACATTATCCTTTTTTGTGCAACTCTATTTTGTGTAGATCTCTGCAGTAATTTGCCTCTCAGTATCAGGATGTTGCAATCTCTAGGAATCTTGAAGATTCCTAATTGAAAAACCCCAAGGTCCTTCACATGAAAACCCATTTGTGAAAAGCTCCATCTGCAATTTATTCCCTCTCGGCATAACTCCTCAGTAATGTTTTTGAGCTCAGAGTGGGATATAAGAGGTCATTAAAAATCATCATTTTTTCCTCTTTTTGCAGAAAAAAACAACACTGGATTGCCTGAGCGTGCTCATTATTTTCTTTTTCTGCCTCACATGAACTCAGATAATGATGTTCTATGCCTGGTAGAGCTGTGAATGGTTATGAAAACAGACCTCACTTTTTGCTGAAGTAAATATTTTGTGATTTCTGAAAGAGTCCCGTATCAGAGCATTTATATTCCTTTTATAAAGCCCTCTGGGGACCCTCTGCCTCTAGCTCTTTGGAATAGTTTCATCTTATTGTTCCATATAAATTCGGAGGATAGACTTACTGAGCCCAGTTGAGAAGATCCCACATTGCTTATTGCTTGCTGTCCAGCACAGCAGTCTGTTCTGTTGTTGTTCCGGCACAGCTGACATCTGTTCTGTTGTGTTTGAGGTGATTTGGGTCTTTTTGGGGACCCAGACACTGTATCCAGATCCACTAGTACTCGTTTTATTTCTCAACGATGCTTCACATTTTCCCCTCATAGCTGCTCCTTAGATTTTCTCAGGAGGACAAGTTAACAAGCTTTACCCCCCTAAACATTTACCTCCTCTGATTTACTGATCAGACTGAAGTGCAATTGAACGTGGAGGCTCCACTCTGCCCTTTTATAAATAAGGACTATTCAGGATGTAAAGTTGCAAAGAAAAGCTTGTTTACTTTCTTCTTATAGCTCAGCTTTACTCCTGTTGAACTATTAAAAAGAACTTTACCATATCCCTATTTTTAAAAAATGGGTGTCAGTTAAACACTATTTGAGTAAACTGTTACAAATTGTCATATTCTGGTATGTGACTTTGCCTCCAGGGAATATTTGAATTAATTGGTGTCATTTGCCTTTTTCCAACTTTATTTCTCCTTTCCTTTTTAAAAAAAGATTTATCTATTCTAGAAAGAGAGGGTGAGGGAGAGCCGGGGTGGGGTAGGGGGACAAGCAGGCTCCTTGCTGAGCACAGAGCCCCACTTGGGGCTTGATCCCACCACCCTGAAATCACGACCAGAGCCAAAATCAAGAGTCAGATGCTCAACTGACTGCTCCACCCACATGCCTCAATTCCTCTTTCTTTAGTGATCATGATAGGAAAAGAGAAGTATATTTGCCTTATAAGCAGTGACATGATGGTAAATACTTAACAACCCTCTCTCCAGGGGGAAAGAGCCCTGATTTGTAGATTGCACATCTCTGGGTGTAAATACTCTCACCATGGATGATTTCAAGCTCCCAACATGACATCACTGAATACAGAGTTGGGAAGAGATGTGTAGTAGGACATGTATATATTTCCACCATTCAGATACAATAGAGGCGAATAATATCAAGAGTATGGATGATAGCAAAACAGTAAAATCATTAGGAAGTGATGAATTTTGAGTATTCATTATTTTTGTTTTCAGCATAATTTAATTGTAGGTTTATATAATTTAGTTTTTAATAATAACTACATTCAAAAACCTGCTCCCGTGATCCCTGAAAATTCATGAATTGTTGAGCTGGTATGAGGCAGTTCCCATGTACCATTCCTTAAGACAGAGGAAAAGAGATGACAAGAAAACTTTCACTTTGATCCTCTCCCTTTTAAGTTTCTCTAATATTACAGCTGCAGACAACTGACCCTCCACCTTTATTTTTCTCCCATCCTTTAGATTCTGCTTATGAACTCTTTGCTTATACCTACCAAAAAAGGCACACATCACCTTTGCTTCAGAATCTCCAGGTCCTGCACAGTTTGTTTATTATGAACTGAAAGAAGGAGCTTACCAAAACAAAAACAAAAACAAAACCAAAACCACCTTTCAGTATATTTCAGTAGTCAAAAATTATTTTCTTCTTTTGTGTTTAGGATGTTTGAAAAAGGTCATGGTTTTTATGGGGATATGTCTTCTTCCCAGGGAGCCAGCTAGGTCTTTGTTGATACCACCCTGTCAACCCATCTGGCACAACCCTAATGCTGCCTCCCAATAAGCAAAAGGCAATAGCAACAGACAGCTTTATATTTCCTGTACTCTCAGTGGGTATCTTGGACACTTAATTAGAAGAATCTGAAAGATACACATCTTCCTACAGCCTTACTAGTTAAATGATTAGAATCCCTTCTTTCACCATTGCAGTAAGGGGTAGAGGGTCTTAAGAAAAATAGACTTGCTGATAACAAACACCAAATGCTGAAGCATAAACGTTTTCTCCTATTATCTAGCATATTTTAATAAGTTATATTGAAAATCCGGTTTTAAATGTCCCCAATTTTAGTTAACCTGTTGATATACGCTACTGGATGTCCTATAATTTATTTAGTATTAGAATCTTACAGCGTATAGGTTCTGACATCTCATGTCCCTGTTGCACTGAGGGACTCATTTTTAAGTCGTTCAGTTCTGAACTTGAAGCTTTGCATTTATTTTCCTAATTCCAGTCCTGGCCTGGTGGTGACAGCAGAACATCATGCAATCCGTGTTACCAAGCAGTCACAGAAAGATACATACACATGACCATTAAAATAAATACATCAAAACCAAGTATGTGAAATTGTTCCATTAACATAACTAACAGCTGATATGTAACATAACAAATCAACACATGTGCTACAGCATTTAGTATTATTCTTGACTTTGCCTTTTAAGGCTACACAGAAATTGTTCTTGTTTTCGTTGGAACGCAGATGAGTGTCAAACCAAAGCTCATTAAAAGACGCCTGCTATGGAAAAGATGCTTTCCCAAAGACTATGCTCACCTTTGGCACAGTCAGAATACTTTGCTGGGTACTTCTGCAGCATAATAATTGGAATCCAACCCCATAGCTGTCATCATTTTGTCTTTGGTACAATGAGAAAGCCAAATAGCACAGACGGTTGTGGAAATTATTTTATTTTTTGCTTTTGATATTTAAAAAGTATAAATTCAATAAATTCACAGTTCTCCTTTCTCAGGTATGTTTTGCTGGGCTTTATGATGCAGTAAAAAAAAATCAATACATTCCAGGGTCTATGAGAATTAATAAATGTGGAGAAACTAAGCCTGGAATGCATTAGGATATATTTTAAAGGAGATTGGGGTCCACTTCCATCCAAGAATACACTTATCATATAAACTAAACATAATAGTTTCTTTTTTAAGATTTTATTGATTTATTTATTAGAGAGAGAGAGAGAGAGAGAGAGAGGCAGGCAGAGGGAGAAGCAGGCTCTATGCAGGGAGCCCGACGTGGGACTCGATCCCGGGTCCCCAGGATCCCACCCTGGGCCGAAGGCTGCGCTAAACTACTGGGCCACCCGGACTGCCCTAACATAATAGTTTTAAAATGATTTTGAAAACTATTAAGCGGCAGTGCTGAAATCTTACAGGCAAAATTACCTTAACGTTGACAAAAATATATCGCAATGGGAAATGTGATTTATTTTAATTTGAGCCATCTCCTATGTAATGTGATACACCTGTCATATATAAGATACTGGCTCTAATTAATGAAGCATCATTTTTATGTTTTTTTCCTTGTAATGGCAACAAAATAATGTGTATTAAAAGTAATTTAGATGAAATGTTGTTCATCATTTTGCCATCCTTTTAGAAAGCAAAACAAAATGTTTGTCGAAGTGTTGTTTCTTTCTCTCTTCTGTCTTCATTTCTCCCAGTCTGTTTCTCCATTCCACTATCCAGTTCAGTTCTTTCCTCCTGTCTCCATGGTACCTATCCCACATCTTTTTCTCTTGATGGTCTTGTTAAGTATCCTATGGTCATGGGACTGCAGTTAAACAAGAAAATTAATTCCCAGAAGTTCAAGACTGTAAGAGATTTCTTAAGGGGAGGCATTGCTTTTTTTTTTTTCCTCTCCCTTATGTGATACAGAGGCCAAGAAAGTGAGTCACAGGCACAGGTGTAGAGCTGCCTGGGCAAGCTGCCTATTGTGCATTTCCTGATTACATAACCTTTGAGTATCTCCAGGAGAGATGGGGTTTAGAGCTGTGCTGTGTGCAGTGCCAGGCAGTCTGATCACAGACAGGCAGTGCTTGTGTCCCTTCTCAAAAACTTTCCTGTTGGGTTGTTAAAGCATCATAGGTTAATGTTTAAATTGGAATCATGTTGGCCACAGCTGTGCGTGAGTGAATCTCTGCATTAATGTGAATCAGAGTAGCTGACTGGGGTATGAAGGGAGCATTTTCTTCTCCAACATTAGCTACATTGTTATTTACTCAATGGTTAGAAAGGAATAACTGGGTGGCCAATAAAAAAGCAAATGACCCAGGACACTTAAGCAATGTTTGTAAACCACAATTAGACTATATTATTTAGCTATCACATATCATAATCTTTATATTCCTTCTTAAAGTAAGTTCATATCAACTTAAAAATGATCTTCATCACCTTTACACAGATTTTACAGATGTCCTATAGCCTTTTAATTTTGTTTCCTATATCTGATTACACCCCTTGTTTTTGTTTTATGTAGTCAGTTGTCGGTCCACTTCTACATTGTCCCTGGATTATTAGAAGCACATACTAGAAAGACACTGTCAGATTTTAAAGGCATAATTCAGTTGAATGTATATAAATTTACAGAGTGGCCCAATAAAGAATTTACAATCAAATCCATTTTTTCCTTCTTATCTCCTTACCCACTTTTATCCCTACCACCCTAGGATACAGAGCCCAGAGCTGAGCATCAAAAGACAGTAAATGTGCATAATGTGGTCTTGGACACTCTGGAAAGATGACCTTTCAAGTCCCTTTCTAATGTTTCCAGTTCTGTAATTTTGTAATAAGACTGGTAAAGAATCAGAGAAGTAGGGGAAGTATGCACTCTTAAGGATTATGCTGGTTATCATAGTGGGTGTTGATATTTGAACAAAGAGAAATTACTTAGGTGATAATGAACAATGTTCAATAAATAGGCAGTGAGGAAGCCCCCACCCCCCACCCCCCCAAAAAAAAGTGAGAAGACAAATATCTAAATTTAGGTGCAATAGAAAGAGGAAAGATTTTTACATTTCTGTTAAGATTTTCATTTAATGCATTCATCTTGAAAAAAATATTGGGGGGCTGCACCTGGGTGGCTGAGTGGTTGAGTGTCTGCCTTTGGCTTAGGTCATGATCCCGGGGTCCTGAGAGTGAGTCCCACATCAGGCTCCCTGCTGGGAGCCAATGTCTGTCTCTCTGTGTCTCTCATGAATAAATAAAATCTTAAAAAAAAAATTTTTTTTAAGTAACCTCCACCCAAAGTGAGGCTTAAACTCAAAACCCCAAGGTCAAGAGTCACATGCTCTTCTGACTGAGTCAGTCAGGTATCCCTAATGCATTTAGTTGTAACAGAAGTCTGTGAAGTTGAATCCAAGTTCTAAGTAAAATATTTGGGATTTTGGCTTTGATAACAGCTATTCAATTCATATGACTACAGTTAGACAAATGTGTGTTTCTTAGCAGGGAATATTTTTTTGCCTTCTTTTCCTTTATTTTCAGCTCTAAATATGTGTTGAGCACTTTTGGATTCTCGTTTTAGAGAAATTTTATAGTTTTATCTACCTGGTGTCAATTAAATATAGGAAGAACATATAATTTATTATCTAAATCAGGACTCTTTTTAAAGTGAAGGGGAAAGTGTTAATAATTATGCCAGGACAGTAGGCTTAAGCCAGAATGAGGTCACATAGCTGCCCTAATTATAGCTTCTTGAGACTTTGGGAATATGCAGTTAAATAATATGAAAAACCCAAACTCACCAAAAAGAGATCAAATTTGTGGTTACTAAAGGTAGGGGTTGGATGAAGGGGAAGTTTAAATGAAGGTGATCAGAAGGTACAAATTTCCAGTTATAAACAAGTACTGGGGATATAACTAACATACAACATGATGACTGTAGTTAACATTGCTGTGTGGTATATACGAAAGTTGTATACAAAAGTTGTTTAGAGCAGATACTCCTCTCTTCACAAGGAGAAAAACTTTTTCTTTCTTTTTTTTTTTTGTATTTATATAAGATGATGGATGATTAAACTATATAATTATTTCACAATATATGTAAGTCATATTATGCTGTATACTTTAAACTTGTACAGTGCTGTATGCCAGTTATTTCTCAGTAAGATTGGACAAACATAGTTGAACAACAACAAAAATATGCATGGACCTCTGTGGCTTCATAGAGGGAAGTCAAAGTGTGAGGTCAGGAAGGAAGGTGGTAGACAGTAGCCTGCAAAGAGTCTCACTGAGCTTGGCTAAATATCTGAATTTTATTTTGTCTCTTGTTGGAATGGAACTGCTGCCTCTTATTTCCTCCCCATATTTTTATGCTTGTTCTGATCAGTTTTTCCTTGTTTCAGTGTAGAGAGTTAAATTCCTAGAACTTACACGAGGAAGAAAGTGAGGAAAGTGGTAAAGAGTCAAAGGTTATGCTGTGAATGATATGTTATTAATGAAAACTAGAAATACAGAGGGAAGGGAGAGGCTTGGAGGCTCTGAAACAATTTGTTATATTATTGAGTCAGTGAGTTTGGTCTGTAGGCTATCCATGTAGCAATAACAAGTTAGCAACTAGAAGCCACAGTTTTGGTTTTTTTTAAAAGATTTTATTTATTTACTCATGAGACACAGAGAGAAAGAGAGGCAGAGACACGGGCAGAGGGAGAAGCAGGCTCCTCACAGGGAGCCCGATGTGGGACTCGATCCCAGGTCTCCAGGGTCATGCCCTAGGCTGAGGCAGCGCTAAACCGCTGAGCCACCCAGGCTGCCCCACAATTTTAGTTCAGGAAAGAAATCAAGTCTAAAGTGGATATTGGGGTTTCTTCTACGTATAGTTAACTGTTAAGTTTTGGGGAATGGACAAAGTCTTTCATTCATCTGTTCATTATTCCTAAATTTAGCATTATGCTAGATACTAGGGATATAGTAATTAGACCCAATCTGTCCTCAATAGACCCTGTGGTCCAGTGGGAGAAACATACAAGTGCAGAGCCCCACAGGAGCATGGAAGAATGATACCGAAGGGGCACCTGGTGTCTCAGTTGGTTAAGCATCTGCCTTCGGCTCAGGCCATGATCTCAGGGTCCTGGGATTGAGCCCTGTGTCTGGTCTCCCGGCTCAACAGGGAATCTGCTTCTCCCTCTCCCTTTGCCTTTCCCCCCATTCATGCTTCATTCTCTCTCTCTTTCAAATAAGTAAACAAATAAAATCTTTTTTTTAAATTTTTTTAATTTATTTATGATAGTCATACAGAGAGAGAGAGAGAGAGAGAGGCAGAGACACAGGCAGAGGGAGAAGCAGGCTCCATGCACCGGGAGCCCGACGTGGGATTCGATCCCGGGTCTCCAGGATCGCGCCCTGGGCCAAAGGCAGGCGCCAAACCGCTGCGCCACCCAGGGATCCCCCAAATAAAATCTTTTAAAAAATAATAATAATGAGGACAGAGTTCAGGGGTCAAGGAAGACTGACTCCTTTAGAATGAATAGAAACCCAGCAAAAGGCAGGAAGAGGGTAAGACTGGAGTGCTTAGAAGGCTAGAGTACATAGTGCAAAAGCCCTGTGAGAGGGTGCTTAGCATGTGTGAGAAACTGAAAGAATGTGAACTGAGAAGAAAATACAGTTGAACATAGAATTTTAATGAATACTTTCTTATAAGGGGAGATAGAGGAAAAGGAATTATCAAAGGAGTCTAAGCATGGAAATAGGTAGAGAATTAGAAGACAGTGATGAAGGCACAGGAAAGAGTCAAGGAGAGGGTAATCAACAATGTTAAAGCTGTAAAAGGAATCAAATATAGTGAAGATTAAGAAGAGAAGCTATTGAATCGGTGTTTGTATGGTTGTTAGTGATCTTAGATCAGTTTCATTGGCTTGAAAACCAGATTGCAGGGAAGCCTGGGTGGCTCAGTGGTTGAGCATCTATGCCTTTGGCTCAGGGCGTGATCCTGGAGACCCAGGATCGAGTCCCATGTCAGGCTCCCTGCATGTAGACTGCTTCTCGCTTTGCCTGTGTCTCTGCCTCTCTTTCTCCGTGTCTCTCATGAATAAATAAATAAAATCTTAAAAAAAAAAAGGAAAGAAAACCAGATTGCAGTAGACTAAGGAGTGGGTGAAAAGGGAATGTGAAGATTTGTAGAGATGGGAAAAAGAGAAGAGTGATAGTTTGTGTACAAAACAGTCAAGAACTTATTTTACAATGGGGAGAGACACCTCATTTGAACAGCTTTCTTGCATAAGGAAGAAGGTAGAATCAACAGCAAAGTAAATTAAGTACATTAGTGCTAAGGAAATAATCAATGTTGCAAGGTTCTGGGGGGAAATGGAGTCAAGACTACACATAAATGGTTTAGTCTTGGAGAGGAGTCTTCCTTTGAAACATTAGAGGAAGAAAAATATTCAGAAGGGTCTTGAGAAGAAAGTTGAGGGCATTCATGCCAGTTTTTTCCCCATTTAAGTGGGACATAAATCTTTTGAAAGTGAAGAAGCATAAGGAACAGTTGGGTTCTTTATGAGAATGGCAAAGTTTAGAAATGGGGAGATAAGATTTGATTAGAAATACTTACCATGCTTTGTGATCACAACTGAGGCTCCTTTTTTTTTTTAAATCTATGTATAACGGAGCCAGGTGTCACAACTTTTTTGGGGAGCTTGAAGATAGAGTTGGAAAAATGAATGAATGATTCAGCTGACTTAGAATTGGGCAGAAGATCAAGGTGGTAGGAATTAAGGATGTTTTAGGAGTGTAGTTGAAATGATGGGCAATCTTTAGACCCATCTTACTAAGAAAGTAAAAAAAAACTAGGTGGTGCACCATTTATTTGGAGGACAGGAAGAAGCCACAGATTGTGCTGAAGGTATAAAGCTTGGTGAGAGGTATAAAAGGATGAAAAATAATGATCAGAAAGAGTAAGTTGTGCTATTAATATAGTATTGGTAAAGTGAAGTGACGCTCATTCTGAAGAAAATCGTAAAGCAGAATTTCAGAAGGTAAAAGCCCAAGCCAAGTGGATATAGTCACATACAGTAACCTGGCTTTACAATAGCATCATGAAATGTCCACGAAGGTATAATGATAGACAATATAAATAGCATTGAGAGTCATCAGACTGAAGATAGCAGCAGATCTTAAAAGACGTACAGAGTGGAGGCAAGACTGGGAAAGAAAGGGAAAAGAAGAGATTTGAGCAGCCACCAGAAGCTGTCATTTGTATCACCGTTATTCTAGTACTTTACCCTCTTTGCTGTTAATTATGTTTTTAAATCAAAGAAATCATCCTGATTTCTATACAAAGAGTTTGATATGTGGCACGTCAAGTTCTTATGTATTTATTTATTTACTTACTTATCAATCTTATTTATTCATGTGAGACAGAGAGAGAGGCAGAGACAGGCAGAGGGAGATGCTGGCTCCTCTCAAGGAGTCTAATACAGGAATTGATCCCAGGACGCTGAGATTATGTCCTGAGTCTAAGACGCTCAACCACTGAGCCACCCAGGTGTCCTTCAAGTTTTTATTTAGACTATACTTTCAATGTAACTGACCCAATGTCTAAGCAGTTGTGTTTTTCCATTAGAAGTTTTTTAACCCCAAATAAAACCTGACCACTGATTTTTAACTGAAATGATTTGGGGAGTCAAATTTACTCTCCTGTGAGGTAAATTTGAAGTTATTGAAGCCAATTCTAGAGACATTTTTAATGTTGTTAATTTGGTCATTTTATTTAGTCTTTAGTTTCTTAATTTATCTTTTTATGACATTCTTTTAATTCATGCACTTTTAAGACTTCCAACTTAGAAAATATTTAAGAATAGATTTCAATCTGACACAAACCTAAGGTATTAGACTAGTTAAATTTACAGGTCATTTTTCTACATTTTCTACAGCTTAGTGTCCATCGACTGATGAATGGATAAAGCAGTTGTGGTATATGTATATATGTACACACACACACACACACACACACACACACAATGAAATAGTACTCAGCCATAAAAAAGAATGAAATCTTGCCATCTGCAAAAACATGAGTGGAGCTAGGGAGTATTTTACTAACCAAAACAAGTCAGTCAAAGAAAGACAAATACCATATGATTTCACTCATATGTGAAATTTAAAAAACAAAACAAATAAGCAAAGGGGAAAAAAAGAGAAAGAGAAGGGAAAACCAAGAAATAGACTCTTAAGTATAGAGAACAAACTGATGGTCACTAGAGGGGAGGTGGGTGGGGAGATGGGTGAAATTTGTGATGGGGATTAAGGAGGGCGCTTGTGATGAGCACCGGGTGTTGTATGGAAATGTTGAATCACTATACTGTATACCTAAAACTAATATTACACCATTTGTTAACTAACTAGAATTTAAATTAAAAGTTAAAAAAAATTAACTCCCAAGGTTAGAAAAAATTGTATGTGTATTTGAAGCAAATTTCGTTTTATTTTATTATTTTTTTAAAGATTTATTTATTTATTCATGAGAGACACAGAGAGAGAGAGGCAGACACATAGGCAGAGGGAGAAGCAGGCTCCCCGCAGGGAACCCAATGTGGGACTCAATCCTGGATCCTGGGATCACGCCCTGAGCTGAAGGCAGACGCTCAACTGCTGAGCCACCCAGGCATCCTGCAAATTTCATTTTAGAAATTTCATTTGGGGCCGCACGTGCCTGCAGCGCGATGCCCAAATCCAAGCGCGACAAGTTTCCTTAACCAAAACTGCCAAGAAAGGCTTAGAACTGAAACAGAACCTGATAGAAGAGCTTCGGAAGTGTGTGGACACATACAAGTACCTTTTCATCTTCTCCGTGGCCAACATGAGGAACAGCAAGCTGAAGGACATCCGGAACGCCTGGAAGCACAGCCGGACGTTCTTTGGCAAAAACAAGGTGATGAGGGTGGCCTTGGGTGGAAGCCCAGCTGACGAGTACAAAGACAACCTGCATCAGGTCAGCAAGACGTTGAAGGGTGAGGCCGGCCTGCTTTTCACCAACCGCACCAAGGAGGAAGTGAATGAGTGGTTTACAAAATACACGGAAATGGACTTGCTCGAGCAGGAAACAAAGCAACTTTCACCGTGACCCTGGACCCGGGGCCCCTGGAGCAGTTCCCCCACTCCATGGAGCCACAGCTGAGGCAGCTGGGCCTGCCCACTGCCCTCAAGAGAGGTGTGGTGACCCTGCTGTCGGACCACGAGGTATGCAAGGTGATGTGCTGACCCCAGAGCAGGCCCGCTGCTGAAGCTTTTCGGGTATGAGATGGCTGAGTTCAAAGTTACCATCAGATACATGTGGGATGAACAGTCTGGAAGGTTCCAGCAGATGGAACCCGAGAGTGCCTCAGAGTCAGCAGAGGAAGAATCAGAAGTGGATGACCAGGGCTGACAGGCCCTGGACCAGGACTGAGGGGCGCCACCCACTGGGCAAACAGCAGGGAGGGCGAGGGATGGACTGCGTTTCTGTAAGGAATAAAGCTATCTGCAGGGTGGCTCCCGTGGACAGCAAAGAGGACTTTTCCTAGAATGAATGAATGAATGAATGAATGAATGAATGAATGAATGAATAAATAATCATTCGGCAAGAGTATGGTTCAATTTGTACTATTTTGCCCAATGAACTATGTACCTTTGTTTTAGGGAAGGAAGTTTCCAGCCCATAGATTGCCTAATTAAATAGAACATCCAAAATATCTTTTAGGTACGCCCCTTTTCTCATGTTTCACAATGTTTAGGAATAGAGAGGTTCTCTGCTGCTGTTCAAGACTCAACTTTTAATACTTCAAAAATTTTAAGTAGCTCCATCTACTAATTTCCCCTATCCTAAGTCTCATTAATGCTGTCAAAACACCTTTTAAGTTCTCTTTATCTTTCTAGGAAGTTTCAATGCATGACTCATGAAATTTCTCTCTCCTTTTTTTTTTAACGTATGAAGCTTTTTCAACATCCACCTAAATCTTTTTTTTAAGATTTATTTATTTATGATAGACACACACAGAGAGAGAGAGAGAGGCAGAGACACAGGCAGAGGGAGAAGCAGGCTCCATGCCAGGAGCCCGATGCGGGACTCAATCCCGGGACTCCAGGATCGCGCCCTGGGCCAAAGGCAGGTGCCAAACTGCTGAGCCACCCAGGGATCCCCCCTACTAAATAACTCTTAAAACATATATAGTTAGTATTTTTTAACTCACCCAATTCCAGTGTCTTTTATCTCCTTTTTCCCTACATTACTATGGGGATAGCCATATATTGGAATCCATCATAATTTAGAATTACTTCAGCTTTAAATTTTTGAACTCTGAAATTACCCCTTTCCGACCATCATTTCACTTTAGAATGCTAGTCTTCCATTCATCCATTTAACAAATATTTATCAAGGGTCTCATGATGTACTGAATTTTATACTACTCCCTTTTACCTGTTCTACATGTCCTTCTCCCTTATCTTCATTCTTTTTTTTTTTTTTTCCCGGTAAGCACTATGCTCAACATGGGGCTTGAACTCATGACCCTGGAGGCAACACATAAGGGACTATTAACTACATAGAGAACAAACTGAGAGGTGCTGGAGGAGAAGTGGGTGGAAGATGAGCTAAATTGGTGATGGGTATTAAGGAGGGCACTTGTGGTGAGCACTGGGTGGTGTATGTAAGTGATGAACCACTAAATTCTACTCCTGAAACCAGTATTACACTATATGTCAACTAATTAGAATTTAAATAACTTGAAACAAAACAAAACAAAAAGAGTCACATGCTCTACTGACTGAACCACCAGGTGCTCCATTCACTCTCATTCTTTGAAACTCCTCTCTACATATTGTATTATTACTATCCTGACTCTAACCTCATTTGCTTTCCTTCCTATAGTAGGGTTCATGGTAGATCATTTCAGTTGCACCTTAATCTGCCCCTTCAATCTCAACTTCTTTCTTAGGCTCTTTTACTATTTCCTCTGAAATTATTCATTATTAGTATGTTTTACAATCAAAATTTATCCATACTTCCTACATATTTATGCATTCTATTGTTCTCTATTTCATCCTGCTCTTACTTTTGTTTGTTTTATGTACATAGTGCAGTCTGCTGGTGATGAATTGTCTACTTCTGTTTGTTGATTTATTACATCTTTGTTTTCTTTTCATTTTATAAGGGTATTTTTGCTGGGTACAGAAATACAGGTTATCAGTTATTTTGTTTTTGCACTTTAAAGATTCAAGGCTAAAGTCTATACCTGGTTCAGCTCTGCTGTTAGGGTGTTTTGAGACCCTAGAGTATTTACAGAGGCATCCCCCCGACAGGTCCTGAACTATAACCCTTGTCCCCTCAGTATTGAGAAACTTCCAAAAATCCCAGTTATAGGTAGTCATAAGGACTTTGGCTGTTACTATATGTGAGAGGAGAAGTCACTGAAGAGTCGAAAAGCAGAGTGTTAACAAAAGGATTTCTCTCTTCGCTGTGGTGAAAAAAATTCTGTCAGAAAGCAAAGAGGGAAAAATAATTGGCCTTCCTCAAAAAGTTGGAAATAGAGCTATCCTTTAACCCAGAAATTGCACTACTAGAGATTTATCCCAAAGATACAAATGTAGTGATCCATAGGGGCACCTGCATCCCAATGTTTATAGCAGCAATGTCCACGATAGCCAAACTATGGAAAAAGTCCAGATGTCTGTCAATAGATGAATGGATAAAGAAAATATGCTGTGTATGTATTTATATTTGGTGTATATATATAATAGAATATTTTATATATGTATATATATGAAATGGAATATTACTGAGCCATCAAAAATTGAAATCTTGCCATTTGCAATGATGTGGATGGAACTAGAGGGTATTATGCAAAACAAAATAAGTCAATTAGGGAAAGATAAATACCATATGATCTCACTCATGTGGAATTTAAGAAACAAAACAGAAGAACATAGGGGAAGAGAGGAAAAATAAAACAACACGAAATCACAAAGGGAGGCAAACCATAAGAGACTCTTAGTCATAGGAAATGAATTGAGAATGCTGGAGGAGTGGGGGGGTAAGAGTGGGACAACTGGGTGATGGGCATTAAGGGGGGGCATATGATGTAATGAGCACTGGGTGTTATATAAGACAGTTGAGTCACCTCTACCTCTGAAACCAATAATACATTGTATGTTAATTAATTGAATTTAAGTAAAAAATGAAAATAAAAAATGAATTTAAAAAATAGAGGACTAAAATAAAATAAAATAAAATAAAAAATAGAGGACTTAGAATGGTGAGAAAGATATATTTGGGAAACTTGGGAGTTAGTGCTGGCAAGAACAGAGATGGAATAAATCAACCTGAATAGGAAGTATTTCCCTCAAATATAAGATATTCTGATATAAATGCCTTTAAAAATCTAAAGCACTGAGGGCACAGCTTTGATATTTATGCAGTTACTGTGGAAAGCAATAAGAATTAGTCAAGATATTAAGTTGTAGTTTTACCCACTAGCTTTTAAAGGTGCAAGAATCTGCTCTAAATAAAAGCTTGCTTGGGACACCTGAGTGGTTCAGTGGTTCAGTGTCTGTCTGCCTTTGGCTCAGGTCATGATTCTGGGTTCCTGGATTCAAGTCTCACTTCGGGCTTCCTACAGGGAGCCTGCTTCTCCCTCTGCCTGTGTCTCTGCCTTTCTGTCTCTGTGTATCGTGAATAAATAAAATCTTTAAAAAAAATAAAAGCTTGCTTAAAAAATAATAAAAATAAAAATAATTTAAAAAAAAGAAAGCAAAGAGGAACCTTAGAGGACCAGTTAAGAGGCTGTTGCAAAAAAAAAAGCAGGCAAGAGGGGAAGATGGCATATAATTTCTTACCTAGCTATTGAAATAACTTCCAAACTACCTCAAATATTGACCTACTCAAACTGTTTCTCTTCCCTAATGCCACAGTGATTTATTTTTAAGATTCATATCCAATGATGTCATTCCTCAGAGAGCTTATGTAACTTTAGGTAAAAAATTCAAATTCCTGACCAGTGGATAAAAGGTCATATTCATGTTCTTTTGGCTTCTGCCTCCCTTTATAACATCCTCTCTTATTGTACCTCTTTCCTTTAGCCAGTGTATCTATTTGGAGCCTAGAATCTCTCCATAGGTCATAAAACTTCCCTAAGCCTTTATGCCACACCCCATATTTTCCTTCTTCTTAAACCATCTTTCTCATCAACTCCCTTTTCTTGCCTCATTGACTCCAACTCATCTTTAAAGATTCAGCTGAAGGATTAAGGATAAGAGAAGCTTATCTTCTCTTGGAAAAGTTTCTGAATCTTTTCCTTTCCCATTCCAAGACATAAATGAGTCTTTTCTGTGGATTTGGTACAGTTCAATAAACATTTATGGCATCTACTCTCTGCCAAGAACAGTTTTAGGAACTGGAGAATGACAATAACTCGCAGTATTTGCCCTCAAGGACCTCATTCTAGAAGAGAAGATACGTAATACATAACTACATTATAGTGTGGTAGGTATAACAGTAGAAAACGACCTTGGGAGGAGGGTGTGAGTGAAGGCTTCCTGGAGAAGGAAAAATTGTGTTGGTTTTTATTTATTTTTGTGTGTGTGTTGGTTTTTAAAGAATAAGAGTTTATCAAGCAGACAAGGTACTTGGGATAAGGTGAATATCCAAGATTGAAGGTATGGAATGGCAAAACAGCAAGGTTTAGGAAAATAACAGAAAAATTGGTATTTGAGTGTAAAATTTAAAAGATGATTAATGAGATGTGAGTTTAAAAATAATGGACGGGCAATCATTGATGATCTTATTTGCAATGCATACTTCTGTTTTAGTATTTATCATACTATATTGCAATGACTGACTTTCATCTCCATGCCACCATGAGTGGGTTCCTTCAGAATAAGTATTGGATCTTAATCATTAATCTTTGCATATATAGTACCTATCCAAGTGTTTATAAATACTCAATAAATACTTATGTCATTAATGTGGACCCTTTAAAACTTTTAAAAGATTATTTCACATAAGACTATTATTTGGTATTAGGTACACATTTCTATCTATCTATCTATCTATCTATCTATCTATCTATCTATCTATCACCTACCTACCTACCTATCACCTGGGTTGAATCGACATTACCAGGTCCAAAACTAAGTAAAAAAATTTTAAATTAAAATTAAATGTATTTAATTAGAGATTGTTAGTAACATTTAAGTCTGATACACAGGGGCACCTGGGTGGCTGGCTCAGTGGTTGAGTGTTGCCTTTGGCTCAGGTTGTGATCCCAGGGTCCTGGGATCAAGTCCTCACAGGGAGCCTGCTTCTCCCTCTGCCTACGTCTCTGCCTCTCTCTCTCTCTCTCTCTGTCTCTTATGGATAAATAAATAAAACCTTTAAAAAATCTGATACACAGATATATATACACACACACACATACATATTGATACTCAGTATATAATATTTTTTAAATAAATGCTATTGAATTACTTCTCAGATGTAAATAGCTGTTATTTTGAGAAAAGACAAATGAATAGAATGGAATAGACATTTATGCAGCTTTTTCTTGGAAGCTAGAAATTCCATGTGTATCTTTCCATTCACTCTTACTTCCTTCTCATACCTCTTCCACAGCATTGGACACCAGATGGAGATATTTTTATAGCAGAAAGGGATAATTAGTAACAGTCTTAAGAACTCTGCAACTCATTTGGGTAGGGAAAGTAATCTGTTGGGTCTCTATATTAGAAGACCAATAGCTCACTTTTCAGCCTAGTGTATTGCCTTTTGTTTCTAAAAGGGCATTTAAGACCATTTTGGAAAGTACCACTAATGTGTTAGAAATATCGTGAACATAAGGGGAAAAGGAAACCTATAACCTGGAATCCATTATAATTATACATAGAAGTAATCTGATAAAAACTTGAATATCCAAATGATAGACTCTTGTGTGTAAGACCCACTGGCAAGTTAACTAAGTACCGATGAAGAAATAGGAAAAGGAAAGAGAAGCCTTTTGAATAAACACACTGTTTTGACTTGAGTAGTTTTTATGCATCTTTTCAAGAAAAAAAAAATCACTTGAGCTTGTTTCCTTCTCTTAACCTTTTTAAAATGCCTTTACTGAGGAACCCACTAACAATTATGGTTTCTCCCAACATCCTCTCTTTCTCCCCCCTTCTCTGTTAGTATCTTTTTGCCACATACATTGCTCCTTCGGCTACTCTTGACATCGGACTCCAACAGGAAAAGAAAAAAGAAATTTATATGAAAATACAGCCACCATTTGAAGACCTTTTTGACACAGCAGAAGAATATATCCTTCTCCTCCTTCTTGAGCCGTGGACAAAGATGGTAAAATTAGACCAAGTTGCTTTTGGAAAGGTATTGTGCCACTCAGAAATGGTGTGTGACCATTCAAGTTTACTACAAAACTGGTGATAAACAGCATTATTAACTCACAAGAGAAAAATGAAAGGTTTCCTAGGGGCCAGGGGCTCAGAGTTAAGATTTGGCAGGCTCAAAATTGGAGCAAGGAAAGTAGTTACTAACTTCATTTTTTGCCAATTTCTCTATTGTTTGTTTCTCTAAAATCTTTGTCATTTTCATTCTTTGTACAAATATTCCTCTCGGCAGAGAGAAATCTGAGTTTTGGTTTCCTGTGAACCACCAAAATATGCCATGATAATGTACTGTCCCTTCTTGCCATTTCTCAGCAGTGGCCTTAATTCTGATTAATGGAAAAAGCCCACTTGATTTAATACTAGATGTTTTATGGTAAATATTACACTTCTGGAAAATAGAAATGTTTTTTTTTTAAATTTTTTTTTTAATTTTTTTTTTTATTTATTTATGATAGTCACAGAGAGAGAGAGAGAGCGAGAGAGAGAGAGAGAGGCAGAGACACAGGCAGAGGGAGAAGCAGGCTCCATGCACCGGGAGCCCGATGTGGGACTCCATCCCGGGTCTCCAGGATCGCGCCCTGGGCCAAAGGCAAGCGCCAAACCACTGCGCCACCCAGGGATCCCTAGAAATGTTTCATATGTATTGTGCGAAACTTTTTCTCTGACTTCAGTGCTGCTATTTTAAGGCACCCCCAGATGTTCCTCAGGTCAGACTGCTTGATTGGATTAAAGTTTCAACACATCTTTTTTAATTCCAAAAGAGGTCATTTTAAGTCATTTTAAGTCTCCATTCTTGAATATTTTCACTGTTCTTATTAATTTGTGGAGGAGATTTCTTTAAATACTAATTCTGCATCACAGATTAGAACCATTCATGGGCATTTTGTATATAAAGTTAATACATATATCCTGTAATGAGGTCACTTCCAGTGGAACTCTGCTGTTTTCATATTGCTATTCTTTGTTCTTATCTCCTCAACAACTTCTTAGTCATGCCTTCTACCAGAAATAATATTTTGGGTAAATTAAGATATAATTCATACTACAACACCCCAGATAGAATTACCTTATTGGATTGTGATTGAACAATTCTTATAGCTCACTGAATTCAGTGATCAAGATTAAAGTTTCCTTCCTGATTTCTCTTTATCCTGAAAAAGTAGCATTATATCTTTTCTACTACAAAAATACTTCTATTACACTAGAAAAGTTAGGCTATTGTATAAAATTTAAAAAAACCTCCCCCAGTCATTATTTAATTTAATTTAATTTTTTAATTGAAGTTTGATTTGCCAACATATAGTATAACACCCAGTGCTCATCCCATCAAGTGCCCTCCTCAGTGCCTGTCACCCATTTATTTACCCCATCTCCCCACCCACCTCCCCTTCCACTACCCTTTGTTCATTTCCCAGGGTTAAGAGTATCTCATGGTTTGTTTCCCTCTCTGATTTTTCCCACTCAGTTTCCCTCCTTTCCCTTATAATCCCTTTCACTATTTCTAATATTCTACATCTGAGTCAAACCATATGATCATGATTGTCCTTCTCCGATTGACTTACTTCACTCAGCATAATACCCTTCAGTTCTATCCACATCAAAGCAAATGGTGGGTATTCGTCCTTTCTGATGGCTGAGTTACATTCCATTGTATACATAGACCACATCTTCTTTATCCATTCATCTGTTGATGGACACCCGAGGCTCCTTCCACAGTTTGGCTATTGTGGACATTGCTGCTATGAACAGTGAGGTGCAGGTGTCCCGACGTTTCACTGCATCTGTATCTTTGGGGTAAATCCCCAGTAGTGCACTTGCTGGATTATAGGGTAGCTCTATTTTTAACTCTTTGAGGAACCTCCACACTTTTCCAGAATGGCTGCAGCAGTTTGCATTCCCACCAACAGTGCAAAAGGGTCCCAGTCATTATTTAAATACAATGTATGGCATAAGAGGAAAATGGACTTGAGATAGGATGTTTAAAAAAAGACTTAGAATTATAACTGACAAAAAGTTTTGGCATTGGTGATGATTCCTATAAAATGTATGGGAAAGTTATATACTCTTTTTAAAAATTTTTATTTATTCATGAGAGAGAGAGAGGGGCAGAGACATAGGCAGAGGGAGAAACAGGCTCCATGCAGGGAGCCCAATTTGGGACTCAATCTCGGTACCCCAGGATCATGACCTCGGCCGAAGGCAGACAGTCAACTGCTGAGCCATCCAGGCATCCCTACACTCTTTTTAAATAAGAAACTAGAAACATCCTTAAATTCATCCGAGACAACTTCTCTAAAAGTCCAGTTGACTGGGTTATATAGACTCTTTCCCAAAAAGAATAATGAAAGAAAGAGACTACCAAAGCTAGCCATTAAATGTAGAAAGTTGTCAGTCTGCCAAACTGATTTTCCATGGAATAAAGAAATGGAGAATGAATTTGTTCTCTTGACTGACTAATGCAGTGCAATACCTACTCTGCAGGCTGAGACCAGCTGTGAGGTTAATCTGATGAATGACACTCTCCTCTCTTGCCACAGCAACAAAACCTTAGCCTACAGATTAATAACAATGGAGTGTGGTCATTTCTTCTACTGTGGATTATTTTGTTCCTAAAGCTAGCAATGCCTGCCTTCATGACTATTATCCTGTTATAGAACATAGAAATAGAAATAGAAAATGCAAATGTGACCTGACATGGGTGCATTGTTAGTTCATGTGGGGTGTCCACAAAGGAGGGATGGTCTCTGATGTCACTGTATCATTATGTAGAAATATTTTATCGCATGCATGGGAAGTCTGAATTCGCTGTAGTTAATTTTTTTATGTTGGTCTTCCCGCTTTTGCCTCCGAACCAATTTAACTTTATTGGCAAGTGCATTCATTTTTGAGCCCACTGTTATTGGCAAATTGTGCATTTTCCCCACTTTTTCATAATGCACATTCTATTGATGTTACGAGCTTTATTATTATTTTATTAGGTGGAGCTGGTGGAAGACACTCGACAGCTAGACTCCACATACTTCAGAAAGCTACAGGCTTTGCATAAAGAGACCTTTTCCAAGAAAGCTGAGGTAAGACAGCTCTCTACTTCTAAAAACAAACTTTTTATCCTGGAGGGGATTACCACTGTATATATTGGCAGGAAGCAGGGGCCAGGAGAGGGGATTCATATATTGAGGAGATCATGGACTGATAAAATAGGGGACAGACTGTTTCATTTTTCTGCTATTTTTTTTGCTTACTATGCTGCCTTTGACAGGTACCGCTTTCCACTGACATATCTAACGACAAAGCCAGAAGGAAGCAGATGAGATAGTGTAGGGAGCCCAGCTACGTGCATTCTTTAGTTAAAAGCCCTCAAGCTATAGTATTCCTTTGAACATTTCTGGTTATTTTCTGTATGGCAGCAGCTCGATTTGTTGTCAGTTCACAAAAAGAGTTAAATTGAGTTTTCCAAACAGAAAAGAAACTGTTGTGTGACAGCAGTAGGCAAAACAATAAAGGGAAAAAAATATGAATAGGATTTGGAGGAGTCAGTAAAAAGATCATAGGATTGACCAAGATATTAAAGTGTTATTTTGATTTATAAATCTGCAACTTTTGGATTAGCTACATAAAGCATGATAGATCCCAAAAGCCATAAAATTAAAAGTGTGTATGTACATAAAAGTGACAGTTCATATTCATATTTATCAACATGGAAAATGCCCAAGACATGTTAACATATAAAAAATGTAGGGAACAAAAAACACTGGGATCATATAATCCTATTTATGTAAAATTATATACATAATTCTACATGTATACATACATGCAAAGAGAGATATCTGGAAAAATGTTCACCAAAATAAAGACAATCAGCTCCAAGTGGTAGGTTTCAGGTGATACATATTTTTTTTTCAGGTGATCTTTTTACTTTCTCTTTTGTGCCTATCTGAAATTTTTGCTCTTTTATGATAAAATTTTACATAAACAGTAAAATTGTTTTTTAAGTGTAACCTTCATGATAGTTGCCTTTTTAACACAAATTCTGTATTTGAGAAATTACTAATTAAAATCTTGGAAAGGTTACATAAAAATCCAAAAAGGCATTTTGTTGTATTTTAAAACCCTAATGAATGAAAATGTTTACAACATTGTATTTTAAGTTTGTATTTTAAATCTTATGAACTGAAATGTGGCATTTTAGTTGTATTTTAAGTTGCATTTTAAACTTTATGAACAAAAATGTATAATACTTCCCATAATCCTTCTCTTTATTGGAAATTGATTTTTAAAATATTGGTAGTTTTCGCTTATGGTCTGGTGCTTTTCAAAAACAAATAGATGGATGAATTAATTATATAAGGAATTCCATAAAGAAAGGAAAGGTTTTTAAAAAATAAGCTTCTCTAGCTCTGCCCTTATATAGAGCTTGTAAACTGCAAAACATAATGTCTTTAAAATGCCTAAAAATTAACTCTTATACAAAGAAGGTTACATCTTCTATTATTAGAAAAGTATTTTGTTACTCTATAACTTTCAAAATTGCTATAAATAAAAAAACATTTTATGTTCATAATACGTTGTTAAGAAAAAGAACCAAGTTACAAAATCATACATAGTTGTACAGTCCTGTCTTGTTTTTTTTTTTTTTTCTGTTTTGGTTTTTTTTTTTTTTTTTTTAATACCTATGAAAGATCTTTCTTTTATTTATTTATTTATTTTATGATAGTCACAGAGAGAGAGAGAGAGAGAGAGGCAGAGACACAGGCTGAGGAAGAAGCAGGCTCCATGCACCGGGAGCCTGATGTGGGATTCGATCCCGGGTCTCCAGGATCGCGCCCTGGGCCAAAGGCAGGCGCCAAACCGTTGCGCCACCCAGGGATCCCTCTGTTTTGGTTTTTAATAAACTGTGTGTGTGCAAAAAAGACTAAAATATTTGTATTTAAAAATGTTAGCTGTGGTTATCTCTGAATTGGGTAGTAAGATGTATGCTTTTTGTTTTCTTATTATAAAAGATGTATTACTCCCATACTAACAAAAATAAAATATTTTATAAGCAAATATATAGTAAATGTTTATTGAATGTTCCTGAACAGAAGGGAATGGAACAGCAAGGAACAGAACAGAGTTTGATAGGAATTAGAGCCAGATTCTAAATTCTTTACTTACTTCTACCTAGCATTGTTAGATGATGTTGGTCTAATCATTTTTATTTGTTTCTCTTTTTAAATTTGGAAAATAATTTGCTGAATTTTTTCTTCTTTTTTATTTTTTCTGGTAAAGATTTTATTTATTTATTCACAAGAGACACACAGAAAGAGGCAGAGACATACATAAGCAAAGTTCAGAGAAGCAGGCTCCTTGCAGGGAGCCTGATATTGGACTCGATCCCAGGACCCCAGGATCATGCTCTGAGCGGAAGGCAGACACTCAACCACTGAGCCACCCAGGCGTCCCTGAATTTTTTTTCTTTAAATAGAATTGACACTTTCATCTTGTATTTTTTTTATTTTTATTTTTTTACAATTTTACTTATTTATTTGAGAAGGAGGGAGGGAAAGAACAAGAGAGAACACAAATGGGGACAGTGGCAGAGGGAGAAGCAGAGTCCTTGAGAAACAGGAAGCCCAACTCAGAGCTTGATTCCAGGACCCAAAGATCATGACCTGAACCAAAGGCAGACACCCAACTGACTGAGCCACCCAGGTACCCTTAATTTGCTTAAGAGATTTTTTTATGAAAAGTATTATTTCACTAGGACACTACTTGTGAAATTGGAACCGGTATGTCACGGCTTCCTGAGGTCTCTAAAAAAACAGAATACTGGAGTAATGTTCCTGAAGAATATAGGCACTTTAATTTTAATGACCTGCTTAACAACAAACTGGAGTTTGAACATTTCCGTCAGTTTCTTGAGGCTCATTCTTCAAGGTAGGAAACATAACCATTTTAAAATGTATTTCTAAAAGAAAAAAAATTTAAAATTAAATGTATTTCTCTTAAAGCATCGTTTTTCTAAGTTTTTTTTTTTTTTTTTAAGCTACTTACTTTGTTTGAAGATAGTATGAAAGTGATTTGGTGCTAGATTTCACCCAGGACAGTAAAAAGTAATGAGCATACCTATCTGAAATCTGTATGGGTAACTTTTCATTGGGGAGTGCATTTTGATAATAATAACTTCCCAAATGGTATTTTAAGTAGTCAAACAAGATTTGTTAATAGTTTTAGCATTGGTTAAATTAAAACATCAGCATGTTTTATTCTTTTGCTTTTCTGCTGTTTCTTTTGTTTTCATTTTTCTCCACATGTGCTTTAATTAGTACCTCTGAAAAGTATCTCCTTTATATTTTTCTAAGCTATTGAAATTACTACTATAATACTTTGTAATTTTTTTAATACTTTGTAATTTTTATTAGCCAATACATAAATGAAACATTGTAGCTTTACACAGAATCTTGGAACCTTATATTTATCTAACATAAACTGAAATATCGATCATATTTTTTCCAATAATTTTCTCCTAAGTTAACAGAAAAGTTTTAGACCTGGGAGCCAAATTTCACATATATAGTTTCCCTTATTATTGATGAGAATTGTTCTAAATTTAGCATGTTGCCAAATAGACATGCAGTAGATGGAAATTTTCCCAGGTTTGATATCAACAATACGAGTCCATTATTAATGGAGGAACTCCTAGTTTTATTTATTTACTTTATTATTATTATTATTTTAAAAATTCTTTTATTTAAATTCAGTTTGCCAACAGGAACTCTAAGACCCTACCAATAACAGTGATAGATTCTTGTCTGATCCCAGTACTCCTGAGTACATTCATATATTTAGCCAAGATGAGACATATTATTGAACTCATTAGTTTCATGATCTAATCAGTTCTGTTAACTAGTCAAGACAGCAACTTGTTTGGTGGTTAGTAGAATTGAGAGAAAAAAAGTAAGGAGGAATGTACTTAGTTTTTGTTTTCATTTTAGTTTGGACCTTATGTGCTGGACAGACATTGAACAGTTCCGAAGAATAATTTATGGAGACCGAAAGCAGAGGGAAGCAAAATCTATATATATTAAAAACAAATACCTTAATAAAAAATATTTCTTTGGCCCCCAAAGTCCAGCTTCTCTATATCAGCAGGACCAGGTATCAATATGTAAACATACTTTCTTTATTGAAATGTGAAAACCAGTTATTTATTTCTTTTTGCCAACAATTGAAATTCTTTTTTTTTTTTTTTTTTTTTTGCTTTTATGGTTTATAATGTTAGACACTTTGGGTATCTTTTTTAAAAAGTTTTAAAGTATCTACAAATTAAATGCCTTTAAAATTCATATCAACTGTACTATAAAAACAGTTATTTAAAAAAGTAATTTATACAATAAAAATAGCTTTTATTCATCTAATCATCCATTCACCCAGCAAATATAAGTGCCTGTGACATATAATGTCATTATTTACTATATTATTATTGTCATCATTATTTCTATATGTCATTATTATACCATATGGTGTCATTATTTATGGCAAAAAGGTCAGATTGGGATTTGGCAGTGGGACTGAGCATTCATGTAACACTCAGATCACATGAAATATTGCTCAGTTTTATGCTTTTGAAATAAAAGAATTAAGTGTTATAATTAATTTGAAGTTTGCTAGTACCACTTACTACCTGGAGATCAAATGTGTAATGTTTGATATCTTTATTTTAGTAGTTTAAAAGGATGCATATCCTAATGGTGTACATTTTTAAATACAAATCTCAGATTAATACTAAATTCAGTAAATTAAAGAAAAATTCAGAAATGTTCATCAGTAGGACATACCAAATTAAAAAGCTAGATCTTCCAGGAGTAAAATAAGCAAAAGGTTTTGGGAATAAGAAGGAGAAGGAATTCTGAAATTAAGCAATCTTTACAAAATGCCTTGCCATTTTGTTCCCTGAGATACAAATCTGGGATGTATTAGCAAAAGTGTTGGGTATCTCAATAAGCACAAGTATGAAATAAACTCACGGGAGGCATTTGTTTTCTGTTTGGCTGGGGCTACATTGTATGAGGTTTCATGGTATCTAATGCTACTGTGTGAACCCTCCATAGTGGAACATGCTGAGAATTTAAAAAAATTCTCAGTGGAAAAGTTATCCATTGCTGTCATAGCAAATGATTGTGTTTACTACAGAAGAGTTTCCCCAACAACCTTTCTTCCTCCTCTCTGGCTTTACTTTTATTTTTGTTTACGTTTTTATATTTAAGGATATCCATTATCACATTATGTTCTATATTGATTTTGCTAGTTCTAAATTCAGTGGGGTGAACAGGCTTTTCTCTGCTTAGCCAAGCAGCCTCTTCTCTTTTTTCTTTTTTCTTCTTTTTTTATATTAAAAAATCAGCGTTATTAACAGATGGCTAAGAGGGCTTCTCTTTTGTTTTGACGTAAAACAATTATTTTATTAGTAGAATTTGATTGATTTTATTAATCAAAGGGAAATTAAGAAGAAGGTAATTTCTCCAGTGAGAGGTCCAGAAGTTTCAAGTGGTGTATACACAGAAACACGTAGAGAACAGAATGATTTAGAGGAGGAAATAGCCATTCATAGGTTGTTGAAGCCAATACTTACACAGAAGGAAGATCTGGGCTGCAGAGAAATTGTGTTTCGTAAAAGGTGCCACTTGTACAGATCAGAGACTGTTGTCTGTATAACCTGGTCATTCTCTACTTCCTGCTACTTCTGTTTTCTTCTTTGAAGTTGTTGGGGCAGCCCTGCATTGCTAGCACCACCATCATCTCACCATCTCCCCCCGCAGTGTATTTAAAATATGTGATTCAAGGTTGTCTCCTAACTAATTTGTGCCCCATTTTCCTCATACACAAAAGAAAATGCTACCTTAAACTAGTCAATCTGACCAGAATCACAGATTTGTAGAATATTGGACCTGGAAGAGTGCTTAGAAAACTCACAGACTAGTAATCACCCTCATTCCATAGTTGAAGATGCTGAGGCCATGGAGAAAACATGGCATTGCTTGTGAGCACACAAGATGAAAATCCCATTCCTGGGTTCTCTGAAATATATCACAAGCAAAATCATACATCTAAAACAACCATCACATAAACCACAATTGTCTGATGTTAGGGGAGTTCTGTATCTTTCCTATACACATATAGCCAGGAGATAGCTTTCAGAAAATGAAAATTGTGTTACCTAGAGCATGCTTGGCACATGGTTTGGGGGTGAATTGGATAAATTAATAATGACTGTTAGTGTTTCTTCACTAAAACAGAAGTTTTCAGTTTCTGTTTCATTTTTATTTTCTTAGATAATGAATTTAAGTGGTGGCTGGGGACAGATGCTCCATGAGCAGCTTGATGCACCTATTCTAATTGAAGTTCAGAAGCATGTTCTCAATAAGCTAGAAAATGTGTGGTTGCCATTGTTTCTTGCAAGTGAACAGTTTGTAGCACGTCAAAAGATAAAGGTATATTAGTTATGTAATCTTTGAATAGCAATCGACAGTACCTCCTAAAACATCACATATGTGTACCCATTGACCTAGCCGTTGCACTTCTATGGCACAGTAGTTAAGAGCATGGAGTCAGCCTTCCCAAGGTTTTGCCTCAACCCTGCTACATGTTACTTGTACAACTTCAAGGTTTTTTGGTTTTTTTTTTTTAAAATATATTTATTTATTTGTTTGTTTGTTTTAACTTTAAGCAATCTCTGCACCCAACATGGGGCTCTAATTCATGACCCCAAGATCAGCAGTCACACACTCTTCTGACTGAGCCAGCTAGGCTCTGCTACAACTTCAAGTTTTATAACCTTTCTTCATTTGAAAAATAACTGGGGTTAATAAGAGTAATTGCTTCATAAGGTAGTTGTAAAGATGAAATAATGTATGCTTAGTTTCTTAGCATGGCACCTGGCACATGGCCAATGTTCAAATATTGCTTATTAATGTAGTTGTTACTTTTTATATTGTTATTAAGTCCTCATATAAACGGGCAAGGGTGTACAATGGAGAATAGTTAAATGATTTATAATTCTGTACTATGGGATCCCTGGGTGGTGCAGCGGTTTGGCGCCTGCCTTTGGCCCGGGGCGCGATCCTGGCAACCCGGGATCGAATCCCACATCGGGCTCCCGGTGCATGGAGCCTGCTTCTCCCTCTGCCTATGTCTCTGCCTCTCTCTCTCTCTGTGACTATCATAAATTTAAAAAAAAAATGTATAATTCTGTACTATGAAGATTTCCATATAAAATGGGGTTATAAAATGAGATTAAAATATAAAAATGAGATTTCCACATGTACTAATGTATGAAAGACAGTATTCCTTGAGTGAAACAAGTAGGATGCAGAACAATATACAGAAGATAATCCCATTACATGTTCTTAAATCTTTATAACTACTTATGTATTTCTTTTTCCATCTATCTATATTTGTGTTTGCGAAAAAAGTCTAAAAGGTTCTGCCACCTGGGGAGTAAGAAGGATTTTTACTTTTTACTTTGTGAAGTGGGATGTGTTCTTTTATTTTTGTTTGCTTGTTGGTTTGCTTGTTCTTTATAAAAAGCAGGTGTTACTTCAGTAACTCGAAATTTTATTATCACACCTAAAACAGGCAAACCTGATCAAATATTTCACCAGGGGCAGATGGTATAATTTTGAACTTTAGTGTGCAAAGCACATGCTGTTAGTGTCAGTCAGGAAGAATCTAAACAATCTGCCCTCTGCATTCAGTTAATCAGACACTTGGAGTCTTACTTGTTTGGAAAGATCCCTAGTCTTCTGGGCACCTTACGTTATGGAAAACACAATAAAGCTGCGAAAATAGAATTTATGGTAGGAAGAAGAGCTGACTTGTTTTAGGCAAAAGTTCCTGGAAATAAGCTTTGCAGCAACTCACATTTCCTCATTTCCTTTCTTCAGGCTTTGGCTTATTAATATTATTTACCACATTTTTTTGCTATGTTTACCACAACAACTTTATTGTGACTTATAGCCATTTCCTGACCTTAGGCTTCTTTGGGTGGCTGATGATGTAAATTGATTCTGGCAATCTTAAGCCAAATACAAAAGATAAAGGCGAGAATTTATGACAGAATGGTGCGGTAACATCTCACACACTGAGGGGAAGAGTTATCACCCAAGCTCTAGAAAGGCCAAGGGCTGGGACAGCCCTGAAACCCAGCGAAAAGTCCTGGATACTTTCTCGTTGTGACTATCAAAAAGCAGCATCTGTGATCTAATACTGGTCCCTCTAAGTTAGTGCCCCGATATACCTGCTGTAGGCAGGGAGGTAGATTCACGTAGCACGCATCTGGCAGGTATGGTTGCCTAGGGAAAATATTGTGAATAAGCAATAACCTCAAAAAATATCTACTGTATCTCCTCCCTGTGTTGAATAACTTTTGTACTCTTCTTAAATTACTTGTGGCTAGAAAGTGACACAAAAATCTGGGAAGTCCTAATTATCTCTCCAGCTTCAATTTTCATGTGACCCAATGTAAAACTATTAGCCACATTTGGGACAATACACTTAGGTATTATTATCTTCACTTTGTAGATGGGGAAACTGTTCAGAGAATTTGAGTGACTTGCCCAGGCACTTAGGAAGGGCTTCCATTTCTAAGTTCTGATCCTTTTTCTCCTAAACTGTACTCTTATCCATGCTGACCTTTACCTTATTTATTTATTTATTTATTTATTTATTTTTAAAGATTTTGTTTATTTATTCATAGAGACACACAGAGAGAGGCAGAGACACAGGCAGAGGGAGAAGCAGCTCCACACAGGAAGCGCGACGTGGGACTCAATCCCGGGTCTCCAGGGTCACACCCCAGGCTGCACCGGGGCTGCCCTTTTACCTCATTTTTAAAAACTGAAATTAGGGGCACCTGGCTGGTGCAATTGATTGAGCGACCAACTCTTGGTGTCAGCTCAGGTCATGATCTCAGGGTCGTGGAGTCAAGCCCCATGTCAGGCTCTGTGGTCTGCATAGAGTTTGCTTGGGATTCTCTCTCTCTCCCTTTGCCCCTCACCCCAATCATGCTCTCTCTTTATAAAACAAATAAATCTTTTTGGAAAAAAAAAAAGCTATTAAGTTAGTAAATGATGTCAAGAATGTAGACATTCGAATAATTGGGATAAAGTTATTGGTTTTGCTTTTAGATACAGATGAGAGACATAGCTGAAGAGCTCTTATTACAGAAGCATGAGAGGAAAATCGGGGTTTGGAAGGCAAGTAGTGTTTGTTATATTCTTCCTCTTGCAACTTCCACTCTGTCAAAGTATTATTTTTCCTCCCCTACTTGTTCAAAGACTCTCATTGAACACACTGCTTTCTAAGCTACCAGTTGACCACTGACACTGTTTAATTGGCTGATGGAATCTGGGGAAGAGTATTATTCTATGAGAGCCATCTTCTTAACGCCTCCTGACCTGCTAAGCCCGAGAAGTGTGCTTTAAATTTTGGACCTTATATATGTATTTTTGTTTATTTTGCTTGTGATAGATTTATTGAGACAAGCTGTTCATTTCAGCCTATGGTAGTTTATTTATTACTGGGAGTGGATGACTTTACAAAAAGAATGAGAAATATGTAACAGAACCAGAAAGTTAAATTATCTTACATTATACTCTGTTGAGATTTACATTTTGGCTTGAAAAGAATTAAAACTATCATTTTGATGATTACTGAAGCCACTATAATAGAATACCTTACTGGAAATGGCCTGTTTTGCTTCTTAACAATCACGATAAATACAGCCGCCTTGTTGAGCCTACATATTTATATGAATTCATCCTTCTACAGATCTTGGTGGATTGTCAGACTAGACCTGGGTGACCCTTTACAAACTAACAAATGTAAAATTTTATTTGACTATTAGAGGATTACATGTATCTGTTAGGATGCTCTTTTTCTGTGTTTTCGTCTTGAAAGGAAATAAACATTCTTATGTTTGTCTTTTACTATTTTTTGTTGAAATTCTAAAGTAGGATGGGCTTTTATTTCATATTATTGTGCATTACGTATTATGTTATTTTCTGTTTAATTAAATTACAGGTTTTAGTTAAATTACTAAGTTTTAGTATCTTAAGAAGTAGGTCTTAAAACATTATTTGCTAAGTGAGTTTAAAATAAACATCCCAGTCTAATGCGTAAGTGTTCCTATTTATAGGGTTGTAATTTTAATATGGAACATATGGTGGGGGTCTTAACTTTTTGACCAGAGTGCAAGACATGTACCTCACTAAAATGATGTTAGACATTCAGTCACTTCATCTGGGTGAAAACACTGCTATTCACCTAGATCGCCTGGTGTTGGCTTCATTTTTCAATTTCCAATTCATCCTCAAGGTCCTTCTGCAAAGCTTTTGCTCCTTCAGGCAGAATTAGTTAGTTACTCCTTTTGTGTTCCCATAGTGCTTTTTTACATACATAACTCTCTTTGACATTTACATGGATAATCACATAGGATTTGTTTCGAGAAACTCATTTTATGCATCGTCACTAATGGATATTTATCATGTCTTTTGGCTGATGTTACTACAATTCTTTTTTTTTTTTTTTTTTGTTACTACAATTCTTAAGTTCATTTCAAACTTTGCCTTTGGAATGGTGCTGCTTTGCATGATTGTATACTAAACTCAAATTTGGGGAGCTTCGATAACATTTATCCAATAAAAAAATTTCTATTCAGTAAATTCAATAAAATCTGTCTTACTTTTTTTTTTTTTTTTTAAAGATTTTGTTTATTTATTCATGAGAGACACAGAGAGGCAGAGACATAGGCAGAGGGAGAAGCAGGCTCCATGCAGGGACCCCGACGTGGGACTCAATCCCGGGTCTCCAGGATTACACCCTGGGCTGAAGGTGGCACTAAACCGCTGAGCCACCCCGGCTGCCCTGTCTTACATTTTTTAATCTGAGAGGCTAACAAGGGATGGATATGTGATATAAAATGGTCAAAATTTTAAAAATAGACATCTTGTATTTCAAAATTGTGAAGACAGAAGTTAAGCATTACTACAGTACCATGGGTCCTCCAACTTTTTTGGTATGTAAAGTAAATCTTCAGTCAGAAGAAGTTTATTATTAAAAATAACATATATTTTTTTAAATAACATATTAATGATTTTTCTTCTTGTTATAAAGTATTAATAACAATTTTTACTAAAATAATATAAAGATGTCTTGCCTAAAAACATGATTTTTTTCTAGTTAGAAGTTGCATAGAAAATTTACTGTTTAACAGGATTCATTGGTAAATTTTTTTAAGATTTTGAAAAAATATCTTAAATGTTCTAGTGTTCCTACTTTTTATTTTTTTATTTTTTAAAAGATTTTATCTATTTATTCATGAGAGACACACAGAGAGAGGCAGAGACACATGCACAGGGAGAAGCAGGCTCCCTGCAGGGAGCCTGATGCGGGACTCTATCCCAGGGCCCCGGGATCACGGCCTGAGCCAAAGGCAGACACTGAACCCCTGAGCCACCCAGGTGTCCCTAGTGCTCTTACTTTTGAAAAGGCAAGAGAGTTATATTTAATACATAACATGACACATATGTAATATATATAGTTATACATATAATGTAACAATATATAATCACAACATATGATTATGTTTTTCTGTTTAAGCACAGAACTCATGCAATGCATAAAATGTAGTTTTTCACCAAAGTCCCAAACTGCGATGATTCTTAACATTCTTAAACAATGTAGTTGTATGTTCTGAATCATCCAGTCATTTCTTTTTCTCCCTACCTCATAAAAAAAATAATGCCATAAAAATATAAAGGAGACAAAAGAGAGAAGAACAGAGAGGTAGAAGTTGCCAAATTCTGTTGTATCCATGCCATAAATTTCAACAGCCCAAAGTAAAGGATGTTGAAGTTGGTAATTTTTAGCCTAATAAATGACTTTATTGTTATTTTTTAGAACACAGCTAATTTTCTATATTTTCTGCTTTGACCAGCCTGTGGAGAATAAGTGGATATCTTCATCTTGTGAAATCATTGCTTTTCGTAAAGCATTATTGAATCCAGTTACCGTAAGACAATTTCAACGGTTTGTGGCTCTAAAAGGAGATTTATTGGAAAATGATGTACTCTTTTGGCAAGAAGTACAAAAATATAAGGTATTATATTGGAAGCTGGAGAAAACCACCTCTTTTTGTGGTGGAAATGCATTAACACATCAGATTCTTAACTGTAACTTTATAGACGAGATTTGTATGATAGCCAATTTTGTCATCTTCATACCAACATGTAAATATTGAGGTATTTATTGTTTTGTGTTAGATATATTTCTTTTTATACAGTGAAGAGTAAGAGTGAGCCCTGAAATGATAGAATTAGCTTTTCAAGGTATTCACATATATTATGATTTAATAAGAACCTTACTGAAAAGAGTTTTTTTTTTTTTTCTGAAAAGAGTTTTAAATGCATTTTTTGCATATCACTTCTCCATAAATGTACCATATGCACTTTTTCCTGAAGAGATCCATACTCTCTCAGTACTTTAACCAAGACTTCTTTACCAGAATTCCTCCCAACTCTATTGCCAGCATGGTCATCAAAGATAGAGGATTATGGGTAAGTTAACCAGCAGAGATGAGAGGAGCTTTTCTAATAGAAAGAATGGCCAAATTTTTAACGAAACAAATGAGTAAAAGAACAATTGGCAGTTTATTTTTACGTTTAAGTGTTTATTGAAATCGTATTGAATCTTTGCATTGAGGAAAGGGAAGGACTTTCTATGTATTTTAAGCAAGCCTTGAATAAGGGAACATTGTCTAGAAATACCCAAGAGTAGGCATCCAGACTCTGCTTCAATGCTCCCACAGGAAGCAGATTAATTTCTGGGCAAGTAGCCTATTTTATTCCATTATAAATGGAATAAAAATAAAAATAAATTTTATTATTAAATAATTAATATTTAATTGCATAACTGCAATTAAATAATTGCATATTAATAATGGAATAAAAATAAAATTGGGATTTAAAAGGATGGTACTTTCAATTGTCTGGAATCTAAGTATGAATTATGCAATGCTAATATTCTGCAGCATTTATATTCTATACAGTTAGTAATTGCTTAATAAAATCTATTTCCAAACTTTTCCAACTTTCCATGAAGATGTCTTCTACCTTTTTTTTGTTATAAACAGAACTATTGTTCTATTTACACCTTAGAAATTTTCTCAGGAAAAAAATGTTTTGAGATAATTTTTTTCAAAATCTGTCATAGGGTAAGCAATATTAAAATAATTTTTTTAAGAATTAGAAAGGAGGTAAAGTCTGTTTTCCAAAATAGGCAGTTATTATGAATGGGCAGGATTATTTTTAAGCTAATATGAATATGAGTAGGCCCAGGCCCACTCTGACAGGAGGAATGCAATAAATACAAGAAAAGCATTTTAAAAAGCATACTCATACAAAGTCAACCCTTAGTTCTGTGACTGTTTTTCTTTCAAGACTGTTTTTCTTTCAAGACTGTTTTTCTTTGAAGTCTTCATTTAAATATATTTCCTGTGGTATAGAGTGGAGGACATATAATTCTAGGTGACTATTAGAAATTATGCTATAGGAGGGAATTTGTTAATTCATTAAGCATTTTGTGAGTACCTAAGGTGCCATCCATTATGCTAGATTGTAGGAATGAAAGAGTGAATATAACACATTGCCCTCCCTCAAGGAGGGAGACATCCATGAAAACAAATACCATGAAATAGTATTAATTATGATCCATGTTCTAACTAGGTATGGTTTGGGCACCAAGGAGGGAATGATGCAGAGAAGGTTGTAGGTCAGGGAAGTCTCGGCAGAGATAATTGAATTGGACCTTGAGAAAGTTTGCTAGGTGGGAAGTATTCCACCTAGCATGGCAAAATCTTATTGAGCTCTACTCTTATTAAATGTTCACTATCTGCCAGATATTATCTTAATTCTTTTCATATAACAGCTAATTTATTCTTAACAAGAATCCTATTAGATCAAAGCTGTTATTTTTGTTATTTCACAGATATAGAAGCTAAGGCGCACACACACACACACACACACACACACAAAGCTAAGGCACAGAAGAGCTAAGAAACTCCTAATATCATGTAGCTAATTAAGTGGCAGAGCTGGAATTTGAACCAAGGCATTCTGTTGCTAAAGCTCATGCTCCTAATCACTAAGTTATGTCCCCTCCCCATCCAAGCAGTGATTGTGGTAATATGTTAAGAAATTGAGATCTGGGCTCTTCCCATTGTTCTGAATTGTGAAAATTTGGGAAGAACCCAGCTGTTCAGGTACAGGACGTTAGTTACTTAATTATTTATACATCTATACAATAGACTACTCTGCAACCATTTAAAATCATGCTGTTGGAGAATAATCAATCAATGATAAGCAAAGATATTCATAGGGGATCCCTGGGTGGCTCAGAGGTTTAGTACCTGCCTTTGCCCCAGGGCGTGATCCTGGGGTCCCGGGATCGAGACCCACATCTGGCTCCCTGCATGGAAACTGCTTCTCCCTCTGCCTCTGTCTCTGCTTCTCTCTCTCTGTCTCTCATGAATAAATAGATAAAATCTTTTTAAATAAAGAAAATAAATTCATCTTATTGATTTTTTAAAAACCTAGCTACTACTAGAAAACAGTACAATTTAATCTGAAGTGTGTGTGTGTGTGTGTGTGTGTGTCCATAGAAAAAAAGACTGGAAGGACATATTCCTCCAGCAAATACTTTTTGAGCACCTACCAAGACCCATGCTAAATCCTGAGAACACAATCATGATCAGAATAGTCTTCCCTCTTAGAGTTTACAGTGTCATGGGAGGGACAGACAAGTGATAGACAAGACAGCTGTAGGACCGTGATTAGAGCATTGCTGATGGAAGCACGGGGCACAATGGAAGTATCTACAATGGGCATCTCCTCTGAACTGAGGGAGTCACCAAAAGCCTTTTAGAGGAAAGTCTGTTTAAACTGAGACTTTAATGATAAGTAATGCTTCATTAAGCTAGGTACAGTAGGGCAGAACAATTAGAAAAAAAATCAGTTCTGATTTTTGTCTCTTCACCCTCAAAATGAAAACTCCAAAAATTTTGTTTTTGTTTCACAAGCCTTACATTCCATAATTATAAATCAGGCTCACCAAATAATGATATATGATCATCTTACTAGTAATGGAAAAAATACACTTTTGGTAACATATGAAACATATGTGCTACAAATAGGCATTTTCTGAGGGGATGGTAAATTGAGTTAAAAATGCTAACTTTTGTCTTAATGTAACATTCATATCAAGCTTTTTTCATATATAATTTATGCCAAATTTTCTGTAAGGTTTTATATGGCCAGTGCTCAAATTTCCCTTGCTTTAATAGTGTCTGTAACATAATATTTACAATGAGTACCATCATGCAGTGAGTACTTAGTAAGTGCTGGCTCATTTCTGGCCCAGAATTACAAGTTTCCAAATTTATTTGCTTCCTAGTGATTTAGAGAATCAATGTTCTTGACAGAGAAGTGCCATAATTCAAACCAAGCTCCCTCTTTATTTTAGAAAAATGATAGCCCTACACCTGTAACATGAAACTGGGTCTTTTTAATGTATGATCACTAATTTGAAGAAGGATAATTTAATAGGTTAACTGTAAAAGTGTAAATACTAAGAGATACATAGTGACACACTTGTCACCGCCAGCATCCTGCTTTTGTTGCCTTTCTGAGCCTAAGTCACCTTGGTGTAGAAGCAGTTCTGGTCGGAAAAGCTTTTGCATCCACTTGTAAGTTGTGTTAGGTACCTGCTTTCAGTGCTCTCCGAGGGCCCTGTATACACCTCTTCTGTAGCACTTACCAGCTATCTCAGATCGAAGTGATGTGTTCTCTTGTTTCTCCCCCAGTGAGACTGAGTCTTTAAAGAGCAGGAACTGTCATGGGGCTCAGCTGGTATATAGCAGGCACCCAATACAAACTCGTTAAATGAGTCAAAGTAGACATTGAAGCTGGTCTTTTGGTTAGGAGTAGAAGCACTTGAGATTAAATGAAGCATATTTATTTAAGGTATATGCATCAAAGTGTTGGGTTCCTCAAACCCGAGAGAAATGGAAGATATTTTTTAAGATGTCTTTCACATGTCCTGGTGCCCTCTTGATCTGAAGTTAAGAGGTATATATTACTGAAAGACATATTGGCACAATTCCTTCAAGTATTCTAGGAATATATTAATCATATATTGCTCTATCTTTCCTCCTTCCTCAGGACTTGTGCCATTCTCATTGTGAAGAGTCCATCATCCATAAGAAGATCACGACTATCATCAACTGCTTTATTAATTCTAGTATTCCACCAGCTTTACAAATTGACATTCCAGTAGAGCAAGCCCAAAAAATTATTGAATACAGGAAGGAGTTAGGACCATATGTGTTTAGAGAGGCACAGGTAAGAGATCAGGGCATGGAGCTAAGGGTGTTTTATATTTTATGTTATTTTGCAGCTAAGCGTATTTTTAAATAGATGAACAATTAGATATTCTTTTAAGGCTTTTGCATTATTCATCTTTGATAAGGTTCCAACCTTCCTAATACTGGGATTTATTCTATTTAGTTAAAAACTTTTGCACGGATGCCTGGGTTACTCAGTTAAGCATCCAGCTCTGGATTTCAGCTCAGGTTATGATCTCAGTGCCCGGGGATTGAGCCTTGCATACAGCCCATTTCAGATTCTGTGCTCAGCAGAGAGTCTGCTTGAGATTCATTCTCTCTCTCTGCCCCCTCCTCTGCTCACTCTCTCTCTTTCTCCCTCAAATGGATAAATAAATCTTTAAAACTTTTTGCATATTCCACATATAAGAAACTAGCAGTATACTATTTTATTGATAATATATAGCAAATACAATCATGTAAATAACTATCTTTGACTCTCCATGGTTATCATTTTTGTTTCTTACTTATAATACTCCAGCCAATTCCTCCTTTCTTTCCCACCATTTCTATTTCCTTTAGAAAATCTGCTACCACAAATATGTGGTAAAATACGTGTGTTCCAAGATCTGTATATTTTTAAAGATTGGAATATTCACATAGCTCATAAAGTAACTGAGAGGAGTTGTAAGTACCCAACCAACATAAAATACACAAGCTCATGAAAGGAAAATCATGCCTGTTAACCTGCTCAAGTTACTTCTTTTTAAGATAAATAATAGAAAACAGTGATTTGGTGAACATAATTTATTTGCATTTTTAAAAGCCTTTTAGTAATGTTGTTCCTGAAAAATGATTAAGAAAAATAAATTATAATAGGGGTAATAGGGAAGGCCATGTCATGATTTAAGTGATATGAAACAGAGATTTTAGGATATGATTGCCCTTGAGCATGGAAAAAAGGCCATTATTCCTTTAACATTCATTTGTGAGCCAGCTGTGTTCTAAGTCTTCTAAGGAACTGAAAATGGACTCAGAATCCAAATTACGCATTAAAATGGGTGAAAATATAGAGAAGCGACTGAGGATGTGCTAGAGAGAAATAGAGAAAACATGGTGCCAGAATTACAGTATCTGTTAGTGAAAAGATCTTAGAGATCACTTAGCCTAGCCTAGGTCTCTGGATAACCAGGCCAGGGCTTGCTCAAAGACCTTGAGTCTGCAAGTGCATGTCTGGAACTGCTTACATTGGTTAGTTCTGCCATACTGTCTAGAGATTGAAGCCAGTAAAAGCTATGGGAGTACTCTAGTTTATGCCTTCTCCTTGGTTTCCTGAAATGGAATCCCAGGCGTGTCTTAAATACAGAGTGTCAGAAAATAAGAGAATTTTTAAATAGAGTCCTCACTCCACCTGATTATTCCTCCTGTGTTTCCTAAGGAAGCGTAGAGAATAGCATCACCTTCTATCCAGGTGTGCAAGCCAGAGGTCTGGTTGCCATCTTTATGTCTTTCCTTTCCTTCATTCTCTTACACTTGTATCTTCAGTCCCTAAAGTGTATCCATTGGTCTCCTTTGTTATCTGTCATCCTGTCTACTTTTCTCTGACTCCATGCTATCACCTGAGTTCATATCTTATCAATACTTTACAGTAATTGCCAAAGGTGCCTCTGGGCTCTCTCAAAACTATTTAACTCACTGTAGACAGAGCCATCTTTTTCAAAATGTTTATCTAGTCTGTCACTTCTCTGCTTTCAATTTCAGTTACTCCCCACTGTCCTCAGAATGAAGACTATACTTTTTTTTTTTTTTTAAGATTTTATTTATTTATTCATGAGAGACACAGAAAGAGAGAGGCAGAGACACAGGCAGAGAGGGAAGTAGACTCCCCGCCAGCAGCCAAATGCAGGACTTAATCCCAGATCCTGGGATCACGCCCTGAGCCAAAGGCAGATGCTCAACTGCTGAGCCACCCAGGCTTCCCGAAGACTATACTCCTATACCTCACTAGGCATACCTCTTCCCACTCCCTGCTACCCACCTGCCAGTCTTCCTGAAATATCTGTTGTTCCACAAAGGAGCCTTACTCTCTTCACTCCTGAGTTTTTTGCATTATCATCTTTTTTTCCTTGTGGTTTTATGTCTCTTTATCACACAAAACTGAAAGTGCCTATTTTCATGCTGACTTTCCCACTAGATTATAAGGTGTTTGAGGGCCGGGAATGTTTCTTATTTACCTTTGTGGCCCAAATGCCTGGCACAGAATAGGCATTCAATAACATTTTTTGAACACATAGATGACTGACAATAAGAAGTGATCTATTGTGACTCAAAGGAGTAAGATCAAATGGGAAATGAGAACAAAGTTGAGTGAAGGGGCTGCATAGGAGGTAAAAAAAAAAAAAAAAAAAGAAAAGCCTATTGCCTGTTCTTTTTTTTTTTTTTTTTTTTTTTTTTTATTGCCTGTTCTAACATTGTTAACAGTCTAGCCTCTGCCTTATGCCCCACCTGCCACCCCTAATAGTTTTAAAGTTTTCTTCACTTAGCCAAATTTACACTGGCTCTTTTTACTCATACTGAAGCCATTGCCTATCTCTTGCCAGTGAGCAAAGTAGTTCTATAATTATTAAAACATTTTTCTTACCAACAGTTTGGTTTCTTTTAAGGTTCTGGAGGCACAGGGTAATTTTCATGACTAACACATATATCATTAACCTAAAATCTTAATTGCAGCTTTTAGGAATAGAGTAGTTTTAGGTCTCCCACTGAAAAACTTGTGTTTTATCCTGGTTACTTTTACTGGAAGAGTTTCCAGATGGAGATAAATGTATTTGAGAGCTAGGAATGACTCCAATTTGGGAGAGGTAATGAGAGGTAGAATCAATAGTTGGTAAATAGAGGAGGAAAAGGGAGTATTTAAATTTAAGAAGTTCATATAAAAACCACCATGATCCCTTGACATTGGAGCAGGGGATTACTTAAATAAAGACATGGCAGGTAAATGTAAATTAATTTTTTTTAAAAGCCTACATTTCATTAAATAAAATATCTCTAGTTATCATGTTCAAAATGCCAAGAGGCTACAGAATTCAATGATAAAACTGTATTTTAAAAGGAATAAATAGGGATCCCTGGGTGGCGCAGCGGTTTGGCGCCTGCCTTTGGCCCAGGGCGCGATCCTGGAGACCCGGGATCGAATCCCACGTCAGGCTCCCGGTGCATGGAGCCTGCTTCTCCCTCTGCCTGTGTCTCTGCCCCTCTCTCTCTCTCTCTCTCTCTCTCTCTCTCTCTCTCTCTCTCTATCATGAATAAATAAATAAAATCTTTAAAAAAATAAAATAAAATAAAAGGAATAAATAATTTTAGAATTACTGACAATATCCATGCACAGAAAAGAGGAGTAATGAAATATACCAACCATTGGAGGAGGTTGAGGTGTTTGTTGATCACAGCAGTGCTTGCTTTTTAAAAATTCCTCTTTTCCCTGAAGAGTTTGCTTGGAGCCTGATGGGATGGTTCATTTTTCTCCAAGGCATTAGGTAAAGGTCATTCCTAGCAACGAGATGTTGGACTTGACCTGATGTGGCAAGTCCTACCTTCTTGGAAGTAAAGTATGCCTCTGGAACTAATGGAAATACTTGGCATGGGAATTTGAGCAACAATTCTTATCTCTATTAATATCACAATTAATCATTTAATGTAGAGTATCCTCTTAGAAAGCATTTGTCCAGGATTCCACCCGCCTTTTTAAATGTTACTTTTCTTGCTCTCAGATAAAAGAGATTATATCGTTTAAAAGTTACTCAAGATTTATTCTTAGATCTGCAGCTTTAAGAGCTTTTCCAGAGGTATTTCCTTTCTCTAAAGGGAAGAAAAGGGGGGCAGAGAGGAGTTCCTCCTGATGGACTGAATATTTGGAATACTTGCATAAAACAGCAGAGTGTGTGGCAGATCAACTAGTGTATGTTTTTTTTTTTTTAAACTAGTGTATGTTTTAAAAGAAAATATAAATTTCTCATTTGAAAAGACCTAATGGATTCTTTATTAATATGATCAATTGGTTAAGGAAACATAAAGAATAAAGTAACTTTTACGTGTTGTTTTTTTTTTTTTTTAAAGAAAGACTTCTCATTGGTAGTAAAAAACCTTGATCATAAGCATGTGCTGAACTATAAACTATACCAAGATGTCTGGAGACAATAACTTGGAGGAAACATGCTGTATATTAAAGATAGAATAGTTAATCCATTATTATGGTGAATTAGAGCTTAAATCAGTACATTTGTATGAAATTGTAACCAGAGACATTGTTTTTTATACAGATGACAATTTTTGGGGTTCTGTTTAAATTTTGGCCTCAGTTTTGTGAGTTTAGGAAGAACTTAACTGATGAAAAAATTATGAGTGTTTTAGAGAGAAGACAAGAATATAATAAGCAGAAAAAAAAATTGGCAGTCATAGAAGACGAAAATTTTGCAAAGGTAAGACAAGACTCATTTTGAGTTGAATCATACTTTTAAAAGGTATGGGATGTGTGTGAATTTATAGAAGAATTTGGGCTGGGGAACAAATACAGAAACATTATAGAATACAGATTTTAGTAGCTGTTTAGTCAGAGGTGTTTAGTAGACTTTAGTCAGAGGTTTCAGACTTCATTTCGAATTTCTCAGAATTCACCTCAAATGTCACCTCTTCCATGTGAAAACTTCCTTTACCCTACTAGGCAACACAATTAGCTCTCATCCACTGTGGTAACATTCCCGCCTCTCTTGGAGAATGCTTTATATTGTCTCATGAATAAATTTTTGCATCTGTCACCCTCACTGGACTAAGATTCCCAAGGATAGTATCTGTCTTGTGCATCTGTGCATCATAGCACATAGACCAGTGTGCGGCATGTGCTCAATTATTAATCATTGTTAACTGAGTAATGTTAACTGAGTAAATCAGGAATAAAAGAATGAATGAAAAGATGTTATGTACTTACAAGAAAGCATTTTCAGCATTACAATTACAGAATGATACACTGAATGTGAAATTTATAAATATGAATCATAAATTGCCCAGCCTGCCTGTTAATTTGTCCACTTATTCATCCATCCATCCATCTATCTCTATATCTATTTTCTTTGAATTGAAAAAAGGTAACTGCTCCCAACTAATGTATTTTATTTACTTGTAAGCTTATGCTTATTCTATGTAAACACTGAAAGGTGCAAAAGTAATATAATGAACATTCATATGTACACAGCTCAAAATAAACACTGTTAACATTTTGCTGCATTTGTTTTTATCCCCTCCTTAAAATATTGCAGAAAGAGCAAACTCTCTTACTGCCAGCTCCGAGTTCTATTATCTTCTCTCTCCCCAAGAGCAACCACTAAGCTTGGGGTATATTCTTCAGCTGTTTTTAAAGATAGTGTTTTATGGAATCTGGGTGGCTCAGTTGGTTAAGTGTCTGCCTTTAGCTTGGTCATGATCTCAGGGTCCTGGGATTGGGTCCCACATGGGGCTCCCTGCTTAGTGGGGAGCCTACTTCTCCCTCTCTCTCTGCCCCTACCTGTTTGCTCTTTCTCTCCTTTATAAATAAATTAAAAAATCTTTTAAAAAGAAAGATAGTGTTTTATACATATATGTATATGATTTCATAGCCATGTAGAGAACAGATGGAGATTCTCAAAAACCTGCCAGACTTCTCCAAAGCTGCAGAACCAGCTTGCTCTGTTTTGGTGTTTGCATGATATATCTTTTTCTATTCATTTACTATCTGTATCATTATATTTCAATTAAGTTTCCTATAAACAGCATATAGTTGGGTCATGGTAGGGTTTTTTAAAATCTATTTTGCCAATCTCTCTTAATTAGTGTAGTCTCTTTATCTTTAGTGTATTTTATATTAAGTCTGCCATTTTATTTCTTGTTTTGAGTGTTCCCTCTGTTTTTCATTTTACTCTGCATCCTTTGCCTGTATTCCTGTGGATTACTTATATATTTCTTAGAATTTTATTTTGGTGTATCTTTACCTTATATATGCATGACTTTTCCCAGTGTATTGGTGTTGATATTTTACCAGTTTGAGTAGAGTCTAAAAATTACCTTCTCCCTTTAAGTCTTTTTCCCTCACCTGTTTATACTTATTTTAAATATTCCCTCAACATATACTGAGAACCACATCAAACCCCATCCCTATTATTGGTGGTTGAGGAAAATAGAAGACATTTCAAAATGAGCAGAAAATGGCAGATGCTAACCATATAAAGCCATCATAAGAATAAAACAGGAAATGGAAACTAACTCCAACATTTTATAATTTTTGCTTCAACTCTCAAACATAAATTAGGAAATTCAAGGAGAGAAGAAAAGTCTATTAATCCATACTTTTGCTCTTTCAGTTTTTCTTCCTTCCTGATGTTCCAAGATTTGTTTTTTTATTCTTTCTTTTCCCTATAGGCAAGGTATTGTTTCTCACTACTACTTTCAAGATTTTTTCTTTGTCTTTAGAGTTTTCAGAATTTGATTATGATATGTCGTGTGTGGATTTCTTTGGATCTATTCTGTCTGATTGCTCAGGTTCTTGAATCTGTAGGTTTATGTCTTTTGCTAAGTTTTTTGGGGGGATTTATATACATATTATATATGTGTGTGCATATATAAAGTTTTTGATCCAGATATATGATTTATGTACATATTATATATCATTTATATATGTATATGGATCAGAATGAAAGTATATATACATAATATGTGTATAAATTCCCTATCTATTCAATCAAATTTCTCCTCTCTTGAGTATCTTGTAGCTTCATTTTTGAGAGATTTTTGTCTTTTTCTTCAGTCTTCTTTTAAACTGTCATTTTACATTTCCTTTTTGTATTTTTGGTCTAATTCTGGCCTGAGTTTCTGTATTTGTGATTTGGAGTATTATTTCATATATGCAAATATTTATATAGGAATATTTAATTACTTTGTGTTATAGTTTTCCTCTGATTCATGACTGAATTTCTTGGACAGTACTGTCATCAACTAAAATATGTACATAGCATCATTTATTTATTTTTTTTTTAATTTTTTTTTATTTATGTATGATAGTACATGTGCTACAGCCTTTAAGAAAAAAATAACAATTTAAAAAGTCCTTTTAATTTTTTTTTTAATTTTTTTTTATTTATGTATGATAGTACATGTGCTACAGCCTTTAAGAAAAAACATAGCATCATTTATAATAGTAAAATGTTTTTAATGATTTAAGTTTCTAATAATAAGCATTGATTAAATTATCTGTGATGCATACCTTTACTAGACTATTATTCACCTGTATAGTTTATTTTTTTATCATTCAGGATTTGAGTGCATAGGACAGTTCATCCATTGGAAATGATGCTGTATTCATTTCACCATCCAAAACTTCGGGTGTATGTTGTATGGAAGGCATATTGATGAATGATACAAAGACCTTCCCCTTTAAATTCCCATTCTGTATTTATTTACATAGAAACATTTTCACAATACTTAACATGAAAAGAATATTTTAAAGAGCAAATGTAGTGTGATTCCATTTGGTTGAGATTTATGTAATAAAATATAAATTTTAAAATTACAGATTATATCTGTGTCTTTCTCTGGTGAGAAGTTTGGGTGGATGTTTATGAAAATGTTTACAATGGTTTTTCTTACATGCCAGAATTTGAGAGTGGTTTTTATGCTCTTTATAGTTTATCATTTATTTTAAAATATTTTTATAGGGATCCCTGGGTGCCTCAGCGGTTTGGCACCTGCCTTTGGCCCAGGGCGCAATCCTGGAGTCCCGGAATCAAGTCCCGTGTCGGGCTCCCGACATGGAGCCTGCTTCTCCCTCTGCCTGTGTCTCTGCCTCTCTCTCTCTCAATCTCTCTCTCTATCATAAATAAATAAATAAATCTTTAAAAAAACAAAAAAAAATATTTTTATATTAGTATAAAAGAAAAAGAGTTCACTAATTATATTGCATTAGTAATATTGACTTGATGAAATCGCAGGTGTGGTACTTGCCACAAAATATTTTTTAATCTAATTTATTACTTGTTTACTGTAAGTTTATGCTAATACAGTTTTATTCCTTTTTTGGAATAATTTAATATAATTACAGGATGGAATCAAACAATATCCAAGTTCTTCAGGATCTGCAATCAAAACAGCTGCTTTAGCCACTGACCCAGTTTTAGGCCTACAAGCATATGGCCGGCAGGTAAGCAGTAAAGGTGTCACTGATGCCACTTCTTCTTTAGATCTTTGGATAATAGAAATGCAGTTACTCAGTTATTTTACAATAGTAGAGGTGTGCTTGTTTGAAAATGAAGGTAAAATTATATTAGGAGAGATTAGAAATGAATTTCCTTGAGCCTTCAGAGAACATTAAAATTTCAGTTGATCTTGGACAATATAACCAATGAAAATACTTTTTGATACATTTGATGATTTAAGAGGTAGCAGTTGAAATGACTATCTTATTGGAAAAGAGAGTAAGGCAGATAGAGTATAAGAATACACTTGATTAAAAAAAAAAAAAGAATACACTTGATTAATACATTCTTGGGTTAAAAAAGAAAGAAAAACTTCAAAGGCTTAGTCTCAATTTTTTAATTCTTTGAAGCAGTCATAAAATTGTCCAATACACGACTATCAACATTTACAGTTTTTATGTTTATATTTACATTTATAACTTGTACATTAAGATCACATCTATGAAATTTCATAAGTTTAGTTTATGTCCATTTTTAATATCTTGTATCAAAAGTGTTTGTGTCTTAGGATAACACTAGCTCAAGAAACAATCTTTTTGGCATTTAGGAATGTCAAATAAATTCAGCCACTCAGCTGAGGTAACTGATAGACTATAAAGTTGTTATTGAGAGAAGAGAAACGTCCAATTTTGTGATGCCATGTGTTGAGAAAGGTAGTATCTAAAAGTATGTGATATGTAATAATGCCATTTGGGAGAAGATTCATTAGCAGATGAGTAGCATTAAATTTCAGAAACACGGTGTAAAAATAAAGAGGGGAATGTGGAATTAGAGATAGCAGGCTTCTAATTTTCACTGTCATTTGCAAGTCAGTAATACCTGGAAACCTGAAAAAAAAATCACTAAATTTGCTTTGAGCCTGTTTCCCTGTCTGTTAAAAGGAGAGAGAGGAAAAGGAATGATGATGATGATGGTGATGATCTCTTGTAATACATGTCAAGGGTTTTGTAAGAAACTAAAGAGCTTTTGGGAGCCAAAGGCATTTCATAAGTGAAAATTATTATTGTTGCTATTGAAGGAAAACATATGAATTATTCCAGCAATTGGTAGAGTAATAATAACTGCACCATTTGGCAATTGTGGATGTTCCATATGTGCATTTGTTTCAGATATATTTCACACATTTAACAATTGGAATTAATCCAAATGCAAAATACACCCCCCCAAAAAACCTTGGATGTCTCTTAAGCATCTAAATTCATAATCAAATTAAATATATAGGTGCCTGAATTGCTGTCAAGAAATCTATAAAGCCTTTGAGCATTGATTCACTGAGAAATCAGTGATAATACATATAGTTATAGCACATCATTGAATAGTTATATTCAGTTGATCATTGAATCAGTTATAATACATATAGTTATAGCACATCATTGAATAGTTACATTCAGTGATCTGTTATTGAGGTTTGTTATATTTTAGTAAAAAGTTTAAATGAAGAGATTTGAATAAACCATCTTACTTACCTTCAGCTTTTTTCCTGAGGCAAACATTTCCAAAATTAACTTTGAAAATGGTCTTTCTAGCCAACCTGGTGTTACTCCAAGTACATAGAAGCCTTAGAGCAAGAAAGGATTCTTCTTAAAATTCAAGAGGAGCTGGAAAAAAAGTTATTTACAGGTAATTCTTGCTTTTTTTTTACCTCCAGAATTGCTTTCTTACCTTCTACCATGGATTAATTCTAGAGGACTTTGATGATAATTACTTCACTGTTTTCCTTATTTCTCTTATTTTGGTGCAGCCACACCATCTTTTACAAACTTCAAGTCTACTGCTTCCACTATGTCTTTGAAAAAGACCGTATCTTCCCACAACATCCAGAGTAAGTTCTCAGTGATAGCCTACCTGCAGTTCTTTCTCCCTCAGCCTCTCAGGTGGCCAACAACAGAGAGCAGGCAGGAAGGGATGAAGATTGACTCCCTCCCACCTGCCTTAACCCACAAGTTAGGAGAATTTTTGTATACCTGTGTGCGTGTGTGTGTATGTGCATGTGTTCTGTCTCTCTGTTTTTTCTTCTCTGCTGAGAACCTAACACTCCATTCCATATTCTAAGTGACAGCACTCACATGGGTATATAACTTGCTGTTGCTAGATGCAGGGTAAGTTCCAAATTAACAGTTGTTCAGTACCATCCATGTCCCTCTAATACACACACTGTTGCACATACACAGCTGCACACATGCATACACACAAAACGGGCAGATAATATACACACACATACACACACACAAACTGATGGGTAGGAGTGAGCACTGTGCCTCTCTTCTAAGTGGCACAGTGCCCTGAAAAGGAAAGCTTCTGGGGAATGATTATTTATTGCTTCTATTTACTCCTTACCATTTTTTTTCTTCCACAAAGAACTACACAAGAGTAGGCTCTAACTTAGTTTCCCAAGTTTTCCCAAGCAAAGGTTTTCCAAGCTCCCATTTCCCCAAGTTGGGAATGTAAAGAAGTAAAAATCAAGCCAGGTCCTTCTTTCCCTGCAGACACTGATGGGATGATACAGTTTTGATTGGCTACTGATGTTAGACTTTAAGAAGCCTTTACAAAGTAGCATAGTAGTATAACATAGTCTGTGTGTGACTCATGGACCAAGTACTTGAATAACCCAGTAAAAGACCTGTTTCTCTTATCTTCTCCCTTACTAATCAGCATTTTGTGGATTTTGGTTTTCTGTTTCTTGGGAGGGTTTGATGAGCAGGCCTCTATGTTCTGAGCACAGGCATCTTTTTTCTCTTTTGGTTTATCCTAATGAATACACCCTTCTGCCAGTTCCCTAGCCCCTTCCACTACCCTTACGGTACCTCAACGCATAGGATTTGCTGGCATATCTATTCATTTCTTTTGGATCCTTATTATAACTCTTTGTAAGTTTTTTGTTTGTTTTAGATTACATTTTCCATAGCTGCTTATGTTTTCAACCATTTATTTTTCTTTTGCAGGAATTTCTTAAACCATATTTAACTGATATGGAAGCTCAAGTGATTTTTTTTTTTTTTTGATGGCCTGCATTAGAGCAAGCCTATCATCTAAATAAAGTTTGGTAAATAAATAAGTAAATAAATAAATAAATAAAGTTTGGCATGTTGTACTTCCATAGTTTTAAAATGATAGCTATTCTGTACTCATGACATATAAGGCCATAAAATTTTTAAAACTTAACTTAGAATGAAATGACTTCTATCTAGGTTAGAAGAATCAAAATGTTTTGCTAAGCATAGAACTTAATAGGGTGTTATGCTTCTCAGGTAATCTTTCAATAAATACTCAATATTTGAGCATTTACTATATTTCCTTAGCAGATATATTCAGCAGGTGGTTAGGGGCAAATTCTCCTAGCAGTATATTGACTCCAAACATAAGGAGAAATGACTTTTAACCTCATCCCTTTCCCCAACTCTAAAGGAACTATATTTTAAAGCAGTGGTTCTCAAATGCAGACTTCCGTGTGTGTAAGAGTTCCTTGTGACATTTGCCAGCAGTGCAGATTCCTGGGCTCACTCTCTGGGAGTCTGATTCAGTAGCTCTTGGGCAAAACCCATGAATCTCCCTCTAACTATATGGGTAGGATATGATATAGTTATATCATCCTAGGTGATTCTGATATGGAAGTTCCACATCACTCTTTTGCAACTGTTAGGGTAAATGAGAAGAACTTGAAAAGGTAAAACCCCCTTATTAACTGGAGCTAAAGAGAGAGAGACCAGACATACACCCTCTTCTCCTCTTTCCCAGAGAGAGAGGAGAAAGTGTCAGAAATGACCTGGGAGAATGAAACTTCACCAGCTATAGACCTCGGGACACAGAAGCTCTAAAGACTATGACCTGGATTACTGGATTGGAAGCCACGGACTTCCACTCTCTCAGAATCCCAGAAAATATTTTCAAAGTAGAACTTGCTATTTCTGATTCTCTGAAGAGTGACACATTTTAAAGGGGGAAAGCATCAGGAGGTACACTTCACAGATTGTTTTTCTTCTACAGAAGTGAATTGGACACTCGTTACAGCTTTGGGACCATGGTTTCTCGCTGCTCCACATCCCACAATGGGCTGTGGAGTGCATAACTTTTATATGCTTTGCATATGCTTTGTTTCTTTCTTTTCTACTTTCTTTCTTCTTCTTTTTTTAAAATTTTATTTATTCATTCATGAGAGACACAGAGAGGCAGAGATATCGGCAGAGGGAGAAGGAGGCTCCCTTGGGGAGCCCAATGTGGAACTCTATTCCAGGACCCCTGCCCCCCATCATGCTTTGAGCTGAAGGCAGACGCTCAACCACTGAGCCACCCAGGCGTCCCTCCTCCTCCTTCTTCTCCTCCTCCTCCTCTTCTTCTCTTTCTACTCTTTTTTTGCCTTCTTTTGGTTTTAATTGAGCATTTTATAAGATTCAGTTTTCTCTCCTCTCTTAGCATGTCGGTTATACATCTTTCTTAATGAAGTTGCTCCAGAGTTTGCAATATACATTTGCAACTAATAAAAGCCTGCTTTCAAATAATACTGTCCTGCTTCATGGGTGGTGCAGGTGCCTTATAACACAGCATGTCTACTTCCTCCCTCCTGTCCCTCATCACTTTGCTGTCAGTTCATTTCACTAGTCCATAAGCTATATTATCACCGAATACATTCTTGCTATTGTTATTTTAAACTGTTTTCCTTTAGGTCAATTAAAAATAAGAAAAATAAAACATTCTCTTCTTTTATTCCTTCTCTAATGCTCTTCCCTTCTTTATGTAGATCCAGGTTTCTGACCTATTATTATTCTCATTCTCTCTGAATAACTTCTTTTATCATTTCTTGTAAGGCAGGTCTACTGGAGATAAATTCCCTCCATTTTTGTATGCCTTACCAAATCTTTATTTCCCCTTCACTTTTGAAGGATAACCTCACTGTATACAGAATTTTAGGTTAGTGGTTTTATTCTTTTAGCGCTTCATATATTTCACTCCATTCTCTTCTTGCTTGTGTATTTCCAGAAAAGAAATAAAATGTAATTCTTATCTCATTTCCCAGGCTTCTTTCAAGATTCTCTTTGTGACTTTGTGCAATTCAAATATAGTATGTCTAGGTGTAGAGTGTATGGTATCTATCTTCCTTGTGTTCTCTGAGTTTTCTAGATCAGTGGTTTGGTGTCTGTCATTCATTTGGAAAATTCTCAGTCGATATGACCAGATATTGCTTCTGTTCCTTTATCTTTCTTCTCCTCGTATTTCCATTACATATGTGTTGCACCTTTTGAAACTGTCCCACAGTTTCACACAGTTCTTGGATATTCTGTTCTTTTCCACTGTTTTCTTTTTCTCTTTGCATTTCAGTTGTAGAATTTTCTACTGACCTTTCTTCAGGCTCACAAATTCTTTCCTTAGCTCTGTCTAATCTTTTGGGAAACCCATCAGAGGCATTCTTCCTTTCTGTTAAAATGTTTTCATTTTCTAGCATTTCATTTAGATTTTTTCGTAGAACTCCCATCTCTCTGCTTATATGACCCATCTAGTCTGACATGTTATCCACTTTTTAATTTATATCTCTTAGCATATTAACCATTTTACATTTCTGGTCTGATAATTCCTAAGTCTCTGCCATATCTGAGTCTGGATAGGACACTTGCTTTATCTTTTCAGACTGGCTTTTTTTCCCTTGCCTTTTAGCATGCTTTGTAATGTTTTGTTGAAAGCAAGACGTGATGAAAGGAACTGAGATTACATGGGCCTTTAGTGTGAGGTTTTATGTTTATTTGGCTACGAATTAGACTGTATTTACTGTTAACTGTGGTTGTGGTGCTACAGGCTGAAATTTCCTGTTTTGGGTTTTCCTGGAGATTCTTTAATAGGATCTGAAGCTTACAGTTCTTTTAGCTGCAGTTTATTACATCAGAACCCTGTTGATGTGGTAAAGTGTAGGAAGAGGGGAAGCCTTTTACATTCTGATGGTTATATGTCAGTATTTTAGAGAGACTGAGTGGGGTATTTCCCTTCCCCTAGGTCATTTAGGCTTTAGTGAAACCCCAGTCCATTAGGCTCTGGTAAAATAGTTTCCCTTGAGGGCAGGCCTTGTTAGGAAGAAAAGAACTCTGGGTGTATTCCAAAATGTTTACCACTCCCCCTACCAGAAGCAGGAGGGGATTTTTCTCTGATATTTTACAGTGGGAACCTGGTAGAGCTACTGGAAGTAAAACCTGAGAATGTGGACCCCACCCCCCAAAGGCAGGGCCCCCTTGCAGTTTTTAACTCTCAGGCTGGTCTGCCCTGAGCCCAGAGCAAGTCATCAATAACAACTTAAAGAATATCTACTAAAATTAACTGCAGCTGCTGGCTCCTGCTCCTGGGAAGCTGTGATTCTCTGTATCTGCCTGTCTTTCCAGTTTTAGGGGCAAAACTGCAGTTTTAGGCCCTGTTACCACAGTTCTTTGAAGAATCCAGGGAGAGTTGTGGATTTTCCATTTGTTCAGCCTTTATCTTGTTGAAGACAGTAGTGATGACCTTTAATATATTGAGTGGGATCCTCAAGTTTGACACCAGTATCTTAAAGTATTCTGTAGTCAGTTTTATTTTTAAGATGAAATTAAGTTAAATTATTTGGTTTTATTGTATTTTATATATACATCAAATTGATGGCAATTTTTATATTATAAATATTTACATGTTCACTTTGGCCTACTTTAGCATTCCCCAGCACGGACTAGTCTCAACTTCTTTGCTCTAGCGACAGTTTTCTTATATCAACATGCTCAGGAAGTATCTTCTGACTGTGGTTCTGCTGATTCTTCTTAACATCTCTTCATTCGGGATCCCTGGGTGGTGCAGCGGTTTAGCGCCTGCCTTTGGCCCAGGGCACGATCCTGGAGATCCGGGATCGAATCCCACGTCGGGCTCCCGGTGCATGGAGCCTGCTTCTCTCTCTGCCTGTGTCTCTGCCTCTCTCTCTCTCTCTCTCTCTGTGATGACTATCATAAATAAATAAAAATTAAAAAAACAGAACATCTCTTCATTCATCTCCTCCTTCTCCCAACCCCACTGGATGACTGCCTTGTTCCAGAGTCTTATCACCTTGAATATGAGTCCTAATTATATCTCTCTCTTCTGCCTGGCCATTCTCCAGCTGTGCTCAGTGATTTCTATAAAATCATAACTTCTTATGATATTACCTTGCCTGAATCCTTTTCATTAAGATGATCAGCAGGGCCCCTGGGTGATTCAGTCAGTTGGCCACTCTTGATTTTGGTTCAGATCATGATCTCAGGCTTTGTGCTTGGTGGGGAGTCTGCTTGAGATTCTCTCTCTCCCTTTCCCTATGTCTATCCCCCTGCTGTCTTTCTCTCTCTCTCAAATAAGTACATAAATAAAAATATTTTTTAAAAAGATTATTGGTAAGCTTGTTACTGATTAAAAGAAGTTTTTTTTTTTTTTTTGAAAGAGAAAGGGACAATGTGTGCATGAGCAGGGAGAGGGGCAGAAGGAGAGGGAGAGAGGGAATCTGAAGCAGATCATGATCTGAGCCAAAATCAAGAGTCGGATGCTTAAGCAACTGAGCCACCCAGGTATCCCAAGAAATTCTTTATGTAGCATGACATACATATAGGTCCCTCCTGTCTTCTGATATAAATATTCAGATCAAGCATTTGTTTTTCTGGGAAGCTGTCTTTAATATTCTTCTCTTACCCTAAACGCCCCCTCAACAACTACAGAAATCATCACTCCCTCTTCTGTCTTACCATACTGTGGCTTATTTATTCCTCTATAATAACCCTTGTCATATGAATTGTAATTTTTGTTCACATGTCTGTTTCTCTAATGAAGCTGTTATTTGAACTTTCAGTCCAGCACCTTATATAGAATATCTAGAAATCGATGTTCATTAAATATTTCTTGAAAAAAGTGAAGGAAATGTTTTCACTGTAAAAAATCCGAGAAAGGGATGCCTGGGTGGCTCAGTGGTTGAGCATCTGCCTTTGGCTCAGGGTGTGATCCCAGGGTCCTGGGATCAAGTCTATATCAGGCGTCCCACAGGGAGCCTGCTTCTCCCTCTGCCTGTGTCTCTCCTGAATAAATAAATAAAATCTTTTAAAAAAAATCACAAGAAGATAAAAATCACTGTATGTGTAAGAAAGGTCAGTTTAACTCCATTCACAAAAATTTGCCATTAGTATTTTTAGTTAAAATACACAGTAATGTCACAATTTCATGTAAAGTATATAATCTTTGTTGTATCTATATCATTTTTCATATTTATGAAGTTACACCTATGTACCATTATGTCTTTCAGAGAAGAAATTAGTGCTCATATAAATCACATTAAATCACTTAAATTACTTCAGGCATGGGTTTCTCAACCTTGGCATTATTGATATTTTTATCCAGCTAATTCTTTGTTGTAGAGGGCTGTCCTATGCTTGGGTGTTTCACAATATCTCTGGCCTCTACCCACTGTCTGGCCAGTAGCTTCTCCCTAGTTGTGACAACCTACGATATTTCCAGACATTGCCAAATCATACCTAGTTGAGAACCACTGCTTTAAGACTTTGGAACATTTTTGTGTTTAACACAAAAACATTTTGTATTTTGAGATCTTGACTTACAATGGAACATTTAAACTCTAGTTCCCCAGCATATCCTTTTAAAAAAGTATCAGAGTACCTGGCCCCATAATGCTACCAATAGTGCCTTCTAACTGGTGACTTATTTGTTTTAGTGAATATCTATATTACATCCATTTGAATAATTTCTCTGCTTTCACATCATCATTGGTAGTATAATGCCTAAAGGATATGCTCAGTTAATATTTGTTGAATTAATAAAACTTAACAGTAAATTCCTTATTTACTTTTAATGTAACATATATGTTAGTTAGGTAATCTTAAAAGTGCCCTTAAATCTGATTTGGGTTTGTACAAATAAATAAACTCTAAATGTGCTGTTTACATCTGATGTGTTTCTTGATTTTATGAGTTGAGTTGGTTTCTCATAAACAAAAGACAACTTACTTTTGGAAGAGACTTAGGTTTTAAAACATACAAATTACCATGTATACTTTGTCAAGTTATGCCCTTCAAAACATGGGAAAATTGACCTCATACTTTGTTTACATTATTATCTGGAGTGGATAAATATGTTTTGAAATAATAATAGTGAAATAAAAGTAACTTGGCCAATTGGGGCAGATTTTAGCTTGCATATTATTTTGTGAGAAACAAATTAGTATTAAAAGTATAATCTAATTCATGTTATATTTCTTAAATGTGTGTCTTTATCATTTGTCATATAATTGAAAATTATAGTACATTAACCATGAATAATTACTTTCTCTTAATTGGCATACTGTTTTAAAAATTACAGTGAAATTTCTGCTTCAAAGAATTTCTCAGTTGGTATATATACAATGAGTCAGTAGAATTTGATTCTAATCTTGGATCTGTAACTGCCTTTCTCATGTAGGGCCATTTGTTTTACGTCTTTGAGTCTTCATTTACTTATGTATATAGGGCAAAGTGTCCTTTTTTTTTTAAGTTTAGCTCTAATATTATGTGATTTTATGAGTTTATAAAACTGGAGCTTTTTATTTTTTTAAAGATTTTTTTATTTATTCATGAGAGACAGAGAGAGAGGCAGAGGCATAGTATAGGTAGAGGGAGAAGCAGACTCCCTAAGGGGAGCCCGTTGGGGGACTTGATCCCAGGACCTCAGGATCATCACCTGAGCCAAAAGCAGTTACTCAGACACTGAGCCACCCACGTGCCCCCAATACAGCTTTTTAACGTGTAACTGTCTAAAGAATTTTGGTGTATTTCTCAATGAGCAATTGTCTCTATGTTTGTTTGTTTGTTTTTTGTTTTTTGTTTTGTCTCTATGTTTGAATTATGTTTGGATACAAAGATGAAAAAATTCTGCTCTGTACTGTTTCCTTTTCCAAAGTCAAATATTTAGGGTGTAGGTCTAGCCTGAAATAGTTACTATTTCAGAAACCTCTTCTTTTTTGCAATCATTATAAAATTAATACATGTACCTAGGAAAAAAGAAAAAATTCAGTGGTACATGTTTATATTGAACTTCTTTACCCCCATTGTGACAGAGACTGTTTCCTAGCATCTGTCCAGCTCTTACTCCTTTTAGTAAAGGAATCCCCAAGTTTTAGCTGTGTCCATGAATACCTAACTGGAGTTAACTGTTCTTTCCCAGTCTACCCCACAGGTAGATGTTACCATGTGAACAATGTCAGGTCAAGGGGATGTGAGCAGAAGTGTGAAATATTCATTCAAGTCTTTTCTTAAAATGAAAATATTTGCCAACCATTTTTCTTTTTCCTCTTCCTGTAAGCTGGATCACGTTGTGGTGCTAGCTGATAATATCCCACCACAAAGATGGGACACCTTCTAAGGAATTATGTAGCTTGGGTCTCTGGATGACCTCAGGAAGGAGAGATATCTCACTCTGAACTGTTACAAGAGAGAAAAATCCCTGTCTTGTTTGAGTCACTTAATTTTTTGTGCCTTTTAAAAATAGCAGCTTATTCTAGATGTTAAATAATATAAAAATTGCTACTAATAGGTTACTGCCATAACAAAAACCTAAAATGTGAAGTCCATTAAGCTATCAGTCATTGGGCACAAGGAAAGATAACTGAAGGTAAGACAGCCAGTGACTTTTGTAGTATCATAGTGAAATATTTGATGAGGCTGTAACTTTTTTTAACATTTTATTTATTTGAAAGACAGCACTCATGAGCAAGTGAGCACACAAGCATCGGGGAGGGGCAAAAGCAGTCCCCCCTCCCGCCCCAGCTGAACAGGGAGCCCAGCGCTGGGATCAGTCCCAGGACAACCCAGCGAAAGGCAGGCACTCAGCTGAGCCACCCAGTGCCCCGCCCCAAGCTGTTACTTCTGGGAACTTGGAAGGCAGATCATGTGCCTGCTGTGCCATAGATTTCTAAAAAAAGTGGTCCAGAAAGGGGTGGGTAGGTAGGAAGAATTTCAGTGTGTTTATGCATTGTTGGTCCTTGTTGCTTTTATCTAGGTACCATGAGAGATCTATCAGGCAAGAATTAACTTGTGTACAAATAGAAATGGAAGTTAAGGGCATTACATTCTCTGACTGTGGCTTGCAATAAAAATTAAATATAAAATCTGATAATTTGGACCCTCAGAGTTGTGAAAGTTAACTGCAACTATGCCCCACTAAGCAGCGCTTTGGTCAGTGCCCTTTCAAAAGTTTCTCTTTAAGATGATTCATCTGGATAGCAATGGCCCTGTAACAAAGGTCAAAGTAGAGGAATTGCTTTCCTAATCTAGCCTATAGTTTTACGTGATCTTACAATAGCCACCATTAAAATAACAGGGAAATGTGCTATGTATAGAAGTGAAAAAATAAAATAAGAGACTTGGCAGGCTTAAGAACTTAGACCAGAAGAGATTTTGACATGGAACCAACTGGTAGTAAATAGACTGAAAGCTTACTAAATTTTGATGGAATTGAATTCTCAACAAAACCATAAGCCTGGCCTGAAAATGCCTGTAATTTTTCAATCTCTAAAACAACCACCAGGCCCCCAAACTTGCATCATCAGAAAGCAGGCTGTGAAGTTTGTACAACCTCCAAAGAGGCCCACTTTCCAAAGCCAACTTCAGATGTGACCTAGAGGATAATAGATAAGGAAAATTTATTTCAGAAGGCAAAGCCAGGACCCCAGAAGACTAGAGGAAAGGATTTTTCTCCCATGGAGTAGAATCAAGATCCAATAAAGTATCTTAGTTCAGGCTGCTATAACAGAATACCTTAGACTGGGTGGATTATAAACAACAGAAATTTATTTCTCACAGTTCTGGAGGCTGCAAGTCCAAGATCAGGAAGCCCCAGGAGTTTTTAGTGTCTGGTGAGAACCCTCTTCTTGGTTCATAGATGGCTATTTTCTTGTTGTGTACTCACATGGCAGAAAGGAGAAGACAGCACTTTGCATTATCTTTCATAAGAACACTACTCTCCCTCATTAGGGCTCTATTCTCGTGGCCAAAGCCCTATCTCCTATACAACCACATCAGCAGTTAGGATTTCAACAGACGAATTTGGGAGAGGACTTAAAACTTCAGTCCATTATACAAGGTGTTTTCACAGTTCCTGCCAAGATGAAGTATGACTTCTGTGTGTTGTCCATTCTTCCCTTTTCAAGTATCATAACTGTAGTGTCTGTTCTCAGTTCTGGTTTATCTGTCAACATGACCCCATCAGCTTTCTACTTGTCGGAATTTCTGGTCCACTGACAAGTGGAAATTCCTTTTCCATCCTCAATACTGTTAAACTTTCCTTCTCTTTGGGCTCTTTATTATTATATATGTGGGATTTTTAGAAAGAGGTGTTATAAAGCATATACTTGGTTTTGACATATCAATTTTGGTGCCTTTAGCAACTTTAAAAAAACTACTGAATTTCTAAATATGGTGGGACTTCTAGAATGGCAAAGTGAGAAGTTCAGCAAATCATTTCACCAAAAAGAAGCAGTGAAACTAAACATTTTCAAAACAACCATTTGGGAATTCTAGAAATTGAAAAAAAAGATATACAACAAGTAGTATTTCCTCAAGAAAAACTACTCAACTTTAGTAGGAACAACTGGGATGCCCTAACTTTCGGAGCCTGGTTTAGGGTTGTTTTCCTTCTCTCCATCCTGTTCCATGATGTAGTAGTTCTACCAAGGTGTGGTAGACCAAAGGACCAGCAGCCTTGCTGCTAGAGGGAGCTGATTTGATTTTTGGAATATGGGAAAACTCATGCTGAAGAGTTTTTTTCAAAACAGTAGGAGAGTCCAGGAACAATAGCAAACATCCAGGAAGGCCAGGCAGTCCTGCCCACAGGTTGGTGCAAGCAACATACTAACAGACCAGCTAGAAACATATAGCCATCTGGGATACAGGAGGCATAGTGGTCCTTGGAAATCTCGTACATATCCCTAGTGGTTTGGCAGCTAGTAGGCTTGCTTAAGGCTACACACATGTTCAAAAGAAATCAGAGAGAACCCTGTCTACTCATAGCTTGTTTAATTAATATGAGGCCTGTTTAATCAGAAGGTAAAAGTTGGTAAAAGTTGTCTCTTACAGACTGTATAAACTTCGAATGCAGTCCCTAAACTATATATCAAAACACCAGCTAAGAACAAAAAACTCCAAGTATTAAGTGCAATTCCTGTCCAGTCACTGGCTGACCGTTAAGTTGTATTAATCCACAGGTGATTCCCAGGAAGCTGGCTTAAAAGCTAAAACAAGAATATATATTTTTTAAAACAACAGAGACATAAGCAGCTGCATACTATAGAGGAATCTCCTCTATAAAATTTGTCCAGGCAAGTCACTAAACAAATAACAAACAAATGTAACAACACCCCCTGAGATGGGTAGTGAATCCAGAATAGAGAGATGCTACAATATATTATCTAAAATGTCAATTATTTTTTTATTTTTTTTTATTGGAGTTCAATTTTTTTTTGGAGTTCAGTTTGCCAACATATAGCATAACACCCAGTGCTCATCCCATCAAGTGCCTGCCTCAGTGCCCATCACCCAGTCACCCCAACCTTCCTCCCACCTCCCTTTCCACCACCCCTGTTCGTTTCCCAGAATTAGGTGTGTCTCATGTTCTGTCACCCTCACTGATATTTTCACTCATTTTCTCTCCTTTCCCCTTTATTCCCTTTCACTATTTTTTATATTCCCCAAATGAATGAGACCATATAATGTTTGTCCTTCTCCAATTGACTTACTTCACTCAGCATAATACACTCCAGTTCCTAAAATGTCAAATTTTCAACAACAAAACAAAGACATATAAAGAAATAGGGAAGTAGAGCCCATGCACAGGAAGAAAAGTGGTCCACAGAAACTGTGTGAGGGCCCACATGGTAGACCTGCAGACAAAGACTTCAGATATTATAAACATGCTTAAATAAAAAGGAAACTTTAAATAAAGAATGCTTACAATAATTAAATAGAGACTATCCATTACAAAATTTTAAACAGGGATGCCTGGGTGGCTTAGCGGTTTAGCCCCTGCCTTCAGCTCAGGGCATGATCCTGGAGTCCTGGGATTGAGTCCCATCAGGTTTCCTGCATGGAGCCTGCTTCTCCTTCTGCCTCTCTCTCTCAATCTCTCTCTCTCTCTCTCTCTCTCTCTCTCTCTCTCATGAATGAATAAATAAAAATTTTTAAAAAATCTTTTTAAACAAATGGAAATTCTGGAGTTGAAAACTATAATAACTGAAATTTAAAAATTTACTAGCAAGTTTAACAGCAGCTCTGAGCTGGCAGAAGAAAGAATCAGTGAGCTGGAGATAGATCAATAGATGTTAGCCAATCTAAAGAATAAAGGAAAAATGATAATAAATGAGCCTTAGGGAATGGTGGAACACTATCAAGCTCACAAGATATGCATTAAAGAGCCACAGGAATAAAGGAGAGAAAGGTACAGTAAAAAAATTAATAATTGCCAAAAACATCCCTAAACTAATAGAAAACACTAATCTACACATCGAAGGATTTCAAAAGCAAATTAGACGTAAATTTGGTTTAAAATCCAAAACTCATTTACTGTAATACACTTTATTTAAAAAGGATAAAACCTCATGATCATTTCAATAGACAAGCACTTGACAAGACCCAACACCCACTTTAATAAAAACTCTTAACAAATTGGGAACAAAAAGGAAACCAATAGAGATCATCTACAAAAAACTTACAGGTAACATTTTATTTAATAGTGAAAGACTAAAAGTTTTCCCCCTAATATTGGAACCAAGGCAAGGACATCCATTCCTGTTACTTCTTTTTATCATTGTAGTTGAGAGTCTAGCCATTACAATCAGGCAAGAAAAAGAAAATGTATTTGGATTGGAAAAGAAAAAGTAAAACTGTATTTGCAGATGCCATGATTCTATGTGTAGAACATTCTAAGGAATCCATAAAAACTAGAAGCAATCCATAAGTTCATTATAGAATTCATGATCAATATACAAAATCAATTGTATTTTCTTGTACTAGCAACAAACAAACCAAAACAGGCAAACACATTTTATTTGTGGTAACAACAAGATGAATTAAAGACTTACAAATAATATCAACAAAGGAAGTGTAAGACTCACATGTTGAAAACTGTACAACACTGCTGGGAAAAATAAAAGATCTAAGTAAATGGATATGTGGAGTTAAGATAGTGAAGTAGTAGGGGAACCCTATGCTTGCCTCATCCCTTAAACACAGCTAGGTAAATATCAAATGATTCTGAATACCCAAGAAATCTGAGGACTGAGAGCAAACTGCACAGGTAGAGGTAGACAAGAGGCCACATTGTGGAAGGTAAGAGTTGCAGAGACATGATTTGGGGGAGTAATGAGTTGTGAGTGTTGCAGAGGGGAGGGAGCCCTGATCACAGAGAGGAGAGAGAAGAGAGGAGGAGAGAGTGTGAGCGGGTGAGGAATTGTACAAGAAAAACACTTCTCCAACATCGTTGACTGGGAGAATGTGAGGGGCTGATTATCATGAGTATTTACAAGCCATGGAGCTCAAAGACAAGTTTTGGACATTTGCACCATGGTAGGTATGGAGCCTGATGGATGCAGCTGTGCTCCTGTGGAGAAGGAGGGGAGAGGCTCAGGAGCAGATAGCATAGTCTGAGGATCCCCTGGGTTGCACTGGGAGAAATAGTTCCTCTTCTTGGAGTGCATTTGGAAGAGGTGGCATTGGCTTTTAGGGGACAAAAGAGCCAGTATTGTGCTGCCCTGTTCATTAGAATAGGGGCAGAAATACCTGCTGAGGGCAGCTAACCTGGATGCCGGCTTTTTGCTGTGTTTTACTACAAACTCCAAGCCTCTGCAAGTTCATGCGACTGCCCTTCCAGGACAAACTGGTAGCAGCCACAGTGTGGTGTGACCCTCCCCCCAAGGATCAGTGCAGACCTGTGCCACACAGGTCCCTAAAATGTGGAGTTTTGAAACCCAGCTGGTGCACCTGAGATAAAACACAGGATAAAACATCTTTGCCACTGGGCAGACAGCTCGGACACAGAATGAGGGAGCTGAGAGATGCCTGGACATATGAGGGGAGAGTGTTTGCTCTTCTCAGAGGGCTTCCTGGACAGTGATGGATGGGAACTCCCCTCTCCAGGAACAAGAGAGCCAGCTGATGCCATTTTTCCCTTGCCCATCAGCACAGACAGGCTTCAGTGAGCAGCATGCCACCCACTTAACCCCAAGCCTTGCCCCCTTGCACTCTGCAGGTACTTTTTTACTAGGGTAAGTGTGCCTGAGAGCCAGAGTGGCAGTGGGCCCTTTTCCCAGAAGACCAGCACAAACCTCCCTGCATGCACTAAGTCTATTTACCATAGAGTGTTGCAGTTTCAACTCTACTGGAAATAGGATCTGGTCTCTTTTAACTAGCAGACCAAAGCACATAGAGTGAAACTCACCAAACAGTGGAAAAAGTCCAAACACTACTCATTGCAGGCAAGGAGAAACTCTGCAGAGGACTGACCTGAGAGAACAGCCAAAACACAACAGAGTACACATTGCATACACCAGAAACATGTCCTGAAGCCTAGATCCTGGACAGTATATGACCTCTTCTTAATAAAATAAAATGTAAAGGCATTCCTAACACAGAGAAGAAGACAGAGACCTAGATAAAATGCCAAGACAGAGGAATTCATCTCAAAAGAACAAGAAAAGGTCACAGCCAGGGATCTAATCAAAACAGATATAATATGCCTGATCCAGAATTAAAAACAAACAGACAAACATAAAGATACTAGCTGGGCTTGAGAAAAGCATAGAAGACACCAGAAGGTCCCTTACCACAAGAGATAAAAGACATAAAAACTAGTTAGGCCAAAATAAATGCTATAACTGAGGTACAAGATTGGATGTGATGACCACAACGATGGAAGAAGCAGAGGAACAAATAAGTGTTATAGAAGATAAAATTATGGAAAATAATGAAGCTGAAAAGAAGAGGGAAAGAAATATATTGGATCACAAAGGTAGGCCTAGGGAACTCAGTGACTCCATAAAGCATAACATTGGTATCATTGGAATCTCAGAAAGAGGAGGGAGAAAATTTGCTGTGTTTTACTACAAACTCCAAGCCTCTGAAAGTTCATGCGACTTATTGGAGGTTTATTGAAGCAAATTATAGCTGAAAACTTCCCTAATCTGTGTAAAGAAGCAGACATCCAAATCCAGGAGGCACAAAGAACTCCCATCATGATAAAAAAAAAAGCAGTCCAAAACCAAGACATAGCGTAGTAAAGTTTGCAAAATACAGAGATAAGGGAAAAATCCTAAAAGTAGCAAGAGAAAAGAAATCCCAAACTTACAAGAGAAGACAAATCAGGTTAGCAGCAGATCTCTCCACAGAAATCTGGCAGGCCAGAAGAAAGTGGCATGAGAGGGAATGGCAAGAGGGCAGAAGAGTAGGGTCCCCAAGTCACCTGTCCCCACCAAATTACCTAGATAACCTTCAAATCATCCTGAAAATCTACGAATTCGGCCTGAGATTTAAGGAGAGAACAGCTGGAACGCTACAGTGAGAAGAGTTCGCGCTTCTATCAAGGTAGGAAGACGGGGAAAAAAGAAAAAAAGACACAAAAGGCCTCCAAGGGGGAGGGGCCCCGCGAGGAGCCGGGCTGAGGCCGGGGCGAGTGTCCCCAGGACAGGAGAGCCCCGTCCGGGAGGAGCAGGAGCTGCACCAACCTTCCCGGGCGGAAAGGGGCCTGCAGGGAGTTAGAGCAGGACCCAGGAGGGCGGGGATGCCCTCGGGCTCCCTGGGACACTAACAGGCACCTGCGCCCCGGGAGAGCCCCCGAGCTCCCTAAAGGCTGCAGCCACCACGGGACCCGGAGCAGCTCGGAGGGGCTCGGGCGGCGGCTCCGCGGAGGGGGCTGCGGGCGGGAGCGTGAATCCACCAGCGCAGGCCCCGGAGCACAGGGCGCCGGGACACAGCCCAGGATCCGGCCTCCCCCCGGGACAGGCAGAGGCCGGGAGGGCCCAGGACCGCAAGGACGCTCCTGCCCCGAGCTGAGCAGATCAGCGGCCCCGCCCCGGAGCCTCCAGGCCCTGCAGACGGAGAGCCCTGGAGCTACTGCGGGGCTGACTCCAGGGCTCCAGAGCTGGCCCCGCCACTGTGGTTGTTCCTCCGGGGGCCTCACGGGGTGAACAACCCCCACTGAGCCCTGCACCAGGCAGGGGCAGAGCAGCTCCCCCAAGTGCTCACACCTGAAAATCAGCACAGCAGGCCCCTCCCCCAGAAGACCAGCTAGAGGGACCAGTTCCGGGGGAAGTCAAGGGACTTAAAGTATACAGAATCAGAAGATACTCCGCCGTGTTTTCTTTTCTTTTCTTTTTGATTTCTGTTTCCTTCCCCCACCCTTTCCCCCCCTTTCTTTCTTTTTCTCTTTTTTTCACCCTTTTTTCTTTTTTCTTTTTCTCTTTTCTTTCCTTCTTTCTCTCCTCTCTTTTTCTCCTTTTCCCAATACAACTTGTTTTTGGCCACTCTGCACTGAGCAAAATGACTAGAAGAAAAACCTCATCTCAAAAGAAAGAATCAGAAACAGTCCTCTCTCCCACAGAGTTACAAAATCTGGATTACAATTCAATGTCAGAAAGCCAATTCAGAAGCACTATTATACAGCTACTGGTGGCTCTAGAAAAAAGCATAAAGGACTCAAGAGACTTCATGACTGCAGAATTTAGATCCAATCAGGCAGAAATTAAAAATCAATTGAATGAGATGCAATCCAAACTAGAAGTCCTAACGACGAGGGTTAACGAGGTGGAAGAACGAGTGAGTGACATAGAAGACAAGTTGATGGCAAAGAGGGAAACTGAGGAAAAAAGAGACAAACAATTAAAAGACCATGAAGATAGATTAAGGGAAATAAATGACAGGCTGAGGAAGAAAAACCTATGTTTAATTGGGGTTCCCGAGGGCGCTGAAAGGGCCAGAGGGCCAGAATATGTATTTGAACAAATCATAGCTGAAAACTTTCCTAATCTGGGAAGGGAAACAGGCATTCAGATCCAGGAAATAGAGAGATCCCCCCCTAAAATCAATAAAAACCGTTCAACACCTCGACATTTTATAGCTAAGCTTGCAAATTCCAAAGATACAGAGAAGATCCTTAAAGCAGCAAGAGACAAGAAATCCCTGACTTTTATGGGAAGGAGTATTAGGGTAACAGCAGACCTCTCCACAGAGACCAGCAGGCCAGAAAGGGCTGGCAGGATATATTCAGGGTCCTAAGAGATGAGAAGAACATGCAACCAAGAATACTTTATCAAGCAAGGCTCTCATTCAAAATGGAAGGAGAGATAAAGAGCTTCCAAGACAGGCAGGAACTGAAAGAATATGTGACCTCCAAACCAGCTCTGCAAGAAATTTTAAGGGGGACTCTTAAAATTCCCCTTTAAGAAGAAGTCCAGTGGAACAATCCACAAAAACAAGGACTGAATAGATATCATGATGACACTAAACTCATATCTCTCAATAGTAACTCTGAACGTGAACGGGCTTAATGACCCCATCAAAAGGCGCAGGGTTTCAGACTGGATAAAAAAGCAGGACCCATCTATTTGCTGTCTACAAGAGACTCATTTTAGACAGAAGGACACCTACAGCCTGAAAATAAAAGGTTGGAGAACCATTTACTATTCAAATGGTTAAGGACCATCCTGCTAAAAGATGAAAGGGTCAACCAGGAAATTAAGGAAGAATTAAAAAGATTCATGGAAACTAATGAGAATGAAGATACAACCGTTCAAAATCTTTGGGATGCAGCAAAAGCAGTCCTAAGGGGGAAATACATCGCAATACAAGCATCCATTCAAAAACTGGGAAGAACTCAAATACAAAAGCTAACCTTACACTTAAATGAGCTAGAGAAAAAACAGCAGATAGATCCTACACCCAGCAGAAGAAGAGAGATAATTAAAATTCGAGCAGAACTCAACGAAATTGAGACCAGAAGAACTGTGGAACAGATCAACAAAACCAGGAGTTGGTTCTTTGAAAGAATTAATAAGATAGATAAACCATTAGCCAGCCTTATTAAAAAGAAGAGAGAGAAGACTCAAATTAATAAAATCATGAATGAGAAAGGAGAGATCACTACCAACACCAAGGAAATACAAACGATTTTAAAAACATATTATGAACAGCTATAAGCCAATAAATTAGGCAATCTAGAAGAAATGTACACATTCCTGGAAAGCCACAAACTACCAAAACTGGAACAGGAGGAAATAGAAAACCTGAAAAGGCCAATAACCAGGGAGGAAATTGAAGCAGTCATCAAAAACCTCCCAAGACACAAAAGTCCAGGGCCAGATGGCTTCCCAGGGGAATTCTATCAAACGTTTATTTTTTTTTTATTTTTATTTATTTATGATAGTCACAGAGAGAGAGAGAGGCAGAGACACAGGCAGAGGGAGAAGCAGGCTCCATGCACCGGGAGCCCGATGTGGGATTCGATCCCGGGTCTCCAGGATCGGGCCCTGGGCCAAAGGCAGGCGCCAAACCGCTGCGCCACCCAGGGATCCCTATCAAACGTTTAAAGAAGAAACCATACCTATTCTACTAAAGCTGTTCGGAAAGATAGAAAGAGATGGAGTACTTCCAAATCCGTTCTATGAGGCCAGCATCACCTTAATTCCAAAACCAGACAAAGACCCCACCAAAAAGAATTACAGACCAATATCCCTGATGAACATGGATTCAAAAATTCTCAACAAGATACTAGCCAATAGGATCCAACAGTACATTAAGAAAATTATTCACCATGACCAAGTAGGATTTATCCCCGGGACACAAGGCTGGTTCAACACTCGTAAAACAATCAGTGTGATTCATCATATCAGCAAGAGAAAAACCAAGAACCATATGATCCTCTCATTAGATGCAGAGAAAGCATTTGACAAAATACAGCATCCATTCCTGATCAAAACTCTTCAGTGTAGGGATAGAGGGAACATTCCTCAGCATCTTAAAAGCCATCTATGAAAAGCCCTCAGCAAATATCATTCTCATTTGGGAAGCACTGGGAGCCTTTCCCCTAAGATCAGGAAGAAGACAGGGATGTCCACTCTCACCACTGCTATTCAACATAGTACTGGAAGTCCTCGCCTCAGCAATCAGACAACAAAAAGACATTAAAGGCATTCAAATTGGCAAAGAAGAAGTCAAACTCTCCCTCTTTGCTGATGACATGATACTCTACATAGAAAACCCAAAAGCCTCCACCCCAAGATTGCTAGAACTCATACAGCAATTTGGTAGCGTGGCAGGATACAAAACCAATGCCCAGAAATCAGTGGCATTTCTATACACTAACAATGAGATGGAAGAAAGAGAAATTAAGGAGTCAATCCCATTTACAATTGCACCCAAAAGCGTAAGATACCTAAGAATAAACCTAACCAAACAGGTAAAGGATCTATACCCTAAAAACTATAGAATACTTCTGAAAGAAATTGAGGAAGACACAAAGAGATGGAAAAATATTCCATGCTCATGGACTGGCAGAATTCATATTGTGAAAATGTCAATGTTACCCAGGGCAATTTACACGTTTAATGCAATCCCTATAAAAATACCATGGACTTTCTTCAGAGAGTTAGAACAAATTATTTTAAGATTTGTGCGGAATCAGAAAAGACCCCGAATAGCCAGGGGAATTTTAAAAAAGAAAACCATATCTGGGGACATCACAATGCCAGAGTTGAGGTTGTACTACAAAGCTGTGGTCATCAAGACAGTGTGGCACTGGCACAAAAACAGACACATAGATCAATGGAACAGAATAAAGAACCCAGAAGTGGACCCTGAACTTTATGGTCAACTAATATTCGATAAAGGAGGAAAGACTATCCATTGGAAGAAAGACAGTCTCTTCAATAAATGGTGTTGGGAAAATTGGACATCCACATGCAGAAGAATGAAACTAGACCACTCCCTTTCACCATACACAAAGATAAACTCAAAATGGATGAAAGATCTAAATGTGAGACAAGATTCCATCAAAATCCTAGAGGAGAACACAGGCAACACCCTTTTTGAACTCAGCCACAGTAACTTCTTGCAAGATACATCCATGAAGGCAAAAGAAAAAAAAGCAAAAATGAACTATTGGGACTTCATCAAGATAAGAAGCTTTTGCACAGCAAAGGATACAGTCAACAAAACTAAAAGACAACCTACAGAATGGGAGAAGATATTTGCAAATGACCTATCAGATAAAGGGCTAGTTTCCAAGATCTATAAAGAACTTATTAAACTCAACACCAAAGAAACAAACAATCCAATCATGAAATGGGCAAAAGACATGAAGAGAAATCTCACAGAGGAAGACATACACACGGGCAACACGCACATGAGAAAATGCTCTGCATCACTTGCCATCAGGGAAATACAAATCAAAACCACAATGAGATACCACCTCACACCAGTGAGAATGGGGCAAATTAACAAGGCAGGAAACCACAAATGTTGGAGAGGATGCGGAGAAAAGAGAACCCTCTTACACTGTTGAATGGACCTGGTGCAGCCACTCTGGAAAACTGTGTGGAGGTTCCTCAAAGAGTTAAAAATAGACCTGCCCTACGACCCAGCAATTGCACTGTTGGGAATTTACCCCAAAGATACAGATGCAATGAAACACCGGGACACCTGCACCCCGATGTTTATAGCAGCAATGTCCACAATAGTCAAACTGTGGAAGGAGCCCCGGTGTCCATCGAAAGATGAATGGATAAAGAAGATGTGGTCTATGTATACAATGGAATATTACTCAGCCATTAGAAACGACAAATACCCACCATTTGCTTCAACGTGGATGGAACTGGAGGGTATTATGCTGAGTGAAGTAAGTCAATCGGAGAAGGACAAACAGTGTATGTTCTCATTCATTTGGGGAATATAAATAATAGTAAAAGGGAATATAAGGGAAGGGAGAAGAAATGTGTGGGATTATCAGAAAGGGAGACAGAACATAAAGACTCCTAACTCTGGGAAACGAACTAGGGGTGGTGGAAGGGGAGGAGGGCAGGGCGTGGGGGTGAATGGGTGACGGGCACTGAAGGCGGCACTTGACAGGATGAGCACTGGGGGTTATTCTGTATGTTGGTAAATTGAACACCAATAAAAAATAAATTTATTATAAAAAAAAAAAGGAAAGAAAGTGGCATGATATATTCAATGTGCTGAATGGGAAAAATATGCAGCCAAGAATACTTTGTCCAGCAAGGCTATCATTCAGAATAGAAGGAAAGATAAAGAGTTTCCCAGGAAAACAAAAACTAAAGGAGTTCATGACCACTAAACTAGCCCTGCAAGAAATATTAAAGGGGACTTTTTGAGTGAGAAAGAAAAATCAAAAGCAATTTAGAAAGGAACAGAGAAAATCTCCAGAAATAATGACTTAACAGGTATTACAATAGGACTAAATTCATATCTATCAATAATCACTCTGAATGTAAATGCACTAAATGCTCCAATCAAAAGACACAAAATACAAAATGGATTAAAAAAAAAACAGACCTATCTATATGCTGCCTGTAAGAGACTCATTTTATTTATTTATTTATTTTTTAATTTTTATTTATCTATGATAGTCATCAGAGAGAGAGAGAAAGGCAGAGACATAGGCAGAGGGAGAAGCAGGCTCCATGCACCGGGAGCCCGACATGGGATTTGATCCCGGGAAGAGACTCATTTTAGACCTAATGCACCTGCAGGCTAAAAGTAAAGGAATGGAGAACGATCTATCATGCTAATGGACGTTAAAATATATATATATATATCAGAGTAGCCATACTTATATCAGAAAAACAAGATTTTAAACCAAAGACAGTAACAAGAGATGAACAATGTCACTATATAATAAAAGAGTCTATCCAACAAGAATATCTAAAAATTGTAAATATTTATGCCCTCAACTTGGGAGTAGCCAAATGTATAAATCAATTAATGAAAAACATAAACTCAATAATACAATAGTAGGGCCCTTTAACGACTCACTCACAGCAATGGACAGATCATCTAAGCAAAAACCAACAGGAAAACAATGACTTTGAATGACACACTGGACCAAATGGACTTAACATATTTAGGACATTTCATTCTAAAGCAGCAGAATACACATTCCTTTCAAGTGCACGTGAAACACTCTACAGAATAGATCACACACTAGGTCACAAATCATGCCTCAACCAATATAAAAAGATTGAGATCATACCATGCATATTTTCAGACCACAATGCTATGAAACTTGAAGGTAACCACAAGAAAAAATTTGGAAAGATCATAAATACATGGAGGTTAAAAAGCATCCTACTAAAGAATGAGTGGGTTCACCTGGAAATTAAGAAGAAATAAAAATATTCATGGAGACAAATGAAAATGAAAACACAATAGTCCAAAACCTTTGGGTTTCAGCAGGGGCAATACTAAGAGGGAAGTGTATTGCAATATGGGCCAACTTCAAAAAGCAAGAAAAATCTCCAGCAACCTAACCCTACACCTAAAGGCGCTAAAAGAGAAACTGCAAAATAAAGCCTAAAGAAACAAAAACCAGTAGAACAGATCAATAAAACTAGGAACTGGTTCTTTGAAAGAATAAAATTGATAACCCCCCAGCCAGACTTGTCAAAAAGAAAAGAGAAAGATCCAAATAAATAATCATGAATGAGAAAGGAGAGATCTCAACCAATACCACAGAAATACAAACAATAATAAGAGAATATTATGAAAACTATATGCCAACAAGTTGGGCAATCTAGAAAAAATGGACAAATTCCTAGAAACATATAAACTACCAAAACTGAAACAGGAAGAAATAGAAAATTTGAACAGACCCATAACCAGCAAAGAAACTGAATCAGTAATCAAAAATCTTCCAATAAACAAAAGTCTGGAGCCAGATGGCTTCCCAAGAGAACTCTACCAAACATTTAAAGAAGAGTATATACCTATTCTTCTCATACTGCTTGTTCCAAAAAGTAGAAAAGGAAGGAAAACATCCAATTCATTATGTGAGGCCAACATTACCTTGATTCCAAAACCAAAGACCCCACTAAAAAGGAGAATTACAGACCAATATCCCTGATGAACATGGATACAAAAATTTTCAACAAGATACTACCAAATCAAATCCAACAGTATATTAAAAGAATTATTCCCACAACCAAGTGGGATTTATTTCTTGACTGCAAAACTGATTCAATATTCACAAATCAATCAACATGATACACCACATTAATAAAAGAAAGGATAAGAACCATATGATCCACTCAATAGATGCAGAAAAAGCAATTGACAAAGTACAGCATCCATTCTTGATAAAAACCCTCAACAAAATAGGGCTAGAGGGGACACACCTCAACATCATAAAGGCCGTATATGAAAGATATTTACCCCAGCAAATACTATTCTCAATGGGGAAAAACTTAGAGCTTTTCCTTTAAGGTCAGGAACAAGACAGGGATGTCCATTCTCACTACTGTCATTTAACATAGTACTGGAAGTCCTGGCTTCAGCAATCAGAAAACAAATAGAAATAAAAGGCACCCAAATCAACAAGGAAAAGTCAAATGTTCACTATTTGCAGATGTTATGGTACCCTTTGTAGGAAACTCAAAAGACTCCACCAAAATATTTCTAGAACTGTAAAAGAAATTCAACAAAGTCACAGGATACAAAATCAATGTACAGAAATCGGTTGCATTTCTATACACCAATAATGAAGTGGTAGAAAGAGAAATTAAGCAATTGATCTCATTTACAGTTGCACCAAAAACTATAAGATACCTAAAAATAAACCTAAACAAAGAGTTAAACAATCTGTATTCTGAAAACTATAGAACACTTATGAAAGAAATTGAAGATGACCCAAAGAAATGGAAAAACATTCTATGGTCATGGATTGGAAAAACAAATATGGTTGAAACATCTAAATACCCAAAGCAATCTACACATTTAACGCAATCCTTATCAAAATACCACCAGCATTTTTCACAGAGTTAGAACAAACAATCCTAAAATTTGTATGGAACCATGAAATAGCCAGAGTAATCTTGAAAAAGAAAAGGAAAGTTGAGGCATCACAATTCTGGACTTCAAGCTGTATTACAAAGCTGTAGTCATCAAGATAGTATATGGTACTGGCACAAAAACAGACATATAGATCAATGGAGCAGAATAGAAAACTTAGAAATGAGCCCACAACTCAATGGTCAAGAAATCTTTGACAAAGCAGGAAAGAATATCCAATTTAAAAAAGACAATCTCTTCAACAAATGGTGTTGGGAAAAACTGGACGACCACATGCAGAAGAATGAAACTGGACCATTTTCTTACAGTATAGACACAAATTCAAAGTAGATGAAAGACCTAAATATGAGCCAGGCAACTATCAAAATCCTAGAGAAGTAAATACATAGCAACCTTTTGGATGTCAGCCATAGCAACTTCTTACTAGATACATCTCTGGAGGCAAGAGAAACAAGGAAAAATGAACCACTGAGACTCCATCAGGATAAAAAGCTTGTGCATGGTAAAGGAATCAACAGAACTGAAATGCAGCCTATGGAATGGGAGAAGGTATTTGCAAGTGACATATCTGAAAAATAGTATGTAAAATATATAAAGAACTTATCAAACTGAGTACCCCAAAAACAAATAATCTAGTTAAGAAATGGCAGAAGACATGAATAGACATTTTCCCAAAGAAGATATACAAATGGCCAACAGACGCATGAAAAATGCTCACCATCACTCATCATCAGGGAAATACAAACCAAAACTATGATGAGATACCACTTCATTATCTACCAGGATGGTTAAAATTAACAACACAGGAAACAACAGATATTGGTGAGGATGTGGAGAACTTCTTACCCTGTTGGTGGAAATGCAAACTGGTGCAGCTACTTTGGAAAGCAGCATGGAGGTTCCTCAAAAAGTTAAAAATAGAACTACTCTATGATCCAGCAATTGCACTACTAGGTATTTATCCAAAGGAAACAAAAATACTGATTAGAAGGGGCACATGCACTCTGATGTTTATAGCAGCATATCAACAGCAGCCAAATTATGGAAAGAGCTCAAATATCCATCAACTGATGAATGGGTAAAGAAGATGTGGTATATATAATTGCAATATTACTCAGCCATCAAAAAAAATAAAATCTTGCCATTTGCAATGACATGAATGAAGTAGAATGTATTATGCACTGACTGGCTTATTTTGCCAGAGAAAGACAAATATGATATTATTTCACTCAGTGGAATTTAAGAAACAAAATGGATAAGCGTAAGGGTAGGAAGGAAAAAAAAAAGAGGGAGGCAACCCATAAAACACTATTAACTATAGAGAACAGACTGAAGGTTGCTCAGAGGGGAGGTCGGTGAGGGATGGAACAAATGGATGATGGGTATTAAGGAGGGCACTTATTGTGATGAGCACTGGGTGTTACATATAAGTGATAAATCGCCAAATTCTATGCCTGAAACCAATCTTACACTATATGTTAATTAACCAGAATTTAAATAAAAAATTGAAACAAACTTAATAAATAAATGAAGGTGCATTACACATTCATAGAATTGAAGATTCAATATTGTCAAGAGACTAATTCTCCTAGAATATACAAATTTCAACATAATCCCTATGAAAATTCTTCAGGTGTTTTTATAGAAATTAACAAGCTGATCATAAAATTTATATGGAAATTCAAAATATCCATGCCAAAATAAATTTGATAAGAGCAAAGTTAGAGAACTCACAATTTCCAGCAAAATGTGCTGTACAGCTACAGTAATCAAGTTAGCATGGTATTGGCATCAATATAGACATAGAGATCAATGTGACAGAATTGAAAGTCCAGAAATAGATCCTTATATTTATCATCAGTTAATTTTCAATGAAGTTTCCAAGTGAGAAACTATCTCATATCATATGCAGAATCTTTTTCAAAGTTGATGATAGATCTAAATGTAAGCAATAAAACTGAAACTTTTGGGATCCCTGGGTGGTGCAGCGGTTTGGTGCCTGCCTTTGGCCCAGGGCGCGATCCTGGAGACCCGGGATCAAATCCCACGTCGGGCTCCCAGTGCATGGAGCCTGCTTCTCCCTCTGCCTATGTCTCTGCCTGTCTCTCTCTCTCTCTGTGTGACTATCATTAAAAAACAAACAAACAAACAAACAAACAAAAAAACCCTGAAACTTTTGAAAGAAAATAGGAAAAAATCTTCAAGACCTTGAGTTGGGCAAATAATTCCTCAATATAAAATCAACTACATAATAGATTCACAAATGAAAAAATAAATAGCACTTCATAAAATTATAAAACTTTTGTACTTCAAAAGATCCCATTAGGATGGGCAGCCCAGGTGGCTCAGCGGTTTAGCGCCACCTGCAGCCCGGGGTGTGATCCTGGAGATCCAGAATCGAGTCCCACGTAGGGTTCCCTGCATGGAGCCTGCTTCTCCCTCTGCCTATGTCTCTCCTCTCGCTCTGTGTCTCTCATGAATAAATAAAATTAAATAAATAAATAAATAAATAAATAAATAAATAAATAAATAAATATTTTTTTTAAAAAAAGGACTAGAAGGAAATGTTTGCAGATCATGTATCTGCCAAAGGACTGATGTCTAGAATATATAAAGAATTCTTACAATTCAATGAGAAGACCACCCTGTGACTCTAAAGAAATGTGTCAGTTCCTTAAAAAGTTGAATATATACTTACTATACCCCTTAGCAATTTGACTCCTAGGACTCTACCCAAGAGAAACAAAAACATTTCCACACAAAAATTTGCATGCTTAAAAAAATTTGCATGCTTCAATTCATAGCATTATTCATAATAGCCAGACTGAATAACTACACAAAAAACAGTCAACTAGTGAATAGATAGTGAAATGTTGCCCATGTATACAATGAAATACTACCCAGCAACAAAAAGAACTACTGATACGTGCTGCAACATACATGAACCTCAAAAACATTATGCTAAGTGAAAGAAGACAGACCAATAGCACTTGTTATATTATTCCATTCATGAAAAATTTCCAGAAAAGGCAAATTTGTAGAGACAGAAATTAGATTAGTGGTTGCTTGGGGCTGAGGATGGAAACAGGGATTAACCGTATATAAATGGGCATAAGTGATCTCTCTGGGGAGGCGGAAATGTTCTAAAAGTGGACTGTGGTGATGATTGCAATACTCAATAGATTATGAAATCATTGTATCTTAAAATGAGTGAATATTATGGTATATAAATTATACCTCCATAAAGTGATGTACAAAAAATTATTGCATTATTCAATTGCACACATCAAAGAAGTGAATGTATGCGTATTTTCATTTATATTTAAAGTGTTTGCTGGTATCATCAAAGGACTATTAAGATGATTCCCTTTCTTTTTAAAAATATTTTATTTATTTATTCATGAGAGACACAGAGGAGGAGGCAGAGACATAGGCAGAGAGAGAAGCAGGCTTCCTGAGGGGATCCTGCTGCAGGACTCAATCCCAGGACCCTGGGATCATGACCTGAGCTGAAGGCAGACGTTCAACCACTGAGCCACCCAGGTGCCCAATGATTCCCTTTCCTATAGGAAAAAGACCATAGGCCTTAGCATCAAGTACAGGCCTCTCTATTATTTCCTTATCATGTCTATCATCTCTCCTTGCATGCAGTAAAACCAGAGAATCTGCACATTTTTGGCCTCAAGTCCCTTTTATACTCCTAAAAATATTAAGGACCCCAGAGATTTTTTTTTTTTTTTTTTTTTTTTTCCCCAGAGATCTTTTGATTGTGTGGTCTGTGTCATTTGATATTTACTGAATTATAAATTAAAACAGAACTTTCAAAAATTTATCATTTTATTTAGATTTATTAAATCATAATAACATCAATTACACATTTTTATTTTTAAAAACTGTACTTTTGAAACAATACAATTTAGAGGAAAGAATGGCATTGTTTTACATTTTTGGCAAGTCTTTTCAATGTCTGGCTTAATAAATGATTGAATTCTTATAGCTGCTTCTCTTTTTATCTCTTGTATTATGTTGTTTTGGTCAAAATATATAAAGAATATCTGGCCTGACACAAATATATAGTTGGAAAAGGGAGGGGTATTTTAATAGTCCTCTCAGATAATTATGGGTATTCTTTTTTTTTTTTTTTAGGATTTTATTTATTTATTTATTTATTTATTTATTCATGAGACACACACACACACACAGAAAGGCAGAGACACAGGCAGAAGGAGAGCAGACTTCATACAGGGAACCTGACGTGGGACTTGATCCTGGGTCTCCAGGATCAGGCCCTGGGCTGAAGGTGGAGCTAAACCACTGAGCCACCCAGCTGCCCAAAATTTTTAAATTTATTTGAGAGAGAGAGAGCATGGAAGCAGGGGGAGGGGCAAAGGTGAGGGAGAGAATCTCAAGCAGACTCCCTGCTGAACACAGGGCTCAATCTCACCACCTTGAGGTCATGACCACCAAAATCAAGAGTTGGTTGCATAACTAACTGAATCACCCAGGTGCCCAATTTTGGACACTCCTAAGTAAAACTTATTTTTCCTTTAAATGTGAAAAATGTCATCATTTTGGTGCTACCTCCTTGATACATAGAAAGAGGTCAGCAGTCTCACCCACTATTGAATTAGCATCTTCAGTATAAATATTAACACAGTTTAAAAGGCACATAACATCTTAGTATTATTATGAAAATGTGTTTGACTTCATGGACCCCCTGAAAGAGGAGTCTACAGACACACTTTGAAAACCACTGAACATATTACTTAAAACTCACAAATAGGTCATGGCAGTTTCATACTTGTTCTGTCTGCCTGGGAATACCTTCCCTTTTCCACCTGCAAAACACTACTCATTTAAAAAAATTTTTAATTTAAAATAAATTTAGTTAACATATAGTGCATTATTAGTTTCAGGGGGTAGAATTTAGTGATTTATCCATTGCAAATAACACCCAGTGCTCATCACATCAAGTGCCCTCCTTAATGCCCATCATCCACTTACCCCATCCCCTACTTACTTCCCCTCCAGCAACCCTCAGTTTGTTCTCTATGTTAAGAGTCTCTTATGATTTGCTTTCCTCTCTATTTTTATATTATTTTATTTTTCCTTCTCTTCCTCTATGTTTATTTGTATTGTTTCTTAAATTCTACATATGAGTGAAATCATATGGCATTTGTCTTTCTCTGGCTGACGTATTTTGCATAAAACTCTAGTTCAATCCATGTCATTGCAAATGGCAAGATTTCATTCTTTATGATGGCTGAGTAATTTTCCATTGATATACACCACTTCTTCTTTATCCATTCATCTGTTGATGGACATCTGGGCTCTTTCCATAGTTTGTCTATCATGGACATTGCTGCTGTAAACCTTGGGGTGCATGTGACCCTTTGAATCACTATTTATGTATCCTTTGGATAAATATGTAGTAGTGTATTTGAATAATTTACTAGTGTAAATATCTAGTAGTGTATCTAGTGAATCATGGGCCTACTCACTTTTCAAAGGCCCAATTCAAACATTAAAGCTTTCTCTGACCCTGTCCCTCCCCCACACACAACTCAACTGAGTTGATCTTTTTCTTTTTTGTTTTGTGCATATTGTGCATATCTTTCTATGGTACTTATCAATTGTGTTGCACTTTTTGTTTACATGTCATATGCATATTCTTAGAACTTACTAGGTAGTCATAACTGAGGCTGAAATTTTGTAATTGCCTACCAGAAATCAAGGTTATGGCTTTCTTTTTACTCTTGTGGGTTATTTTCTACTGTCTAAATACAATAGCACTGCCATCACGTTACTCTGCACTTGCATATGTGGCACACCCTATTCTTATATTATTGTGGTTCTTGGTTAGGTGTCCTTATTTGTTAATTATTCACATATACATTCTATAAGTAAACATAAACCCACCTATTCAATTCCTATCACGAGTATTGCAATCACATATATTTTTAATCAAATTTGTTACCTTCAATACCCTTTTTAAAAAAGATTTTATTTATTTGTTCATGAAAGACACAGAGAGAGAGGGGTAAAGACATAGGCAGAGGGAGAAGTGGGTTCCCTGCAAGGAGCCCGATGCGGGACTCAGGACTCAATCCTGGATCCTGGGATCACTCCCTGAGCCGAAGGCAGATGCTCAACCACTGAGCCACCTAGGCATCCCAATTACCCTTATTTTTAAGTCAAATTAACATATAATGAATCGAACCTTTCCATTTATCATCAAAAGAAAATAGCTCAAATTTCTTTCAAAGAATAAAAAATAATAATTATGAAAAACTCTTCATAATATAGTGATAACTTATTCCATCTAAGAATTTTAAATTCTTATGTTACCATGTTACCAGATGTTACCAAAAAGTCTGTGCATTTTTCAATTTGTGTGCTATTCATTTTAAAGGCTTGTCAGCAGACAAGAAGAATACACTTAATGGATTATGATTCTAATGGAAGAATTTTTTTGTCTATTAGGATTATTACAGGCATGGTCTTCTATGCCCTATGTGTTTGAAGTTCTTATCCTGCCAGAAATATTTTATGTTCAAATCAAGAGAATTATATCTTCTCAGAAAAATATTCTTGCACACAGAAGAGCAATCATCTCATTAACTAGAATGTGAAATGAGACAAATGACAGGACAAAGAAGGAACAAACACATTGTCATACAGGAAGAATGTGCTGGCGTGCAAGAGCTTATGCTGTTAAGACTAATATGTGATATATCAGCAAAATGTAACATACTGTGTAAAAGTTTTTATAAGTGTACATGTGGGGGGGAGGTGAATGTGTTTGGAGGATGGCTATTCTTGTTCATAAGTATTCATTATATTTCAGCCTAAGGAGGGTGACGGTTTTAATTCAGATGTAATTCAGCAAAGACCACTGTGTAATCATTATAGCCATCAACAAACTGATTCATGTGCAGTTGGTCCAAAAGTTACAAAAGCTGTTTCTGAGTTCTTGTTTGTACCCACCATTTTAAGATTACATCAGAATTAAAGCATCCAAGACTTGAACTGACTTCAAAGACTAAACTAAGACTTCTAGCTAGTTTAGCTTTTCTCTTTTATTGATTCATGTTTTCCATTTGGCTTCCATATCCTGTTCTAGCTTGATGCCCCTTCTAGAATTTCATTTACAATCTTAACAGCCTTGGTTGGTGAAACACACTAATTAATGTTGTGGTGGAGGCTGAGGATTTTAGCAATCTCATGCCTCCTGCTTGGAAAAATATCTGCTCTTTTTCCACCCATGTCTAGCACCATATTGAACATAGCAAAATGCATCTTAAGTGGAACTCTAAATGTATTTAATCAAAATACATTTAAGGACTGTTTACTCTATTTGTTGCCAATAGTATTAATCATGAAGCTCAAACCGTTCAATGCAACAGAAATATGAGATCTACTATTTTTGTAAATAGATTTTTCTAGAAAAAAACAAACTAAAAACAGGTCATTTTATGATATTTTTTAAAAGTCCCAAATAATGCTTAAGCCAACAGCATTCCAGCTTCATAAAGTGGACAATTCCATGGCTTTGTAAATCCCCTATAAATGTATTAAGCAATACTAATTTTAGGGACAGATTCTAGTTCCACAGGTCTTTCTTTGGCTTGCCTGTGAATCCTATACAGATAACCAAGCTCAAATATGCAGCTGTATGCTTGAAGAACTTGAACTGTGACCAATTTTTAAAGGTTTTGGTTAGTACTATTCATCATATTTTAATTGAATAAACCTAAAATTAGTTGTATTAATTTGCCTACCAAGATTTTAGCAGACGGGCGCCTGGGTGGATTAATTAAGCTGCTGCCTCTTTTTTTCTTTTTTTAAGATTTTATTTATTCATTGATGAGAGACACACAGAGAGAGAGGCAGAGACATAGGCAAAGAGAGAGGCAGGCTCCATGCAGGGAGCCCGATGTGGGACTCGATTCCGGGACTCCAGGATCATGCCCCAGGCCGAAGGTAGGCTCCAAACCACTGAGCCACTCAGGGATCCCCATGCTGCTGCCTCTTGATTTTGGCTCAGGTTATGATCTCAGGTCCTGAACCAAGCCCTGTGTTGAGTTCCACACTAGACAGGGAGTCTGGTGAGGATTCTCTGTTTCTCCCTCTTTTTCTGTCCCTCCCCTATGGGCTCTCTCTCTCACTCTAAAATAACAAATCTTAAAAAAAAAAAAACAAAAAAAAAACAACGATGTTAGCAGATCCAGAAGGTATCATATATTTTTGGTTGGTTCTAAGGTGATGTTATCTGCATGATGTCTTGTGGTGGTGCTGGAACATGTCAATTCAGTGTTTTTTTTGTTTTGTTTTGTTTTGTTTTTAGCAGCATGTAAAGTGAGCCTTTTGGTAGGTTTATTTTTTTTTAATTTTTTTAAGACTTTTTTTTTTTTTTTAATTTATGATAGTCACACTGAGAGAGAGAGAGAGGCAGAGACACAGGCAGAGGGAGAAGCAGGCTCCATGCACCGGGAGCCCGACGTGGGATTCGAACCCAGGTCTCCAGGATCGTGCCCTGGGCCAAAGGCAGGCGCTAAACCGCTGCGCCACCCAGGGATCCCCTTTTGGTAGGTTTAAAGCCTTTGAAGAAATAATTGGGTGGTTTTATAACCATTGTACTTTGTAGCTCCTGAGGTTACAGTTAAATTTTCAAATCTTGGATTTCTCTAATCCTAGGTAACTGATGATGAGGAAAAACAACTTACTCTTGAAAGGCCAAACTCAGTGAGCCTGGAACATAACACCCTTATTTAGTGGGCTGACTTGGCCATGTAAGTTGGCTGCCTGTAAACCAAGAGAGATGGAAAGGATACTTTGTGAATCTGTGCTGTAGATGTAGCAAGCTACACTGCCAAGTTCAAAGCTCTATTTGCCAGGTTACCTTATTCAAATCCTCACATATTTGAAAGCTTTATGTGTCCCTTGAGACCTTCTGATGACTGTGATTCCACATACTTCCAAGAATCTGGGTATCCAGGATTAACTAATGAAAAGATAATTTATAATGCGTTTACCTTGAGGTTGGTTGGCTATGTTTGTGTTAATATAACCCCTGTGTTTTATCTAATGTGTGTGGTGTGCAGACACAAAGGAATGACAAGTTGGTTCCAAAACAGTTTTAAAAGTATGAGAAAAAAAACTGTATGTGGCTTGCTTAAGGCTGATTTCCTCACAATTTAAAAGTATCTTTCCAAGATAGTATGCTCCGATTTTTCTAACATTTAATTGAAAGTTTATTTTGAAACCTAGAGAAACTTAGTTTAGAAATATATTCCTTGATTTCTACTCTTAAGACACCTATCACAATTCTCAGGTGTTTAACATGTATACCATTTATAGTGATACTTGTGTTTAGATTACTAAAGGAGGAAGAAAGATCCAAAATGATATTGCTTACATTCCTTTTTTCACATTCTCATATGAGGTGGATGACAGAGTTGTGAACAGTACTCATAACATCAAATTCCCTTATTAGAGTGATGATGATATTGGCCATGATGATGATTGCAACATTAAATTGTTATTATGTACCAGCTTCTTCTACATTCCTCACAAGAACTAGAACCACCAGCAAAAATCATTTTAAGATAACTGGCATACAAAGAGGCTAAGTCATGCACAGTTACCTGCCAACAGCTTATATCATGAAATCATGAGGACTTCCAGCATGAGGACTTTTTTAGCCTAAGACCAACTCAAATTTGCATCATTATAACATCTAGCCTCAGTGTCAAGGGAGAATCTGAATCCAAGCCTGATAGTAAAAAAATGAGTCTTCTCATTGGCCTTAATAACAGTGTTTATTTCCTAGAAATGGAATATACAATCAAGTAGTAAGTACAAATTTCATACCTCTGTGGCAGGTGGAGTAATCTCTTTAGAAGTATTTAATTTTTCTAAAGTGTGATGTTTGGCTTTGGTTTAGATTCCAATATTTGGCCTAAAGACACTAATTTTAAAGACAATAGTTTCTTTCTCTTCTGTTACAAAATACATTGATAATATAGGGCCTGTGAGTATAACCCGTATTTTTGGTCTATGTAAGACCTGATTAGCCATTTGAACTCCCAAAGTATGAAGTAAGAAAGTCAATCCTTTTTAAATATGGAAGTTATTTTTCAAATGATCTCTGAGATCTACTATAATGGCATGGCAACTTAAATATGTGTGTATATGTGCACATGTGTGTGAGTTTTCATCTAAATACTAATATACAGTATATACGGGTATTTTTCATGGGTGATGACCATATGCATGCCACCTAGCTCCTTTTTGCTTGTTAAAATAATCTTATTACGTGCTTTCAGGCTAGGCTAGGCTATACTATTGTAATAAAGCCTGAAATCTCAGTGGCTTAAAATCAGAAAATTTGTTGTTGTTGTTGTTATTGTTGTTGTTTGCTTGTTTACCAATCTCAGTCTCAGTGGGGCAGTCAGCTTTCCTTCAGAGCTCTCCTTCAAGTACTGACTCTGATTTCTAAGCTCCTTCCATCTTGCAATGTGGTCATCTTAAAAGTGTAACCTCCAGGGCAGCTGTGAAAGGGGAAGAGAGATTGAGGCTTTTACAGACATCATAGTTAAACTGCTGAGAACCAATGGCAATGGGAAAACCTTAAAAGCACCCAGAGAAAAAAACATGATACATTTAGAAGTACAACAGTAGGGGATCCCTGGGTGGCTCAGCGGTTTAGCATCTGCCTTCAGCCCAGGGCATGATCCTGGACCTGGGATCAAGTCCCACATTGGGCTCCCTGCGTGGAGCCTGCTTCTCCCTCTGCCTGTGTCTCTGCCTCTTTCTGTCTCTCATGAATAAATAAATAAATAAATAAATAAATAAATAAATAAATAAATCTTTTTAAAAAAAGAAGTACAACAGTAAAAATGATGGCTGACTTTTTAAAAAATTAAATTCAATTTGCCAACATATAGTGCTCATGAACCCCAGTGCTCATCCCATCAAATAGATGGCTGACTTTTTCTCAGAAACAATGGAAGCCAGATGGAATGACATCTTTTAAAGTGATGAAGAATAAAATAATTTGTCATCCTGAAATTTTGAACACAGTGAAAATATCCTCCAAAATTCAAGGCCTTCATTTCACTTGTATTGCAGGCAAGAATTCAACTACCATGTCAGTGAGGCCAGGGTCAAGGATCTAGCCAGCATGGTTGGTGAAAGCAGAGTTAGGAGATGGCCAATATGGTTGACAGATTGATTACATACAAGGAAACTGACAAATAATATAATGAGGATAATGATAATCATATTTTCAATGTTAATAAAGAAGTTAACAAACATGGTAACTATAAGATACGTATTTCTTATTTACTTTACAGTGGAGAAACATGGCATGTGCCATCTTTTTAATTGTAAAATCTACATAATATAAAATTTACATTTTAAGTGTACAGTTCAGTGGCATTAAGTATATTCACACTGTTGTGCGACTATAACTACTATCTCTAGAGACTTTTCATCTTCCCAAAGTAAAACTATGCACCCATCAAAGAATAAAATCCCATTCCCTGCTTCCCACAGCCCCTAGCAACCACCATTCTACTTTCTATCTTTATGAATATGATGATTCTAGGTACTTCATATGAATGAAATCATACACTGGCTTATTTCTCTTAGCATAATGTCTTCAAGGTTCATTCCTGTAGTAGCCTGTATCAGAATTTCCTTTTTCTTCCTAAGGTTGAATAATATTCAATTATATATAGATGCCATATTTTGTTTATCCATTTAACCATCAATGGACACTTGGGTTGCTTCCATGTTTTGTCTATTGTAACTAATTCTGTTATGAATATGTGTATAAATATCTTTTCAAGACCCTTCTTTCAGATCTTTTGGGTACCCAGAAGTAGAATTGCTATATCATATGCTAATTCCATATTTCATTTTTTGAGGAACTATCACACTCTATAGGGGCTGCACCATTGTATATTCCCACCAGCAGGACACAAGGATTCCAGTTTTTTTCACATCCTCTCCAACACTTGTTATTTTCTGATTTTTGGTTTTGATTTTTGTTTTTACTTTTTGATAATACCCATCCTAATGGGTATAAAATGGTGTTTTATTGTGGTTTTGATTTGCATTTCCCATTGATTAGTGACACTGAGCATCTTTTCATGTGCTTGTTGGCCATCTGGGTATCTTAGAGAAGTATCTATTCACGTCCTTTGCCCATTTTTGAATTGGGCTTTTTGCTGTTGTTGCTGTTGTTGAGTTGTAGGAGTTCATTATATATTCTGGATATTAACCTCTTATGAAATAGAGGATTTGCATACTCCTTTATTCTGTTGGTTGCCTCTTTACCCTGTTAATTATATCCTTTAATACAACATTTTTAAATTTTGATGTACTAATTTATCTAATTTTTGTTGTTGTTTCTTTTGGTGTCATAGCTATGATCCAATGTTATGAAGATTCTCTTATGTTCTCTTCTGAGAGATTTATAGTTTTAGCTCTTACCTTTGGATCTTTTATCCATTTTGAATTCATTTTGAGTATAATATAATGGAAGGATCCAACTTCTTTCCTTTCATGTAAATATCCAATTTCCCAAGAACATTTGTTGAAAAGACTATCCTTTTCCCATTGAATATTCTTGGTATCTTTGTGGAAAATCATTTGACTGTATATGTAAGGGTTTATTTGAGGGCTCTTCATTCTATTGCATTGGTCTATATGTCTGTCCTTATGCCAGTACCATACTGTTCTGATAGGGTAGCTTTGTAACTGAGAAGAGTGAGGCCTCTGACTTTTTCTTCCTTTTTTTTTTTTTAAAAAATTTTATTTATTTATTCATGAGAGACACACAGAGAGAGAAGCAAAGACACAGGCAGAGGGAGAAGCAGGCTCCTTGCAGGGAGCCCAATGTGGAACTTGATCCCAGGACCCGGGATCATGCCCTGAACTGAAGGCAGATGCTCAAGCGCTGGGCTACCCAGGCATCCCACTTTTTCTTTTTCAAGATTGTTTTGGCTATTTAGGAACACACACCATCGTAACTAAGTAGTAAAACTTAACATTATCAGTAATGTGGACCACTGACATTGTGTGCCTTCTGATAGGGAAAGAAAGGCACAACATCTCTTCTGTTATTCCTACCAAACACACGAGAAAACCTCTCTTGAATAATGAAGATATACCAGACAATCCCCAACTGAATGATTTTTTGCAAAATAAGTGGCATAGATTCTTCAAAAATATCAAGGTCATGAAAAAAAAAACTAGAAATATTCTTCCAGATTAAAGGAAATTAAAGAAACGTGATAATTAAATGCAGTATGTGATCCTAGATGAGACTATAGATTTTTAAAGAATATTATCAGGACAATTAGCAAAATGTGAGTGGGATCTATGGATTAGGTGATGGTATTTTTCTTGTATTAATTCCCTAAATTTGAGTTCTTAATCCACAACTTACTTTCTTTTTTTTTTTTACAACTAACTTTCAAATGGGTTAAAACGTTATGCTAGTATGCATATTATGCAAAATTATGTTATGTGTAATATCAAAAATTGTAATATATATAAAGCATATACATAAACAGAGACACATAAAATGATTAAGCAAATGTAGCAAAATGTTAACAATTAAATGTTAGCAGTTAAAAATAATTCTTGGGAGTTCTTTGTACTATTTTTGCAATTTTCTGTAAGCTTAAAATTAATTCAAAGTAAAAATATTTTTAAAATAGAAAAGTGATGGCTAAATCTAGGCATTTTCAGAAAAACAAAATCTGGGACAATTTGTTGGCACTAGACCTGCACTGCAGGAAATACTTAGGAAGTTCCCAGGGCTGAATAGAAATGATCCCAGATGGGAGCCTGCATCAGCAGGAAGGAGAACAGTGGAAATGGCAAGATTTCTGAACTGCACTTGCAGACTTGTCATTCAGTATGGTGGGTTAAGCATGTATTTAGCTCCTCTCCCTCTCACCCCTAAAGATTACTGTAAAAGATAAAGTTATGAACTCACAAAAATAAATAAAATGCATCTGTTGATCAGAGGTTACAAGGAATTTTTGGAGACCAAAGTGCGTAATAGAGTAAGTATTGATTGAGGCAGGGTTGGAGGAACCCCCACTTAAAGGAATGCATGGTAGTTGTAGTAATTGAGGAGACTATACAGACACCCCTTAGAAGTTTGGAGGGCTTAGAACTCAGAAGTGTCAGGTCTGTAGAGATAGCAGAATATGGGGCTGAAAACAAAGGAGTTACTGGAAAGTCTGTAGGTAAGATATTCAACACGTACGCATCTCTGTAGAGAATGCCTTGCTCTGTCCGAGCAGTGAAAGAGAGACAGAGAAAGAAAGAGTGAGAGGAAGACATTGATGGGTTCATTCATTGATTCAGTTTCAAAAGAAATGGAAAGATACCTTCCTTTTTTTTTTTTTTTTTTTTGCATGTGTTGGGAGAACACTTAAGGTCTAACCTCTTAGCTAATTTCAAGAATATAATACAATACTAATAACCATAGTCACCATACTGTACATTAAATCCCCAGAACTTAGTTATTTCATAACTGAAAGTTTGTACCCTTTAACCAACATCTCCCCATTTCTTCTCACTCACCCCGGCAACCACCATTCTTCTCTCTGTTTCTGTGAGTTTGACCTTTTTAGATACCACATGTAAGTGAGATCATACACTAGCTGTTTTTGTGTGTCTGGCTTATTTCATTTAACATAATGCTGTGTCCTTTCTTATGGCTGTATAATATTCCATTGCCTATAATTTCACAATGTATACATACATTATATCAACACATTGTATATCCTTAAAAGACCAAAAAAATCATATTGAACAACCTAAATAAAGACAATTTTTATTTTTTAATAATACCTTAGTAAAGTTGGGGGGGACGATTTAAGCAAATTCATAAAACAAAACAAACAAAAGTACCTAAAAAAGTAAAGAAATGGAAAAATTGTCTCATGAGAGATTGGGCAGTGAGCATGTGAATTAGTGCCTCAGCACACAGCCCTTTCTTGTTCCATTTTATGAGGCCCAAAGCTGAATGGCTGCCCCGTATCTATTTACCTAAAATGATGTCTGCCAGTTGACAAGCCCTGCCACAGACACATAGCTAGCTGATGGTGAACTTTTATATCGCCCCACCCCATTGTTAAGTATGGAGGGGAAACCAAAGTCTTCAGAGACAGAACTATGTAATATTAAACAAAACAAAACAAAAATTAATGCCTAGGAGTTGACTTCATGGAAGAAATATTAAAAATTATAATTAGTGCCCTCATATATATTTTTGAGAGAAATCAAGAGAGGAGAAAAAGAGAGAGAAGAGAAGGGAATGGAGGGGAGGGGAGAGAAGGGGAGGGGAGGAGAGGGGAGGGGAGGAGAGGGGAGAGACAGAGAGAAAGAGAGAGTTTTTAGAAAACAAAAGAATTACAAGCAATGTCTCAAATTGGTATCTATACATTAATGTTCATAGCAGCATTGTTCAAAATAGCCAAAAAGTGGAAGCGGCAGCGGTCTCAATGTCCATTGACAGACAAATGGATAAAAAAACTATGGTAGATACATACAATGGCCTTACAAAGAAAGGAAAGAAAGAAGGAGAAAATTCTGACACATGTTACAGCATGAACAAACCTTGAGGACATTATACTAAGTGAAGTAAGCCAGTCACAGAAAGACAAATATATTGTATGGTTCCACTTATATGAGATACCTAAAGTAGTTAAATTCACAGAACAAAGAATTGTGATTGTCAGGGACTTTGGTGGAAAGGAGGTTGGAACATGGGAGCATGGAACATGGGATTATTTGATAGAGTTTTGGTTTTGTAACATAAAGTTTTGGAAATTGCATAACAATATGAATATATTTAACACTTTTGAACTGTATATTTAAAATGGCTAAGATGGTCAGTTTTATGTTCGTGTATTGTACCATAATTTAAAAAACTGGGTGTTTTTCTGTATGTTGGTAAATTGAACACCAATAAAAATTAATTTAAAAAAAAACCAATACTTTAAAAAAACCCTTGAGAGCAGAATCAACCCCCACCCCAAAGTACAGATTATAGGACTCATTATAGGACTCAGATTATAGGTGGCTCAATGGTGGAGCATATGTCTTTTGCTCTGGTCATGATCCTGGGATCCCAGGATCAAGTCCCATTTTGGGGTCCCTGCATGGAGCCTGCTTCTCCCTCTTTCTATGTCTGGGCCTCTCTCTGTGTGTCTCATTAATAAATAAATAAAAATTATTTAAAAATTAAATTAATTTTAAAACTTAAAAAACAACAACAACAAAGTACAGATTATAACATTTGGGAGACAGAAAATAAAACAAAGGTTTTTGAACCCTATTTGAAAAAAGCTTCGGGGCACCTGGGTGACTCAGTGGTTGAGTGATTCTGGGGTCCCAGGATCAAGTCTCACATCAGGCTCGCTGAAAGAAGCCTGCTTCTCCCTCTGCCTGTGTCTCTGTCTCTGTCTCTGTCTCTCTCTCTATCTCTCATGAATAAATAAATAAAATCTTAAAAAAGGAAAAAGAAAAAAGCTTCAACACAGACATGGAATCATGTGTTACACCTTTCAAAAAACAGTGATGTCAATTCAAGAATTAACATAAAGGCCCAATTTCTTGAATAAGATGACCAACAATAATTGCAAACTTACAGGGATCAGGGTTACATTTCATAGGCCATGAACTTTATTTATTTATTTTTAAGATTTTATCCATTCACCCATGACACACACACACACACACAGAGAGAGAGAGAGAGAGAGAGAGAGAGAGAGAGGTAGAGACACAGGCAGAGGGAAGGGGAGAAGCAGGCTCCATGCAGGGAGCCCGATTTGGGACCTGATCCCAGGTCTCCAGGATCACACCTAGGCAGCAGGTGGCGCTAAACCGCTGCGCCACCGGGGCTGCCCAGTGAACTTTAAAGTCCACAGTTCTTCTTGTACTTTTTGTATCAATAATTTAAAGGGAGAGTTTTAGTAATGGAAACAACAGTATTATTTGTTTTCCACAGCTTCCTGCATTGAAGAAAGGAAGATGGGCCCTTTGGAGACTTTTGCCAGGTCACCACCAGGGAAGAGCTCACTGTATGAGGAGTGAGGTTTCTGCTTTTCTCCAGCATCTGGGGAAGAGGCAGGATACATTGACATTGAGCCCTTGGGTCCCACCAAGATTAGTGATAGCCCGATCTGCTTAATCAGGCTGTTGTTCCTGGTCATTTAATGCCCTTATCTAGCATGACTGGGATGCCTTATCCTAAATAGTGTTAATATTTCCTCTTGGAAGAAGAAACTTTTTTATTTTATCTTTTAGATTTCTTTCACCAGCAATTTCAAGAGCAAACACTTGGAATATCCTTGGTTACCATTGATGGGTAAGAAGCTAAACTTGAGAAGCTAAAGTCATACAATATGGAGAAGGGGGCGGATAAAAGCATTTAACTCATGGGTTGAGACATGTATTTTTCATATCTATTAGTAACCAGTACTGGTAGCTGAAAAGGTGTTATCGGGAGATGCAGGGGAAGGGTAGTAAGTAGATATAAGTGAGCTCAATGCTCTTCTATTAAAGGAGGAATAGATAATAACTTATATCAGAATTTTGATAGCATGTTATTTATGCTTTCACATGATAGCGTATGATTGCATGATGGCGTATTTTCATAAATGTGAAGATAATCAACTGAAGAGATGGGTAAAAGTAGTTGCTTCTGAAGATTGGGTTGACAGTGGGGGCATATCAAGAGAGGACTGCAGCTTTTCATCATAAACCCACCTGCAGTATTTTATTTCATAACCATGAGCATGGATTAGTTTCATTATAATTAAGTGGCTCTGGGCGAGAAACTGGAAAGCCAGACGAGCAGACTAGAACCTGCTCTTTCACTTTTAAGAGCTTGAGCTTGATCTGCAGGCTATGAGACAGCATTGGCAAACTTAATCTGAGGATGAAGTGATCAGTTGTGTAGGAGTCAGTGATGAGGGCTCTCTCAGACAAGGAGGAGGACCCTATAACCCTGTAACTCTTCCTTCTTCCCATTTTTCCCTATCTTCCCTCCTTTCCCTTCCTTTCCTTCAATAATTATGAGTGCCTCCTATTGCCAGAAACTTTAGTGCCTTACAATTATTTATCAGTCAGTATTCCCTGAGGTGTGGGGCAACTTCACTGCAAGATTATTTTAATGGGTATTTGGTCATTGTATTAGTAAACAGAACAGAACAAAAAGCATACCTTATCTTGTAGACATATATAAAATGAGATATTTGCAGATAAAATTATGTGATATAGGGAATTTTCTCCAGAGTAATCAATGAGGGGAGGGGATAGGGGATGAGATGAAACAAAGGGGTGTCCTGAATTGACCACTGTTGAAGGTAGGTGATAGCATCTTTCACTGTACTATCCTGTCAACTTCATATATATTTGAAGTTTTCTGCATTGAAAGTCTTAAAACATATTGAATCATACCATGGAGAAATCAATCCCTTTTCAATACTCCTTCAATTCATCTGATTAGTCAAAGAGAAAGTCTCTAATCCTTTGTACAGTCAGATTCAGAGCCTTCAATCAGACAATAATGAAATGATTTGGTTCTCAAGTTATCCTGGCTTATGTTCTGTGGTGATATTAAATTTATATATAATTTACTTAAAAATCATAATATATAATTTATAATATAAAAATTTTAAATAAGCATCTCAGCAGGTATGAATTTTACACACAGTGCTCTCGTATGTGGAAGTTTCATTTTATCTCCCTATGATTGAAATCACATTAGCCTTGGGCTCTGTTTTTTCCTCAGCAACAGAAAGGATGTCAGTTAACCCCAATTTAAAACTCAATCTTTTTGGGGTCAGTACTCTTTTCCTTCTCCCTGGAGTGACTTCTATTCTGGCATCAGGGATGAACTGGGTGCCTGGTCTGCTCTGTTCACCAGGGTGCAATACTGTCTCATTAAGTCTTGGCACTGCCTGGCACCAGGGGCTGAGGCCTATTTCTTGTCCTTCTCACCCATCTTCTGGTTCCTTGGGGCCCAGAGCTCAATCTCAGAACAATACTCCCCTTGAGACCATAGGAACTGTTAGGATATTTTCTACAGCATTGCTAATTGGAATATGGTCTGTGGGTCAGCAACATCCATATCATCTGAAAGTTTGCTGGAAATGCTATGGCCCCAGATCCACTGAATCCAACCCTGCCCTCACATTAAAGTTTAAGAAATGCTGCTTTATAGCACCTGCTAGAATTATCCTGAACCCCCCCTCTATGCCACTCATGAAGTATCAAGCTCCAGTTATGTCTTTCCTTATTCTCCTACTCTCATCTCATTTTATTTCCCTTTGAGAATCCTGCATATTTTGGACTTAATTGCTTAAAATCCACTCTCTTAATATCCTTCTTCCTATTGGACTTCGTTGTTGATTCTTTAAAAATTTCGTTTCCCCTAGAAAGCTCACACTAATCAAAAGCTGTGGCTTTTAGGACTAGCCTGGGAGGTTTAAAATAACCTCAGCTAGTTGATGGCCCTGAGGACAGTGTGGATAAAAAGGTCTTTCTTCCAGGTGAATGGTGGAGGTGTGGACAATGGGAAAGTCCAAGCTAGCATTTCCAAATATTAATGGCTGTATCTATTTTTAAAAAGGAGCCAATTTAAAAAACATTAAGTAATAGTGTTGGAGTGTGCAGATAGTCAAAACTTGGGAAGCTGTCTTAGGCTTCAGGCACATTAAAATCTTCTTTCCAGGGATCCCTGGGTGGCGCAGTGGTTTGGCGCCTGCCTTTGGCCCAGGGCGCGATCCTGGAGACCCAGGATTGAGTCCCACGTTGGGCTCCCGGTGAATGGAGCCTGCTTCTCCCTCTGCCTGTGTCTCTGCCTCTCTCTCTCTCTCTCTCTCTCTCTCTCTCTCTGTGACTATCATAAATAAATAGAAATTTTAAAAAATACAATACAATAAAATAAAATCTTCTTTCCTGGAGTTGCACCCATCTTTACTTTTCCTGAGTCAGTCTTTCTAGAGGGCAGAAGGAAAGGCACAGACAATTGATATATTGAACTTAAAGCTACCAATAATGAGAATAGCCATTCTCATTAAAGAGACAGAAAGCTTAGAGGACAGTGTTTTGGTGTTGAGGGTGGGAAATTCTGGGAGTTCCCCAAATTTGGGACCAAGTCAAATTTATCTTTGCTTCCACAGATACTGCCACAAAGTCTGGCCCATCGTAGCCTCAGTAAATATTTGTGGAATGAGCACCTTAGACTGGGAGAAGCAATTTTTATATTTTTAAGGCTATTTAGATAAATGTGGGGTGTGGCCTGATTCCACTTAACATGGAAAGGCCTAACAGGAATGAGAGGACCAAAAAGTGAAAAATAAAAGAAAGCAAACATTTTAAAATAAAAAATATATGTAAGAATAATCTCAACATGGCAGAGAGTAGGGAGGCCAAAATGAAATCAGTTTGGTTGTTCAGAGGGCCCTCAGGTGAGTTTGGTGTTTCAAAGCCAATATACAAAAGGAGAAATGAAAGGTATGTGATCCAAGTCACATGGAAGAGGAACACTCACCTGAAAGAATAGTGCTGAGAAGACTGATGAGTGTCTGAAGCTTTTGAATAATGCTATAAAGACATTAAGTTGTTTTAAATATCGTATTATAGAAAATATTAAACAATGCTAAAGTAAAAAAAAAAACAATGCTAAAGTAGACAGAGTAATATAATGGACTCCCATGTAACCATGATCCAGCTACAATAATAATCATTTCTACTAGGAGTTACCAAAGGCCAAGTCCAAGCCACTCCCGGTTTTTATAAAGTTGTATTGGAATACAGTTATATTCATTCTTTATATTTTGTCTGTGACTGCTTTAACAATGACAGAATTGAGTAGTGGCAACAAAGACCTTGACCCACAGCCTTGATCTGGCCCTTTATAGAAACAGTTTGCTGATTCCTGATTTATTTCCCTACCTATCAATACCCCCCACTCCCATCCACTTGTCTGCCAAGTCCACTTGTATAATTTTGAAACAAATACTAATCATCATCTCATTTGATTGGGAAATATTTCAGTATGTATTTCTAAACCATAATGCCATTACCACTCTTAAACAGATTCCACAATAATTCCCTAACATCATAAATAGCCTATTAATGTTCAAATTTCCAATTACCTCCAGGTCATAAATATTTTCATCTTTTCTCTTTACAGTTTGTTTGTGTCTGGATCCAAATAAGTTCCACACATTGTGATTGGTTGACATGTCCCTGAAGTCCCTTATACTCTACAGATTTTCCCTGCATTTCTTACTGTGTACCTTTTTTTGCTCCTTGCAATTAATTTTTTTGAAGAAACCAGTTCTGTAGAGATTCCTACAGTCTGGATTCTGCCAACTACATCCTCATGGTAGTGTTTAACAAGTTCCTCTGTCCCTTGTGTTTCCAAAAATTGGTAATTCAATTTAGAGGATTTTTTTTTTTAGGCTATTTAGAGAAAACAAAGATTTTATTTGTTTATTCATGAGAGACACAGAGAGAGGCAGAGACACAAGCAGAGGGAGAAGCAGGCCCCCTGCATGGAGCCTGATGTGGGACTCGATCCCAGGACCCTGGGATCAGGACCTGAGCTGAAGGCAGATGCTCAATCACGGAGCCACCCAGGCATCCCTCAAAGGGGTTTTAAAGCTCTTCAATGAGGTAAGACCAGAGGTAAGCCACTGCTTACAGAAGGTAGTACGAAGACAGGATTATTCACTCATATTTTGCTCTGTTTTTCATCATTTTGAGAAGGGTTTTTAAAAAGTACAAGCAATTAAAACCCAACATAGGGGCGCCTGGGTGGCTCAGTTGGTTAAGCGTCTGCCTTTGGCTCAGGTCATGATCTCAGGGTCCTGGGATTGAGCCCCATGTCCAGCTCCCTGCTTCTTCCTCTCCCTCGACATCTCCTCCTGCTTGTGCTCTCTCTCTCTGTCAAATAAATAAATGAAATCTTTTAAAAAATAAAATAAAACCCAAAATAGTGGGAGCAAATGATAAGGGAGCAAATGATGTGAGCAAGTAGAGGTGTTATAAAAAGTGTTAACTGGAGTCCCCAAATGTAAGCCCTACAGACATGTAGGAAATGTAACTCTAATTCTCTGTACTTTTCTCTAATTAAGCTAATTTTAAGTCCTTATGGCACCAGGTGGTAGAAATTTAACTAATCAGCTGGAACATTCTCCCTATCTGCATAGGCTGACAAGCAAATCCCATTTCAAATCTCAACTTTTGAGTGAAGTCCCCTGGGCCAGGTTAGACATCTCTTCTGTGCTTATTCAGCCCTGGTCCCATAAGCCTGTTTGTTGTTCTGGAACATACCAACATCATGTCAAATCACTTGCTGTTCTCTTTACAGAGAACACTCTTCTCCCGGATCTTTATGGGGCTCACTTCCTCACATCAGTAGGGATTCTCCTCAAAGGTCACCTCCTCAGAGATGGTGTTCCTGGCCTCCCCCTACAAAGGCAGCACGCCAGCGCGCTGTTTTGTTCTCCACAGCACTTTCCACTGTCAGAGGTTATAGCACGTGTTTGTTTACTGGTGTGCTCTCCATGTCCCATGCAGCAACATAAACTCCACGAGAGCAAGAATGTTGTTTTTTTTCATGTTGTATCTCTAGTATGTAGAACAGTGCTTGGCACATAGTTCATGTTTGGTAAATATTTGTTGAATGAATGAATGGTCAGCTTCACACTGGTTTTCCCTCTTCCAAACTTTCTTCTGCATTAACTATTTCTATCTCGTTTTGGTCTGAACTTTATTCCCTTATATAGGGTTTCATTAATCTTCTCCTTAATGAAATTATCAGCTGCTAGAGTACAGAGGCTGGGTTTTACAGTTCCTTACCATCTTCCATAATGGCTGGCACAGGTTGGGGAACATAGTAAGTGCTACATAAATACTTTTTGAATTATAGTGGAAGGATTTAATTTAGTTTATCTTCAAAATGAAGCTTAAAATGTCACATATTGATTAGTTTATCCTTCATATGCAGTAATTTGAATTTTGGGTTTTAAATTCAGGCTTTTTCTAACCCAGAGAAGGTTTAAGGTAAATGTGAGGGGGTGGTGTGCAAATGGGGCCAGGTCTATCCATTTTTCAGGCAGTCATGGGTGAGATGGCCTTTCTGAAAGGTTTGCATGGGCCCCCTGATTTTAAATGTGGCCCAATGTCAGGATGACCATTGAATCCTCCCATGGCTGTGTGCTGCTAGCACAGAGTGACTATCTCTCCAGAGGAGCATCTGGTTGCTAGAGACATCTATGTTTACTGAATCTGATTAGTTCAACACATCCATAAATTAATATCAGCACAAGTTCAAAGTGGGATCCCAAAGTAACTACTAAGATACGCTCTTTTTCAAATGAATTAAAATGTTTGGCTTTGCTGTGTTCTCTTAGAAGTTAAAATATGGTATTTCTACCTTCTCTTGATTTGTTTTTTCTTTCCTGTTCAGTAAACTTTGATTTTCTTTTGCCCTTTCTGTATTCTTTTTTTTTTTTAATTTTTATTTCTTTATGATAGTCACAGAGAGAGAGAGAGAGAGGCAGAGACATAGGCAGAGGAAGAAGCAGGCTCCGTGCACCGGGAGCCCGACGTGGGATTTGATCCCGGGTCTCCAGGATCGTGCCCTGGGCCAAAGGCAGGTGCTAAACCGCTGCGCCACCCAGGGATCCCCTGTATTCTTTTTTTAAAGTTTATTTATTTAGTGTAGGGGGGTAGAGGGAGAGAGAGTCAAGCAGACTCTACACAAAGCACAGTGCCAACACACAGGACTAGATCTCACAACCCTGAGATTACAACCTGAGCCCAAACCAAGAGTCCAATGCTTAAACGACTACACCACCCAGGTTCCCCATTCACTCTCTATAGTCTTAATGCAGTTGAGCTTCACATGACTCTTTCACTTAATAGCTTCATTTCATAGAGGGCTTGGTCAGGGCAGAATATCTCTGTGTACAGCATCTGTGATTGATGCCAGCTCAATTCTGGGAAAATTGTTTTTAGTTACTGCTAGCTCTGAAATGGCCAGAAAAGCATCAATACCTGGTACTTAGTTATTGCACAGACCTCATTACTATTAGTCTGAATTATTTTTTTTTTGTTTCCACTGCATTTATTATTAATATAAAAAAATGTTAAAAAGAAAAAAAATTCATTCTCAGTTCTCTAATGGCTCTCATCCTTCCCTCTTGCCCACACAACTCCTTACCCATTTGCAAAACCAAACCTGTTCACTGCCATTTTCACAGAAAACGACCAGTGCCAGGGATGTAGGGAAGAAGGTTAGAGGAGGGCAATACTACTATCCAGGCTCCACCCAAGGGTAGGCCAGGTGGAGATTCACAGAATTCAGACGAAGGGGCTGGTGGCCTCATAATGACGTACTCTAACTAAAGTGGGCTGGAGAGGAGATAGGATAGCCCATAAGAGGCTTTAGAGGACATCTCATGGGTTTGTGTCAAACCCGGAAAAACTGACACAGGGAGAATGGGGAAATCAGGGAGGCAGTCTTGTGGAAAGTTTCACAATTCTCCCATGTTGGGAGGTGTGGAAAGTCTAGAGGGCATCAAGACTCTCACTCATTTTGGCAGAAAAACTTACTCTAGTGTTGGGAAGTCACAATGATGCGACGGACACTGAGAAAGACTATGTATGAGGTGATGCACAGTTTCACAAAGCACAGTGATCACAGACCAGAGTGGCGTATCCATTGCATACACACACAACTTATTTATTCATTCTACTGATGGTGGACATGTGGGTGGATTCCAGTTTGGGGCTGACTTGGGGTCACCAGGCTTTCCATTGGCCAGGGGGGGGGTGCCCAGAAAGCGGGATGATCCGATGGGACTCCTATCCTCTTCATCTCCCATCTCCTCCCGCTCTGGCAGTGGGGGTTGTTGTGGTGGCGGTGCCTGCTGCTGATTCTGCTTCTTTCGTTTGGGCATCGTGGCTGTGGCAATGGCTGCAGTGGGATTTGGAGGTTAGTGAGGAAGGGCCTATTAGTTTGAATTAATAGGTTCTTAGGTTTTCTCAGTGGGACCTAGGAGGCTGTATCTATTCAACTAAAGAGAAATGAGTGGTTATGAAATAACCTACTGATTTGAGGAGTATCCTCTGTGGCTTCTTGGGACTATACTCTCAGCCATTAGGGATAGCAACACAGAGCACATAATAGATGCTCAATAAATCATCACAGACTCATGAGTGGTGTCCACTGAGGTAGATTTGTTCTTCTGGAGGTACTCTTCACAACTCTGTTATGAGAGGAATCTCACTAGATTCTATTCTCAGTTCTGCTATTTTTCTACCGCTGAACCTTCAGTGTCTTTATCTAAAATACAAGAATACCTGCTCATCTTATGGGATTATTGAGAGGACAAAATGAAAACACAAAGTTGAACATGTTTTGCAAACTATTGGGTGCTACATAGAGTTTATGACACAGTGAGGCAGCAACTTGGCCTTGAGGTGGCCTGAAAACATGTCCCTGATCCACATGCACACTTCAGGGAGTCCAGAGTCCCTTAGAATACAGTGTCTTATCAGCCTAAGAAGACTTGAGATGCTGATGCCTCAGGGGGAAAACCTTCTTGAGGGCTCCACATATCCAGAGTTCCCTTGGGCCAACAGCTGCAGAGCTCTTGAGCAACAGATGGGGTTTTATTGTAAAATTCAGGGTTTCTCTGGGAACCTCTGAAGAGCTCAGGGGTGGGCCCAGGGATGCCTCTAACATGGATAAACCATTTTGTTTTCAATTTAGGAGAAGGTGTGGTGATGCACATATCTTATTTACCATTAAGTGCCAGCTTAATGTCCCCCTTTCCTCTTCACACTCCCATGGTCTCTATTACTTACCTGTCTCAGCATTTACATACCCACATCCCTAACTAAAACAGACACATTTCTTAACTTCTTCTACCAATCAGGAAAAGCAAAGTTAGTCTATAGGACCAAACAACCCCTGAATCTCAGTGGATCACAGCTACCATACCATTTATTTCTCACTCATTGAGTCTGGCCAGTGCAAGATAGTAGGAAGGCTCTGTTTATCTTGATCTCTCCCAGATCCAGCTGACATAGGTGCCATCTCACTCAATACTTCCCTTATAACAAAGGCAGGGCAAAGAGAACATGGCAAACCACATGCTGTATTGTAAAGCTTCTACCCTGAGGCTTCCACACATCACTTCTACACATCACTTCCAGTTATATTGCATTGGACAAAGCAAGTCATATCCTAACTTTAAAGGCATCAGGGATGCATGGCCCTACCATATGCCTGAGAAAAGAATAGAAATATTTTTTAGACATTACAAATCATGACCATGCCTTTTGTGGTGGTGGAATAATGACCCTTCCAAGCTGTTCATGTCCATTCAGGTTCTATTCATGTGTCACCTTGAATTATTATGATTGGCCCTGTGCTTCTCTCCCATCCAGTGTTCTTACACCACTGCTCAGCACTCCATGCTGGCTAAGCTCTGCTCCCTCAGTGTGTCTGTCTTTGCCACATTCTTCTGACCAATTTTGTCTCTTAGATTTCTCCACTTCTCCAGCTCTCTCTCTTTTTTTAAAATTTTTATTTATTTATTTATTTTTAAATTTATTTATGATAGTCACAGAGAGAGAGAGAGAGAGGCAGAGACATAGGCAGAGGGAGAAGCAGGCTCCATGCACCGGGAGCCCGATGTGGGATTCGATCCCGGGTCTCCAGGATCGCGCCCTGGGCCAAAGGCAGGCGCCAAACCGCTGCGCCACCCAGGGATCCCTCTCCAGCTCTCTCTAATAGATTGAGGCTCAGCTCCATTTCCACCTCTTCCATGACTTCCCTGAAGCTTTCCCTAATTGTTCAATACACAACAAACCCTATGAATTCTAAAATTTACTGCTTGCTCTCCGGGCCAGTTTTGGGAGTGGGCATAAAAAGAAAACGGGAACACATTACCACCTGGGCAAATCCCATGTAAAGATTTTTAGCTGGGTAGATCATTGATAAGGAGTCTGGAAAGATTGTTACTGAGGCACAAACCCACTCTGACCCTCAATTAGCACCTTTTCTGTGTGGCCAAAAGGTTTCACAAAATGACAGTGTCCATTGGGAACTAAGACTCCCTGACAAGAATATTACCTCCTTGAAGATGTGTCCTTCTATATAGCAGAACCTGGGCACATAGTAAATGCTTGATCAATATATGATGAATTTATACCGTGTGTAGTTTATATCCTAATGTATCTTCCACAGTGCTTGCTGAATTGACTTAAACAACACTATAAATCCGGGTTATTTCAATAAAAACCAAGCCTGGCACCCCTACAGCACAAGAGCCTTACCCTTACACACCACTTGTCATAAACTTCCAGTTGCCTTCCTTTAAGACACTTGTCTCTTACTAAAAACCCCAAACAAATACTTCTACCAGAACTTGTTCAGCTCTGCCAGACAGGTAATTGCTTCTACTATTGCTAGGTCATGTCTCTGCGGAAGCGCCCATCACTTGGGATTATTAATCTGTTTATTTCAGTTTTATTGGCTAAGCTCTGAGCTCCTAGAACTTGGCTGTCTTATTCACCTTTACCCAAACCAAATGATCATTCACATAGGGGTAGTTAATGAAAATGACGGGTGGCACACGTTTCCGGCCCAGATGGGCCCAGGACGATTTGTACTGTATTTGTGAGGCACATTTAAAAATGCTACATGTGGGATCCCTGAGTGGCGCAGCGGTTTGGCGCCTGCCTTTGGCCCAGGGCGCGATCCTGGAGACCCGGGATCAAATCCCACGTCGGGCATCCAGTGCATGGAGCCTGCTTCTCCCTCTGCCTGTGTCTCTGCCTCTCTCTGTCTCTGTGTGACTATCATAAATAAATACAAAAAAAAAATTTAAAAAAAATGCTACATGTTAGGGGCACCTGGCTGGCTCAGTGGTTCGGCGCCTGCCTTTGGCTCAGGTCGTGATCCGGGGTCCCGGGATCGAGTCCCACACTGGGCTCCCTGCGAGCGGAGCCTGCCTCTCCCTCTGCCTGGGTCTCTGCCTCTCTCTCTCTCTTTGGTGAATAAATAAAATCTATAAAATCTATCTCTCCCTCTCTCTCTCCATATTAAATATCTTTGTATTCTCTAATAAGTCATACAACTCTGTATATCAGTAAGATTAATATCTCCAATTTACTAAAGAAACCGACTCAGAAGGTCAAGTTTTAGTTCAAGATATTACAGGAAAAAGCTAACACACTCGTGAACTTCAGCTGTGAAAGCCGGGAGGCGCGCCAGAGGCCTTTTGGACTCTTCAGGCCACCGTCGCTGGGTCCTCTCTGCCGCTTGTCCTTCTGCGCCTGCGCACTGCTCGGACGCCGTCCATTTCTGTTAGGAAGGACGTTAGGTTTGAGGTAGGTGTGAAGGTGAGTCGTGTTGCTTCGTGTCCCACGTCAGGGTCCATGTAGCTGCTGCGTCTTGTTGCCTGCTCTCGCTCTGTCTTGGAGTTGAGTTGTGCCCGCATCTGCGGTCGGGCCGCCTCGAACCTCTCCAGGGGTCGACCCCTGCACGCCCCGCCGCGGCTTGCGGAGGCCAACGGCCCGGCCGGGGGGCTGCAGGGGCGTGGAGGAAGCGGCAGGGACTGAGCGGCGGCCGGCGGGGGCCTGGGCTCCGCAGCGTACTTTCCCCCATCCAGCGTGACCTTGGTTGGGTCATTTGACTCGTCTGGCCCCAGGGTTTTCACTTTCTCCCGCAGCCGGTCGCATCCTAAGGGGCAGCGTAGGGGAAGGAGCAGTGTGTGCGCGCGGTCCGTGCCGTGTGGTGACGTCGCTGATTCGACTGGGGAAGCTGGAAAAGGGTCTGTGCCTCGGGGAGGGGGAGGTGGGCGTCTTGCAGCCTCCCAGCGCGCCACCCGGCCCAGGCGGCCGAGGGTCTGCGGGGCCGCGCCTCGGTCCGGTCACGAGGTGGAGGCCCCTGCTGGGCTCCTGCCTGAGTTAAAACAGCTTATCCCGTAACCTTGGAAAAATTACACGTCATCTCCGTGTGCCCAAGTTTTCTCGTCAATGAAATGGGAACAATGAGCCGATAGTGAATTCGTAGAAGAGTAACATGGCTGTAAATCCGTTTGCACTTGTCAGTCCAGAGCCACCGCTTATCTTAACTGTGGTTGGGAGATACTGGTTTTCTAATTTTTGCTCCCCGGCTACTATTACTTATTGCAGTGACCTTGCTTATTTAGGGTAGTCATTCAGCCTGCTGGAGGGAAAAAACACAAAACCCTGAAGCAGGCTAAGCCTTTAAACACCTCAGGCTTTGTGGGAGGAGTCATGCCTGTGCCCCTCTGAAGTGCATTGTGTCTTAAGAGTTCTGCAGATATCTGACTGTGTTCTCAGTTGTTTTTATTATTTTACTATCAAGGAGAAGAACTACCATGACTTCAAGTGCTTTAACGAAACCTCAGATGCGAGGCCTTCTGGCCAAGCGTCTGCGATTTCATATCGTTGGAGCCTTCGCTGTATCCCTGGGGGTTGCAGCTTTTTATAAGGTATGTATGTTTGATTTTTTACTTTGGTCCATTTTTGGTTCAAAAATGTGTGTTTTAAATATGAAAATGTATTTTCATAAGTAGCCCTGAGTCTTTGAAAGAAGCTCCCTCTTTAATGTGCTCCCTTCTCCTTCCTCCGCTAGCTAGCTCCGAGTCAGGAAAATACCTCCTATTCCCTAGATAGCTTGTCCTCCATTTCTAAAAGCAGCTGTATTAATTTGCTAGGTCTGCCAAAGTACAACAAACTGGGTGGCTTAAACAACTTTTATTTATTGTTCTGGAGGCTAGAAATCCAAGATCAATGTGGCTGCAAGGTTGATTTCTCTTGAAGCCTCTCCTTGGCTTGTAGATGGGTTTCCCCCCCTTGTCTTCACATTGGTCTCTGTGCTAACATGTTTTTTTTTTTAAATCTCCTGGTGTAAAGATGCTAAGCATATTAGATTAGAACTCACCGTACAAATTTCATTTTAATTTGCCTCTTTAAAGACCTATCTCCAAATACTGTTAAATTCTGAGGTGCTAGGGGTTTAAGACTTTAGCACATGAATTTTGGAAAACAAATCAGTCCATAACAAAAGGATATAATTTTACCAAAGCAGAGGGATGAGGAAGGCAGTGTTTGGCAGCTTGAAGCATTTGTTGCCACAGAACTGCATTTTAATGCTGTACCTTTTGTGGATTCTAACACATGACCTTTGGTGTTTGATGTTTTTAAGATTTTATTTATTTATTCATGAGAGACAGAGAGAGAGAGAGAGAGAGGCAGAGAAGAAGCAGGCTCCATGCAGGGAGCCTGACATGGGACTCAATCCCGGATCTCCAGGCGCTAAACCGCTCAGCCACCCGGCTGCCCCCTTTGGTGGTTTTTTAATAAATGTTTTGTATTATGGTAAAATACACATAAAATTTAGCCATTTTTAAGTGTACACTTCGGTGGTATTAAATACATTTATAATGTTGTGTGGCCATCACCACAGTCCATCTCCATAACTCTTTCATCTTGTAAAACCTGAAACTATATCCATTAAACAACAAACCCATCTCTTTTCTACTCCCAGTCCATAAAACTAATATTTCAGTATCTTACTTTGACTACTCTAGGTACCTCATATAAATGGAATCCTACATTATTTTGTCTTTTTGTAACTGGCTTATTTCGGTTAGCATAATGACCCCAGGGTTCATCCATGTAGTAGTGTATGTCAGAATTTCCTTCCTTTTTAAGACTGAATAATATTCCATTGTATGTCTGTACTACATTTTGCTTATTAACTCACCTTTGATGGACACTTAGGTTGCTTCCATGTTTTAGCTATTGTAATGCTCCTATGAACATGGGTTAATTTTTTCAGTATATATTCAGAGGTGGAATGATAGATCATATGGTAATTCTATGTTTAACTTTTCAAGCAACCACCATACTGTTTTCTGTAGTACTGTCATACATTTTATATCCAATTTTGCTGAATTTATTTATTGATTCTAACAGGTTTTTTCTGGGTGGAATATTTAGGGTTTTCTCTACATATATCATCTATAAACAGATGATTTTGCTTCTTCCTTTCCCATTTAAATGCCTTTTATTTCTCTTTCTTGCAAAACTGCTCTGGCTAGAACTGTGTTGAATGGAAGTGACAAAAGTGGACATCCCATGGATTATGTTGAGATAGTTTCATTCTATTCTTAGAGTGTTTTTATCATGACAGGATATTGAATTTGTCAAGTGCTTTTTCTGCATTGAGATTATTGTGGTTTTTATTTTCACTTATTCTGTTAATGTATATTATATTGATGGATTTCTTTATGTTGAACCATTGTGTATTGAACCATCCATGCATTCCAGGAATATACCTCCCTTGGTAATGGTGTACAGTCCTTTTAATATGCTGCTGAATTCAATTTGCTAGTTTTTGTTAAAGATTTTGTGTGTCAGTGTTCATAGGGAATATTGGTCTGTAGTTTTCTTGTAGTATTTGTCTAGCTTTGGTATCAGGGTAATGCTGGCCTCATAAAATGAGTTAGTGTTTCCACTTCAGTTGCTTGGAAAGATTTCAGAAGGATTGATAATTTTTTGTAGGATTGACCAGTGAAATAATCAGATCCAGGGCTTTTCTTTATTAGGAATTATTTTGATTACTGGTTCAATGTCCTTACTAGTTATAGCTCAGATTTTCTCTTTCTTTGTGATTTAGTCTTGGTAGGTTTTGTGTTTGTGGGAATTTATCCATTTCCTCTAAGTTATCCAGTCTGTTGGTATATAGTTGTTATACTACCCTCTTAGAATCTGTAGTAATGTCTCCACTTTCATTCCTGATTTTAGTAATTTAAATCTTTTCCCCTTGCTTCTTAGCCCATCTTGCTAAAGGGCTGTTAATTATGTTGATGTTTTTGAAGAACCAGTTTTTGGCCTTGTTGATTTCTTTCTTTTATTTTCCCCCTAGTCTCTGTTTTGTTGATCTCTGCTCTATCTAATCTTTTTTTTTTTTTTTTTTTTTTTTTTAAGATTTATTTATTTATTCATTCAGAGAGAGCGAAGAGAGAGGCAGAGACACAGGCAGAGGGAGAAGCAGGCTCCATGCAGGGAGCCCGATGTGGGACTCGATCCCGGGTCTCCGGGATCACACCCTGGGCTGCAGGCGGCGCTGAACCGCTGCGCCACCAGGGCTGCCCTGCTCTATCTAATCTTTATGGTTTCCTTCCTTCTAGCTTTTGGTTTATTTTGTTCTTTTTCTGGTTTCTTAAGTTGTAATGTTAGGTTGTTGATTTGAGATCTCTCTCTCTTTTTTAAGATTTTAGTTATTAGAGAGAGAGAGAGAGAGAGGCAGAGGCATATGCAGAGGTGAAGCAGGCTTCCAGTTGGAGAGCCCAATGCAGGACTCTATTCCAGGACCCAGGATCAGGAACTGAGCCAAAGGCAGATGCTTAACCACTGAGCCACCTAGGTGCCCCTCTCTTGTTTTTTTGTTTTGTTTTGTTTTAAAGATTTTTATTTCTTTATTCATGAGAGACACAGAGAGAGAGAGACAGAGAGAGACAGACACAGGCAGAGGGGGAAGCAGGCTCCATGCAGGGGACCCGATGTGGGACTCGATCCCGGGTCTCCAGGATCACGCCCTGGGTGGAAGGCGGCGCTAAACCGCTAAACCACCCAGCCTGTCCCCCTCTCTCGTTTTTTAATGTATGTATTTATACTTAAAAATTCCCCCCCTTAGCACTGCTTTCACTGAATCCTGTAAGTTTTGGTGTGTCCTGTTTTTTCATTTGTCTCTAAATATTTTCTAATTTCATTCCTAATTTCTCTTTGATTCATTGGTTGTTTAAAAGTTTGTTGCTTAATCTCCATAGTTTTGTGAATTTGGTAGTTTTCCTTTTGTTATTGATTTCTAATCTCATGCCATTATGATCAGAGAACATACTTTGTAAAAAAAAAAAACATACTTTGTATGATATCTGCCTTTACATCTGTTGAAATTTAATTTATGGCCTAATATGTGGTCTGTCCTGGAAAATATCCCATGTGCAATTGAGAAGCATGTGTATTCTGGGGGCATCTGGGTGGTTCAGTTGGTTAAGCTTCTGCCTTCAGCTTAGGTCATGATCCCAGAGTTCTGGGATCTAGGCCGCTCCGGACTCTCTGCTCAGCAGGGGAGTCTGTTTCTCCTTCTCCCTCCTCCTGCTATGCATGTAAGTGCTCTCTCTTGTGCATGTGCTCTCTTTCTCTCTCTCTCTCTCTCTCAGTAAATAAATAAATCACTGTTTAAAAAAAAAATGTGTATTCTGTTGTTGGGGTGGAATGCTCTTTGTATATGTGTTAGAACTGATTGGTTTAATGAGTTAAGTCCTCTATTTCCTTACTTAAGTCTGGTCTGGTTTTATTTGTTACTGAGATTGTAGTATTGAAGTCTTCAGCTGTAGAACTATTTTTCTCTTCAATTCTGTCAGTTTTTGATTTATATATTTTGCTGGTGTTACTGCTGAGTAAATTTTTCTAAGTGTTATAAGGTCGTATCCTATTGAAGCTTTTATGATTATATAAAATCCTTCTTTGTCTCCTGTAATCTTTTTTTGATTTAAAGTCTGTTTTGTCTGCTATTAGTAAAGGTCTCTTGCTCCTTTGGTTACTGTTTGCATAGAACATCTTTTTTCCACTCTTTCCCTTTCAATCTGTTTTTGTCTTTGGATCTGGAATGAGTGTTGCAGACAGCATATATAGTTGGGTCATTCTTTAGTCCATTCTATAATCTGTGGGGATTGTATGTATAGATACCTTTGGCTCCCAAAAGGAGAAAAAAAGAAGGAAGGGGAAAAAGATTCCCTATTCTTTTAAGTCCCCTGGAAGTAGCTCACCTGGTGAAAAAGAACTTGAAACAGTAGGAGTGCCAAAAACAGTGGCTACCAGCCTGTTTGCGCCTCTGTGAACAAAAACAATCTACTATCAGAGTACAGATCCCTGGTATATGGAGGAGAGGGTCCTTCTTGCCCATCTTCATTCCAGAAAAGCTATGTGTAAGCTGCTCCAGGAACACATGCACAGCTGCCTGCCTTGGGCCTGGGGGAAATGGGTAGCTGTTAGGTTGCTAAAAGCTGAAAGTGAATGAAATTAACTTGACCACAATTTACAGTTTAAGCCTTCCTCTGGAAATTGCATTCTTTCAGGAGATCCAAAGTTTCACAGATTGTGCTAATACAGTTGTTGTGAAGGCGGGGAGAGATTCCTGGTGTTCCTATGCCACCTTTTCCCCAGAATACTCCTATGTGCTTTGTGTTTCTCAAAGTCTCCATGCTATATTTACAACTTTTCTCTATAAAAGTGTTTATGATCATACATGTTATTTATGTCATAATGGCCTATGAGGGAATTAGAGCCTTCCAGTGCTTTGTATTTAATTTTTTTGGTTTAGTTCTTATTTTTTTAGTAGACTGAGACTCATTAGGGCATGGCGCCTTTTTTGTTTGCAGGGGCACCCCATCGTCAGTTGCCTGACAAATAGATGCTTAAAAGTATCTGTTGAATAAAATGTAGTGTCTGAAATTGAGTACAGTGGTGCTCAATGCTATAGAGCTATAGAGTCTATAGGTCTATAGAGTCCAGGTGCTTTGAAGTATACTAAGTGTATATACATCTAAATTTGTGTCTTTAAGGAAGTTAGAGTCAAATTAGGGGAGGTAAGAAAATAATTATTGCAAGATAGAATATAAACGAAAGGACATTTCATTTCTCAGAGCTGTTTCTAGAACAGCTTATACACAGTTTGAAAGAATAGAGATGGGCAAGGAGGACTCTGTCCTCCATGTAATAGGTGAACTGTACAATCAGCAATAGTTGATTGCCGCTTTTGTGTGTTTCTTTCAGTGGGTGAGGGGTATTGTGAGTCATAGCTCTTTGATAGAGAAGGTAGAATTTGTGCCTTGGAAGTTAGAGTGAATTTGAAGTGCTAAGAGGAGGGAAAACAACTTGAGCAAAAGCACTAAGGGGTCTGTGCTGTAGGACCCTTTGAGGAGACAGGCATAAATAAACCCTTTACTTGTTCTTTGAGATCTTTGCTACCTGGCATGTAGTGGGTATGAAATAAATGTTTGTGGGAAAAGGATGGATGGATGAGTAAATGAAGTGGGAGTAAGAGAAATTTGGGGAACTCATTTCTTCACTCTGGTTGTCCTCATTGTCTCTGTCAAACATCAGATCAGGCCTTTGTAACTTGTGTACATTCTTGCCACATTTAACTTCAGCTTCTAGAATAGCTTTGTTTATGGTATGGAGTCCTGCATGCCCAGTGTGCAGTGGCTTTCAAACTTTTTACTTACAGTAAGAAATACATTAACGACTGGTTGCAATCTTCTGAATTGGTTTCATCACTTATTAAAGGGTCATGGGTGATTTGCTGAAACTTAGTTTTGATTTTAAGATACTTCCTCATTAGCCCCTTTTGCCTTTCTCTTTTTGCCTTCCCATTGTCTTCCCAGCAGTCCAATATACTCAGCCCTCCAGCCCTTCATAACTATTTGCTGTTACAAAATTCTGCTTTCTCCCATGGGTTTGTACACAGCAGGAATGTCTTTCATCTCCTTGTGTGGCAAGTTCCAGTTTATCCTCAAGGCCCACTCAAATGTTTCCTTTTTGGAGTTGCAGCCTATTCCTCCAGATGGGTTGGTTGTGCTTTGCTAGGTTCTTAATCACTTTGTACCAGACTGTACAGTATTGGGCACATTGTATTTTAAGTAATACTTGCTTCAGGGTGTGTCTCTTCTACTAAATTAGGCGCTAGGACCATGCCAGACCCATAGTCTGTTCTGAATGAAAAGGTTTAAAATTTGCTTGGTAGATTAGTCAGTGTTTCTGTATAGTTCATTAGTGTTTCGAAGAAAGGTTCGAAGGATCGAAGGAAGGTTCCCAAAGCACGGAGGAATCCAGATTCTTCCTAAAGAATACAGCAGGTGTAAACTTGGTTTTTTTTTTTTTTTTTTAATAAAGGTTTTATTTATTTATTCATGAGAGACACAGAGAGAGAGGCAGAGAGACAGGCAGACGGAGAAGCGGGCTCCATGCAGGGAGCTCGACGTGGGACTGGATCCTGGGTATCCTGGGTCTCCTGGGTCTCCAGGATCACTCCCCGGGCTGAAGGCGGCACTAAACCATTAAGCCATCGAGGCTGCCCTAAACTTGGTTCTCTTAGTAGATGCTCACTTCTTCATTTCCCCTATCCAGTTAGTACTGAGTGCTTTGAAAGATTTGACCTTTATTTTGTTCTTAGTTTTGATTGATTTTCACAATTTTCATCAGTTTCTGTGCTTTTTTTAAATGAAGTTACCATCCATTAAGTCATTTTTGATTAAGTGAATCTGCTAAGCCTAAATTCATTAATATAGGTTAGATTTTGAGGCAATGACCAGTGATTATCCTGAATGGATTTTTCCCATATGTAGAGCAATTACTGTTATGCAAATTAGGCTTGTCCTAAATCTTCAGGTATTTGCTTATCCAGATAGGCCTTATATAGATTTTATGGGTTTCAACCAACTTATGGTGTAGTGGATCTAAATTGATAGCTTATATTCTTTTTGTTGCCCAAGTCCAGATTTTTCAGACTTAAAAGAAAAAAGTCTATTTAAAATGTAACAGAAAACAATTTAGGTGGGGTTCTTTTTTTTTTTTTTTAATTTTTATTTATTTATGATAGTCACAGAGAGAGAGAGAGGCAGAGACTTAGGCAGAGGGAGAAGCAGGCTCCATGCACCGGGAGCCCGATGTGGGATTCGATCCAGGGTCTCCAGGATCGCGCCCTGGGCCAAAGGCAGGCGCCAAACCGCTGCGCCACCCAGGGATCACCTTTAGGTGGGGTTCTAACATTCATTTGCTTTTATTTTTGGGTTCACTGAGTCTTTTACTTTATTTTTGCTACTTTATTAGTTTACCATATTATTAAAAGGGAAAAAAATATTTTTTTAACATGAAATCCCCAGTTGCCTTCTGGGTAATGGGCTGGCCTCAATTCAGAGGATTACATTAGGGTTCCTGCCTCTTGGTCTTACTGAAGAAGTTGAGAATTTAGATAGGAGGTGAGGTAGTAAAACTGGTCAAGTAAAGTCTCTTACTGTATAAGTACCAGGTGTCATTCTTGTATTTTTGCATTACCCTAATGGAGGTAGATGGGCACATGAAGAATTTTTTACTGGTTTAATATGCAGGATGGAATTTGATTTTGGATTATAACCTGTACACTGAAATCTACCAGGTAGTGTTTTGTGGAAAATACAACCTTTGCCAAGTGATAGACCTGGGTTTGAATCCTGGTTGAACCACCTACCACCTAGTGCTTCTTCCTAGACCTTAATCAGGTCAGTTAAATTCTGAGTCCCCTTTCCTGGTGTGCGAAACAGGTCAATGTGTATTCTAAGGGCTTAAATGATGTTGAGGTGTAAATCACCCAGAACTGTTCTTGCCAGATAGAAAACTCCCTGTGTCTTTCAGAGGCAGTTGGGTACTGAATTGATCTCACTCCTTTGAAGTTAATATACTTCCAATTGAGCCAGAATATTTTAATTTTAGCATGTCTCAGCTGTGGAATATTTAGGTTTTGCTGGAGGGAAGGCTGTCTGTCCTTTGCCTAAAACCTTTTAGCTTTCTAGGTATCTTCCTTTGGCTTTTACCATTCTGCACACCCATACCCAGCAAAAGGAATAATCTGTCCCCAGGCAAGGAAGGCTCTTCTTGCTGAGTAGTTTCCAAGAGGCTGCTTTTTCTTCCCTTGCATCTGTGTCAGTGCCTCCAACCTTTGTCTTAGGAAATACAGAGTTCCAAGTTAAAGGTGAACATAAATACTATGATTTATGTTGTTTTGGGATATTATTTCTAATGGTTAAAAAATAAGCCCTAATGGGATGTGTTATTTTTTAGTTTGCTGTGGCTGAACCAAGAAAGAAGGCATATGCAGATTTCTACAGAAATTATGATTCCATGAAAGATTTTGAGGAGATGAAGAAGGCTGGTATCTTTCAGAGTGCAAAGTGAATTTGGAATATAAAGGTAATGTGGCTGTTTAAAAAATTGTTTTTAATTGTAAAATACAGATTGTTAAGTATATTCACGTTATTGTACAACCAATCTCCAGAACTCTTTTTATCTTCCAAAACTATCCATTGAATTGTTCTCCATTCTCCTCCATGCCCTGGCAACCACCATTCTTAGTGTCTCTGAATTTGATTACTTGTAAGTACTTCATTTAAGTGAAATCAAATAGTATTTGAATGGCTATAGTATTTGGCTAATTTTATTTAATATAATGTCCTCAGAATTTATCCATTACAGTATGTGTCAGAATTTCCTTCTTCTTTAAGGCTAAGTAACATTTTGTGGTGTACGTATACCACATTTTGCTTATTCATTCACCTTTGGTGGACATTTGGATTGCTTCCACCTTTTGACTATTGTAAATAATGTTGCTATGTTAGGGGTGCCTGGATGGCTCGGTTGGTTAAGCATTTGACTCTTGATTTTGGCTTAGGTCATGATCTCAGGGTTGTGAGATTGAGCGGGGTATGAAGCCTGCCTCTGCCCCTCCCCCCCAAAGAAGTTGCTATGATATGTGTAAATATCTCTTTTAAAACCTCTTCTTTTAATACTTTTGAGTATGTACCCAGAAGTGGAATGGCTTGGATCATATAGTAATTATCAACGTTGAAAGGAAACACTATACTGTTTAACATAGTGGCTGCACCATTTTACAGTTTTACTACTTGTTTGTCAATACTTACGTTTTTTTCATAGTACCCACCTAATAGGTGTGAGGTGGTACTGGATTTTGATTTGTATTTCCTAATGGTTAAGGTTGTGGATCATCTTTCCTCATGCTTGCCGACCATTTATTACCCTCTTTGGAGAAATGTCTAATCAAATTCTTCACCCATTTTAATCGGATTGGGGTTTTTTCGTTATTGAGTTGTTCTTCAAACTTCTTATCAGATATGATTTACAAATATTTTCTCCCATTTTGTATCACTCTGTTGATTGTATCTTTTGCACAGACATTTAAAATTTTGATGGAGTCTAATTTATGTAATTTCTGTTGTTACCTGTGTTTTTGGTACCCTATCCAAGAAATCATTGCCAAATCCAATGTCATGAAGGTTCTCTTAAGTTTTCTTGTAAGTTTTTATAGTTTTAGCTCTCCCCTTTAGGTGTTTGATCCATTTGTGTTAATTTTTGGATATGAAGTAAGAAAAGGATACTTCTCCTTTTTTCGTGAATATCAAGTTTCCCAGCAGTATTTGTTGAAAACCTTGTCCTTTCTCCAGTGGATGGTCTTGGCACCTTTGTTGGTAATTTTTTGACTGGATATGTGAGTGTTTATTTGGACTGTTCTTTGCATTGGTTTATATTTCTGCTTTTATATCATACCACACTATTTTGATTACTGTGGCTTTATAGTAAGTTTTGGAATTAGGAAGTGTTAGTCCTTCAACTTTTTTTTTCAAGACTGTTTAGGCTATTCAGGGTCCCTTGATAGTTTATATGAATTTTAGGATGGATTTTTCTACCTCTGCAAAAATGCTGTTGGAATTTTGATAGGGATTGCATTGCTATATATATATATAGCTCACTTTGGGTGATATGGACATCTTAGCAATTACAAGTATTCCATGAACACGAGATTTCCATTTGTTTGTGTGTCTTTAATTTTTTTCAGCCGTGTTTTGTAGTTTCAATATATAGGTCTTTTGCATTCTTGGTTAAATATTCCTATGTATTTTGTTCTTTTTGATGCTATCATACTTGGAACTGTTTTCTTATTTTTTTTTCTGATTATTCATTGTTAGTGGATAGAAACACAACTGGCTTTTTGTGTTGATTTTGTATCTTGTAATTTTGCTCAGTTAGTTTATTCTAACAGATTTTTTTGAGAGAGTGTGCACAAGCTGAGGGAAGGGAGGGAGGAGGAGAGAGAGAATCTTAAGCAGGCCCCATGCTCAGCACAGAGCCTGACCCAGGGCTCGATCTCACAACCCTGAGATTATGACCTGAGACAAAATCAAAGGTGAGACACTTAAGCAACTGAGCCACCCACGCACCCCTATCCTAACAATTTTTTGGTGGAATCTTTATTGTTTTTTACGTGTAGGGTTTTTCATATAAGACCAGGTCACCTGCAAACAGAGATAATCTTACATTTTCTTTCCCAATTTGTATGTCTTATTTCTCTTGCTTAATTGTTCTGGCTTGGACTTCCAGTTCTTTATTGAATAGAAGTGGTAAGAGTGGAACATCCTTATCTTTTTCTTGATCTTAGAGAAAAAGCTTCTAGGCTTTGACCAGTGAGTATGTTCTTAGCTGTGGACTTTTCATATATGGCTTTTATTATGTTGCTATGTTTTGCATCTGTTTCTAATTTAATATTTTTTTCTCCCTCTATTGTACTTTTCATTTCCATGACTTATTTTATTACTGGAAGTTTGTAACTCTTAAAACTTTTCACCTCTTTTACCCATCCTCCCCTCCTCTTCCCTTCTGCACCCAGTTCTCTGTATTTATGAGTCTGTTTCCTGACTTGCTTCACTTAGCATAACATCCTATAGATTTATCCATGTTTTGGCAAATGGCAAGATCTCATTATTTTTTATGGCTGTGTAATATTTCAGTGTGTGCATGTGCGCATATGTATGTGTATCCAGTAGTGGAATTAATTGGGTTGTATGGTAATTTTATCTTTAACTTTGAGGAACCTTTGTACTGTTTTCCACAGTGGTTGCACCAGTTTACATTCCCACCAACAGTGCATCAGGGTTCTCTTTTCTCCATATCCTCACTAACACTTGTTATCTGTTTTTTTTTTCTTTTCCTATTTTTGATACTAGCATTCTGACTGGTTTGAGGTGATGTCTCATTCTGGTTTTGATTTGCATTTCCCTAATGATTAATGATACTGAACATCTTTTCATGTGTCTGTTGGCCATGTATGTTGTTGAGTTCTTTACATTCTTTACATTTAAGATAGTTACTTGATAAGGAAAGATTTAATTTGTCATTTTGTTGCTGTGTATCCTTCATATCCTCTCTTAATACCTTTTGTTTAATTTTTTTATAGTGACATGTTTTGATCCCCTTTTCATTTCCTTTTGTATGTATTCTTTGGATATTTTCTTTGTGGTTACCTTTGGTATTGCATAGGATATGAAAAAATTACAACAGTCTACTTCAGAATGTGATATTTTCAATCACAAAACTATCACTCTTTAATAGCTCTGCTCCCCTGCTTTATTGTCACAAATTATATGTAGTGTACCCATTAACATAGTTTTTAAAATTATTTTTGTGTTTTAAATCCTACAAAATTAAAAATGGAGTTATGAAACAATTCTAGTAATGCTGGTTTATATTTGTCCATATATTTGCCTTTATCAGAGAACTTTATATTTTCACATGGCTTTGAGTTAATGTTTGGTGTACTTTTGTTTCAGTTTGAAGAACTCCCATTGCAAGTCTAGTGGCGAGGAACTCCTGATCTTTAGCTTTTGTTTATCTTTCTTTGTCATTTTTGAAGGTCAGTTTTGCTAGATGCTGTATTTTTGGTTGTTTTTTTGTGACCACTTTAGATATATCATCTGACAGCATTCCTACGTGCAAGGTTTCTGCTGAAAAGTCCCCATATAGTCTTACGGAGGTGACGTAGGTGATCACATAAAATTTCTTGCTGCTTTCAAGATCCACTGTCTTTGTTTTTTTGTTTGTTTTTTAAGATTTTACTTATTCATGAGCGAGAGAGAGAGAGAGAGAGAGAGAGAGAGAGAGGCAGAGACATAGGCAGAGGGAGATACAGGCTCCCTCTGGGGAGCCTGATGTGTGGGACACGATCCCAGGATCCCCAGATCCCTCCCTGAGCTGAAGGCCCATGCTCAACCAAGGCATTCCTGTCTTTGGTTCTTGACAGAGTGGTTGTATCTTGGTATGGGTCTCTTTGATTTTATTCTACTTCCAGGTAACTTCTTGTATTTGCATTTGTATATTCACTTCTTTCCTCAAATTTAAGAACTTTTCAGCTATTATTTCTTCAAATAAGCCTTCTGCTCTTTGCTTTTCTGGGATTTCCATAAGTATGTATGTGTCTTTCTGATGATGTCCCATAGGTCTCTTAAGTCCTGTTGTTCATTCTTTTTTCTTTTTGCTTCTCAGACTCAATAATTCAAATGAACTGTTCCAAGTTTGCTGATTCTTTTGTGTGAGTCTGCTGTTGAACCCCTCTAGAGATTTATTTTTTCAGTTCAGTTACTTTATTTTTCTGCACCATAGTTTTGATTTTGATTTTTTTTTTAAGTTTTTGCGTATTTTCCTGATTTCATTTAGTTGTCCAAGTTCTCTTTTGGCTCATTGAATATTTAAGGCTGTTGTTTTAAAGTCTTTGTTTAGTTAGAGGCTTGTGTCTCTTCAGTGTGAGTTTTTGGAAATTTTGTTGCTTTGAGTGGACCATATTTTCCTTTTTCTTTGTATGGCTTTTGCTGTAGTTAGGGCATTTGAATAACAGCCACCCCTCCCCTTTGTGGATTACCTCCTTGCAGGGGAAGATCTTCACTAAAGGCTCAGGATTATCTGAAACTTCTTCTGGAGATACTTCTTTTCCCTGTGTGCATTTGTTCCAGTTCTTGTGTATACTTTATTCCTTTTAAGTGTTAATTTCTAAGAGTCTCATCCCTGCTTCCTCTAGGAGCATTCACTGTTCCTTGCATTCCTCTGCCCACAGTCTTGCCCATAGGTACCTGTGAGTCTGCAGGCCCTCTGTAGCTCTTGTGTCATGGGACCCCCACTGCTTTCAGCCGCTTGCACTCTGATATCTCAAGTATGCCATTCCAGAGATAGGCAAGATAGAAAATGGTCCTTTGGGAAGATCTCAAACAGGTCAGAATGTTGCAAGCAATTTTTATTTTTTACTTTCTATCCTGAGAGAGGAGCCAGGAATTGGTCAGTTTCCTCTGGACCACACTGTGCTGCACCAAGGAGGGGGGGTGAGGCAAGAGTGAGCAAGAATTCCATGAAATTTCTTGCCCTTTTGTGTTTTTGTTTTATTAGTGTTTGGTTGCTACAGCTCCTTAACTGGTTTCTAGAGTTCTCACAACTCTTGCTTTTTATATTCAGAATCCTTTCAAATGTTCTGCTATTGCTTGCTAGATGGGCATTAGGAAACTCTTTTAGAAGTAGAGTTTTTTACTCCTTTTATAGTTTATTCAGGCTTAAGGAGAAAATCAATTAGAACAATTTAAGATTCTATCCACCACTCCTGAGTTTGATGTGACAAGGGGAATGTCAGTCTGCTTTTCAGGCAGAATGTACCAGAATAAGCATTCCAGCTGTAGTGTTCATGGTGCGTGTGTGAGTACGAATGATCTTTCCTGGGTGTATGAGACTTGCTGCAGTGGATTCTAGTTTTTTAAAAGACTCAAGGATAATTTTGAATATAAGTAACTTTTGCCTAACAGAAGATTAAATTCTATAATGTTCATTTCTGTAGTTGTTTATCTTAAAGGAAATAATCTGAAATGCACATAGATGCATGAACGAAGTATCTACTGCATTATTTAGAAAAAAGTAGGAAGAACTTTGTTTCCAGTGGTTGGAAAATTAATATAGAATCATGACTGTTTCATACCACAGATTATTACATTATGTCCATTAGAAATGATATTCAAAGTAACATGACATTATTATATAAATAGAAAATGTGTATAAAGGGTGGTTTGTGTTTAATAAAAATTGCACAGAAAAAAAGACTGAAGGTAAAAAAAAATCAAAATATTAATGGCCTGTATGGAATCTTAACATTGCTGCTTTCTTATAACTTTGACATTTTCACAATTTCCACAGTGGGTATGTGCATTTCATAATCAGATGTTAACAGGCTAATGTGTAGTATTTGTTAGGTTACCTTTTTTTTTTTTTTTAAATAAATAGTGTTTAAAAATCAGTAAGAAAAACAGATTTGGAGATAGGAATAGACATACTATTTAGAACAGATGAGCTGCTGCTTTTAAGAACAGTATGGAGGTATGAGAAGGGAATGGAGGAGAATGGATTTGAGAGGGAAGAATAGGCAAAATTTGGTCTGAAAAACAATAAATCAGAGTAAGGTGTAATATGCCCAGAACTGGTCAGGATGGTCAGAGACCTTGGCAGAGAATGGACCTGGAGCTCAGGTAGCCTGAAATGGTCTGACTAGGCTCCACTAGTAGGAGTAGACCTCATGTGATTTTAAGCATGGTGAGGTATTAAGAGAGAATGCTTGTTATTAACTTAAGCCACTGTGTTTTTTTCCACAGAATTTCTTTGGGTTGTGTTTCATTGAAGCTTGACTGTCCTGTGTTCCTGAGCTATGAAACACGAACACTGGGTTATGGAATAGTTTCTCTTAATAAACAACTAAAAAATATTTTGGACTAAGTCTTTAATTATTCCCGATAATTCAGAGTTGGAGATTTTAACTGTATGTATGAACCTAGGAAGATAACTGGATTTTAAGATTTCTTAAAAGTTTCACTGTTAAAGGATATTTTTTATTGCTTTGGTGTTCATTTCACTGAAATACTTACAGGTGTACCTTCTTGGTCATGGATTTAAGGGGGTCTCCATGAACCTCTACAACTACTATACTGTTTGCTCTTAGAAGGGACAGAATTTTTTATTTTCAATAAAATAGTTCTTGGGGGGATCCCTGGGTGGCTCAGCGGTTTGGCGCCTGCCTTTGGCCCAGGGCGTGATCCTGGGATCCTGGGATCGAGTCCTGCTTCTCCCTCTGTGTCTCTGCCTCTCTTTCTCTCTCTCTCTCTCTCTCTCTCTCTCTCTGTGCCTATCATAAATAAATAAAAATAAATCTTTTAAAAAAAAATAATGTTCTTGGGCTTCATCATCACATCACTCTTTAGTAGTTGCTCTGCTGGATCAACCACCAGATATAATAGATAATAACAGTATTGCTTTATTGAAGAGCTAACAGTATGTGTACATAAGTTGGCATATATATCTAGTTAAGAAAAAGTTATTAGTGTCTGCTAATGATTGAGAGTGTGGGAACTTATTTTGGGGGAAGTCTTAGGATGATCTTTCTCCCCTATATTAATCCTTTTTGGTGATCAGAGTGATAATACAGAGAGTTTTAAAAATTAAGTGTATTTAGCCTGAACTAAGTTTATCACCGATTGGCACTTTGTTAGGTAACAGAAACTGTTTCTTAGCCTTTTTAACTCCTACAAAATTCTTGGGTCCTAATAATGTGAGCTGTATTAAACCCAGGAATTGGTGAAAGCTTGCATTTGAAAAACACCTGGTAACAATACACATTTGTATGTGGTCAGTAATTCAAGGATTCCTTTTATTTTCAATTTATATAACAATTCTTAGAAGTAGTATGCAAAATGACAAAGATACAATAATACATATATACATTCTTAAAAATAGTTACTTTAGAGGTTGACAAAGCAGTCACTTTCCTAAACGAGTGTGACACAACAGACTAATGGGAGAATCAGTTTTTCATGTTTAATCTGAATTCAGTCTTGCTTTCCAGAAACAGTTAAGCAGTGACTTCCATGCCTGATGACATGTGAGACTGAATGCAAAAATAGTATCAGACATTGGGAATATTTTCATGTTTGATCCATTCAAAATAAACTGGCTCATTGTTAAGGTTAACACTAGAGTTCTTGACCTTCCCTCCAGTACCCCAGGACAGTATGAGTATTCTTCTGCTAAACCCCTAACATGAGAGTGTGTCACAGGGAATTCCTAATAGTGTGTTTTCTTTATGGAACTAGAGAAACTCACCTGAGCCCTTTGGGTCTGTTTTCATTGGTAGACACATAGGCTTGCTTGCTAAAACATAAATTGATGAAACTTTTTTTTTCTACAGTGTACTTGGACAGTCATGAGAAGGTCTTGTAAATTTCAGTAACCTGTAGCCTTTAAAGTGGAAATATACATAGCAGGTTTCGCTTAAAGAGGAGCATCACTTTAATAAATTTAACAACTTCAGTAAAATCCTTTAAAGATTCCAAATGTTTGTAGAGGAGGGTATTGGGCAAAGACAGTGTTTCAGCGTAGAAACAGATGCAGTTGGGGATGAAGTTTTAACCAGTCTCTCCAATCTAAAGCCTGACCACATTTTGTGTTAGAGCAGCGAGTTAACAGATCTTAATTATAGTAAACATTTTATCAAAGACCATTAGCAAAAGGTAGAATACATGTGTAATGAAATGACAACACAGAGATTCTTTTAATCACGGTCTCCAAATGGGAAAGGAACACGGTTGTTTCTTTGTTTTGTTTTTTATCATTGCATTTTAATGATAGTTTTAGGGAGAAGAATCAATTAATTTTAGAATTTTTGGAAAATTACCTATAATTGTAAAAGTATTGGCCTGTGTCCATATTAGATGTTATTAGAGCTAGTTCAGTTTCTTTTTCAAGAATAAATTGCACATGCAGGGATCAACACCTCAAGAGAGGACTCAAGGGAACCCTTTCCTCAGGGCTTTATTTTTTACCATGGTAAATTTACTAATGAAGACTTGAGCAAAATGTGGATCAACCATATAATGATATGTTTTCACAGTGGAAGGGAGAGGTTCCACAGCCACCACTGGGCATGGGGTCTGCATGGAAGAGCAGCTGGGGGCCAGGTGACAAGATGTCTTTGTGATGTAGTCCACAAGTCTGTTGTACTGTTGTTCTGACAGTCTCTCTCGGGCTCCATCCACCTGGGATCCAAAAAAAGTTTTCAGTTGCCAAACCCTCATAATGGGACTTCCAAGACAAAATTATGCCTTTTGTTTTTGCCTTGATACATCTGAGTAGTATTATGCCTTTAGGTCTTCTGATAAAGTCATTTTATGCAAAACCCGTGCTTTTTATTTTTCTTCTAAGCTGTGGCTATAACCACACTTAGAGGAGCACAACAGAAGCTCTGCATGAGACTGTTAAGACGACCTTTGAATAAGCATCTGGTGTGTAAAATTCTCATGTTTGAAGTTGACGATTTGGTAACATTTTAACTCATTAACTATTAAACATCTAGCACTGCTCTTTACCAACCAGCTCAGGAACAAGGAAGAAAAGTGTTTCTACTTAAATCAACATTAAACTTGCACCCTGAAATAAAAGTTGTTTGCCTGTCTCCTTGAATCTCTTCAGTTTGACAGAAAAAAATTGTGGAGAAGAGCACCTCTTTTCAAACCAGTGGCTTTGGACAGAGCATTAGGAAAATAAATACCTTTTGAACTGTAACATTTTCTGTTTTTATAAACACTAGGATTTAAAGCCAGAGAAAATAGAAAAACTGGGCAGAGGAAGGAAATTTTTATGGAAAAAAGGGGAGGATGCAAAGTACATTTATGGTTCATAAAAGTCTGGCTCATCTTCAGTGGAACTCAAACAGGAGAACTTGAGATATACTACCTCAGTTCTTAAGTGCGATTTTATAAGAAAGCACCCATCAAAGGCAGTTGGAGCTATAAATTTTTCCCACCCTGAAATTCTGTAGCTATCTAGTGTGTAGATCATCAAACTTCATGGGGAAGTTTCCAGTGTAAGCCACTGATCCGTGGGAATCAGCCACTGATTTCCAGTGGTCTGTACCTACCAAATGTTGGCAGGACCACTCTGAAGAAGTAAAAATATTTTAACGAGGGCTTTTGGGCTCTCAAAGTAGTAATGTAAAGAATTTATGTGTTTCTATGTAGGGTATGGAGATAGCCAAGGGTGTTTTAAAAGCTGCAGAAAGCCAGTGGGATGGTAGGGAGTAAAGGGGCTGCCCTAGAGAAAGGGCATCAGATCCCATCTATTTTTAAGCTTGGGAAAGAAGAAAGGCCCCCAAAGTTTTGCTGACTGAAAGCTGTGTACCAGCAGGCAGAAGCCAGAGCTCTGATGATATCATTTGATGGGGTCAGAATTCAGCTGGAAAGCTTTGAATATACAGAAAGTCTTAATTGCTCCTCCTGAACAGCAGCACAGGAAAACCCGTGCTGTGAAAGGAACCTGGCCAAGGAATAAACTGACCTTCTGACTCATTCTGAGCCTCTCATAAGGGATTTCAATAATGTGCCAGGCATATTAAGCAATTACCCCCCTAAAAATGGCTGCATTTAACCAAGAAAAGCAAATGCTGATTTAAAAAATCTGAATCCTGCCACATTTCAGTATACTGAATGATGTCATCTACAAATTAATTCCTTCCAAAATTCAAAGGAGCTGTGTTCCCTAGTATCTAAAGCAAAAAACCAGAAGAGCCACTTTATATAAGATCTTAGAATACTCTTAGTTTTCCCTGGAAGACGGTGGGTAGGCTTCCTAGCGCAGCTTCCATCTGTGCGTTAGATTGGTATGTGACGCGTACTGACTGGACGCAGAGCAACTGAGGAAAATTCACTGTGCCCAGGGCACTGCTGAGTGAACTCCCCACCCCCGGTTTGCAAATACATTGGATTAGGGCCCTTGTAAGGAAGGGTGTACTGTCACAGGAAAGAAATGAGCATCTTGTTCTACCGTGTGGTGAGTGGGGGGTCAGGGTTCAGACGCGGGACTTCGGAGGAGTTGAGGGGAGAGGGGGGAAAGATTTGGAGAAAGCAGAATCTGGGGGCTGAAGGCATACTGGATACCTACCTTTTCTGTCCTGTGCCGGGTGCTGCCTGGGAAACCCAGCAGCTGCCCTGCAGTATTCTAGCGCACAGTCCTCTTTTCCTGCCTCTCTGCTGGAGCCATCCCCGATGATGGGCCCTCCCACCTCACCCTCCCCCAACCCCCTTAGCCCTGAGTGCCAATGGAAGACCAGTGTTGAGCACCGTGTCCAGTGTGTCAGTGCTTCTGCTTCTAACTCCATGATTCCATGGTTTCAATTAACCTTGGCAACTTGTAGGAGTGGTGACTCCAGCTATCATCTCATTAAGCCCCTAGAGAAGCAGGTCTGTTCCTTTCCAGCTATGCTAATTCCCCACAGACCCTCCTCCAGCAGAAAAGCCAGAGAGAAGGATCACAGTTGTTGATGGTAGAGACAGTTTAATAGCAAAGGCTGAATCTCCAGTCTCAGCTTAAGATATGAAATATTTCCCAAGCAGCTAAGAAATAACGATGGTCCTAGATATTCCTTAGGGCCTTGGAAGTTTCTCGTTAAGGACCAAGGACTTGAAGATATGATGCTATCCCCTGCCAAATCCTGTAGCCAGATCACTGCTGCTTTATTGTCAATTGGATCAGAAGATTTTGGCAGATCTAAAGTCAGCCTGGACATCTGACCTCTGTTTATTCCCAGAAAGTCATCAGCTTGAAGCAGCAATGTACATCTAGTGCCAAGCCCCAGCTTAAAGTCTGACTGATTAGGATCCAAGAAGCTAGAGAAATCTCAAGAGTTGTTGTGGTTGGCTGCCTTCCATCTTCTCAGATGATTTTACCCAAACGGTGCAAGGGAGACAGGCTCCCATACCAGGAAGAGAATAAGGAGTTGGGCAGGACCTGCTAGAGGAAGGTTTGTTGTCCTTTCCTGGGGCCACTCAGGTCCTAGGTTAGGACCAGCAGGCTCCAGCTTGCCACTGACTTAACTCTCGTCTTGCTTGTGGACAAAGATGTCTGTTTCTTAGGTCAGCTCAGGCAGTCAGCAGGGAGACAGGAACAACAGTTTTCCAATGGGTGTACCTGTTCACCTGACGCTGGACTGCAGGAAGCTGGTGCCATTCTTGTCAGGGTTCACCCTGACCCCCACTACGCCCTGCTTGAGCATCTGTTCCATATCATCTTATGTGTAGCCAGGAGCCAGCACCCAGCACAGAAGCCAGGGAGCTGCCCCAAGATCCTAAGGAGTGTCCCCAGGAGGTACCCCACAGTACATAGGAGATGGGAATCTGTTCTGTGGGGAAGGGAACACAGAATACAGAGCAGTACAAGCAAAGAGCTTTATGCACAAAATTTTGACCCCTGAAGTCCTGGGGTGGAAATGGGGAGGAAGTGAATTAGACTTCCTGGTCTGTGAGCTTGAGAAGGTCTGGCCTACTGGCTGCATCTCTGTTTCATGGTATCCCCACTTCTGTGGCTGTCCTCCCCTGTCTCCAGACTGCTGCAGCACATCTGAGCCTGCTCCATGGAGTAGCAGCATGGGATCTCTGCCTTGACCCTAGCCATCTGGTAAGGACCTGCTGGGTCTGGAGCTCTGCTGTCCCGTCTACCCCAGCACCCCCACCGCCTGATAACCAAGCCCTGTTCAGTTCATACAGTGGCTTAACCCCAGGCCTCGAGCCCACCTGGCCTGCTGCTGGGCTCACCCATGACAGGCTCACATACACACCTTCCCACTTGCTTCTGCACTGGCCCCTGGGCCCTCTATGCTGCTTCCTCTGACAGCCCTGCTGGTCTCCAGCAGCCACTCCAGAGGCTGCAGGCTCAGAAGTGCCTGCTTAACAGCAGTCAGCAACAATCACCCTGTTTTCTGAAACGTACCTCCACATCACAGGCCACTCTTGGCTGCCTCAGCTGCACAGTGAACAGGTTGCTTTGCTTGCTGTCCTGTGCACAGTCAATCTCCGTGATGGGGAAGGCCTGCTGCTGCGTGTCCTCGCTGACACTCACCACAAAGAGCACTTCTGATGTCAGCAGCAAGCACCCTTCGTGTTCCTGGCCTGAGCCCCTCACCATAACCACCTCCAGGGCCATGTGGACTTCTGGTCGGCCCAGAGACTGCAGCATTTTCCTGTTTCAAAGGAAAAAAGTGAGGTGAGAAGCCAGTTTGGAAAAGATGGTCGTGTATTTGCACTCACTTTACCAAGGGCTGGGGTGTTCTCACATAAGGTTCCCCAAAGGCAAAGGGATCTCACCAATCTATTAATTTTAGCTTGAAATGTAATTGTCACTTCAATTCTCAAACTGACTCTGGTCACCATAATCTAGCTCCTCCCGGGGACAAAGATTTCCCTCGGCTCCTTTTCTTCCCAATAGAAAGGTCACCTCTGATTAGAATGTGGGATTTACAGGGAATCCCAGGTCCCCTCAGCAGTTCTGGGCTTCTTTGTCAATAGGCAGCCCCCCCACCCGCCCCCTGGGGTGTGTGTATGAGAGGCAGGGAGTACTGCGGCCAGCCCCACATCTGGGGATAGCAGCCTCTCCGTGGCTCCAACATGCTCTTGTGCTGCCTTAGATGCTGCAAGCAGTCTTGGATTTCCCCTGAAAGCAGGGCCCATGAGCTTGAGAGCAGAGCAGGCCCTCTTAGCATACATGTGCAGTTGAACAAGTGTCTAGATCATTTTACCAGACATATTTGACGTGGCTATTTGGAGCCTGGTCAGCATGTAGATCACTTGGCTGGTAGCGCTGTTTGGGAAGCTGAGAAAGTCCAGCTCCATGTAAAATACCTGTGGTAAGAGAAGTAAGAGAGTTTTACTAGTTGTTTTCTGGAAACCAGTTCCATGCTGTAGTGATGTCATCTGTTTACAGCCATCCATAAAATGCTACAGGATCCAAAATGATGTCAAATCTTTGGAAGCAAGTGTATAGATAATCATTAAACACTGCAATGCTCTTAACTCTGGTTAGCTACAAACTGAACAATGAATGAACCACAGTCCAAGCATTGACAGGACTGGCAATTAATGGAAGCATAGCGTCCTGGGAGTAATCGTCCTGAGCAACAGCTCACACACCATTACAATTTATGTGATAAAAAAGTCACGATTGTTAGCTGACTTCCTTGCTTAATGTTATAATACTTCTGTATCTGTGGTGTGGCTGGGCAAATAAAACACCACACACACCCACACAGTTGCACACAAAAGCACACGGTTTGCCTAGATACAGCATTTAAGTGACTTAATCCAGCTGTTAAACATGAATCCATATACATTTATGAGCACTCTTAGGGCCTCTGGTTTATGACCCACTCGCCCTGGAGCCAGTACCAAATGAGGGCACCCAGCAGCAGCCATGTAGGCCTCTAAGGAGACTCTCCAGGACCAAAGATGGTACAGCATGTGTGCTTTCTGAGGGCTTGTAAATGTTATAAATGAGGCAGTCATTAGACTAAGAGTTAGTGGTTTGTAAAACCTTCAGTGCAGTAATAAAAGTTTTACAAGAATGATGGAAAGCAACAAGGCCATGTGAAGCTCTGTTCGGAGATGCTCTTACGTAAGGGAGAGCTCCTCAGCCCTGGCAAACTCACAGAGAGGAGCAATGGCATTTTCAACACCAAGGGCATTTATGAAGTAGGAGTTGACTGCACCTCGCTGGGGTCTACGGCCACAGGAGTACTGTTTTTATTAATGTGCAAGTATTCGAGAAGGTGGAATTTAACTGGGCCCGGTTAGAGGTGGCAGCAGATCTGTTTGTCCGTTTTCCTGTGAGTGAAAACATCATTCACAGGAGAGAGAGACAGAAATGGTTGGGGGGGGAGGCGGCAAGGGGAAGAGCGAAGAGGAACACATGTTTGCATCTGTGTGGTCTCTTAAAGGAACCCTCTAGATGGTTGCCTGAGTGTGGGCATTCGTCTCCCACTCGCTTCCTTCCAGACACTTTTTATGCCTGATCTGGCCGCCTCCTGTCAGATCTGCGGAGGTGCAGGATGCCTGTGGTGAAGTGTGCCCCTCAGACTGGCCGGCCAGATGCAGGGCCCTCTCCCAGCCTGTGACGGCAGCCAGACAGCCTGCTTCATGACCAAAGTGATGACACTGATCGTAGGTAAAAAGGTAACAACGATTCTAGTCACCAGTTTATTAAGTCACTTGAGTGTCCTTTACCAAGAATGTAGAGAGCAAGCATGGGAGGAGGGGTTTCTTTTCACACGCGCCTGTTACTCCTGTGTGCACGCACGAGCGTGGGAAAGGCCTGGCACGCCACCTCCAAGTGCCGGTGGTGCCCTAGGCCCACGATCTACTCAGCTGTCTGCTTGGGGGAAGGGTTTGGTTGTAGATTGTGTCCCTCTCCTGTCCATGGACAGGAACTCGGCGCAGGGTCTGCAGCAGTTTGTAAACCAAGGCCCTGTGGGCATGGGCGTGCACACCCTCCTCTTTCTCCTTCTCCCGATATACATCTGTCACAGATACTTTCCTGCCTTGTAACCTATTTTCCAATTGGTCACCAGAAAACGCAGTGATTCTATATTCTCTGCTTCAATATTTTCAATATTTTCTCTCAATTGCCCTCAACCTCTTACTGGTTACTTCACATTAAAGTCTATTTTACACTTGATCTTAGCCAAAAAGCCGAGAAGTGGTCATTAAAGTCCATTTTATTAGATGTACTGTAAAAAGATTCTGTGAGACAGACCTAATGAAATTGCTAATTGATTTCTTGGGTCTATAATTATTATAATTTGTTATTTATAGTACAATTCTACTCTTTCCATAAATAAGCATAAGGAAGTGAGAAAGACAGCTGCTTATCTCTTTATAGATTTATGTTTTATTTTTCACTGTTTTGCCATGTGAAGGCCTAAACTTTCTTGGAGTTCTTGGAATAAGAATGCAAGTTAGTCAGTGAGGTCTGAGCTGGCCTGATAGGCACTTCATGACGTACCGTAGCCGGTCTGTGACACGAGCTCAGCAGCTCCTCCAATGGGCTTTGTGAACACCCCCATGATTCCTTTCCCCACGCCCGAGATGACGCCCTTGGCCTTGTGCCCTGCAGAAGCATGAGCCTCAGTTGTTCTCTGGAAGTTCTGCATAGGCTGATCGACTATGCCAGCAATTGCACCTGAAAAACAGCAAAAGTCCCTAGTGAGGACTAGGGCTTCAAATCCTGAGAAAGTGACAACCTTCCATCCAGAAAACGGTTTTATTTGGATTGAAAGTGAAAACCCACCTTTGTTATAAAGTCCTTTATTATACATTTATTTATCAATTATGTAAGTTCACTGGTTACTAAGACACTTATGATCTTCATCAAAACATGGTGTTCAGACTGGGTTTGGTCCATCACAGTGAGGATCTGTGAAGTTCAGTTCAGAATTTAATAACGGGCCAGACTATTCCAAAGTGACACTCATGAAACCAGGAAACACAGTGTAGGGAGGAGAGCTAGCAATCGCTCATGAGAGAGCAAGCCTGCTCAGCCTCATCACTTACAGCGAATCAGGAGCGTGAAGAAAGTGGAGGAGGCCATCCCCTGTCCCTGTTCTCCCCAAAAGTAATGATAAGAGCAATTCTTTAATAATATTCATATATGAACATGTAAGAATAATGGTTGGAATTGCAGCTATTTCTGTAATAACTCATCTGTGGTGAGTCTTCCTATGTGCTGGGGACTTTATCAAGAGTGTCACTCCTATGAGGTCATTAATCCTAGGGGGCCAACAGGGCTTTTGTCCTCAGCTCCTAGGTAAGGCCGCTGCACACAGACAGGTTATGTATGGAGGTTTGTCCCCAGGTCACATAGCTGTCATGTGCTTGAACCGGGCTTCCAGCCTGGAGGGGCAGAGCCACAGCCCAGCCCTCAACCACCAGGTTCCTCCTTTTGCCAGTCTTAGAAACACTTCCTTCCTTTCCACTTCAGCTGAGGTCTGGCCACTTACTCTTTGCCTCAGAACAGCTACAGAACCCTGTTCTCACTGCCCTGCTCTGCTGGTTCTCCTGGAGGGCAGCCAGGTCAGGAACCGAGGTGGTGGGGGAGTCCCTCAGCCTCTTGTGGGTTCTTTGCCCCCCTTACTCTGAGGGGCCTGTGACGAGATCTAATAAAGGCCTCACCAGTCCCCCCCCCCACCTTTTTTTTCAGTGATGGAGTGGAAGGGTTCTCTAGCTCAGTAAGAGGTAAAAATTTCATTACAGTTCTTGACAGAATTTTCTGTTTTTAACTCAAACCTGCTAGGATTAATGGAAAATGCATAGTCCCCCTGGTAGAAATTTTAGTACATGTCAAATTCCATTATTCCAAATGCCACTAATTCAAAGTCTCTTGGGTAAATGGAGATTTCCAGGTCTCTGTTAATGACCTGCTAATTTCAAGTAATATTCTCCTGAACAAAATCCAGTAAAACAAGGGCCAGTCCCTTCAGGTCAGTTGTAAAGGGAATGTTCTTCATAGGTTCCATTCCTCTAAATTTGAACAGAGCCATTTAAATTTATGTATTGACAGACTAAGAATGACGTGAGGTGACAGGTCTGTTTCTCAGCGTTGGTCAGCCCAGACCAATGCTTCCTAAACCTTCTAAGGAACTGACTGGGGAGGTGGAGGAAGCCACTCACAGCTGGCAGCCGCTGCCGTAGCTGCAGAGGGCTGAGGGGTCACCGCGACAGGACCCTGGATACGCCCTGGCCTGGCACTTGGGCTGGGGGGCGCAGAGGCCTCCACTGCTCTGCTGTCCACCCACAAGTCAGAAGTCAGAGTGGCTGCGAAGTGTTACTGGGGGTGGTGGCTGCCATCGGTGCACAGCAGAGGCAAGTACAGAAAAATCCGCTCACAGAAGACAGGTCAAAGTGAACAGCATCACATCAGGGAATGTGGCTTTCGTGACGTCATGATCTACTGTTTCTAAAAGGTCTCCATGCTTCAGTTAGTAGGAACACTGAGGTAAAAAATTCACCAACAGATTAAATTATCTAAGAAATGCCTTTTCCCAAGTGCAGATTTCCATACAGACTATTAAAATTGAGTGGGAGGGCAGGTAGTTACCTCCCGAGACTCCCCCACTTCCCTTGAATGGGCCAGGCCTACCCTGGGCAGGGAATGCGGAGCCTCGATGGCCATGAGACCATGAGACCGGCACTGAGCTCTAACTTCTAACTTCCCTCTAAGTGCAAACAGGTATTGCAGTGACACTCCCCTTTGATCCCCCACTTTCTCTAGACACTGGCCACACTGAAGGCTCAGTCACCGTGGCTTTGATAGATAAACTATTTGGGCAGCCCAGAGAGTGGAAAATCTGAGCCTCCTGACAAGGTGTTAGATTCTGAGAGGTAGAGAAGGAGCCATCAGATCACATGCCCTTGCCTGGCTCCAGACCCTGGACGGGGAGCCTGTCACACACACCAATACCTCGCTGGTCACCAGGTGTGAGCCGGAGATGGGAGAGGCCAGGAGAGACCAGCAGCCACTTCATGGTGTCTGCAGCCGTGCCCTGAGAGAGGCAGCTCCTCGCAGGGTTTCAGAAGGCTCTGTTATTAAGTATGATCCAGCTAAGTCCCACAACTGGTAAATTATTTACTGTCATCTACTCCAACTCTGCTCTGAGGCTCTAAGTGGTGGAAAGTGATCCTCAAACTTGTTTGTTGGCATCAGGCCCACAGGGTGGGCGGCCACATGGAGACAGCTGTGATGTGATGAACGGAGATGAGGAAGGAAGCGCGCCTTGGGGCTTGGGGGTAGTTTCCGAGGACTCAGCCCAGTGTGCTGGGTGAGGCAGAGATGGGGAGGTGTTTCCTGTGCTCCCCTCCAGTTGGAGGAGGAAGGATTCGTTAGGCAAGGCCCCAAAGCGCCCTCCCTTACCTCTTCCGTGGCTAGCTCCCCAGCCTTAGGCAGAAAACACTGGCTTACTGATCTTTTGGTGCTGCCCTCACCACATGGTGTAATTTTATTTTGGATACTTTTAAAAATACTCAGGACCGAAGAAGCACAGGCCTAAGCTGTGACACTACAGCTCAACACTGCAGACAGATGAGACCTACACTCAGAGGATATTAAGTATTCCAGCTTGAGGTGGGCCTGCTGTAAACAGGACAGATTAGTTCACTGAGGAGGAAGCACTTCTTTGTTCCTAAATTCCCCACTAGCTGCAGTCAGTTAGCTAATGGCTGATCATGGCAGCAGAGGAACTGCTCAAAAATGCCGTGTGCTGGTGCACGGCTCACTTGCTCGCCCAATCTCTCCCCCCATCCAGGGAAACTGTCCTGATTCACCAATACAGGCTCACCATGTTGGGATCCCACATGGCACACCCCGAGTGGCTGTGGAGACAGAGGGTGTGGTGCTGGCAACCCCAGAGTGCTTCACACGTCAGGCAGCGGCCCAAGAGAAGGGGATCAGAGAGGCAAGCTCTGATGTCCTGCCTTTGGTATTCATGAGAGAGAAGTCACGTCTGGGAGGAAACATGGAGTATGACGGGGACACAGAGCTCACATCTCTCAGCACAGACTCTACGCTGCAGTAGGAGAGGGGGTATTTGGGGAATGGACCTGGTAAGTGTGGGAAAGCCTGATGAGGCTTTCAATTCCACAGGCTAAACAGAGTCTTCCCCAAGGCCACTGCTTTCTCCAAACCGTGGCGGAGCTCTTCCAAGAGCCTCAGCGGCACCTCAAGCTGACACTTCCTCACCAACCTGGGGTGATGAGGCCAGGCACGACAGCTAATCAAAGGCTCCCTTTGATTTTTCAAGTACCTTGTAACACTCCACAGTGTCCCCACAAGGGCAAAAACAGAGGCAAGAAGGCCCACCAACCCCTAAACGTTTGGGAAAAATGTATTTTTCCTACCCTGGAACATTCAATTGTTCAGTCTTCCAACATCCTGAGTGTTTCCAGGGGTGGAACCCTCCAGGGTGGGTGACATGTGGAAAAGCCCAGGCTCTTGTCCTGGTAGAGGTGTGACCTGGGCAAGTCACTTCATACCTATGCCTAGGGTTTGTAGACCAAATAAGATGACACACATGAAAATGCTTTGTCAACTCTGAAGTGGTCTTTAAAAACAGTTTTACTAACTAGGTTGTTAAGGTTTCTTCTAGAGGAAGAAACCGAGAAACTAATACTGTGATTTCACTTAAGCACGGGTTTCAAAAAATATGATAATAGCTCTAACTTCAATCAGGAACTTAACTGCATTTAGCAGTTTTGAACATCATTTCTGGGGATAAATGAAATGGTGATAAATCTAGACTTTCCCAGGGGAGGGGACTTGATTGGTGCTATTCCTCCTCTTGTCTTCCTGTCACACATCAGGTGGTTCTAGGACTAGACGTTCTGAGATGACCCAGTAATTAACTGGGACACAGAGCATTCTTGAACTCTGAGAGGGAAGGAAACTGGCTTGAGCCAACTCTGAGATGCCCACCGGGAACTAAAATGTCTGAGGAGCACACTTGGACAGTGTGCTGCGGGAGGTCCAGGTCAGGCCAATGGTTGCAGAGGCAGTCAGTGCACACCCAGGAGGGATTTATGACATCCACAGAACTCCTGAGCTTTTGGAAATTACCAGAGATGCAGAAAGACAGCGAACCCACTGAGGTTTTATAGACAGACTAAATGATCCCTTTACATGGATGAAGATGTGTAAGACGTGACAATGGCAAAGACCCAAGTTTTAGGACTTTCTAGCCTGGTTAACAATGGGAGCCACATTAAAAAATGTGACACCACAAAGAGAGGACCATGGATCCTCATGTTACGGATTTCTACCACTAGGCACAATTTTATACAGTGGCAACTGGGTAGTGGGTGTGGGCATCTCTGTGTGGGAACGGAACAGACTGGTTGGAATGGACATAGCCACAGGCCAGCCAGCTCAGGTCTCCTCTGCTGAGCACTTATAAGCTCCAAAACGAGCTTGCATGGAGGAAAGGGAGCTCTCTGCCCACAGTAGATGGCATGGAAGCCCACAACTCTTAGCAAAAAGAGGTCCCACAGCCCCCAAACAATGACCTGAGGCGCTCCCCTCCCCCATAACCTCACCACTTCCTGTGGTTATAGCAACTGAATCTCTTGAGCTAAAACTAAAGCAAAGAATGTTCCTGCTGTTGCTCACTTGTCTCTCTTTGGTGGCTCATTCTTTGAAACGAGGCAACTATTATTGTTCCTTTGCAAATATAACATAACAATAAGCACGCGTGACGCTGTTTACCAAACACGGGCCCTAGGCCTGGCCCATGATGGACCACTATTATTACCTCTAATAATGTTATTACCAGCCCCAACTTAGCAGTGAGCAGCCTGGGTTTAGAGAAGGTAAGAATGTGCCTGAGGTCACAAAGGAAGGACCTGGACATCCCAGCCCGGGTCTGCTCGCTCCTCTTGAGTGTGGAACTCCCGTGCCTTGCCCTGGCATTCTAGAATACTCCTTTGCCCAGCAGTCCCAAGCTCCCAGTTTCCACACGTCATCACAGACTGTTAGGACTTCGACAATTTCTAGTAACTTAACCGGAGTGTGTAACATCTTCCTACTTCCTCCCTGAGCCTCGGCTGAGGCGGGAGTTGAGGGTGGTGGGTAGAGCCACATACTGGAGAGAGGACGGATCCTTTCCAGCTCATCTTTTCTGACCTCTGCTCTCCCGGCCTCAGGGCATTTTGATCTCTGAGAGATGCACACTCCTTCAGACCGCAGCAGGCAGGCTGCCAAGCAATACAGTTTTAAATTCCTTTGCAAACAAATAAACAAAAGATACCCTTGAAAATCCTGCTCTGTGAAATTTCAGCTCTGAGACTTCCTTTTTATAGAGTTTTCCAAAGCAACTTATTTTTTGAACACTTGTAGTATTTGGAAATATCCACAGCAATCTTTGCCTCTAACTGTACCATCTGGCTGCTTGACAAACTGGTAATTGCCGAGTCAGACTGGGCCGCACACTTGAAAAAACAAAAGGAGACCGTGGGCTCCTCAATGAAGTTTACAGGACATCTCTGCACGTTGCTCGAGTGCTTCTCGAGCAAAGGCGGGCGGCTGCAGGGCCTGAGCCTCACGAGGCGCCCCTTGCTCACTGTGGAGCACGAACAGCCCTGGCTGCCGTCCTGGTACGGGGCGCCCCCAGGGAGTGGGGCTCCTGTGCCCCGGCTCCGGAGGTGCCAGTGTCCTGGGCATGCAGGCAGGAAACAGTGGGTACCTCCGCCTCCCCGGGCCTCAGCCACGGCTGCAGGAAGGAGGGGTTCACAAGCAGCCCTGGCCCCTCAGCCCCTTACCGAGCAGGCTGATGCCCAGCCGGGACAGGCCCTGTCGGAGCCCCTCGCCCAGGCTCTCAGGGAGCTGCCGCCGCCACTCCTCCTGCCGGTTGTAGTGCTCCTCATCTAGCGAAAGGCGGTCCATGTTCCGGGCCAGGCTCGTGGCCAGGTTGGTGATGGAGGTGAGGGTACCTGAGGGTACAAGAGCACACGAGTTGGCCTTCTGGTCACAGGGAGAGGGGCGGAAACACACCTGTGCCCCTGACCTGCCCCGGGGGGTGAGTGACGGTGGCTTCCTTTGTGCAGCTTGAAGCAAGGGCCTTAAGACAATGAGGGGAGGGGGCAACCTGGTTAGCTTGGTCAGTGGTGCCTGTGGCTCTTGATCTTGGGGTTATGAGTTTGAGCCCCATATTGGGTGTAGAGGTAGCTTAGAAATAAAATATTAAAAAAAACGAGGTGGAGATTAACGTTTGCTTATAAGGGTGATGACACACCTCAAAAGGGGTAGAATGAGAATCTCTGTTGCCAGAGAAACACAGAGTTTCCCGTGAAACTACCATCCACCATCTTGTGGTGGTCAAGGCTTGGATAACGCGGTAGTTTGGAAGTCTTCCTGGAGGCCCAGTATTGAAGGTTAAACTCTGCTCTCATTTTAAAGGTTCAGGTTCCATGGCTGAATCTTACACAGACTGTAAAGAAACATTTTTACTCAGGAATGGAACTTATTCCCTCCTTAGACAAAGCAAAGGGAGACAGTAAACTATCATTTGATGTTCTGAGGAACCAATGATTGTGCCAGAGACAACATGTGCATTTCTGATTCTCAGGATGTTGCCTGAAGAAAGCAGGACACTAAAGGGAGTAAGTCATGTGAAAGCCACGATTTTGTCCGGTTTTCCTAAGAAAGGGATCTCAGCATCTTGCTCAGAATACTACCCAGCCCTCTAGCCAGTGTGCAGAGATCTCAGTGAAGCAAGACTGAAAGACATCAATGGACAGATCCTGAAGCTGACCAGTGAATTCATCCCATGGTGGATGCCCAGTTCAAGAAAAAAATGGAAGATGTCATTTTTGCAGCTGCATCTTTACCAACAACCTAAAAAGAAAACATCCCTGTGCACACACAGACATCAAAAACCAAAAGAGATTTTGTTAAGGGTGGGGGGGGTGGGTGGAGAACAAGTGTAAAAAACATTCAATGAGTCAGTAGGCTAAAATTACCATTCAGCAGGTGTCGGGTGTCTTATTTGAAAATAAAAACAACAGAACCACAAAGATTCAAGTGTCGGGAGTGAGAAATCCACCAGTGACTCATCCGTGAGTCCCTCTGGCCCTCGGCTCACAGGCCTCCCGGACGGCTGGGGCCCAGGGGCATGGGCCTGTCCCCATCCACACACCTCCATTTATTGCTCTTGCCATTCTCCTGGCAGCAGCCACCAGCCCCCCGACCTCCGGATGATGGGTGCTCATTTCAAGCTCCTCTTCATCCGAGCCTTCCAGAGACTTCCATAACCTGCCCACTCATCACAGACTTGCAGCACTGTTGACATTAAAAAGTCTTTATGGGAGAGAAGCCCTCTGCCCTGTTTTCCCTGCCTCCTGCTGAGAAGAAAAGAGGACTCAGATGGCCCTTGTTAGTTCCCGAGTCACTGCCAACCTGACCAAAATATCAAGCACATACGGGGAAAACGAAAACATGCCCCTTCACATGGGCCTGGCGCAGTTTGGCCTCCGTGCCGGCCGAACCGTGCGCGCCACAAGATGGCACTGTTGACGTGGCGTGCCGGCGGGAGGCTGGGACGTTTCCACGGCCAAATGTACGTCCAAATGTGTCCATATCCTTCCCAAAGTTATGACAACTGTATCTACATAAAAAAAAAAATGATGAGGCAACACAGTGTAGGGTTTCTGATGTTTAGCAGAAGTCCTGAACACCTTTAATATTTCTTTATTTATCACATGGAATAACAGTTGAGCCAATCCTCATTTTCCCAGTGGGAGGTTTAAAATTCTGAAGTTCTGAAAACATTTTCACACAATGCAGGCAAGTAGTGATCTGTTTAAAACATAAGACATCCTCTGTGAGCTTTGTGACAAATCCAACATTTCACTGCGACCTGACAGGCCAAACAAAGGTAGAGGCACGGTTCATGCACTGCAAACTTGAACGTGTTCTTTAAAAGTAAAACATAAGGGAAGGAATGAAAATGAGACATGAGGAAAAGAAACCAAAATAGCTACCTTTGGAAATGTGCTTTACAAAGGATGTTGTTCCTCTGGAAACTCCACTCACAAAGGCTCCGGGGCCTCTGGTCAGCCCCTCGTATGGAAGCCTGAAGAAGTCGGCAATCCCGTTCCCGATGCTTCGCACCAAACTCGCTGGGCTGCCGAGGATTTCCAGAGATCCAACCACCCAGCCTGTGAGGGACCAAAGGGAAGGGGTTACCAAAACCTTCAATACAGCACTTTCAAAATTTGGGAAAAGTGACCCATTTTCCCTGCAATTCATTTTTCACACTGGAATTGAGAATGTAATAAGCTCCTCTGGAGCAAAATATGGGAAATAACTCATTCACTGTGAATTCATAAATGGCAAACTTTCATACTTTATAAATCAAAGTGATCCTTTTGGCAGCCTTGCAAATAGCTTTACTCTGACTTCCTTGCCCGAGCCTCCCATATTCCCGCTAAAAGGGACCCGCGGGCAAGGGGATACACACTCCCAGCCACCCCAGAAAGGGGCGGCCTCTTAGGGTGCAGGTGTTTGCAGTCTGCGGAGTTATCTTTAAAACCACCCCAGGGCAGCGGAGACATGGGGGTGGAGGTAGGAGGAGATGCCTGGTGGGGGCGGGGGAGGAGGCCAGATGCTAAACGGGGTGTTGCAAAGGAGATGCAAAGTTCTGACAAGGACAGAGGAGTTATTTTTAATCTTTCCCAATCCTACCAAGCTGAGTGCTTCCCTTTGGAGCAGAGCTGGAGCCAGACACATGTCTCCCCCTCAACCCCAGCTTCAGTTGTGTAAACATCGGTGACATGGACATACTGATTAGGTTAGCGAGAGGGGAGTGTTCCCTTCCCGTGTCCCGGGAGGGGAGCTTTGGATCTGGTTTCCTAGTGGAGCCGGGGGCTTGCCAGGGGCTGGCCTGCTGGCCTGGTTGTGGTGCATGCCGCCTCTCCTCGTGGGAATGTGGCTGTGGTGAGAACTCGGAGGGAGGGGCTTGGTGCTCTTCAACACCCCCCCGCACCCCCAGCACTGGAGGTACAGGCAAGGCCAAGGGCTAAGCACAGGCTCCTGGACAGACCCGTCCCCTAGCCTGGGGTTCACAGTGCTCTCCTGCGGGAGCCAGTCCTGCCTCACCAGCAGATTCTTGGAGGACAAGTTTGGGACAGACCCTCAGACAAGCTGCTGATCCCAGAGGGTCAGGAAAGTGTAGCTGCTGCAAGAAGCAAGCCAGAGTCTTGCCGGCTAATTTCTAGGCCCAGCTTTATAGAGACAGGGACATTCTTAAATTTCTAGCCCACTCCTCTTCTCTGGAACATTAGGAAGAAAACACTAGGGTTTAGATTAAAAGAAGGAATCATTTCCAGAGACAAAGGCTATAAATGGGCTGGCGTAGGGGTACTGGACTTCAGCTTATATACTGCTCACAGCAGTTGTGCAAGTGAAGTACTTTTAGCCCCTTTGCATAAATTCAGATGAGCTAATGACTGAGACTCTCCCTGGGGTCAGCGGGAGCAGGCATGGGGACAGAGGTGAATCTGAGATGGTGTTACCCTGTCTCTATCTCCACTTCTTCCAGGCAGGATGAGGAGGCAAGTGTGGCTCAACTGTTCACAATCTCTGTAGGTAAAGAAACCGCGGATTCCCTTTAACCGGGAATAGTTATACGGTTCCACCTGCAGGCAGCAAATTGGTCTGGAAACATATTAATTCTCCATAGACTTCACAACCCAGATAAAGAAAGGAGAGTAAGCTACTGCCAAGCAAAGATCATCTACAATGGGCCCATCTGAGCCAGTGCAGAAGGGCCCAGCGTGAAGGGGTGCCACCCAGGCTCACCGTCTGGCTCCCCCTGCGCCTGCCCCACCACCAGAAGGCAGGGTGTGGTCTCCTGGATCAGAACCACTGCCTGACAGAAGCACTACGTGTGGACCAGAGCTACTTCTGGGTGGCATTTGAGCTAGCCAGAAAAGGGCAGTGAGTATCCGAGGGCACTCCTTTATTTTCCTCCAAAAGCAAATATATTTTTTGCTTATTTGTTTGGAAATTGTTGAAAAAGAATGTCGATCTGATTTCCATCAAATCGAGACTTGGTTATAGAGGGGCCCGAGGAAATTAGAAAGCCTACATGCTTTCCTTCAAATAGGGCCATTCATTTTAATTACTGTTTATTTTTAAAACCTCTTCAAGGTGAATCCACAAACTTCCCTAGAAATGAGATCAGGGTATTTCGAGCATCCTGGTCAGGAACCTTCTAGTCAAATTCATGGGTGGATCCCACCCCACGGGCCATACAGATGCAACCTGTTCACTGCCAGGCCAACCTCCCTACCCCTTCCTCTACAAGAACGCTAACACATTCTCTGCGGAGTCTCCTACCTGGGCGCTGGTAACCTTCTAGCATCTTCCCATTCAGTCTGGGGCTCTAAGATCTTGGCCCTCTATATTAGAATTTCTTGTCCCACAGTATAAGGAGGTTGGGACAACAGCTTAGAGGATTTTTAGGTGGATTACAAAAAATCCAAACAGAATGTTCTTGTGAAACCTCATCAAGAACAAAAAACAAAAAAAGAGAGCATTTTTCGCACACGGGCCACTGGGACGTGGCTCCTTAGTGCCACAGCTGGGTCCCTCTGCCAGCTCATTACCCACATGGGTGCCCCCCACACCTTGGCACTACGTGGTGGCCTGGCAGGAGGCTTTGTCCTGCTGGGCCCCAGAGCAGAGCCTGGTAACTTACAGGCCTGCTTCACATGCTAAAAGCAAAAACTGCTTGAGAGGTTAAGTTTCTGGAATTGTTTATAAATATACCCATCTATTAAATTTGAAATGTTAACTGCTTATTTTTGAATGATTTCTTAGCAAGAGGGAAACATTCTCTTCATTGTTGTGCAAGCTATCAAAACAATGGTCCCAGCAGGGCCCTCCCCTGATCTTGTCATTTTCACTTAAGACGCGTGGGTAACCTTACTAACTCTATGAACGTCACTGTGGGGATAATGCAATCTACCAGTCTGGCCACAGCAGGGGCCATTTACTATCACATCAAACTTGTATGGGAATGCTTTCACCAAGTACAGGGTCAGTTCCTCTCGGGAAGGAAGACTGCCATGTTCTTTGCTAAGAAAGGACCCATAAGACCAACTTCGGTTGGCATTTGTTGCTTGAATTCATGGGAACATGAGGGGCTGGATAATCAAACTGAAATCATGTTGGAGAGTGAATTCGGTGAGGAACGTGTGTTTTGATGCCAGCTACCACAGAGTATTCAGAGACCACTCTGTCCCCTGCACGGAACCTTCAGCGCATAGTACTTACCATATGACATTTTGTACGCACACTCAAGCCACCCCCGCCCTCTGCAGCAGACTTTTCCATCTCAGCTGGGGGGGGGGGGGTGCTGAGACACCAACCACTTTCTTTTTGCTATCTGTCTAGATAGGCAGGGCCACACTCGATAGGTAGAAAGCTCTTTATGCATCTTATGAGCACAAATCCTCTGAATTTTGCACCTACAGCTATTCATTCACTGTAATATAGGAAGCTAACATCCTACAACTGGATTTCTTTTAGGCCCAGGGGCTGAGGCCTGGGGTTAGTTTTCCCAATTGCACAAATACACTAATCCAGAGCTTTGGACCTGCAGGGAGCTGCTAAAGTATCTGCTACATGGGATTAAAAGTCGAAGTTACATTACAGTGTTAATTATGTGCCAAGGGCTTTTATTCTATCCTCTTGGAAATCTTAAAACCCATTTTATAGATGAGGAAACCGAGACTCGGGGAGATAACTTGCCCAAGGCCTTGCCTGTGGCAGAGTGTGGATTTCAACCTACTGCCGGCTAACTGCAAATCCCAGGCCCTCCCCTCCCACTGCCTCACTTCCCTAGGTCTTGAGGGTGATAAGGCACCCCGGAAGCAGTTCCTTCTGGCCCGAGCTCTAGCTCATTGGCCTGTGACCTCACCTGCTCTGAAAAGGGCCCCCGAGGCATAGTGCATCGCCAGGGCATGGACGAGCTGCCTGGCCGTGGTGAAGACCGGGCCTCTTTCGAACACTGAGAAGGCCAGTGGCGTGTGGTCGGAGGCTATGTAAAGCTTGAGGGAAGCATGGATGCTGACGAGGAGACTCACTGGCTGTATCACCAGTTTCCGTAACTTCACAGGATTCACCAAGGCCCTGGCGTGCTGTCTGACCTGTGTGGGCAACACCTGCTCCCCGCCGGAGGGGCCCGCAGGGCAGCCAGCCAGGTCACCGCTGGGCAGGTAGGTCTCGAAGAGTGTTCTAACGTAATACACGAACGTGTCTTCCACGTAGAACCGGGCGGGCTTCAGCTCAAAGCGCAACTCATTAATGTCATCCAAGCGGCAGCTCTTGCCCTCGCTCAGCGTGAGGCAAAGCTTGATGAAACAATCTTTCTTGTACTCTTCCAGGTCCCTGCCGGATGCCAGCAGGCTGTGCACTTTAGCCCGCTGCACAGGTCCTGCGTTTTCCCCCTGGCATACCAGGACAGCAAAGTGGAAGTTGGACTTGTTGTACAGCTGGTTGTCCAACTGCAGGTCCCCACAGTAGAGCTCCACGGCGTGGAGCCGCAGGGGCGCGGCGACGGCCTCTTCCCCGGGCAGGGGACCAGCCACGGGGGCCACTTGGAGAAAAACATGGTCCAGTGTGAGTCTCAGGAGCTCAGACGATGCTTTGTGGTGGCTGAGGTCATCAAACACCACCAGGCTCAACTGCGTGATGAACAGTTTAAGTGTCACCATCTTCTCCAGAGCTCTAAAGGAGAGATGGAAGAACATCAGTCTCACCGTTGCTCTTTTTCCTTCTTTTACTTCTCCCCTCCTCCCTCCCTCCCCGCTCCCCCTCAGTAGTGCCATATTACACACCTCCTGATAGTCCATCAGATTCTCATGAGGAACAAATATTCAACTTTCAGTTCATGGTGTCCAGACAGAGCCGGTCACACTCCCAACAGTACTGGGAAAAATGCTGTCTACGGGACTTTACAAGCTCTCATTGTGTTCTGTACGAGCTTACTCATCAACATCAGATTTTTACCCTAAGATTCTTCTAGTCTTTGCACACCAAATCTCTATCAAGATCATCTCAAGGCAGAAAGGTAAAATCAAATAACCCAAACTCCTCACTGTGAAGTAAAGCGAACAGAAGAAAAGTCGCCAAGGGCCCAGGTCCCCAGCCCACCTTGCATGTCTCGGCCTCAGGCCAGCCCCTCTGTGGTGTACGAAAGCCTTCTGCTGCCACCTGCTCCAGGCACCACTCCAGCCACCCACCCCCTTCTATGTCCTCATTTTTTCCTTCATTACTAGCAGCCTCTAACCATGAGGTTATTTCCTGTCTTGATAATCACTCTTGTAACTCCACTTCCTTCTCTGGCTACTGCTCTGTTTTCTACTCTCCCTCACATATAAACGTCTCCACTGTCTGCTGCAGGCTTCCATCATCTCTTTGCAGTGCTCCAAGCAGGCTTCTGCCCCACAGTCTACCCAAACAACTCTTACCCAGTGGCTTCTGTGCTACTGGGCCTTTTGGTCTGTGGCTCACCTGACCTGTAATTGCATTTTACCTTGTCAATAAGTCCTTCCGTCTGGAAACACTCCCTTTATAGGTCTTCTCTTGGCTCTTCTACATCCTCACTCATCCTGTGACCCCCCTCTTCTCCCTGACCACTTAAAATTAAGGTGCCCAAGGTTTGGCCCTTGCCATCCCCTTGGAGATCATGGCTTGATACGCAGTCCCTGTGCAGATGACTCTCTGTCACAACATCAGCTTAGAACTACCTGACTGCCAGTCTACAATATCTAACTGCCTCTCCACATAGATGCTTGTCTCAACTTGTCATGTCTGCAATCAAACTCTCAATCTTACCCTCCACCCCCAACCTATAAATGGTCTTTCCTATCTCAGTTAATGGCAACCACATCCTACCACTTGCTTAGAGCACAAATTTGGGAGTTATCCTTGATACTTCTATTTTCAACCCTTACTCAGTGCATCAGGGAAATCTCATTGGTTTTTTTCTTAGAAAGCACATCCAGAATCTGACCATTTCTTCCCATTTCCACTGATCTCATCATAGTCTAAGCCATCGGCATCTCTAGTGTGAGTAACTGTAACAATCTCTTAACTAGTCTCCCTGCTTCCACCTTTACCTCTCTACAGTCTACTTCAATGAAGCAGCCAATGATTTTCTAAAAATTCAGGTCAGATCATGTCACTTCTTTACTCAAAATGCTCCAATGATTGCCCCATTTCATTCAAAATCAAAGGTAGGCCCTACACAAGTCCCCCTGGTCCAGCTCTTACTTCTCTGACCTCAGATACTATTACTTTCACTTTCACCCACTCTATTGGGCCCACATTTGCTCCTCACCCGCTCCTCCAATATACCAGATACACCTACTTCAGACCTCTGAAACAGCTGTGCCCACTGTCTGGAAAGCTTTCCCACCAGATAGCCACATTATTATCTCCCTTGCAGCTTTTGAGTCTTTACTCAAATGTCAACTTCATGGTGAGGCTTACCTACACCGGTTTTTTAAAATTTTTCTCTCTCTGTTCCTATGCTCTGGCACTCCTGGTCTTTCTCACCCATCTATTTTTATCCCTGCAGAAAGCCAACCTTCTACTGTATCATAAAATTTCCTTTTTTATTATGTTTATTCTCTTCCATTCTATACCTATCAGTATAGAAAAAGCAGCGGTTTTGGTCTTTTTGGTCATTGCTGTGTTCCCATCTCTAGAATAGCAACTGGCATCCAGCAAGCCAAAAAATATTTGAATAAATGAAGGCAATACTAGTAAATATTTGTATTTTTTGAAGAATAGAAACTTCCTATTTCTACCACTAAACGTATAATTTGTTGCTACTCTGATCAATTATGCACTATTAATGCCCTAGACAAATGTTTCTGAAATTGTTGTACAGGCTTGAAATTTTGTGTTATGTAATTTTATATTAAGCCTCCAATTTTGTTATGCTGCTCATTTTTTACAAGCAAAAACATTCTACCCAATGTTGTCTGAGATATTGTAAGTTCAAATTAATAATGAGTTGGCAGGTCCTAATTAATAAATTCTTAACCATATATGAAAAGCAAGGGACTTTAAAAAAATGTATGGAAGTTGATATTATTATTTTACATTTTAAATAAAAATTTAATAATAAACTTCTGATGCTAAAATAAATTATTCTTGTAGAAAATTAAAATGCAGAAAATTACTAGATAATCATTTATAAGCACTGTATCTATTGAAAATTTGGTTCCTTCTTTTGAATCTTAGTTCTAGAAATGTTTTCTGATGTTGCTCAAGTGCCTTCCAGAAAATGGCAACAGTTTACATTTCCACTTGAACTGTATATGATGACAAATCATTGTTACTTAGGTAAGCAATATCTTACTTAAATTTGCATTTTTTTGATTACTCATATTTCCTCTTTCTACAATTTCCTTTTTTTTTTTTTCCTTCCTACAATTTCCTGGTCATGCATGTGCCTTTACTTTTAGGAGGGACTAGCTTCATACCATTTCCATTGGATTATAGCAATTCTTTTAAATTGAGTATATTAACTCTTTGGTTCATGTTTGTAAAATCTGATGGCAACACTCTAAGAGGTGAATTTATTGTTGATGGAGCTCTAATTGCTAAGTCAGATTACTAATTACTAGGTGGTCAAGCGGATACAGAAGTATTAATGTACATTTCATGCTGATGCTAATAGGTAATTCGAAGATGCATATTTCAGTTTGTAAATCATTTTGTTAAACTTACCAATGGAAGGGGTACCAAAGAAGATAAAGAACTGCTTTTTATAGGTACGACTTAATGCTAATGACCATATCCTTATGGATTACACAATAATTCACCAAAACCTTTAATGTATATATAGAGATGATCATGAATGGTAAGTAGCAGGCTTATGACTTTATAACAGGAAAGCTTACCATACTGCTAATGGGATAATAACTAATCCTACCTGTTGCTGGTGGTTAAAATAGGTTCCACTTTTCCTTCTGGGGCCACAGTGATGAAGACTGTGCCACACTGAAGAATGATGTCCACATATACATAGCCAAAGCCAGTCAGGAACACAACCTGCAAAAAGAATATTCAAAATCTGATTAAAAAGAAGTAAGAAACACTATCTGCATGGCTGCCTTCAAAGGTCTTAAGTTCTGGCTCAACAGCTAGTTCTATTTCTTTATATCAATGTGTACAGGCTATTCAGCTGACTTTATTTATTTATTTATTTATTGATTGATTTTATTTATTCATGAGAGACAGAGAGAGAGAGAGAATGAGAGAGAGAGAGAGAGAGAGGCGGAGAAGCAGGCTCCGTGCAGGGAGCCCGATGTGGGACTTGATCCCGGGACTCCAGGATCACGCCCTGGGCTGAAGGCAGTGCTAAACCGCTGGGCCACCCAGGCTGCCCTATTCAACTGACTCAAAAAAAAAAGAAAGAAAGATCAAATCCAGATTTTTCAATATCCAGTTGTAAGGTTCACAGCAAAAAACATGATGGATGACAGGACATGAGTGTCTTCATTCTCTGCTTCTTTGCTTTTGGCAAATAGCTCTGTGTGGCCTAGAGCCCAGCTACAGGTCAGCTTTATGTGGGCATACGAATCTCTGGTGTGGAAAAAAAAACCCTGAAACTCAGGACTTGAAATGGAACATACAAAAAACTTTTAAACTCTTGAGTGTTGAGTTACTACCACAAGGATGCCCTTCTATCCTTGGGCACAGAAGCATACCAGAAAACTTACCAATGAGAAATGCCATAATACCCCAAGGTCCCTTGGTCCCTCACATAACTTGCAACACTACTGTCAAATAACTTCATTTGCTTGGAGTCAAAATTAATTTTTCTTCCATGGGAAGGTGGACTAAGACCCCAAAAAAGTTCTACCTCAGAAGCCAGGTACCAGGCTGGAGAACAGATGTCCTTTCAGCATTGAATACCAAGGTTGCTAAAATGGATAAATATTTGAAAACAGAACTATTTGAAAAACAACTCCAAGAACATCATGTTCACAGCCAGCATTACCTAAGAGTAGGAGCAAGAACCTCCTATGTTCGGGAACGCTAATTTTGATAATTTGCAGTATCAATTCAGTCCAAGTCTGGGCCCTTTATTACTGTTAGGACAGTAAATAAAAGGTTGAAAATTCCCGGATGAAGGAACAAAGCAAGGTGCCTGCCTGACATGTAATGAACAGACTCTAATGCTGACCATATGATGAGTACCGGAAAGTATGTACACAGAACCACAGGAGAGAGTCACAGACTCAGACCACTGAAGTGACTTCAGTGTCACTGGGCTTCTTTCTTGCATAATGGCTCCTCTTTCAGAGATCCTGACCATATGCAGCACTCAGGCCACCTGGACAACCACCGCTCCCTCCTCTGCTCATCTCCTGCAGCATAGCACTCATCAGATGCTCCAGTCCTGCTCGTCCTCTACGAGTGCCTTCTCTTCCATCCTATGGCCACACTATAGCTTAGCCCTATAGCTTAGCCCTTGTTTGCCACTCAGCAGACCCTGTGCCCAGAAGACACCCTCCCCCACATTGGTCCTTTCCAAATCCTATGTATGGTCACAAATCCGTACTGTTTGCAGTACACTCAACTGCTAGACTGTCAGTTTCTTGAGGCAAGGAGAGGAGTCCATTTGTTCTTTATGGACATGTTTCCCAAATGGATTGTTTTGCAAAAATATGTGTTTCAAAAGACCTTGTATCCTGAATTTGCCTTATCTGTTCTAAGGTAAAAATTGAACTTGACTAGGACAAAATCTGGAATGCAGCCAACTTAAAAACTGGCTCAGCTCACGAATCTAAAACAAAACAGGTATTATTTCAGAAACATTGACATTTATTATTTTGTATGATATACAAAGTCACCTTTTTTTAAAAAAAAATGTTTACTTGAGACAGAGAATGCATGCATGTAAGGGGGGAGGGGCAGAGGAAGAGGGAGAGAAGCAGGTTCCTCATTGGGCGTGGAGCCCAACATGTTTAGGGCTTGACATGGGGCTTGATCCTGTGCCCCCTAGATCATGACCTGCTCAGAAATCAAGAGCAGGATGCTCAACTGACCGAGCCACCCAGGTGACCCAAGTTAACTGCTTTTTTACTACGCTTATGATGTGAGAGAATTCATTTGGCACAAACCTTTCTAAGGCCCTGTGCCCCCACCTATATTTTTCTCTCAGTGACTGTAACTTCAGTGCATGTCTCAGGGTTTTAGGATAGAACTGTCAACCCTCAAAAGAGGGAAGGAAAGGATGAAAAAGGGGAATATTTATTGTTCTGCTCATTTTCAAAGTCATCTGTAGGCACTGTGAAATGAGGATCCTGGCTCCTTCTAAGATAGTAAAGACAAGGCAAACTGATGGTTTTTGTTAACTGCCCAAGGGACTTTGTTTCAATTTTAGTATATGTGCTGCTGAAGCGAGCACTGCCCAAGGGACTTTGAAGCAAGTAAATGGACCTAATCCTTTAAGGCACCTCTCCTGGTTGAAAATCTGGACTTGAGAAAAATTTTGCTATGTTTTCCTTTCACCCACCACTAGAATGGAAGAGACATGGACTTTAGTTCATGTTGTTTTTCACAGGCAGAGAAACAGCTCACAATGTCAAGCATTTTGTCCAGTGGCAGCTCTACGGAGTAGGGAGGTAGGTATTTCACTGCTAGGGACATTAGGCACCTGTACCTAGGTTCTCTCAGAAATCTTTTTTTTTTTTTAAAGCGGTGAGAGTGGGACACATTTTTTTTTTTTTTGTATTTTTTTTTTTAAATTTTTTTTTTTTAAATTTTATTTATTTATGATAGGCACACAGTGAGAGAGAGAGGCAGAGACACAGGCAGAGGGAGAAGCAGGCTCCATGCACCGGGAGCCCGACGTGGGATTCGATCCCGGGTCTCCAGGATCGCGCCCTGGGCCAAAGGCAGGCGCCAAACCGCTGTGCCACCCAGGGATCCCGGGACACATTTTTTTTTAAAGATTTTATTTATTTATTCATGAGAGGCACAGAGCGCGCACGAGAGAGGCAGAGACACAGGCAGAGGGAGAAGCAAGCTCCATGCAGGGAGCTTGACGTGGGACTCTATCCCAGGTCTCCAGGATCACGACCTGAGCTGAAGGCGGCGCTAAACTGCTGAGCTACCCAGGCTGCCCTCTCGGAAGTCTTAAAATAAATCCTTGTTTTGGTCTGATGGTCTGGTTGTTAATCATTCAGCCAATTAATTGATACTTAGAGTGCACCTACGAAGAGCATGGCACTATATTAGTGATGGAGAAGATTTCTTTGTTTTTTAAAGATTTATTTATTTTAGAGCAAGAGCGTGAGCACATAAGCCGGGGGTGGGGATGGGGGAGATGAAGAGGGATAGAGAAGCAGACTCCCCACTGACTAAGGGGCCTGATGCGGGGCTCCATCTCCCGACTCTGAAATCATGACCTGAGCCAAAATCAAGGACTGGATGCTTAACTGACTGAGCTACCCAGGCACCTAAGGAACCAAAAAGATCTAATCACACCCTCCAATTGCTCTCAGCTTAGCTAGTAAAAAAAGCCAAGGACACAAATGATGAGATAATAACTAATACTTCCAGGGCAGAGATGTATAGCATGCTTCTCCCTCTTAGTGTATTAATCATCATGATATCTGTATAAGCTCATGAGGGCAATGGCTGTGTGTCCATTTTCTTCAGTATTTATAACCAGTACTTGGTATGCAATCAAGATCTGATTGGGCATCTTGATATCATCTCACTGTGGCTCCTGTGGTAGAGACTTCTAGTGTCCACCCATACCTAGCTCCTTCTAGGCACAGAATAGGATTATACTCCTCACTCCCTTGTGGTTAGGTATGGCCATGTGACTAAGTGCTGGTCAATGAGCTAAAATAAAGATAGAATTGATATTGTTACTTCTGAGTCAAAGCATAAAAGAGCCAGTCTTCTTCCCCTGCTACAGAGACCGAATAAAGGCTTTATGTTCTAGATCAGTGGTAGGATAAATCCAATCCATGGCCTGTTAAATGTAAATAAAATTTGGGGGGGGGGGATATAGCTATGCTCATTTATTTATATATATATTGTCTCTAATAGCAAAGTTGAAAAACTGAAGGATTATATGGCCTGCAAAGCCTAAAATATTTACTGAAGAAGAAGAAACTTTTTTTTTTTAAATTTTTTTTTTTTTTAATTTATGATAGTCATACAGAGAGAGAGAGAGGCAGAGACACAGGCAGAGGGAGAAGCAGGCTCCATACACCGGGAGCCTGACGTGGGATTCGATCCCGGGTCTCCAGGATCGCGCCCTGGGCCAAAGGCAGGCGCCAAACCACTGCGCCACCCAGGGATCCCAAGAAGAAACTTTTTGAAGAAGCAGCTTGTTGACTCCTGGTCTAGCTGGTTGTGGCAGATTATTACACAGTCAAGGAGCTGCACATCCAGCTTCCAGGCCCTTCATTCAGTCCCTTTTCCTACTGACACAGAGCTCAGCTATGTGACTGCCATCAGCTGATGGGACATCAGCAAACATGAGACAAGAAGTCTGACAAAGCTTGCTTGCTGGGGTTTGCCCTCCTGCCAACCATGTAAGGAAGTCTGGTTTAGCCTCCCTAGACAGGAAAGACCACATGGTGAGAGAGATGCCCAGACTTTCCAGCTGAACTCATCCCTCTGCCAACCTCCAACAGAATGTGGCTGCATGAGTGATCCCAGGCTCACTCTGCAGAAAAATCATCCAGACAAGCCTTCAGACTCATGAGACATTAGTCATTTTCAAGCCTCTAGGTTTTTGGGGTGATTTGTTACATTGGGGCAGACAGAAGGTAATGGAAACTCTATCACCTGCATCCCTGAGTGACCATGTAGAACAGAGCTGCCTGGGCACAAAGCATGAGCAAGACGTAAATGCTAGGATTCTGACAGGCAGCAAAACCTAGCCTATACTAACTAATACAGTATAGTTATTGGTGATAGAAGTTAGGCTCCAGCAGAAATCTAAAATATGAGTCCTTGGCTTAGTGGTCAGGCAGCGGAAATTGATATTGGAAGATACTACAGTGGCAATTCATGTTATGAAGTAGCAAGACATTTCATAAGACTGTTGTCTGAGATTACCTGGGAAGCAGATTATAAACCTAATCCATTGGTACCTCCAAAAGATGAAGTTCAGAAACAAACATTAGTAGCGTGTGTTGTTGCTATTGGCTGTCTCTGGCGATATATTCTGTAGAAGACATGAGCTCAGAAAAGAATTGGCCAGTTTGCAAATAAAAATGAAAGGGAATAGAGAGAGACAGCAAGAGATCAAAGTTCAGTCTTTGGATATGAAGGCAGATTAATACTCTGCCTTAACCTCTTAACTGTTTAAGTGACTCAGAAGACAGTTTACATTAAAAGTATAAGTTTGCCATAGAAGCTCTCTTAAATCTAGAGAGAGGTAAAGAAGACAGACATACCTTGGAAAGGACCATGGACGTGGTTATCAGTATTACAATCCTCTGAAATCAACTAATTTTTGAGAAATGACTACTGCCCAGTAAACCCATGAGCCTAGACTAAAGGAGACTATGATTGCTTGAGAATCACCACAGCTTCAGATGTAATTGGGGAAGATCTCTGAGGGATGATTCAGGGACTAGAAGAAAAATACTAAGAGCAGTTCCAAGAGCAGAAACAGGGCTCAAAGACCAGCTCTTGCTCCAGGGTATAAACCCCAAAATTATGAGCTCAGAAAATTTTTATAATTGTCACAGATGCGGGGCTGCCATTACAACTCATTCTTCTCCTTTCCATTTTTTTTTTTAAAGATTTTACTTATTTATTCATGAGAGACACACAAAGAGAGAGAGAGAGAGGCAGAGACACAGGCAAAGGGAGAAGCAGGCTCCATGTAGGGAGCCCAACGTGGGACTTGATCCTGGGTCTCTAGGATCACACCCTGAGGGGCTGAAGGTGGCACTAAACAGATGAGCCACCAGGGCTGCCTTTCCCCTTTCCATTTTAGAGGGGTTACCATGGTTATCCTAGCTTGTAAAATGGGGGGAAGGGCAGAAGGACAGGAACTCATAACTCCAAAAGAAGGCAGTCATGTCCAGACCTAAGCATCACTCAGAAGTACTGGATTTCCAGTGGGATGCTCTGACTGGACAGAACCCTGGGGAGGCTGTTTGTTTGTTCCACGTGTGGGAAAATGGACAATTAGATAACAGATGGCCGAGGGGATTCCTGTTGCTGAGTTATTCGTTACTGCAGCATAAGCCAGTCAGTCCTGATGGGCACCATCACTTTGGTGTTTTTTCTTTCTTCACCTCATACTGGTAGAGTGTGTGTGTGTGTGGGGCGGGGGGGGAGGCTAGTGGCAATATGTAGCAAGAGCTGTGCATCTCTGACCACTGCACACTTGGAGGACACTCTGTGTTTACCCTTTATGTGCTGGAGCACTTTGATCAGTGAGATTCTCTCCCATGAGTGTGGGTATAAGAATGCCATCCCAGCCCCATGTCCTGCCCTCTACTTACTACATTGTCTTTTACTATGATTACAAATAGGAAACACTTTAATATAAACTTGCGCTTTTCTATATATCCAGTTATCTTTATTAAAATGATGGCTTATTAGATTCATGTCCAATGAACAATATTTAAAAAAAATTATACTAATTTAATTTTACTAAGTTAATAAGTTACAAGGGGACACAGGAAATAAAAGGATGAATTCTTGAAAGTCTCTCTTTCCATGTCCCTCTCTCTTTTTCCCTGTTGGCTGCATGTCTAGGGATAATCAGGAGGGAGATATAAAACATCCCAGCACTGCAACTAAGGTAGACTTAAATCATAGTAACTGTTAGTAAAACTCCTTCTGCACTCTCCTCGCCTCCTCCAGTATTTTACTGATTTCTTTCTCAACTGGGCTACAACAGCCACGGGGTATACCTTGCTGGGCCTCCGTCCTTTACACCTCACTCATGCTGCTCCCACCTCAGACTTTTACCTCCTTTTGTGATGAGTAATTGTGCGTGCAACCTGACTGGCCAGGTGAAGCATTATTTCTGGATGTGTCTGTGAGGATGTTTCTGGAAGGGATTAGCATCAGTAGACTCAGTGTACTGCTTTCTCCAGTGTGGGGTGGGTGGGTCTGTAGAGGATCTGAAAAGAATAAAAGGTGGAGGAGGAATAATTTGCTCCCTCTCCCCTGCCTCACTGTTGAACTAAGACGTCTTATTTCATCTTCTGGTAAATTCATATCATCATCAGCTCCCTTGGTTCTCAGGTCTTTGGGCCCAGACTAAATTACACTATGGTTTTCCTGGTCTCCAGCTTACAGACGGCAGATACTCAATCTCCATAAATAGATCTGCAGGTAAGTCAGCCATTTTATTTGTTCTGACCTTTGCCTAAAATTCATTTTTCATAAAAACTTTTACTCCCTGTTTTGGAAAGGAATAGATTGAAAAGGTACTACTTCTATCTCCAGCTCAAGTGGCTTGTAAGAAAATATCTTAAGGAAAACCATGATATGCAAGAAGTCAAGACTTAGGCTTTGAAGGGAAGAAGAAATTTGCAGGTGTGCTATGGGACTGACCCTTCACCTGTAGAGGGAATAAAGGAGTAAGATGTCTCAGGTGGTGGTCTAAGTAGTCTAGTGGACTGGAAAGCCTCCTCTGGGCTGGACTCTGTATTTTACTAGTCATTTAGGTGGTATTTGTGGATATAGAGTTGAAGGTGATGAGGCTGACAACAGAGACATTCTGAGGGGCTACTGCCAAACTCTGGGAGAGGGATGATGGGAAAAAGCCTGAAGTAGACCATGGTCCCAGAGAGAAGGGGTGGATCCAGAGACATTTCTGAGGAATTTCTGCCAGAACCAGGTGACTTACTGGATGTGTGGGGGTAAAGAGGGAAAGGGAAGACACTGGGGTTCAGTAGGAAAACTATAGGCTTAGATGCTTGGCAGTCAGAGTCTGGATCCCAGGTTCACTTGCTTTGTGCAAGGTGACTTCTCGGGTTTAGGGTAGCATCTACCTTTATGGGATGTGGCAGGGACTAATGATAATATTTATAGAGTGCTTGACATAGAGCAATAAGTCAATACAAATTTACATACACAGTATTTAAGGTTTTTATACTGGGGAGTAGTGACTCTAAGAGAAGCTGGCCTGGGAAATGGCGTATGATCACTCGGGTTCCAGGCATGCTGGGTTTGGGTGCTCCTCAGTTTCAGGTGGAGATGTCTGGTGGGTGGCTAAGAACACAGACATGGAGCTTAGGAGAGATGCAGGCGCCAGGGATAGATCTGAGAGTGACCGGCTGATAGTTGTAGCTAAAGCAATGAGATGAGATATCCCAGAGAGGAAAATAAGGGAGATGAATTTCTAAAATGAGAAAAGGCTAGATAAGGATGAAAACAAAATAGTGATATTCTAGAATTAGAATTCTATTCTAATTCTTCCCTCTGTATAGTTGCTGAAAAAATATTTAGGGAAATCCCTACTCCCAAGTATCTTTAAAAGCAGGTGTGACTCAACCGAGACAAAATATAAACATATAGAAAACTCTAGACTAGGGCACTTGGCAGATGTTCAGAAGTGGGTGCCAACTTGGTGATATCTGTGTGGCCCCGATACGGGGTGGAGGAGGAAGGTGAGCAAGAAGGCAAAATATCTCTATGGCACATTTTCTAAATCAGATCCTCATTTGATTTGATAGCTTTTTTTTCTACGTAAACATTCTTGGATGGAGGCTAAAGGTGTCGGAATCTGGCTACATGATCTTTAGCATTAGTGCTTGTGGGCCCTTTGGTCTGCTCTGCATCAAGTGCACTGATTACATGTCTGAGTGCCGGTTCATCAGCACAGAGCCTCATGATAATCTTGTAAACAAGATAAGACACATCTTAGGTAGTATGGTTTAAAAAATGCTTTGAGATGACTTTTCTTATTTTAAGAAATGTGGACTAGATGATCGTGCAGTTTGATGTGTCAGTGGCTGACCGAAACCACGTGTTAGGGAGGTATCCAGTGACCCTCCATAGCCATGAAGACCTTGGATTTGTCCTGTTCAACGCATTTATTAATGACTTGGATGAACACGTAGAATGTGTGCTTACCACATCTATAGATGACATAAAGCTACCAAGGATACTTAATATGTTGGATGACAGCATCACAATTTTTTTAAAAGTGATTTCAACAAGCTGGACCAGGCCAATAGCAACAAGATTTAATTTATTGGGGATAAATGCAAAGTTCTGTCACTGGGTTCAAAAAGTCAACTGTACAGCAAGTCATATGATAAAGACCTGGGGGATGTGGTTGACCACAAGTTCAATAATAACAAACAGTCTGAACTTGTTAATAAAAAGCTAACTCAATCTTCTACTTTATTAATGGAAGCACAGGGAGGTAATAGCTGGTTAGACCACATTTGGAATACTATGTATAATTCTGACTGCCAGATTTTTAAAAGGGAACATAACACACTAGTGTATTCAGACAAGGGTAACTGTGGTGATCAGTCTGGAAATCACATTTACTGAAGGAATGATTCAAGGAACCAGAAATGTTTGGCCTGGATAAGGGAACACTTAGAGAAGATGTTGAAGCTGCCTTCAAATAATTGTAGTGTTGCTATATTAGAGGGGACAATCTGTGATGCCCCAGAGGTTAAAACAAGGATGAATGAGTGGGTGCCATAGAGGGAGAATCTTCAGCTTGATACAGGCAGAAACTTTCCTACAGTCACTGCTGGAATAAGCCATGGCTAGGACACTGAGGGGAGACATCACGGGAGGGACCCTTGCCCTAGATAAAGCGAAAGTAGAAAACGTCTTCTAATCCGTGCTCTCATGAACCTTCAGGTAGCAATATCTGTAGCTGGGGCTGGACTTCAAAGGTCAGACAGTGACCTCAGTTTGGTGCAGGAAAAGCAAGACTGGGCCACATGTGGGCAGATCCCAGTTCCAGCCTGACCCTGCTTAGTTATAAACCACCTAGCTGATTACTTTTTAAGCCTCAATCTTCTCATCAGGAAAATAAACAAAAATTATTGCCCTAACAATCTGAGAATTATTGCAGTGATCAAAGGCTCTGTCTTAGGACATATTCCACTTGACTGTATTTATTTACTTACGCTCAGGTCCTTCGAGCAGGAGTAATGCCTTATTCAGGGAAGAGGTTTGGCCCTGGATGGTTCCTCAATATAAGCTTGCTGAATAAATGAATGAAAGAATAGACACTACGGATGTGAAAGCACTTAGTAAATGGTGAGAGCTACAGAAACACGAAGGACTGTCATTCCCCATCTTCCACACAGATGGAGAAGAAAACCCCAGGGACACTGACTCCACTAAACACTTCCACTAAACATGAAAGATCATGAGAACTTACCGGATCTTTTTTGAAGAAAACTCATCTGCAAACCTTCTAGGGTTCAAACTGCTTCTCCTCCTTTGCTATTTCAATAGCTTAAGGATTGCTTTTCAGAAAGAATTCAGACTTCCCATGGTTCTTAAAGTATAAACCCAATTCCTTGGTTGCAGATCCAGAATCCTGCCAGGTGTGACCCCGAATCGCCTCACCAGCCCCCTTCTGCCCCTTTTTCCTTCATCTGCCACTCTGGCCACACTGGCACGTAGATCCCAGACCAGAAAGGACCAGGCTCCCTCCCTGAGCACCAAAGCTTCAAACGTGTTCTTTCTGCTGAGAAAAATCTCCCACTTTCCTGTCTACTTAATGCCTATTCAACTCAAAGGCAGAGACACGAGGTCTCTTACCAGACGGACACTCCTTGGCCTCTCAACCTAGTCTGCTGTCCATCCCAACAGGACAGCTGACCTCCCCTTGCAGTTTCCCCAGAGTTCACACAACCCAACAGCCTCAGGGATCACTTGTTTGTTACTGGTCTCCTCCATGTGGCATCTCCTTGAGGGCAAGGGTAGTGTTCCCTCTTGTTCACTGTGTTTCACATGGTCCTAGTACCTGGTTAGAGCGTCTGGCACATTCTAGAAATTCAGCACATATTTGATGATCACTGACTGAAGTGCACTTCTCAGTGTCGATGTTAGTAAAATGGTAGCTGCATTTTCTTTGTACCTTTTTATCCAAAAAAATATCACCTAACACTGATGAAAATGAGGTCTCTGATCCTCAGACACTACAACCCCATTACCTATTCTGGGTTCTAAACTGTTTTTCTGATAGGATCAAAACTGACTTAAAATGGCCAATGTAAAGCTCATTTTTTATCTTCAACTTATTTATTAGGAAAAAAACAAGGTTTTCCTTGGAGTCAGGCCACCAACCACTGTAAAGTCATGGTTAAGAGCACCAGTTGTTGCTTCGGGGCCTCTGGTGAGAAGCCCTGAGATGTCTTCTAGCCAGGTGTGAGCCAGGAGCACAAACCTGGAAAACCCACACCGAGTACAATCAGAATTTCAGGGTCTACATGCTACCAGGTCTTCCCAATAACTCCTGATCCAAAGAATCCTTCTTTGTGTGATTATAAACTTATTTTCTGCATGTTCCCTGTCATATTCCATTTCAAAATTGTACAACCTGACACCTATTTGCAAAATAGGTCCTATTTCCAAAGTTGAGGTGAGGGGCCTGTCTCTGGCACAAGCTAAAGGAGTTGTCTTCCTTGGGGCAGATTGGGGGTTTTATGGTATTTTAATCCTCATTTTAAGGTCAGCTTTGAAATTCGCATCATGGGCTTCAGACCAAGGGCTGAGGAAAGGCTCCTGGAAGACGAATTCACTCCTATAGAAGGGCTGCTTCCTTTCATCAGAGGACACAGCTCCCTTTGCTCCCCAGTGATTTATATGCCCTGGTGTATTACTGAGGGGATGTCGGTGAGGGTCTGAAACGAATCTTCCTGCAGAGTAGGAAGTGAACCACGGTCTGCAGGACATATGGCACACAGCTCCTCAAAGATTAATGGTAACGTGGGCCTTTGCTGGGTCCTCAGACCAGGGATGAGAAGGGTGTTGGAAAGAGCACCTCCTCCTAGTTTTGAAGTATGTGTGACTACAAAGGTTCGAGGAAATTTAGAGTGAATGGGAATCCTTGAAATAAGGTTTGGCAGGCAGAAAGTCTATTGTAAAGAACACCCTACACATAGAGAAGCAAGCAAGGTTTGAAGAATCTCCAAAGTGACGCAGAGTTCAGGAAGCCTTGGGAAGCCTGCAGTCTTTATTTTGTACCTTAATGAGACCAAGAATGCCTCCTGAGGCTGCACAGGTCTAGATTTTCCCTGTGCAGCCAATGAGCGCTGCTGATAGGAACCACCCCCTTGTGTGTGGGGCCAGTTACAAACACAGGTCTGCTGGTAGTGTGGCCCCCAGGGCCGCTCGGCTCTTTGAGCACCTGGCCTGGGCCCCATCCTTCCCCTGTTTCCATAGCAACCTCTTTCTCCAGGCCACCAGCCCTTTCAGCAGATGATTTCCTCCATACCTCACAATAAACTCATCCTGGTGCCTCAGTTCACTCAGTTTTCTGGTCCCTCCCTCCAAATAGCTCTCCCTAACCTATGCCCCTCCCCACCTCTTTTCTGATGTCCTGTGGGCAAGTAGAATTCCACCCCTGGGCCTTGCACTGGGCTCTCCAGACAGGTCCTCACTGACTTTCCCCAGCTTCTCCTTGATTGACTCTGCCCCTGCTGCATGGACATGGCTTCCTCCTCTCTGACCTCCTCTGCTTCGTGGTCTCCTGGTCTTTTCACGGGTTCCTCTACTTACAATTACCTTCCACTTACAATTGTCATTTCCAATTGCTACCATGCTTCCCTCTCCCCGCCATTTTATAGCCTATAAATTTGTCCTTCTGGGGTCTTCCATCTCTCCCCAGCCCAGTTCTCCTCCTGCTGCTCTGCTTGTTTCCTCAGTCTCTGCGGCTGCTCTGCACTGACACACTGGCCTTTCCCAAGGTCAGACCTGGGGCTCTCTTTCCTTCCTTTACACAATCTCTCTCACCTAATCTCATCTTCTCATTCATTCATTCATTCGTTCAGTTGTTCATTTACTGATTTGATATTTATTCTTACTATGTTGACAGGCACTCTGCCTCAGGTTAAGGATCAATATAGCAGGTATCTGACTCCCAGGAATTCCAACTTGGTAGGAAACAAATTTAGAGAAATAAATGCAGGAGAGCGTCGGTGGCTCAGTCAGCTGGGGGTCTGCCTTCGGCTCGGGTCATGATCCTGGGGTCCTGGGATTGCCCCCCCCATGTTGGGTTCCCTGCTCAGTGGGGAGTCTCCTTCTCCATCTCCCTTTGCCCCTCCCCCTGCTCGGTTGTCTCTCTCTCTCTCTCTTTCTCAAGTAAACAGATACAATCATAAAAAGAAGAGAAAGAGATGCAATTGTTATAAATGTTATATGAACACCGAGAGGGGCTGGTGGTGGGGAGATTTTAGTGGGGGGGAGGAGAGAGAATCTAGAGAGATGAGAAAGAACATGCCGGCTGGGGAAGAGGGAACCTCAGGAATGCCGGGTAGGGAAGTAGGGATCATGGCATAGTGGTATGGAGCAGTGCTGTGGAGTCAGGCAGGTCTGGATCAGATCCCAGGCCCTTCTCTTGTAACACATGGGAATTAGGTCACCTTACTCCTAGAGGGCTCAGTTTTCACTTCTGTCACATGCAGCCCATGGCCCTGTCTGGTACAGGTACTGTAAGGGTTAGAGAGGAATGAATGCCAAGTGCTTAGCACAATGCCTAGCATATAGTAGGCGATTATTAAATGATAATCATTATTATGGGAAATATATTTATAACTTTAATAGGTGTCTTGTGACCATTATAGTAGATGGGACCTACGAATGAATTCATAGGTATAACAAAGTATAGTGTAACATTACTCAGCCATAAAGTGGAATGAAGTGCTGACACACACTGTAACAGGAAAGAGCCTTGAAGATCCTATGCTAAGGACTGAGCCAGGCACAGCAGGACAAGTATGGTAAGATTCCACTTACATGAGGTGCCGTGAACTGGACACATTCAGAGATGCCAGGTACAGCAGTGGTTACCAGGGGCTAAGGGCTGAGTGGAGGGAGAGTGGGGAATCACTGCCTAAATGTACAGTGTCTGGGATGATGGAACAGAGTGGTGGTGGTTGTACCAGAGAGTGAGTGTTTTCAATTATACACCTAAAAATGGTAAAATTTAAGTACAGCAGAAATGAACTGCTAGGTTCATATGCCATTTTCAACAAAAATAAAACACCATCCACCCCTGAGAGTAAGAGAGAGACCAATTGGGACATTTACCTGTTCAGAATTTGTAACTTGGTACTTATATTTGCTAAGTGTTATGTACATTTTAAAAATATGTATTTTTTTTTTATGATAGTCACACAGAGAGAGAGAGAGAGAGGCAGAGACACAGGCAGAGGGAGAAACAGGCTCCATGCACAGGGAGCCTGACCTGGGATTCGATCCCGGGTCCCCAGGATCGCGCCCTGGGCCCAAGGCAGGCGCCAAACCGCTGCATCACCCAGGGATCCCAAAAATATGTATATTTTTATATTAAGTTTTAAAACTTAGAAAAAATGGGATGAATCTAGGGTTGGCATTATGATTTTCCTAAATTCTGGACAGGAGGGCTATCCTCTATGTAGAGAAGTCTAACAATTTTATTTTGTTTTTGACCTTGGATTAGACCCAATGGGGGCTGGCCTTTACCAAATACTCCTCTCTGGTAAATAGCTGGATAGTACGCTTTGGAGACACATACTTGTATTTGAGAATTTATAACTGAATGATGACATATGAAAATGGATTCACAGGTGTCCTCATACAGAGAACAAGAAGTTCAGCATTTGGAAAACTGTTTAAAAACAGACAAGCATGGAACCTTAGAAAAGGGAATCTGTCTTTGGGCCTTGGGAGGAACATGCATGGCTCACTGACCTGTGTCCCCTGATTGTTGATGTCGACGGCATCGCTCCACTCGGCTGTTACGTCCTCCAGAGATTCTGCTCTCAAGAAGAGGCTGGGAAGTAAGTCTTTGGTCTTGCAGTCTGGATAACTGGAAATCTGATGATACAGTTCATGATGAATTGAGGATTCAGAAGGAATTCTTCGGCAATAAACCTCAAACTCTGGAATATCTAAAAACAAACAAAAAACAAAAAAACACATGTGCAGACTTGGGCCTTGAGGACAAAGACCGAGGGATAGTAAACATAATGCGGCAGGAGAAACTTCTTGAAAAGGGAGGGATGAATGATACTCTTATTTAAACATTCTTCAAAGCAATCATGGGTAGCTGCTAGATAAAAACCTCCAGAAAGAATATAGGTTTTATGTTATTTAAATTCAATGCTATAAAACATACCTTTGATATTTTCCTTTATAAGGATTGTTACTGGACATCTGTTGTGGAAAATTATTCGAGGACTAGGGTCTTCTGAGAGGGTCAAGTAAATCACCCCAAGGTGTTCTTGGTATGTCAGTGCTACTGCCCTAGAATTGAAATCAAATCAAATGACAGAAGTGGTTTAGAAAAAAATGAATGCTTGGTTCCTGTTTATTTAGATTTGTAGTATTCACAACTCCAGAACGCCTTCTCTTTGATCCCTCAGAGGAAATGTTTCCAGAGAAAGGAGACCATCCTCTCATCTACTGCCTGTCATACACTAATTATAGCTTCACTGATTTTTTTTCACAACATTGTTAACATGTGATTATCAGAAAATATTCAAAGATGTACAAAAATTATTTAAAAGAATAAATAACTATACCACTTAGAGAGAATTATAGCTAACCTTGCACTAACCCTGACTTGACTCTACTTTCCCCTGGCCAAATGTGCCTTAAACCCTTCACACAGAGTGTCTTCTTTCTCAATGATGCTTAGGAAGTTTTGGCATAAGAGGAGCTGACGTGCTTTTAGAAGCACTGCTGGAGAATCTTGGGTACTTGCTCTTTTATATTCTAAAGGTAGGCTCGTAATGACAGCTGTCAATTTTCACAATATTATCATACTTTACACGATCTCCACTTTGACTACCAAGAGCGAAGCTGTCTTCATTGGCAGTGGAAAAACTGCTGTGTGAGGGATCCCTGGGTGGCGCAGTGGTTTGGCGCCTGCCTTTGGCCCAGGGCGCGATCCTGGAGACCCGGGATCGAATCCCACATCGGGCTCCCGGTACATGGAGCCTGCTTCTCCCTCCGCCGGTGTCTCTGCCTCTCTCTCTCTCTCTGTGACTATCATAAATAAATAAAAAATTAAAAAAAATTAAAAAAAAAAAAAAAAAAAAAACAAAAAAAACTGCTGTGTGGGCATAGGCTGCCCTCCGCAATGGGGAGACAGAAATTTTCCAGTGTATACCACAGACTACCTAACAATATTTCATATCAAAACAGGGAAAAAGGGCAGCCCCGGTGGTGCAGGGGTTTAGCGCCGCCTGCAGCCCAGGGCGTGATCCTGGAGACCCTGGATTGAGTCCCACATCAGGCTCTCTGTATGATGCCTGCTTCTCCCTCTGCCTGTGTCTCTGCCTCTCTCTGTCTCTATGAATAAATTAAAGAAAAAAAAAAAACAGGGAAAAAATACCCCTCTCTGAAGTTTAAATTGCATGGACTGACCAAATTAACCGAAGAAATCAGACATTTGCCAAACATGGCCCTCAGTTTACAGTGATGAAAAGGGGTTGATAATGCACTGAAGAATTTATTTGCCATTTATCCTGTTCACTAGTGTGAGTCCTTCCCAAAGACAGTATTTGTCTGAAATGCCAAAAACAAACTGTCCATTGGCATTCAGGGAATCGCATTAGTAACACCATCAAATGTGCACCATAGGAGTGAGGCGAGTAGAAGGAGAGGAGGAGATGGGGCTGTAGGAAGTGAATTTACTTGCAGAATACAGTCCTTGGATACATACCAAAGTTCTTTTCCCAGCCTAATTTTGAAAGATCTGGGGCAAGCCAACCTCAGAGAATTTCTTCTTGCTAGCCAAGAAAGCTGAGGGCCAGGACTAACATATGGTATTTTCAATCTAATATCTAGTTTAGTATTCATAGATAAGATTAAATTATATTAATAAAATCATGTCTTACAATTCTTAGAACTTTAAACAGCATTTCCAAATGAAATTTTATTTAGGATTCTTTCAGTTTATTTTTTTTTAAAGATTTTATTTATTTATTCATGAGAGAGACAGAAAGAGAAAGGCAGAGACACAGGCAGAGTGAGAAGCAGGCTTCCCACAGGGAGCTGGACATGGGACTCGATCCTGGGACTCCAGGATCATGCCCTACACCAAAGGCAGATGTGCTTAACCGCTGAGCCATCCAGGCTCCATGTCTTTCAGTTTTAAAAATAAATTTTGTTTTCTCGACATAGGTTCACATCACTTTCCAAAATTCTTCCTTAAACTTGCCACGCTTAACTTCTTCAGATAGAACATAAATATAACCACTCCTCTCCAGGATCAGGGATGAAAAGTGTTTATAAAATCAGGGATGTTGGGATCCCTGGGTGGCGCAGTGGTTTGGCGCCTGCCTTTGGCCCAGGGCGCGATCCTGGAGACCTGGGATCGAATCCCACGTCGGGCTCCCGGTGCATGGAGCCTGCTTCTCCCTCTACCTGTGTCTCTGCCTCTCTCTCTCTCTCTCTCTCTCTGTGACTATCATGAACAAATTTTTAAAAAATTAAAAAAAAAATCAGGGATGTTTCTGAATGTTGTGAAAGAAGAAGGGATGTGTGTAGGGAACAGGGCCTTACTGTTATGGGTAACACGAGTTAGGAAGTTATCTTTTAAAATTCAACTGCTAGAAATCTCTGTAGACATCAAAAAGTTAGGAGAGCTGAAGTCTTAAAGTCTATAAATTCATGAGAAGAAGGTACCTCTGGTAAGATTGCAGTAGGTTTTCTTTTGTACTTTTTAATGTATGCCATAAATAAGTCATTCCTGACAGCTCCAGAAAGGACGTATTGCATGCAAAACAACCGCAAAATAAAAGTCCAGTATGAACAAACCATTACATGTCTCCGGCTTGATTCTGTGGTTGTTATTTGCATAATTGGTAATTGGTAATTGGAGGAACTTGCGTGCAGGAACAACCACAGAACAGAGTCTTCTGTGACTTGTGTTTATCTAAGTTATCTCTCTTAATGACTTTTAAAGAAGAATTCCATTTTGAAGTAGACGTAAAATATGGGAAAGGAAAAAAGTTTTCCAACTTGACTCCCTCGTATTTTAACCCTTGACAGAGGCTAAGGAGTAATCGTGGAAGGCGATCTTTTTACTGTGATGTATTGCTGCCATTCTATGGGACAAACACCACCATTTCCCCCCAGTATAAGCTGGATCAGTAGTAGGAAAAGAAATCTCACCAGTAGTATACTGGGGCCACCCAGGTACGAGCACATTTGTGCACGATGCCTAGACACTGTTAAAAATAAAAGTTGAACCTGGTTTTACATATGGGGAGCACTGCAGCTACTCTTCTGTCTCTCCTGGCACCTGGATGAAGAGCTGTAGCAACAAGCAAAGAAGGGCATCCACATGTATGTAAAATACCTGGTGCAGAATCCATTTTCCCCACGGTTTCCAAAAGGCACTGCTACACTCTGTCTGGGAAACTCTTGTCTCACTATGGCCGGCAGGCTCCAGCACTGGGAGCTGCCGGCACCTGCGGCAGGAGAGAAGGCCAACAGGATCTGTTTCTGAAGCAGGGATGTGTCCAGCGGTGACTGACTCATGTCAGGCATCAGGTCCCAGCAAGGAAGGGAGCTGGGCTTCACAGCAGCCTGCTCTCCCCCCGGGCAAATGCTGAAAGTTGCACTGTCTGGAATGTGAAAATACTAAAAAAAGAAAAGACAGCACAGAGAGCACAGTGACTACACCGATGGAGAGAAGTTAACCTTCTTAAAGTAGAGTTTCTAAGAAACCATAACCACGTATCCTCAGGAGGTAGCCAGGTGGGGGATGTTAGGATGCATGTTAGGATCCCATTCCCATGAGAAAGCCCTAAGGAGACAATTAGAAGCCATGGGAGTGGGGTCTGCTTTTCTAGGCATAATGAAACACGGTAAGGCTGGGGTGATTTAGAAGGTGATGCAAAGTTCTTAATGTCCCCCATGTTCTGCAAAAATCCAGATGTCGTAAGGGGAGACAGGCCACATGCTGGAGAAGGGGTCCTCTTGGGCAGGGATGGAAGAACTGAAAGGGTGGGCCCTGAGGGGCCTTGGGTAGGAGAGAGCTGAATGAGATGCAGAACAGCGGACTGGGAGCTCAGAAGACAATTTTTGTTTAAGGTATATCCTGAGGAGGGAGGAAGCTCTGATCCCAACCCTCACTTGAAATTCCACAGGGTTTCTGGCATAGTAGAGTCTCAGGATTTCAGACTTCAAAAGGACCATCAGAGATACTTTATTTAAAACTCCTGAAGAAGCTGCTTTCCAGAGAGGTGATGATTTGTCACATCACAGAGACGGTGAATGGCAGAGCCCAGCCGGGGCCAGGCTTCCTGTCTCCTATCTGCTGGTTTCCCCACTGTTCCACATGGTCTCCCTGAGAGGCTAGGGATTATCATGTCTTTAAAAAAAATTCCCACACCTGCCTGAAGCAGGTACGGGTGAAAAAGGGGACACTCTTCAGCTGTCTGGAAGAAAGTGGGTCTTCCCCTTGCCTCCAGGAAGCTGAGGTGAACCAGGAGTTTGTTGCAACACTGCTGTTGTGACTGCTGCTGGCTACTACTGTTTCCTGCGTGCCTCGCTTTTTTACTCATAATACCTCATTTAATTGCCACCAAAGACCTGCAAGGAATGTGACATTACACCTGTTTTCAGATGAGGAAATGTCAGTGTGGGAAGCCCTGACCCGGTATCTCAGAAAGCCCTAGGGTGGGGAGGAACAGGAGAATTATCTGCACACATGCTGACTGTCTTGCCAGATCCTCACCTAGAATGAGAACATCCTCACCCAGTTGAGTACTTCTGGTCACATAGTTATTCTACCAATGCTTCGATGAACCGAGATGAAATTCTATTATTCTGACATTTCTGAAATACTATAATGCACTCTAAGCTCAGAAAGAGTAAGACTTTCATCCTATTTTACTGCTCTAATGTAATTTTTAGGAGCTGAAACGGATAAAAATAAATGCAGAGGTAAAGAAAGAAAATATATTCCTCTATGATAGTTTCAACTGCATAAAATATATTCCTCTATGATAGTGGTCAACAGCAGACCACTTAGTATATTATGTGTTTAAATCCTTTTTTTTTTGTTTGTTTGTTTTTTTTTTTGTTTAAATCCTTTTAAAAGGTCTCCTTACTCTCTCAAAATACAAGTGTTCATTTTAATTGTATGAAGAAGTGAATAAAAAATCCTTCTTGTATTTATTTTCTGCCAGTGAAATGTTCATATAAATAAGCTGGTACATTTTCACATTTACTTTCTTCATGGGCAGAGAACTCCCAAGTGCTCCCAAGACTGTGGCTTTGTTGGGGTTGAGCCTTCTGCCCGCATGGCTCCTGTTGGCTCTGCAGCCTGGGAGGCAGATGTTTTTTTCCATGAGACCCAGGAGCTGGTCCTCAGGCCCACTTCCCTGCTGGTACAGCTCCGGGTTGGTGAGCGAGCATGCTAGAAATGTGTGCTGCAGCCTCTGAGCAGGTGGGGTGCAGGCGGCAGTGACCCTGCACTGTGTCAGGACCTGCTGCCTTGTCGGATTTCTGCTCATTAACTACCTTGGAAGTGCTGACCCTGACATCCATGGTTTTAAAGTTCAATAACAAATAAATTGCTCTTTACCTAGATTCAGTGTTAAGTTTTTTATTCTTTTCTAGGCTAAAAAATTAATCTTAATTATTGCTAATTTATCAAAACATCAGACAAATCAATCATGTTATGAACTGCTTACCTCTTTTCCAGAGTGGGGTTTGGAGACAGATAACTGTGGTTTATAGAATATTTGATATGGCATATTATTGATTATTATAGTCTTGTCTTCAATCTGAATAATTTGTATACCCTGCTGTACCATGGAGGAAATGCAGAATTGACATAACTGCAAGACAATTGAGGAAAGAATTTTAAAAATATCATAAGGCCAAAAAAATGTTATAAGGCATATAACACTTTCTTATTTTTATTATTTTTAAAGGTTTTATTTATTTATTCATGAGAGACGCACAGAGAGAGGCAGAGACACAGGCAGAGGGAGAAGCAGGCTCCCTGAGGGGAACCTGATGCAGGACTCGATCTCAGGACTCTGGGATCATGCCCTGAGCCAAAGGCAGATGCTTAACCATTGAGCCACCCAGGCATCCCAACAATTTCTTATTTTTAAAAGCTCATTTCATCTGTTGGTTTGTCCAGGATAGTACCAATTTTAACTCGTGTTCCAGAGTATTTACTGGAGGCCCCTCTCAGCCTCAAAAATGTCCCAGCCCCTAAAAGGGGCTACTATTTACAACAGGGTATTCTAGAAAACCAGTTATTTCTGGTGCTATGGCATAGTGAGAGAGACTTGTTTTCAAATTATTTAACCCATTCTCTCACAAAATATTTAATTATAAACTCTTCTATGTAAACAGATGCCGCTCATCTTTTCAACAAAAAAAATTCAGTTAGGCATTCCTCCTCATCTTCCTCATGCTCATCATGGCAGCAACCTTGCCTAAGGTCTAGTAGGGACCACCAGGTGTTTTGAGAACTTTACTAGTGATGATGATAAAAAAACAATGGTTGGCCCTCAGAAATTGGTTTCTTGTGCTCTGCTTGTCATAAGTATTTATGCATGTTAAGTCACAGAATCCTCACATAACCCACACGAAGCAGCTATTATTATCCCCATTTTATAGAAGAGGGAAATGAGGCTCAAACCGGTGAAGTTACTTGCCCACGGTCATAAGGACAGATGGGCTAGCTGGGATTAGAAACCATGTAGTCTGACTCTACAGTACTGCTCTTAACCTCCACAAGGTTCCCTTACCAAGCTTTATGAGGGTCAAGTGCTCAGAGGAGAATTAGTTGTCTAAAGATACCCAATTAGTAAGTGGGAATGTCAGGACAGCAGTTCTCCAAGTATGGCCTGGGACTCGTCTGTGTGTGTGTGTGTGTGTGTGTGTGTGCGCGCGCGCACACACATGCATGGGGTTTGAGATCCTTTTAGGGGGTCCAAGGGTCAAAACTATTTTTATAATAATACGAAGATGCTATTGTCTTTTCCATTCTAATTGTCTCATGAATGTACAGTGGAGTTTTCCAGAGGTTATATGACCTATGATGTCACAACTGTCATGGCTAACATAATGTATGTGTGTTCTTGCATTCTAAAGTCTTTGTATTAATTTCTTGTTCGATGGATGTCAATAGTTATAACCCACATACACAAAAGGATTTTGGAGGCCTATAAGGATTTTTAAGAGAGTAAAGGGGTCTTGGGATTAAAAAGAATCACTAGCAAAGAATAATGAGATATAAATATATATTATTATGTAATAAATAGTAAATATACTATTTCCAACAGTCCATTCATTCACATTTATTCAGCACTTGTTGTGGCCACTTTGTGAGGTGCTGGAGGTATTGGACTGTATATCATGACATTTTTTCCAGGTTTTGATGGTCGTTCTCAACTTACAACTATTCAGCTTTGGGTGATTCACGCTTACAGCTCTTTGCCATTTACACCCATGTTACAGTATTTTGGCTGGCAGCACATAAACATGTGTTGCCCAGACAACTCTGAGGAAATGGATACCAGCCCTGAATACTGAAGAGAAACCGTCTTTGTATCAGAGAAATTTTATTTTTAAAAGTCACCAATAACACTAACTTTTTGCAATAGGCTCTTCAAAATGCCTGTCAAAATCTAACTTCTCCCCAGAAAAAGGTCATTCTGAATCATGCTACTCTGATGAGGTAGCCCTTCTTCTGATTTGGGGGTGTGTGTGCTAAAATTGCTAAGATATTATTCAGTACAGCATGAGACCGCACATGGTATGCTATGATGTGCTGCCATCCATTGAGGATAATGTGATTTGTTACTATATTATTCAACTTAATTGGTTTTCATAGACTTTAGAAAAGATTGATGCTGAAAATGACACACCGTTTGTATTTAGTTAAATAACTGATGAAATAGGTTTTCTGTATTCATATCATCATGAGTATCAGTTCTCTGTTTAGGAATAGAAGTCCCTCATAACATTAGGTTCTATGGGAAGATCAGAATTGATTCTGCTCAGGATGCCCTTTCCAGGAACATAACATTTGCTACGGGAGGTTTGTCCTTTCACTCGGTGCTCAGAATGTTAGCAACTCTACTTCTTGCTCTAAGAAAAGGAGGCCAAGTATAATTTGTGGATATTTCGGAATAAGTTCATTTTTCCCCCACATACGATCAATCAAGTGACTGCTGAGTGTTCTGAAATAGAGCAGTTATTGGATAAATTATGTGACATGGCTTTTATCACTGGTAAAGGAAAAAAAAAACAAACCCTGTGAAACTGAGGTCTAAGAAATCGCATGTTTCACTGTTTTACATTATCTAGAGCATGTAATACTAAAAAGGGACTAGAAAGAAAAGGGTAGACTCATCTTAAACAGGTTGAGGGGATGGCATGCTATTTCCCCTGAGCCACACATATCCTACCTTCTGATGTCCTGGGAAAGCACCAAGCCTTATTTCAGCATCAACAAACCCTTCTTCATCCAATGACACAACTTCACCATTACCTCCATCTTTCCACTTTGGAGATGTCAGATTATGGACCAGTTTAATTGCTACTGACTTGTGCACAGTGTTTGTATTTGCCCAGTATATTCCAATTTGAAAAGCCTCCTGGAAAAACAATGCCTCAATTATAAAGTATTTATCTTAACTTGGATTTTTTTTACCTCAATTCACAGGAATTTTTTATATTATATAATAGGTCTACTTAGGCAACCAAATCCCCTTATGAGTTTTGTTTTTGTTTTTGTAATGGCAACATACATTTTCTTCTAGTTCTCAATGTTTTCTTTGATTCACAATGGGATTCATATTTATGGAAGGGGGAAAAAACCCCTTGACACAAAGACTTAAAAATGGAGGGTTTCATTTCATTTCAGTAAAGAATAATATGCAACCTTAGGTACATGTAGGTTAACATTCCAATTCCATAAGGTAATATCATCTGATTATTTAAAAGAAAAAAAAACACACAGGAAAAATGCAATTGAATAAAGATGTTCATGAACTACAGCTCAAAAAAGAAGACTCTCCAATTGTTCCCCACCAGGAAAACATTTTGTTTAGGAATTCCTTGTATTCTGTTTTCTTAAAGATATATGTGCTTTCTTGAAATGGGTTAGCCTTATCAAGAAAGTTCTCTTGTGATGGAATATAGTCTGGCTGTGAAATTCTGTTTTACATTAGGGTTCCACCCCCTCCCCACCCTGTGCTAGTAATGACTCCACATTGTTATTATCAACAACTGGGTGGACATCCATGATTATGGATATCCAGGTCCACTTATAAGGGAAAAGGGGCTCTGACAAAAATAGTTGCTCAGAAATCTTCAATTCTCTCCCATCTTGTAGATCTCTGAGAATTTTTGTAAGAACTGCAAGTTTATCTAGGCAGTGGGGTTAGCACAGAATATGGCTCTATATCCTTAACATACTCTGAGGAGGCCAACCCTAATGCTTGTCAAATATCCTGTACACAATGAAAATGAAAATGTAACTAGTACAAGTTATCAAATTTAATGATAATTCAAGCTTGAATACTGCTGATGGGGGGAAAAAAAGGCATCTGAAATGTTTTTGAATATCAAAGAACATTCCATACCCCTTACATATGCATCTAAGAAGACAGTTTTCTACAACTGATTCTGTTAAGAATATAAATGCAAGCTCAGAATAAAAGCTAGCTGTTGAAAGAAAAGAATTCATATTAGCTAAAAAAAAGTTACAGTACCTGAAAATTAGGAGGGATAATAATTTTGCCAGCAGGAACCTGTAGAACAATCTTCTCTCCTTCAAACAGCCAGAGGTCCCACTTGGATTGATTGATAAGCAGGGCCCAGGGTAGAAGCTCTATCAACAAGGTTTTAACATATGGCTTCCAGACTGACAGCTTCACTCGCATTGGGCTATCCCACTGACTCAGCTGTTCATTCCTGTTCCAAATACCACATGCAAGAGACTCAATGAAATATGATGACTTCAGTATTCATGAAATATGTTTAAGGATTCCAGACACACAATGCTCTTGTATGACACCTCTTCACGCTAGAATCATCCAATGCTGAATTTGCATTCACGAGAAACTTTTCATGCAATTATGTTCTAAATTATGAGTAAAGCAGTCCATAAAATATATCTACCCAGATGATAAAAGGTCAGAATCTGATAGATGCATGCAAATATCTTCTTTTTAAGAACACCATTTGGGGTGCCTGGGTGGCTCAGTCAGGTGGCTGGCTCTTAATTTCAGCTCAGGTCATGATCTCAGGGTTCTAGAATCCAGCCCTGTGTCAGACACTACAGTCAGTGGGGAGTCTGCCTGAGATTCTCCCTCACCCTCTTCCTTTGCTTCTCCCCTCGTCCGCTCTCACTTTTTGTCTCTAAAATAACTCAATCAATCTTTAAAAACACCTCTTATGGTATCTAACATTTTGGTGAATGGTCATTTATTTATTAATATTGAGAAATGTTTGTAGAAGAGGACTGCTAGAGAGCATTACCTGTCAGAATCCTTTTTATTATAGGGCCACATGGGTTGAAGGGACTTTTCTGGCCCATAGAATTCATCAAGGATCTGATTAACTGTGCCTCCAGGGTGTATCTTAGTGGCTATTTGCTTAATGAGGGATGTTGAGATGGGAACAGCACAGTGGGAAGGATCATCTTCTTCTCTAAGAAATGGAAAAGAAAAAAACAGGAGTAAAATATCAGGTTTCTAAAGTGGTCTATAATTTATTTAAAAAAATCAAACTATAGATGTATTATATAGACCAATACCTTCTGGGACATTGGGCTAATTTTTGTTGATTTAGGGACCAGTGACACTGTTCTTGGATGACCTGGGCCCTGCCCCTTCTCCCTGTCCCCGTCCCCCACATGCTTGGGTAAGAGTTCTATTCATCTCTTTTTCCATGAGAGAAATTATGTGTCAATTAAATTTTCCAATCCCTCTTGCTTTTAAATCTAAGTTTAATTACAGAAGCTTAATTTTATTCAAAACTATTGAAGAGGATAATAAAACACTAGGCAGGGCAATTTAAAATAACATTCTCATAAGACATCATACAAAAAAATATCCTCTTTCTTCCCCTCAACAGTACAAGGTTGCTTTTCTACTGAATCTCTGTTAAGAAAATGTGAGGACTTTTCCAGTACCTTGCTTGAAATGTTAGGTGATGCACAAGGTCAGGTTCTATGTTTTGCAGTGGTTTTTCTCGTCCTTTTCCTGGAATAATTTGTGTTTCACTCAATCCCAGACTCCTTTTCTCCAAGTGTATGATAATGGGGTCTGGAAGATGACTCCTCATGATAAAAAGAGGGCTGAACACAATCTATAAAAATAAAAGGACAGAATCACTTTCATATTTGCTTTGTTGCAGTATTCCAGCTGTTTGATGCTGAAACAAACTTGTAATAAATCTCTTCCCTGGGTCACTCTGACCTTAATTTATTTCAGAACAGGAAAGGTCAGAGTCATATACCATATTTTAGAATTGGAAAGCACTCACCATTCGTTGTTGCACTTGAGAGTTGGGTTCTAATGTCAAAACTGTGCACCAGACATAAAAGATGGAGCTGTTTGAAGATGGTACCTGCACATGAGGTAGAAAAGGCTTCTATGAAACACTAAACAGTTTCCTAACTAATCAGAACAAGGAACAGATATAATGTCAGTTTGGAGGATTAAAAACATTTAAAGTTATAGAAAAAAAAGCCATTAAAAACAGAGAATAAGCAAAACCAGGCTTCATTATGGCATATAGTGAATGTACAGTGAGTCAATGAGGCCAATGTTTTCTTAAAAACAAAGGGGTTTGTGTGAGGAGAGGTTGATAGAGACCGGGTGGGAGAATGGCGGGGAGGATCTGTCTGTCGTGGGAAGGAAAATGATGATGGCAGAGCATGAGGAAGAGATGAAAAAGGAACAGACCATTGCAAAAATTCTCAAGAGGTAAGGACACCACTCCCTATCATGTCCCCTTGCACCTCCACCCCAAGCCCTGGCACATAAGGATCTTCCTCAAGATAGAACCTGCCTCCACCTGAGAGGGGTAGCATCTTGACTCTAAAAACTACTGGGACTGATACAACAACCGTATTGTCGTGGGATGGGAGGAAACCACTCAAGAAGAAATATTAAAAGTCTTTTTATCTTATTTCAGATGTCCCCTTTTGTACAGGTCATTTTTTAAATACAGCACCATACTGAATAATGGCATAATGAGAAATTTTTAATTTTAAAGCTGCTCAATTCCCAAATGTACTACTTCTCATACCTGAATGACAATGCTGTACTCGGGGGACTTAGATTCCAAGCACACGTCTCTTGACCAATCTTCATTTCCTTTGGCTTTCACACATAACTCTGTCAGTTCACTGTTTTCTAGTATGTATGAAGGCAATTTCTGTTTGGCTGTGAGGCAGTCAAAATGTTCTCGAATCACAGCTTGTCCATCTTGACTGATGTAATGCTGAACGACTTTGAGTTCTATGCTTTGAGACAAGTAACTACAAATGATCTGTCTTCCACAGATGATAATCTAAAAGATGATAAATAGATAAAGTTTCATCAATTCAGGTTTCATGAACTCAAAGGACAGGCACATGGTAGGGTCCACGGCCAGCTGGAAATACTGGTTGTGTGCCTGAGGGGGAGGTGGGCTGGAGATTAGAGACCAATGGAATGAAAGCCTTGTAAATGTGCACAGAGTGAAAATAGTTGACCAGGAAAAGAAGTGGAGGCTTCAACCAGCAACTGACCAACAGTTTAGGGGCAGATTTAGGGGCACAGAAGCTGTGGAATGGGCAGAGAAGAAGAGGCAAAGGAGTGTGGAGGTAAACCAGGGGAAGCTGAAGCCCCAAGAGAACAGACCCACCAGAAGGTGGCAGTCAGTGATGTCACAGGATGTGGCAAAAAGGATAGGGATTGAGAACAAGACTTCAGCTCTGGTGGCTGACAGGCCAATTGTGATTTATCCATTTCCAAGGCTGGTTTCCAGGGGTTTCTCACAGTCTTATGCAATAAGAGATCACTTTATAAACTGATAATACAGACAACTTTTAAGTCGGATACCTAATTATAGTTTATTTCATTCTGGTTTTCCCAAGAGAGTAGAAGCCCGTGTCTTTGTAAAACACACAGAATGATCTACTAAACCCATGGGTCACCCAATTTTTCATCCAGCTAAGAGTACAGTTCACAGTAGGCATTAAGAAATGTCTCTTAAATTGGTTGAAATTGAAAAGATAATGAACAATTTATTCCTATGCAGTGTATTTTTCTGTAATACAAATATTTACCATGACTGGAAAACAGAGGACTTTGACGGAGTGGGGTTTCTTATTTGTAATATTTTCCCCCAGATTATAAAAATAGTAATCACATACACACCTTGTTTTATATATATATATATATATATGTGTTTTACTTACAGGTCTAAGCATGTGATGGTTAATTTTATGTGTCGACTTGAAAGGGCCACAGGCTGTACAGATCCTATGGTCAAGCATTATTCTGGGTGTGTCTGTGAAGGTGCCTCTAGATGAAGCTAACATCTGAATTGGTAAACTGAGTAAAGCAGAGTACCCTTCCTAATGTGAGTGGGCCTCATCCTGTCAGCTGAAGACTTGACAAGAACAATGAGCCTATTTAAGAAGGTTTTTTCCTCCCTGACTGAACTGAGATTTTGGTCTTTCCTGGCCTTTGGACATAGACTAAAAAACATCAGCTCCTCTTGGGTCTTTAGACTGCTAGCTTTCAGGCTGGAACCCACAGTAGCTTTTCTGGATTTCAGCTTCCACAATCATGTGAGGCAATTTAAAATAAATCTCTCCCTCTTTTTCTCTGCATACATATGCATGTACATGTACATGTAGGAATATACACACACACATCCCAATACAAAGCACTTTTACAAATTAACTTTCATCTTCACAGCAACCATATAAAATAGGTTCTATTATGACTTGTCAACTTAACAAGGAAAAAACAGAGGCATGGAGATGTTTGATAACTTGCCTGATGTTACCCAGACTCTCTGGACCAGAGTCTGTGTTGATAATCACTCTGAAGGTCTGTTTTTCATGAAATTATTATCTACTAATTAAGAAAATCTAGAAACTATAAAAAATAGAATAAAGACTGCCCATCATAATGCAAATGTAGTGGCAGATGCCACCGGTTCCATTCCAAAGAGGTGATTCCTCTTCCTCCTCAGTTAATAGGGAGATTTGTTTTAGGTCTCAAAAAGCAGCAAAGTATTCAGGAAAGGTGGCCATCTCTATGGCCTCCAGAGTCTGTGTCATAATTGGTACAAACTAATCCTTGTAATTCCATTCTCATTTTGCCAATGATCACTTTAGGGGTGAACATGGGGGTGCTTGCTCTTTGATATGAAAAGACTGCTAAACGGCTCTGAGAAAGATTTTACTTCTTGATAAGGGAGACAATTTGAGAAAAGAAAGCCCTGCTTCTTGTCTGTCATGGAAGATGTTATGAGAGAATATATATATATATATATTAGCAATAAGAGTATCTGCCTCATTGACTTACTATGAAGATTAAAAAGCTTATTTTTTTACTTCAAACTGAAAACACCCATTAGGTGTTTTCCATTTATTCCATTAGGATAAGCTTTCCTATGTGATATTAAAAGTACTTTGTAAATATTATTGTAAGTAACCTATTATTTAAACAAATAAATATGATTATTTATGAACTATTTATCCCAAACAAACCCGCTAGATTGATAGACCAAAAATTGTTATTATTGTTTCAACCCTTTAGTTGAACAGTGAAGTTTAGCACTTTTTTTTTTTTTTAAGGTTTTATTTATTTATTCATGATAGTCACACAGAGAGAGACAGAGAGGCAGAGACACAGGCAGAGGGAGAAGCAGGCTCCATGCACCGGGAACCCGACGTGGGATTCGATCCCGGGTCTCCAGGATTGCGCCCCGGGCCAAAGGCAGGCGCCAAACCGCTGCACCACCCAGGGATCCCACTTTTTTATTTATTTTCCAACTATCTATTCCTTTGAATTTTCTTTAGAGAAGCACATCTGTAAAAACCAAGCTGTGGTTAACTGCTACCTTACTCCTAGGCACTCTGGCCATTATAATCTTTTAAAACAATGTTTTTTCAATAACAAACACAGAAGACAACTGAACCATGAGTCCTAAGTTAGCAGGCAAGCTCTTCTTTAGCATATGTTGGAGGTTACTAGGCCTCTTAGGAGGCCTTAGCATCGCCTAACTTTAAATAAACATGGGAAAGCTCTGAGGCAGTATTTAATTCTGTTCTTCCTCTTGATGTTCCCAGCCCTGGCAATGTGTGCTCACTACTTTTGCTTCAGAACCTTTGGGCCCCATGAGATTTAGGAGAGAATTTTGCTGTCTCTCAGAGAAACCACAGAATCTCTGCAACCATCTGGGACTCACTTTGTCTAAAGACAAGGATTCTCTTGGTGGGTTTTTATAGTTTCATTTTCAACTATAAAGCCTGTTAAATAGGCTTTCAAATTTGATAAAAAAGAAAACCCTTAAAAGTGGCCAGGGAGGGAAGGCTACTTAGATGAAGGAAAATCCAAAATGGCTCCTCCTCGGAATGGTGCTCCCACGCAGGGTTCAGTGAGAGCCATGTCTGCTTTTCTTCAAAGTGGCAACACCTACAATGCTTTTATTTTGGAAATTACGGTTAGAACTTCAAGGTTAATTTATCAGTTGAAGACAGCTACTTAATTTTTTTTAATGTAGGGTTTCTCTTTAATACACATTTCCAGGTTTCACACTAATTCTCCTCTTTCCCCAAAGCCACAAAGATGTGTATTGAAGATTTCCACATATGATTTTACTTAGCAGGTTTCAGAACTCTTATTAGATCAGTGCCAAGAAGAATAGTGATATTAAAGAATAGCTCCAGAGCACCAGATGCACTGGAAAATGATATCTTAGCCCTGATTAAAAGTGTATGTATAAAGATACAGATATATATACATACATACATATGTACATTTAAGTTTTTAGAGTGGTAGAGCTTTCCTCAATGAGGGGATGGGAAATGTGGAAGTCAATGTGTGCACATGGGTAGCTGTGTAATGTACAAAGTTCTTGAAAAATTTTGTATGAAAATTCAGTGAGAAATTTTCACTGAATTGGGGAAACAACAGGGGTATAGCAAAGGCAGGGCACAAGATAACCAAACCTCACTGCGCAGGAGCACATTACCCAGTTCTCCGTTACCCCAGGGTGTGTTAATGCAGTTAAGGTACCATAAGGGGGCTGCACACACTCACCTCCCCAAATGGGCCTTGGAAATTAGGCAGCTGTGGTTTATTGCAAATTTCCCAGCCCAGGTGGGGTAGAAGAAAAGGAGCCAAGATGTGAGAGAGGCAGGAATCCATGAAGCTCTTCTGAAACCGTGATTCCTATCTTCCTTCCCAAACTGGCTAATTGAGGAAATCCTGTGTCTCTGATGCACTTTAACTGGAGCTAATCTGAATTTGAGTTAATCTACCCTGACAATAAAAAATTAAATCCAACTGAAAGATGAGAAAGATTTTTCACAACTTTGATATATGCAGCAGTTGTTTTGAAGCTGGTGGTCTGCTGAACCTTTCAGTATTACCTGGGTTCAGTACAAACCATTTTCCATTTGCTTCCTTCTAGGTTAACATGAATTACCGTTTCTGTTCCACTTTTCACTATTCTGCTAAGTTTTTTAAATGGCCCTAATTTAGAGCCCAATCTCATTTGGCTATGACAATAAATGCTAAAACTCAAAGTATAAATATTGTGTGTATGTGTGTATGTGTCTTCCATGGCAATAGGAATGGAAAATGGATTTTGCCAGTTCCTGTGGGAGATGCCACTTCTTTCAAAAAAAGTAAGTGCAATGGGAGGGTGGCTTATGTTTCCATTATTGCTTTCTGAAAAGTCCTTTCTTGTTTGGCTGCATTCTACTTTTTTTTTATAAGAACATTTATTATAACAGGATACAAGCAGAGACAAGTGTGAAAGGGAGTTCCCTATAGAAAAGAACTTTTCAACATTCAATGGTACAGATAACATTTGGAAATCCTGAAATGCAATTTGGTACCAGAGGCCTTAGTATCTGTGTGTGTATTGTATATGTATGTGTATATATATATGAATTTTAGATTTTATTTATTTATTCATGAAAGACAGAGAGAGAGAGAGTCAGAGACATAGGCAGAGGGAGAAGCAGGCAATTCAGAAAGTCAGTAGATGTTTCGGACAAATATATATAGTTAGTTATTTAAAGGATTAATGTAGCCGTAACAGGAATCTGGTGACACAAAACCATGAATTTTGGTTAAAGAATTAACTACATCTTTTTAGTTTTGGGAGATATATCAAGCACCATAAAAAGATTCACATTGTTGCTCAGGTAATTGAATTTGTTTTTTAAGATTTTATTTTTATTTATTCATGAGAGACACAGAGAGACACAGGCAGAGGGAGAAGCAGGATCCATGCAGGGAGCCTGATGTGGGACTCGATCCCGGGTCTCCAGGATCACACCCTGGGCTGGAGGCAGCACTAAACCGCTGTGCCACCAGGAATGCCCAGGTAATTGAATTTTACAGCAAATTACTTTAGGACATATATAGACATTTGGATATACATATGTATTCACAAAGATATTTACTTAAAGATGTATTATGGCAACAAATTGGAAATTATCTAAAAGTGCGGCAAGAAGGGGATGTCTAAATATGTTTCAGCATACCATATGGCAAATTATTATGCAACTATTAAAAAAGATAGTTCAGGAATTGTAGATAACATTAGAAGATAATCATCATTTAATGTTAAATGAAAAAAAGAAGTTGAAAAACTAATTATAACCAGATTTCACGTTGTTTAAAAAATACACAGAAAAAAAGAGAGAGAGTGAAAAGCCAAGCCGGATGCAGGACTCCATCCCAGGTCTCCAGGATCACACCCTGGGCCGAAGGTGGTGCTAAACCACTAGGCCATCTGGGCTGCCCTCTGTGAGAATTTTTATTTTTATTTATTTATTTTTTCTTATAAATTTATTTATTTATTTATTTATTTATTTATTTATTTATTTAAAATTTATTTTTTATTGGTGTTCAATTTGCCAACATATAGCATAACACCCAGTGCTCATCCCATCAGTGCCCACCTCAGTGCCCATCACCCAGTCACCTCCACCCTCCGCCCACCTCCCCTTCCACCACCCCTAGTTCGTTTCCCAGAGTTAGGAGTCTTTCATGTTCTGTCTCCCTTTCTGATATTTCCCACTCATTTTTTCTCCTTTCTTCTTTATTCCCTTTCACTATTTTTTATATTCCCCAAATGAATGAGACCATATAATGTTTGTCCTTCTCTGATTGACTTATTTCACTCAGCATAATACCCTCTGTGAGAATTTTTAATCAAGACATGAAAAGTGGCCAACTTTTCTGATGTATGGTATACTGTTGCAATGTGTAATATCTGCTTAGGAGCAAGGTATATACTGATTTATCCCTGAAATTTAATATTATTCCTTGAAGATACATAGTACATAGTATCTATGCAAGAAGGAGGCACTATTTTTTTTTTTTTTAAGATTTTATTTATTTAGTTGAGAGAAGGAGAGAGAGCATGGGCAAGTGCACTTGTTGGGGGAGGGGCAGAAGAAGGGAAGGGAGGCAGACTCCCCTCTGAGCATGAAGCCAGAGGCAGGGCTGATCCCAGGACCTTGAGATCATGACCTGAGCCAAAGTCAGATGCTTAACTGACTGAGCCACGAGCCCCAGGAGGTACTACTGTAACAACAAAGTCCAACCAATGTTACGTAGGCCTGGGAATATTTCATTATTGTACTTATAGTTTATTGAGTTATGACAGTGGGCCCAGGCACTATTGTTAAGCACTTCACATATACAAACTCATTTAAATCTCACACTAACTTTGTGACAAAGGCACTATTACTATCCCCATTTCACAGATCAGGAAATTGATTCACAAAGAGGTTGAATAACTTGAAGATCACACAGCTAGCAAGGAAATACGCAGCTGGATTGGCTATGATCTTAACCACCAAGGTATACCATGAAAGTCCTTTATCCATAGAGTGATCTCCTGCCATTCTATTAATTGGTAACTATTCTAGCAACCATATGCAAAAGAGCTGAATGAATTGGGAAAGTTTAGACCAGAGACATGGTGGTCAAAGTGTGACCCCTGGACCAGTAGCATCAGTATCACCTTGAGAATTTGTAAGAAATGCAAATTATCATGTTACACCCAAAATCTACTGAATCTGAAACTCTGAGGGTGGGTCCTAACAATCTATGTTTTAACAAGCCTCTTCAGGTGATTCTGATTTACATGCAAATTTGAGAACCACTGGCCTAAGGAAAAGGAAGCTAAGGAGAAGCACCCTAGCTTCCCTTGTGTTTTTGAAGGGTTGTAATTACAGAGGAGAGATAACTTAGTTTCCACCACAAGGGAATGTGATGTATGTGTAGTTGCATACATCTCACAAGTTCTGATGAGTGGTAAAAAGTGACTGAATGGTGAGAGATTTGTGTTCAAAATTAGGAAAGAGCTTCATTTATAGCTGGAAATTACTAATTATAGAAAAGGCTGTCATGTGAGTAAATAAGCCTCATCATCTGGAGTAGTCAAACGGATGCTAAATGACCATTTCTTAGGAATGCTGGTAAGTGGGAAGGTGGATAAGGCATTCTTGAAAGACCATGAGTGTCAGAATCAGAAAACCAGAATGTATTAATTGGGTAGATATTTATTGAGAAGATACCCAGGTAAGACAGTTCTGCAGGCAGATTAAAGTCAGTGGCACGTCTTGCTCTTATGACTTTGTAGCTCAACACTCACACTAGCTAGGCTGCTCCCATCATGAGTCCCAGTAAGACCCATTTGTCCCATATTCCTATCTTTATATTACACTGCCTACCTGGAATGTACTCTCATAATTCAAATTCTACATGTTTTCCAAAGCCCAAATTGAGTCATATCTTCTTAGCAAAACCTCTAAATTCCCTTCACACTTGCTGTCAGTTGTATTTACTGCTGGGTTTATATAAATTTGCAATTTAAGAGCAAAGACTGTGTCACACAGTATCTTTCATTTTACTCTGTTCTACTGCAGGCACTCAATAAATACTTAAGGGTAGTCAGTTCACTGGGAAGACTCTTCTGCTATATTCTTTTTACCTCTGTTGCCCACAATAATGAGAACATGAAGTCCAGCTCCCTGATTAGGTGCAGACCAAGAACGTATATGGTACAGGTCCTACTGTTTACCTCACCAGTTGCTTCCTGTTCGCCCCTTGGCACACAGCAACGGACTAGCCCACGCTACTTGATAAGAAAAGCTCCCCTTTTCCTTTTCCAGGGACTGAGGGCTGTTTCTATCATGTCCTCAGTTCACATAAGCTCTGGGTAGACTGTTACAATCCAGATGCAGATGTATATGTTAAAACTCTTATGACAAAACCAGTTATTATGTGTACAGTGAAGCCAGTTTTCAGATTTTAATGCTTCCTTTTTTTCTTTCTACTCTTGTCATATGCGCCATGCTTGAAAAACATCTTTTAAAAACCACATTTTCACATCTTAAGAACACAAAAAAAGTGTCAAATACTTTTTTCCCCTTTTGCAGTCTTAGAACTTCAAAAACAGCCAAAAGGAAGTTTTATAAAATACGTAAAAATATGTGCTGAGAGCTGAGGTTTTATATGCCAAGAGTTAGACTGTAGTGAATTTTTACTGCAGTTAATATTAACTCCTAGGAAAAGAAAGCTTGCTGGAGACCCAGGCCCACTCTGTCATGGGAGGTATCACAACACTTTCTGGAAGATTATTCTTTCATGTATGAGAACCAACTTATCCACTGTTGGGTTATCCAGAGTCCCCAACACCCTGTGCTTCTTTTCCTTCTTAATAAAGGCCTTTTGGCTATTTCACAGCTCATTAGCACCTCTACCAGAAGGTAGGTGGTGACAGGGAGGAGAGGTGAAACTAAAATCAGTAAATTTTACTGCTCGTTAGCAGCTGTTGTAAAAGATGTGGGACAAAGGGTTTGAAGCCATCATCATCCTCAGGATTATCAACAAGCACTTCTGAAGTGCTCCTGTGCAAGGTAGTAGTAAGCGTACATAGGCATATCACTGTTTTTCTAATTATTAAATCACATGGTTTTTCTAATTATTAATTATTTCATTTCTCTAAGTTTTGCTTCATTATGTGAAATAATTAAAAGCTGTGTGGGGCATGAACACAAGGAACTCACCTGTTTTTGCACTCCACTGAGTTGCCGAACCTTGATGACGAGTGAAGCAGTCCGACCCTTGTACTGGATAGTCCTAATAAATGTCCCTGCATGGTCCACACTGAAGGGCTCTGACCAGCGCCAATTGCCCCAACCTTCAATACAGATGTGTAACAGCTGGAGAGAAAAACAATAATCATCATAATGCCAAAAGTGCCAACAAAAATCTAGTCCTAAAATGAAAGTCTCATTGCTGGAAAACCTTCTTATTTGTAATATTTAGCATCTGTTTTCTTTCTAACCTGCATTATTCATCCACTTCCAGCTTATTCAACCAAGCTAAGAATAGCAAATATGTCACAGAGAGTCAATGTGGTTTTCCAGATCACATTTTAAACCTTCTTAAAAATAATTGTCCTATCAAATGGTAAAAGGCCTGCTGAACATTTGAGAAAAGACCATTTCATTCATCTGGAGGACAAGAAGGTTGAAATGTGAGATCAAAGAACATTGGTCTTGGCTGATAGTTTAATCCTTCTTATGGTGAGTCAGTAATTAAAGCAAAATTTCATTTGTGGCATTATTTTTGACCCTAAATTGCCATTCCTTATTTTTTCTGTTGATAATGAATGAAATAGCCCTTTGAGAATGCAGTTCATTCAATATATTCTCTTTATGAGATCACATATATCATATTAGAACTACCTTCAACATTTTGAATGTATGAGAAAATGTCTTTGTTCTATCTTTTGCTAGCAGGAGCATGTATTTAACATTTACCAAATGAGCCTCCTGACTCCTGATTCACATTCATGTTTATTCACACAGTATTGCCACTTTTGGTAATATTCAGATTTCTTTCATGATCATCAGATGTTCTCTCTACTCCTACTTATGAAATGCAGCTAAGAAAATCAGTTTAACTGAACAAGTATTCCAAAACAACATAATAATTACTGCTTATTTAGGATAGATGTTTAAATGAAAATAAATAGTATTCTATACAATTAGTAAGAATAAGAAAATAAAACTGACATTTTAGGAAAAACGTTTATATAATATACAAAATCACCATTTTCCTTGATATCATATATAATTTTTTAAAAGAATTAACCAAAGGCTAATCATATGAAACTTTTCCCAATTAACAGAAACTATAAAAACACTGTACACGAGAGCTATCATAATAGGCCCTTAAAATAAATACATTAAGAATATACATGGGAATTATCATAATAAAAAAAGCCTTTTGATGGAAAGATCATTTTTCAGTTTTAGCATTAGAAAGAGCCTTTAGAAAATGCCTAAATTAAAACATTTCACTAGTCATCACAATATGATTTTGATGGAAAGTTAAGGGTTTTTTTTTGTTTTGTTTTAAAATACCTTATCAAGATATTTTTTAAAACCTCCTTAAAAACAACAACAAAAAAACCCCAAAAAACCTCCTAACTCATCTCCCTGCTTTTCATATGGCCCCATTCTAGTTCTTCCTCCATGCAACTGCCAGTGACCCTGTGAAATCAAAAAGCTACCATTCAGATGATTTCTAGAAAAGAAAGCTAATAGCTAAAAAAAATAAAAAATAAAAAAAATAAAAGGAAAAAAATTCTGGACAGCAAATACCTTTAGGGAAAATTTGGTCTTATATATGCTCCACAACATAAAAGTACCAGAGTTATCTTTGATCTTTAAATATTAGTTACAGAGAAAAATAAAAAGAAAAGTAATAGTGGTGTTTGGAACCATTTCAGTTTTTTTGTAGCAGCAATTGGGAATAAAGCTCAGGGCACACACAAAACTAAAAGAAACAAGAAAATTGTTTTCTTTGGAGAGACTAGTAGCTGGAAATGACAAAAAAATAATGAGGCAAGGTACTTAAGGTCAAGCTTGGCTATACTTTTCCTGAAAGTTCCACAGCTTCTAAAGAAAGGTTTAATGTACACAATGTAATTTTAATTGAGGAGTGTTCACATTTGCATATGAGCTCAGTTTTAGGTAGCTGCTCACTCTGTGTACACAGCTTTAACTGACAATGACACTAAAGAATACACTGTCAGGTTTCACTTGGCAGCTATTTGTTCTCAAAGTGTTGGCATAGATATTTTCTTTGAATTATGAAAATCCAGATACATCTGGATTTAGTTCACACAGAAAAGTTGGGTGGGAGAAAAACATTACACTTCTCCCCCATATGCATCACCATTAGAATATCTGTAATGTTCGGTCTACTGTTCAAAGCATCTAAATAGCAATTTTTTAATATATATATGTATATAAAAATTTATTAGGAAAGGAATTGCATTCCTAAGAGAGAACATCTACAGACAGGAACTGAGATGGCCCGGCACTGCTTCGCTCCTCCTTCCCACAGCATGACTGACTCAGGTACCAGACACCAGCACTGATACTCATGGACCGCAACTGAGTATGAGAGTTCTATTCTGTTGAACCAAATGATAAAATTTCACTGCTACAGGTACCAAACAGTCCCCATTTAAAAACAAATGCTCCTATATGTATTTTTATTTCTATACTGAAGGAACTATAAGATCAGGCATAACAATTTGAAATTCATGTCATACTACTTGATCCTCATGCAATTTCTTTCTGTCATTCATCCATATAATTTTTCACTCAGTTGCTATAAGGGAGCTGATATGCTAGCCACTATGGGGGAAGGGAGGAGGAAGAGCCGTGTTTTCTGTCTTGCAAGGAGCTTATTATCTTACAGGGAAAATAAAGATGCACCAATAAATAACAAGAGGCGCTAGGAGGAGTGCAACATGGCACAGGAGTCTAGAGAAAGGAGGGCTAGCTCTAGGCTGCTATGATTGGGACAGCTTCATGAAAGCAGCTGGGGCTTAGAGGTACCGCAGGATTTCCACTGGCAAAGAGGACATTTCCTTTCTGGGCTTACGGGGACAATGGACAACGTGAGATGTGAAAGCCAGAAGGTATGCCGAAGGGCAAAGTTAATAGTCTTGAATGGCTGGAGAAAAGGGAATAGGACAAACCAGTGTGAGGGATAAAGTCAGAGAGACCTAGACTGTGGCTGGCTCTGATTTACTAAGTGAGGAGGAATTTGTGCTTGAAGAATCAGCAGGTAGCCACTGAAGCCCTCTGTATAGGACAGCAATGTGTGGAGAGGGGAAGGGTGGAGTGTGGAGGTAGCAGGGCAACTGCAACAGTCCGGAGGAGACGCAAGGTGGGCCAGAAACTTGAGGACATAGGAGAGATGAAGCAATGGCCTCAGCCAAAAAATTGCTCTTCTGTGTTGCCGGGAGCCCATGGCATTTTTATGTTCTCTTATCAACTTGGAGATATTCTTGCCCCTCTCACCTATTAATTTCCCCTTACTGACTTACTTCCTCTATCATCTTTTCTATTCAGGCATTTCATTCTTTATGGCCTACTTTGTTAAGTGTCTAATACTTTCCACTGGGGGAAGGAGTCAAAATAGGAACCACTCGTGTTTGAACTTCTCAGTGGGAACTGAAACTAAGCAATAGGCAAGTTGCATAGTAGCCACACTTGTTGGAAGGTCCCAAGGGGCTACAGATTCTTTTTTTCCAGCAGCCCCACTAGTGCTATGCCGGCAGCCAGACTAAATTCACAGTTTTTCCATTGAAGATCTCAAATGGGAGCATATACAGCTCTCTCTCATTTTTTTTCAATACAAAATAAAAGTTAAAATTGAATTATGGATCAAGGGGCTGGGGTCAGCTCTCAGGACCACCCACAGTCACCTCCAAAGGGAGAATTCCTGAATCAGTTATGGAAGAAAGAAAAACAAGATGAAATCTAGGGAAACAGGGTACACCAAGGAATACAAAGAAAAGAGGATGGCCAAGTTTTTAAAATTGTATTTTAAATATGAATGAAGGTACCAGATACTTGTCTGTGAACTTTATTTTACTACTCATTTTAAAACTGTTATCAGGATGATTTCTAGCGGTAACTTGGACTTCTTGATGCAGGGTATTTTGGAAGAAAAAAGAGAAAGAGAAGGAAAGCTTTCCAAACCAATCACCCTGGAGGTGGTATAATAATAGAGGCCCCTCTGTCATCACACAAGTGCTGGGGGTAGTTTGCTCTTCCTCAAAATGGATGTAGGAAGAGGTTTGTAGGTTTTCCCTCATGACTGAATTCAATGAAGGCCACAAATACTTGCAATCAGCCTAAAACAATCCTTTATGAAAAAGGGAACCCTGGCACACTCACAAAACGTCTGTTAGAATGAAAATTGTAGCTGGAGGCTAGTCCTTGTCAAAAATCTGTTTTAGACATTGACTCATCAATCCTACACAGGAATTTATCATAAGGCAATAATTATACATATGTGTAAGTTTTACCTAGATGTAAGCTTATTCCAGCATCGTCATAATAATAAAAATTAGGCACTGCTAGGAAATTGATCTGATAAAATACTGTAAAAACAATAAAAGGTATCATTTGTTAGACACCTACTATGTGCTGAGCGCTAGTCTAAGTGCTTTTTATAGATTTTATCACTGATTCCTTAAAATGTTCTTAGGAAGTAAGTACTTTTGCTCCATTTTACAGATGAAAAAGCAAACTGAGTCACAGAGAGGCCAGGCGAGCTTCTCAGGGCCACAGTGATGGGAAGACAAGGGATAAGATTTGAACTCCAGTGTGCTTACAGAGAGTAAGTGGTGCTGACTTAGATGTGCCTAACCATACTGACATTGTAGAATCCTCTCAAGCTATTGAAAAAAACAATCACAGCATGAAAAAACATTAAGAATATTACTTAGCAATAGATTAATGGGAAAAAAAGCACATTACAAAAAGATAACATGCAGTATACATTCCATTTTTTTGTAAAATGAAGAAAAAGTATATAGGGGAGAAAAATGGCTAGAAATATGCTAGAATGTTAAGAGTTTTTATCTTGGGGTTTTGGGGTTGTATGTTTTAAGTATTCCTTTGTGTATATGTTTTGTGTGCTTTTATGTAATTTCCAAATTTCATACCATAAATATGTATTATTTTGCAATCAGATAAACATTACTATTATTAAAAATAAAAATATCTAATAGAAAGCATACAGAGTCTGCATTTTAAGGGAAAAGAAATGACACATTTCTATTTTAATAACTCAAATTCAGCTTCCTGAATGAAGCCTCCCTATCTTTCCTAGTCGGTATCACAGTTTTCCCATTTGCACCTGCTGGCACTTTGCTAAAAGGTGACATGATGGTCCGTTCATTGCTGCAGCATCCAGGCTTCTCTCAGAGGGTCTGGTTTGCTCTGTTACTTATTCACATGATCCTTGGAGAAGTTTAATTTAATTATTTGAGCTTTTTCCCCTAGAGCAATACTTTTTTTTTTTTCCAATTTAGCAAATATTTTTAGGATCTACAGCTATTAAATATTTACTATAAGCCAACAGCCTATGCTACACATGGTTGCTATAGAGAGGAACAAGACACATGACTGGCACTGAAAATTCTCACAATAGAGTGGGAGAAACAGATATTTAACAAGAAAAATTATGCTCTAAAATTTTATGAGAGGAAGGAAAAAAATTGTTATAGGACCCCAGACGTATTCTGCTTGGGGAATTAAAAGACTGTCCAGAGAACATATTTAGAACCCAAAGAAATAACATGAAAAAAAAAACATGCTGAAATAAGAGTAAATAAAATATATATATTACTGTTGTTTCTGATAAACACAAGCAGGTGACAGCCTAACTTGGAGTGGTTCTTTCTGCACAAAATTAATGTCTACAAAGCACGCTGACTGCATTACAAACAAGGGCAAGTCCTAAAAGTAGCAAGCTATAGCTTCAAATCATTTGTGCAAACAACTTCTTGTCTTATTTCTTGTTAATGTGATTTGGAAAATAACTTTATAGTATGAACTCAGCAGCTTACATTCCTCTAATAGCTTTGATCCCAACCCAAATGGAGCCACTGAATTTTGATCCGTGAAAGGAAAGAGTCATACTGGCATAAAAATCATTGTTTTAGGAGGCCAGATCTCCCTCTTGCACAGTCAGAGACATGTGTAGGTTATTGGGGGATGAGACGTGAGGGCTGGGAAGAGGACCTGCCCACAAGAGAATGGTATGGAAAAGGATGCTAAAGAGGCAGTGAACTCTTAGCAGCTGCTACTTCCCCTTAGGGCATCAGTAAACACCCAGGATTGAAGCATTGCAGGCAGAGAGAGAAAGTAACTGAGCTTCATAGACTGTTTGATGTCCTGCTCTTCACTATCTCCCTGGTCTTTCTACATCTGTACAGAGAGTAACTCCCAGGGAAAAACCGAATGTGGCAGTACTCTGCTGTATTTTATCAGAGGTCATCACAAGACAAACATTACAGAGGAAGAGTCAGGAACAACAAAACCAGCTGTGAACAAGGGGAACTGCAGTTTTTCATAAATTGTGATAATTTAGGGTATCAGAGATGCGGGAAAAGATGGAGGAGAAGCTGTCCCCTCTGTACAGTTGAGAAAGATTAGGACATGCCAGCTAGAAAATGGAAAGTGAGCCAGGAATTGACTGTCATTCTGCCACAGGGCAGGATGAGAGCAACAGTCTCATCATTCCTCAAGTGGTAACAGGGTTTAACCAAGGACAGTCCATATACTCTAATCACTAATAAACTAAAATAAGCCATGTGACCTCTGAAAAAATACTACAAAGCAAAGGGAAGAGAATATAATCTCAAAAAGTGAGGGGAAGAGACCAGTTCTCATGAATACTGTCTTGCAGAATTCAGGAAAAGAATAAAAGGAAAGTTTTGGTTTTCTTTAAACTGAGCAAAAATACATGACTTCTGTAAAACTGTAGAAAACCATTGAGAAGAAAGAACAGTCTGGCATAAATAGAAAACAGCCTGAGGTTTAAATAAATACGTGATATAAAAAGGTAATTAGATAAAACAATAAGTGCAGGAAAAACTAAAAAATGCATTTGCAGAATACTGATTTACACTGACGGAAGTAGCGCAAGTATGAATAACTGCTATAGAAAAAAATTGAAAGTCTTTAAAGTTAAAGACAAATATATAAAGAAATAGGACATGGGATGCCTGGGTGGCTCAGGGGTTAAGCATCTGCCTTTGGCTCAGGGCGTGATCCTGGAGTCCTGGGATCAAGTCCCACATTGGGCTCCCTGCATGGAGCTTGTTTCTCCCTCTGTCTATGTTTCTGCCTCTTTCTCTGTGTCTCTCATAAGTAAATAGATAAAATCTTAAAAAGAAAAAAAATAGGACAAAAAGTGTCACAGGTATGAGAGAAAAACAAGATATACAAAATTAATATAAAAAATGATTCTATATATCTTCTATGTATAAGGCTCTACAGCTTTAAAACAGTGCATTGTGTCCTTTCATCTATAGTCTTCAGTAAATTATTTGAATTTCCATAGGTAAATGTCACACATTTCTAGCAAACATTAAGGCTTAATCTGTTTCAACATATCTATAATCAAATCACAGAATCTTTCTAAAATTAGAAAAGATTTATATTTCATAAGTAATTAAACAGAAATCCAAATTCAAAAATTTATGGTTTTTCCCTGTTTGGGCATCAATCTCTGTCTAAAAATTATATATGTAGAGAAAAAGACGTTAAAAAAGAAGTGAGAGTAGGATGAATAATTGTGGTACTTCTGACTTATATACTGTCTACAAAACAATGGGATTCTTAATGTGTATTCTTTGCTAAAAAATTATCTAAATCTGAGACTCCTGGGTGGCTCAGTGGTCAAGTGTCCACCTTCGGCTCAGGGTGTGATCCAGGTCCGGGAATCAAGCCCCACATCACCATTAGCTCTTTGAGGAGTCTGCTTCTCCCTCTGCCTGTGTATGTGCCTCTCTCTCTGTGTCTCACATGAATAAATAAAATCTTTTAAAAAATTATCTCAATCTAAATTATCTAAATTAGTGAAAAATAATACACTTCAAAAAATTTTTGCAAGAAGATATCATGAGCAAATTCCCTCATATTTTAAAAACATAATTTTATGCATAATTTTTGGGACATATTAATCATAAAATCAGATATAAAGGCACATAGTAAAAACAGTATAAAATGACATACAGATTTTGAAAAGATCATTTCAGCATTACACACATACATTGTTTTCATGTTTCTAAAGGGTGTAGACTTCCCTCTATTTAAATGATTGGTGACTGAGAAAACATGATACTGCCTTAAGTCCAGAATTGTGTGAGTCTTTGAGATAGTTCACCCTGATAACTGCCACAAAGGGTTAAAAAGTAAAAATTCAGAAAAATGTATATGTATATGTATATGTGAGTACAGAAAAGTATGGTTTGTCCATAAAATATGAAATAATCCATATTTTCTTTTAAGCTAATTAAATAAAATAATAATTTCAATTGCTTAATTGAGTTGCAGTCAGAGCCAGGAGATTTTGGTGCTGTGTAGACACATTATTTTAACAGAATGATAGCTGATGGTTGCCACGTTCTTAGTTGGACCCAGCTGTTCAGTGGGAGAGAAAAGAGCATGTTGGATAGAAATAATAAAGACTAATTTAGGGGAGCTGAAAAATGGAAACCAATATGATAAGACACCAGAGATACTGTTTAATAGTCACTCAGGTTTGGAAAAATATTTTGAGTTTGTGAGCCAAACTGTTTTGTTTGTTTGAAAATCAATTTTGACTAAATACAAATATAAATAATAGAGAAACCCAACCTAAAAGAACTTTCTTTCAAATTGTTCTCAAATGTAACATTCACCACTCAGCAAAATTCACTTTTTAAAAAAAATTTTTTTCTCAAAATTCACTTTAATGTAAAATAGAAGACATTCAAACACGTGTCCTAAGAGAGGATAAAACAGCTTTAAGCAATCTTTGTTTTTAGTCATCATGGCAATTTAGACAATTATAATTGTTATCCCTAATTTTTAATTAGAAAAAAAGAAGTCAACAGATGGATATAAAAGAAATCCAAAATTTTTATAGTTATTTATTTTCATTTAACTAAACTGCCTTGCCATACTAAGAAAACATTTTTGTAAAGGTTAAATAAAGTATTTCATGGCAACGGCTGCTTCTCAGTGCCTGTATAACAAGAAACATGAGCCAAAGTTGTGCAAGTTGGTTTTCTTTCCCAGTAAGGGAATGTGGTATCTAAGACCTTGTCCTAACTCATTTTATCCCCAAGTGTAAGTCAAGCAAGTCAAATATGAACTAATGCCTGAAGGGAAGTCCCTGACTCCAAAAGTATGGATTATTTCACATTTATCTTAAAATCTGCTCTCAGAGTTCTTAAAATTCACTAACTTGGCAAGTCAGGAATTATCATGAGAAATGAAATAATTTCATAACTATGAAGTCATCTAACATTCCATGCATCTGACACTCATTGGGCTTGGCCATGTCTTGGGCATTATTCTGACCTTTAGATAATAAGCTCTTCAATATCCTGTTCAGTATGGAAATAATTAAAAAGTGCCACAGTATAATAGGTATGCCATTGTCTTTAACAGAGTTAATGCTTTTGTTACAGATTCGTGCTAACAGATTAGGATTAGAGACAATTACATTATGTATACTGAAATCTTTATAACATTCTTAATCAGTATTTCCCATTACTTAAAAATGGCAAAATACCACGCTTTAATGGTCCAGCTGCATTCCCTTTCTCCAAGCACTCTGTATGAAAACTCATATTTAAAACTAGTTTAGTAAAGGACCTTTATGTTTAGACATCAAGAATTCACATTTCCAGAGCATAGGATTGTGAAAAGCCGTTCAGTGTCTTGTAAAAAGCTTAAGGAATCTTCAGTATGTTTTTCTCCAAAGCTGTATTTCAATATCTAAAATTTATTGCTAGAGGAGGGACAGAGATACCATTAGCAGCACCAACAGTCATTCCTCTGGGTGCTTCACAGCTGAAATAATCCTCAGTTGTTCTTTTTCATGCAGGCTTGTAGAAAGCTCCAGAAATCCACTCTGGGGCTGAATAAAGTGCCCTATCACGGTCCCATCTTTGCCATTTCTGGTGAAAGACTTTAAAAGTCTTAACTAAAGATCATACTGGAAATCATTTTTAAAAAGAAACTTTGAAAAATACAGGAAAAAGAAAATTTAGCCCCAAACCTCTGCCTCTCATTTAGAGTGAATGTATTTCCCCACAGAAAATGAAGAAATTCCAAATATGCTCTAACTACTAGATACTTAATGACCAAAACTGTTAGGGCCCCATTTACCTCTACTGGTGACTTCACTAGGCCCTCTATGCTTCCTCACAGGATGTAAGTCTCCTGGACTCTCATGAAACTGACATATTTTAAGAGAGAAAGGAAAAGGGAGAGTCTATAATCTACTACTTTGCTCATTCAATTACTGCCTAAAACCAAATAAAGATACTGGACAGTAGGTTCCGGGTGCTCAAATGGAGTCAGTGTTTATAGAATATTTGGGATTAAAATCCTTGCTAGATGGCCCCAAGAAGTGTTTACCTCACTGTTGATTTTAGCTTTCTTAATGTCAGCAATAGTAAAGAGAAGCTTGTTACTGCCACTGGGGAGCAAAAGCATACAATCCTTCCTCCCCACATGGAATTGCTGGTTGCAGACAGCTGTGCCTTTCACAACAAAGGTGATATTGGACTTTCATGGTTAGAGAAAGAAATACTGGGTGGCAAAGTTAATTTGAAATGATTTACTTTAAGTTGGTAATATTTGGTAACTATACAACGTACTTTTAGTTTATGACAAACAAGAATTTTTCACAGTTACACTGGGAAGAGTTGGGGTGCCTACCTGGCTCAGTTGGTAAAGCATGCAACTCTTCATCTCAGGGTCATGAGTTCAAGCCCTATGTGTAGTGTAGAGCTTACTTAAACAAAAAATTAAAAAAGAATAAATTGGGTAGAGTTAGAAATGCATGTGGACCTGAAAGAAGCTCTCATTTGGAGAATACTGTGAATCCTCTTCTGCAGTGATCTCCTAGTTTTGTCACAGTTTTCATGAGAGGTCACTGGGAGGTTAAAGGGGAGGGGTTGTAGGAGACGGGGAGCTACTCTTAATTAAAAGCTCAACTTCACTGGCAGTATACAGAAGCACACATTTTGAGATTAGAGGACCTCTTTTTGTGTGTCTGTACACTACACACAAAATATCCAATTGGATGTAAAAAAAGTTTATAATTTCCATATTGTTAAAATAACTAAGCTTTTAAGTCTATGTTCCTGAGAAATGTCAGAAACGTTATGAGTAAGTAATGAAACATTTATTTCTTCAGTGAACATTTACCAAATGCCTAATATGAGCAGGCTACAGGATTAGATATTGTGGAAAATTCCTTTTTTGAAAAGCCTCCTGCTCTTTTTTCTTTCTTTTTACTTTCAGCAAATATCCACTACCTCATCTCCATTCATATTCATCCCCATTCTCTCTTTCCAATCTCAAAATCAGAGGAGGCTTTTGTGATAAGTTGCAAATGGCCACAAGTTCTCTCAGCAAGAGGTAATACCTGGCCTAACCCTGTCACTTGCTCTGCCTAACAGAACGTGGCGGAAGATGCTGTGTGAGCTCTGAACTTGGGCTCAACAGGCTGTGCAATTTCTGCTTGCTTTCCTGTCTGGGCTTGTCTGCTGCGCCGGTCACATGAAGAGAAGCAAGAGTACCTTGGCTGACAGCTGGCCAAATACCACATGTGCAAGTGAGGCCATCTTGGACCACAAGTGAGCCACACAGACACTGGCAGAAGAACCTCCTGGGGTCATCTAGGTTTCTGACCAACAGATTCATGAGCTAATACACCTTTTTAAGCTCCTAAGTTTTGGGGTGCTCTGCTAAACAGCAATAGATATCTGACATAAGCCTCCTCCAGTCCAGGGTCAATCCTTCTACCTATGATCTGGAGTCCTTCCTCTTCCCATCTTCTAAGACTTTATGCCATTAATCATTTTTCTTCTCTTCTGCACATGAGCCTCTGCTATTTATTTCTTCCACACAGGACATGCCTAAGTTTCCTCCACTTAAAACCCTTTCTTGATCCTGCAGCTTTCTCTAGTTAACACCTAGTCAAGATTAAAAAAAAAAAATCATGCTGATTCCCTTACCTTCTGTTCATTTTCAACCCACTTCAATTTGGCTTCTATCCATATTTGAACCATTAATGACCTCTCAACTGCCTAGTACTCTCTTCAGTTCTTGTCTCAATCTCCCTGCTGCATCTGATAATTCTGTTCCACTAGAGACTCTTTTCTTGGTTTTTAGAACACTGTATGTCCTAATTTTTCTCATACCTTTTATCCCCTTTTCAATAGATCCCATTCCTCAGCCTAACCTCTAAATTCTACTATTATTCCTTATCACTGCCAAGATCGCTCCAGTGATCCTTGTTTTCTGCTATTTGTGCCTTTCTGTAGGCCTCTCCCACGCTGAATAGGGCTAGTCTGTGTAGCCACTGGGATATATCATGGAAATGACAATGAATGACTTCTGAGCTTAGGTCATAAAAGACCCTACGGCTTCTGTCTTATTCTATTTTGGGTCACTCGATCTGGGGGAAGCCAGTGGCTATGTCATGAGAATACTCCACCAACTCTATGGAGAGATCCTTGTAGCAAAGAGCCAAGGCCTTCAGCCAAGAGCCATGTGAGTGAGCCATTTTGGAAATGGATCCTCCAGCCCAGTCAAGCCTTTAGATGACTACAGTTCCAGTTGATGTCTTGACTGCGACCTTCTAGGAGATTCTGAACCACAACAACCCAGTTCAACCACTCCCAAAATTCTTGGCTAATGAAATGGAGATTTTAAAAAAATTGTTTGTTGTTTTATCTGCTCAGGCTTTCGGGTAATTTATTAAGCAGCAATATGTAACTAATAAAGATTTTGTTATCTCTAAGTGGGGTGCTATTATAACAAGAGCCTAAAAATGCAAGGGGCTTTGGAGCAGGCAAGTGGGCAGAATCCAGAGGACTTGAGAAGAGTGTTGGGTACCTAAGGTGTTTCAAATATATTTTTAATAGTTATCTGATGGCCTTAGAGGAGGCTGTCAGTTACGATGTGAGGAAAATGTTGCTAGACGATGGAGGAAAGGGGATCCTTGCTATGTAGTGGCAGGTTTTAGCAACACCACAAGCTAGAGTGATATGGAAAGTAGAAACGTGCCTAATGAACTCTGTGATCTAGCTAAGGAGATTTCCGGGCAGTGCTGAGGGACCTCCTGGCTTCTATCTGCTGCTTATATTAAAGTCTGAGAGGGGTTGGCAGAAGCTTAAGGAAGAACTGTCAAAGAGGAGCCAGGATTTGCTAGTTTTGAACATTTCTAGCCTTCCAGATGGCAAATGATGCTAAAACCAAGAAATGGTTTCTAGGTAAAGATCAAATCCAGGACACAGCCAGGAAAGCTGGTTTAGGGATGAAGCTGGTTTAGGGATATGGCTGTAAAATCCTTTGTTCGGATCTCAGAGAGATCTAAACTGGTGTCTTAGCAAACTGTGCAAACCACAGGGCTTCTAACACTCTCAGCAGAGTCAGCAAACCCCAATGCAGAGAAGGAATTATCCTGAAGAGATGAGTGATTTTGTCTATTGTAGCAAACCTCAGTAAGATTGACAAGAGCCCCACAAAATTGTTTAAAGAATTATATCAGCAGAAACACTGCCAATTTAGACTGAAGGAGACGAAGACAGTACAAAGTGGTAAAGAGTCCTGTGATCCTTCACAATTCTACTGACAGAAAGCAGGCTGAGAAAACTATGAAGTGCAAACAAAGGACACTTTTCATGAAAAAGGATGGATGACTCAGAGGCTTGAGCTGAGAATCCAAAGCAAGGAGCCATGGACAATTATTCCTGAGCAGCAGTATGGATGATTACTAATAGAGAAACTTCTGACATTTATCTGGTTGGATATAAACTTTTCATGGACCAGTAACTCTGACAGGTCTCCCTTTCTCTCCTTTTATGAGTGGAGTGTCTATAGTAGTCATCCTCTGCTTATACCACTGCTGTCCATTGTTCTACTGCAATAGGTAACCAAAAAAGTCCTCTTTTCTTTGCACTGCCTCTTTGGGCATTCTGATTTAGTCCCACTGCTCCCAAGGCACTGATGATAGACCCAATTTTTACCTCTTAGGCCAGACTATTTCTTTTGATATTCTGACCCTTTCATTCAACTTGCCTACCATACATGGGCACTTAGAAGTCTAGTTAAGAAAGGGAAAAGGGAAGGAAAGGAACCTTTGGTTACAGAGAGCTGAGTTCTTCACTAGCCTTTTATAAATGTTATTGCAGGGGACAGTCGCAAAAATCTCTTGATTTAAAAAAAAAAAACAAAAAACAAACTCTTGATTTTGCAGAAGACAAAGCTGATACTCCAAGGAATTAAAACACTTTTCCAATCTTACATAGCTAACAAACCTTAGGAGTGAAATCCAGGCATTTATGGCTTCAAATCTGTGTGTTTTTTTCTAATATAACATTCTTTCTGTCCTCCCAAGGAACCCAAAACTCAATGTGCCCAAAACAGATTTTACAATCACCCTGTTGTGCTCTCATATCCTATTCCATCCTCTGTTTCCGAAACATTGTCTTTTTACCTGTTCCCTGTCTTGGGCCAACAGCAGCACTGCCAACTCATCCCTGAGTCTTAAACCTCAGAGTCAAACAGGTGCTTCTCATTCATGACCAGTAGCCAAATCCTGGTGATTGTAACCCCCAGATAGCTTCTAGACAGATCACTTTCAGTGTAAACCTTCTCTTAGCACTTTAAAGATTTTGCTCCATTGACTTCTAGCTTCCCTGATATCCAAAGAGAAGTTCATAGTTATTCAAATGGTTTCCCCTACAGTTTTCCCTCCAGTTAATCCTGAAGATTTTCTCTTTCTCTTTGGTTTGAGTAGTTTCATCTTGAGGTGCCTGAGTGTGAGTTTCTTTGAGATGTCTGTTTGGAGTTTTCTGAGCTTCCTTCCTGGGTCTGTAAATTTCTATCTTTTTACAAAACTTGGGAAGTTTTTTTGAGCTTATTTAATGTTTTTGGCCCCATTTTCTCATTCTCTTCTCATTCTTGGATTGCAATTACTCATATATTAGACCTTTTGAAATTGTCCCACAGGTCCCTGCAGTTCAATTAATTTTATTGAATCTTTTTTTTTCTCTCTCTCTCCTTCAGACTGGATGATTTCTATGATCTATCTTCAAGTTTACTGGCTTTTTTTCTTCTGTCATGTTGTATTATATTTCTATCATGGAATGACAAATTGCCACAAATTTAGCAGCTTAAAAGAGTACACATTTACCATCACTCTGTCTGTGGGTCATGAGTCCAAACAGGGAAGAATCCACTTCCAGGCGCACTCAGTTTGTGGGCAGAATTTTTTCCCCTGTGACTATAGGATGAGGGCTCTCTCTGACTACTAGTGACTGGGACTGGCAGCCACCTGCAGGTCCTGGAGGCTTCCCACAGCTTTCTGCCCCATGGCCTTCTTTGCAGGCAGTCACAACGAGATAGTTTGCTTCTCCACAGCCAGCAGGAGCATACGTATCTCTCTCCTCTCAAAAGGGTCCAGTCCCTCTTTTAGGGCTTTAATCTGACTCCATTAGGTCCACAAAATATTCTCCCTTTTGATTAATTAAAAATCAACTAATTTGAGACCTTAATTACATCTGAAAAATGCCTTTCCCTTTGTTATAGTTGCTTTAAAGGCTATGCCTGGTCATTCTAACCTCTAGGTCATTTTAGCATTGGCATCTGTTAATTATCTTTCTCTTGAAATTGAACTACTTTTTTTTTTTTTTTTGAGATTCTTGAGATTTGTTGAATAATTTTGGTTTATATTATGGGCACTGTAAATGTTTTGCTGTGGAGACTCTGGATTTTCTTATAATTGCTCTGGAGTGTTAATGTTTTTGATTTAACAAATAATCAATTTGTTTAGACTCAAACTGAAAACTCTCACACATCTGAGTGGTGGCTCAGATTAGTTCAGATCTTAAAGCCCTGGGTACAGGCTGCATCCGGTTTTCCCCACACACATATGGTTCTGTAGTCAGTAGACAGTTGGGCCAAATTATTTTCACATTTTCTGGTTTCCCCATGTCCAACGTTTTCTCCTCACTTTCTAGCAGCCTTGGTGACCTGAGCTCTTTCCCCTGGCACCTTAGGCCAGGAAAACAATGGGCTACTCCAGCACTGAAACAACTGCAATTACCATCAAGGCACAGCCACGAAAAATGGGGAATTCACTCTGCAGATCACTTGCTCAAAGTTCTGATTCCCCTCCAAAATCTGCCTGCTCTTTGTTCAGTCTCCAGAAGTAGTTCATTTGTGTTTTGTTCAGAATTTATAGCTGTTATTCACAGAAGGATGAGTTTGCTAGGCATTTACACCAAGCGATGACTTCTCCTCTGTCTTGGCCCAGGGACTATCACCTCTGTCCCTCCTGGGCTCTGCAGCACAGTCCACACTACTCCCTGTTTGCATTCTCGATCTCCCCCAGACTGTCTTTTCAACTACACCACAGAGATCTTTCCAGGACGCAACTGTGATCCTGTGACCCCTCTACTTAAAGCCATTCCACAGGCAGAAGTATGCCCGTCACATACAGGTGTATCTCCCCAAATGGGCTACCAGGCTCTACAGAACATACTTCCTCTTAATAGTGATGTGCTGGAGGTGGCTCATACTCATTCCTGAACATTCAGGAATTTTGTGAGCTGATTGTTTGAGATCGCTGGTAGCTTGAGATCAGCCATGATGAGAGTATTCACACCATTGAAATTTGCCAGCCCGACATATCAGGTGCTTCTTCATCACCAGCAAAGAGCCAGTTTACCAACACACATCTTTTCAGCAGGACACACAATTTTTATGCCTGAGTTATTCTGAACAAAATCCGAATTCCCTTGAACATGACATGCTATATATATCTCCAAATCCCTGGTTCTGCCTCATGGGCTTCCTCCACTACTGTTCCCTGGACCAACCTCTATTCATCCTTCAAACCTAGCCTCTGTGGAAAGCCAGCTTTGACTTCTTCAAGTATGCAGTTTATCCTGCCTTTGTGTTACCAGTGGCTCAAGACAGCATTACAGCTGCTTCAAACAGCACACAAGAGGTATCACTTACCTTCCCGTCTTGGAGTTTCCCACATGTACTCTGTACTGCAGTCAAATGGGTCAAGTTGTCCTACCATGCCATGTTGTGTCATGCCTCTGCAGCTCTCATACATGTTGGTTCCTTTGTCTGGAACACCACCACCAGCAGCCTCACTTCACTGGTCTAACTCTTATTTAAATACTCATATGTAGAATATAAGAAATAGTGAAAGGGACTATAAGGAAAAGGAGGGAAACTGAGTGGGGAAAAATTGGAGGAAGACAAATCATGAGACACTCCTGATGCTGGGAAACAACAAAGGGTTATGGAAGGGGAAGAGAGCAGGGGAATGGGGTAACTGGGTGACCGGCATTGAGGAGGGCACTTGATGGGCACTGTTATACTATATGTTGGCAAACTGAATTTAAATAAAAAATAATAAGAATAAAATAAAATTCAATACAAATATCCCTTCTACCAGCAAGCCTTGGCAGATTCTCATTCTCATGCTAGATCTGGAAACATTTTCTTTGAGTGCCTATCAAGACCTCATCCACATCCAGAAGCAACGGAATGTACTTCCTGATTTTCTCACTTTTCTTTCTTATGGTTAGTATTTTAATTCAGTTACCTGTCATTTCCCCCTGTATTGAATTACTGCAATAACGTCCTGATAGATACAGATCATGTCTATAAAAATCTGTTTACTTTTCTGACCCGCTTATTAGACAGTAAGTTCTTTATAGAAAATGAATATATTTAATTACACACAAGAGGTCACAATAAATTAACATTTATGGATTAAAACTGAATGGGAGGTTGGGAGACTAAATTGGCTAGAGGGAAATAATGGCAGACAGGTGGGCTTGTGAGTGCCCTAGTCAGGCCTTGGATGCCAGATGATTTGGATATTTAATAGATGATGGGGAGGCTATAAAGATTTTTGGACAGGAAATTGTAATAATTAAGACATTATTCAGGGAAGTTACTTGAGGTATAGTCTTCAAGATAGACTGGAGTGGGGCAAAGCTGAAACTAAGAGAATATTTGAGAGAAAACTTGCAATTGTCATGAGAAGATAACCATGTCAAGATAACCATTACTGATAAATCACTGCACTTGTCACTCTTCTGGTCAGTGTTTGAATTCCTTTTAGTCTGTGTATACATTTTTTCAGGGTTTTTACTTAATTTCTTTCTGCTTTAATAATCTATATGCCATATTTTAAAGAGTTGAGATCTATATAAAAACATAATGAAGTGGAAAAATATCACCTTAACCTACCACTCAAATGCAACCACTGGCAACATTCTGACATATCTCCTTCCAGCATTTTTTATGCATTTGTTCTTATATTGCTAAGGTCATATTATATATGTAGAATTTTATATTCTGTTTTCTGACCAATAGGATATGGTAGCACTTCCTCTTTCTATGTCAAAATGGAAGGTCTGATAATTGTTTATTATTCAGCTGTGTTAGATTTTACTCACCTATAGCTTTAAAAGTGAACATTTTGGTTTTTAATTTTTGATACTATAAATAAAATTGTGATAAATATTTTTAACATATAAACTTTTGCTTTAACTTGGAATTCCTCCTGAGAGCTTACTAGTAGAGGATGATTTACTGAGTCAAAGGCTTTGACCATTTTAATAGCTTCTATGCTTCTTATGAAATTGTTTTCTAGAAAGGAAGTATTAATTCCATTTGCATCTTCTAAACAAACTTTAATATGCATGCCATGTGCCACATAATAGCAGAGGCAAACACCTGAAAAATTAATCACTTTAAACAGTTTTGCCAACATAGAATATTTCCTTGTCTCCCTAAGTCTTTTAAATTTTTAAAACTGTGTGACAATAAGGAATGTGTTCTTTATGATATGTATATATATTTTATAAATGGATATAGAAAGAGTGAAGTGAATGAGAATTACAGCTTAGTTAATGAAATTAACTACTGGCTGGATTTACTATAAGATAGGTAGATACTCAAAACCTTTTATGTCCCTTTAGACAAGGGGAAGATGATCAGATATTCTTTAAAATATTTAATATATTTCTTTATACACATCTACTTTAAAATATTTCTTTATACACTTTAAAATATTTCTATATACAAACAGTGAAATGGGGAAATTTCTATCTATACAGGCCCAGAAAATGTAAAATAAACGCATTTTACTGTTACATGGTGAGTACAGGTTGATTATATGTGATAGATTTAAACTATTATTTGTCACTTCTTAATTTCTGAAAGATTTTGCCAACTTTTCAAGTGACAAAAATACTACTTAGGTCACAGTGAAACAACTGAATATCAAGCCTTTTGTCTATTGAGTTTTGTCAACCCAGGGGCTTAAAACACGACATGGCAAACTATAGTTTGTGGGCCAAATGTGGTGCATGGCCTATTTTTGTACAGCCTGTGAGCTTAAAATAATTTTTATATTTTAAAATGGTCAAAAAAAATAGAAGAAAAGGATTTCGTGATGTGTGAAAATTACTGAAATTCAAATTCCATAGTCTATAAATAAAGTTTTATTGGAACACAGCCACACTTTCATAGGCTGCTTTTGTGCAGAGAGGAATAGCTAGGAGAGAGACAGAAAGGCCCTGAAAGCCTAAAATATTGACTACGTGGCACTATAAAGTTTGCCAACCTCTGTGTTGGAGTAATATAGGATTTTCTATTTTCTTCACTAAATCTGACTACTTTAATAATGAGTATGTCCCAGATGCTCTGCTGCTCCTCAAAATTCTTACCTTGTTACATTTTGCATTTTAAAATACTTGTCATTTTTCATGGGCTTATGAAACTTTCTATTATGTCTATTTTGGAGTAATATTTTATTATTTTCTATAGCTCTGTCTAGAGCCCATTTTCACCTTGCTAGATGGTTTGATTACTGAAGTTAAGTCACTGGTAGTTGGAATTCTGCAATTCTAAAAAATGTATAATCTATAAATTGTGCATGTTTTGAGCATAAAGGTGAATGTAATTCCTTACATACAAGGTAGAGACATTCCAATGTCAGGTTTCATTAGCCAACAGTACTCTGTATTAACCAGGAGACGAAGTCAACTTGATCAACCTAAACACAAATCCTACTGGTTGATGGAAGTGTCCTTATATTTAGTTTGGCTTCATTAAACAAAATCTTCCTTGACTCCACGCTGCACATACTGCCCGTATTCTGGGGAAAGATTCCATAAACTTACACTTATGGTCCTTAGATTCAACTTCATACAATGAGAAGCATTTTTTGAAGACCAGTCTCTTGCTGGTTATTGTTCTTGCCCAACTTGATTTGAAGTCTACTGAACTGGGGTATTTAACGGTCCTTGGTGGTGGCATAAATGATTGTGCAGCTGAATATGTTAAACTATTCCCTAGGAATTCGTTTTGTTCTTCCTTTGTTTGTTTAGGCAAGCAAGTCTTGTGGGATATCCAGCATTTTAAGTGCTTCTGCTTCAGAACATGTGTTAGGAACTATAAGGAGAGTTTACAACTTTTCAATTTTAAAATCAGCTTTGGATTTCTGGAATTGGTTGTATCCATGTTTCTTCCCATCCTGTTGGGACTTACTGTTGTTAGCAACCTCCTGTGTGTTCTAAGATATGCTGACCTCTTTGAAACCTTTCCAGCTGTCATTGCTACTTTCTTGATCTCTGCAATATAAGCTACATTGTTTAGTGGAGTTAAGTTCTATGAACTCTAGAAATCCTCCCTGAGACTATGAATTGAGTAACACCCAAGGTAGCATAAACATGCAGACACAAATGTTCCTAAAACCAAGCCTGCTGGGCAACCCAGGATATGACGTGGAGTCTGGAAAAAGCAACAGTTTGCTCACTTGCAAGTCTATGACTACCTCCAGGTGCAGTTTGAAGCTAAGTGGCTAGTTTTTCTGATCCTCGGATGTAAACCTTTCATTAGAACACAACAGAATTTGCCATTGTGGATGTAAGGATTCCTTGAAGGCCCTCTGGGCCCATTAAGGCAGAAGCCAGAAGGCTTCAGAGGGCCCTAAAACATACTTCCTTCAACCTATGGAGTTTTGTAAAGAGACATCAATTCTTTTTTTTTTTTTTTAAACAAAATTGATCTAAGTTTTAGCCTGAAGATTATTATGACTACAGCTCATTAAAATTTGTATTCAGAGAATACAATTTTCCTCTTTAAGAGGAAAAGAAAGTTTTAATAGATATCTGTCTTGTGTCCAGTTTGTCATAAAAAGGTTCTTATTATTTTTGGTAATAACATTAAGACTTTGCAAGGGATTTACTTGGACTAAGAATCCCACATTGGTCTAGCTTTATTTTTTATTTTTTTATTTTTTATTTTTTATTGGTCTAGCTTTATTTTTTTTTAATTATTTATTTATTTATTTATGATAGTCACACACACACAGAGAGAGAGAGAGAGAGGCAGAGACACAGGCAGAGGGAGAAACAGGCTCCATGCACTGGGAGCCCGACGTGGAATTCGATCCCGGGTCTCCAGGATCGCGCCCTGGGCCAAAGGCAGGCGCCAAACCGCTGCGCCACCCAGGGATCCCTTGGTCTAGCATTAAATGTGGAGTGTTAGACTAGTGATTCTCAGCCTATGCCTTGCAATTTCACAGCTTGGTTATTCTAATTCTATATTTACTTTATAATACCCATGAATTATGCGGCTCAAACCTAGGAGAGCTGTAGAAATAACACTCTATCGAGAAGAAAAGATACAGGACTCGGTCTCAACTCTATGACCATCTCAGCTTAACATTTCCATTTGTCTCCTGATTTATAACATGCCTAACAAGTAACACAAACTACACATAGATAATGTGAAAACAAAACTAGTAACAAATACAAGATATTGAAAACATGCAAAAAATAAAATATGAAGGTGTAGTGCTGGCAGTGGTCAACTGTGGTTCTTTCCTGTTTCTTTCCTTCCCACCCAGACACCGCATGCCCTTAACATGAAGACTCTAGGTCCTCCCCAGCCCTGAACCAGCTGCTCTGTGATCACCCTTCTCTTCCTGGCTCCAGTGTCTGGGAATCTTGGGGGTGACCAAGGGCCTTGTGGGTCTGTGCATCTTAGAGTGACCAGAAGGGGAGCTAAGCCTCTTGCATTTTGCTTTCTGTGGGGGAAGGCCTGAGCCTGTGCAGGTGTGGGTGTGGGGCTACAGGCGCAGGTCAGGGCGACCTGTGGCTGTGCCTTCAGAGAGGTTTCTCCTGTTAGTAGCAGCTCACTGCTGACCATGAAAACTTTCAAACACCAAAAAGGCTACACAACAATATTAACACGGGTTGTCTCTGAATGGTGGCGATTATGGGAGTTCTGTTTTTAAAAATTTTTTGTCACATGTCTGTGTGTTTTCACTTCTGCAATTAATAAGAAAACAAATCCTAAAAAGATTTTGAGGAAAACAAACTGGCCTTTAACTATGTTACGAGGGGCAAACAACTAAGCCACTTAAGAACGTGGAGATTTCTCGAGAGAGACATTAGAAAACAAGGGAATGTCATTCTCTCTAAAAAGACGAGTACAAAATTATTTCATCTGAGAAATTTTTCTAAGAAGTTTCATTAAGAAAGGATTTATGTGGTTTTAATGTCCTATCAGGTTAACTAGAATTAAATAAATATTCTTAAATAAGGATGTACTGTGTCTACCTTTTCAAATTTTATACTGGCAGTGTGACAGTACAATGAAAAAGCAAGCCAGAAATCAGAATCTAGCCGGGGGGTGGGAGTGGGGGGTAAGCAAGAGGGACCCTGAGGGCATAACATATTCTGAAGCTGGTCTATAGGCCAGATGGGAAAACTTGCTCTCTAATCTAATGGCTTTCTTTTAATCACAAGCAGTAGTTTCCTTATTACCCAGAGTTTTAAAAATACATTATTCCTGAGATGACTTCCTAGGATTTCTTTTACTCATTTAAGACCACATCTTTATATTTAATTCATCCTCATATTATCCCTACAGGGCACATCCCTCTAATTATTCCCATCTAAAGTGACAGGAAAATGGAATTATACTACTTGGAAAACAGACATCCTTTGGTATGCCTTTTCTCAGTGACTCCCTGGTCACGGATTGTGAGCTGTCCCTGGAGGGCAAGGACTGTGACTTCCCTGTCTTTGCATGTCCAGGACCTAGGACATGCCAGGTGCACAGTATGTACACAATACAAATCTGAACGAATGTATAAATAATAATAGCCAACACATAATGCTTATAGTACTTCGAGCACTATTCTAGTGCCATCATACACAGTAACTCACTTAGAACCTATAAAATGGGTCCTATCATTATTCCTGTTTTACAGATGTGAGAACTGAAGCCAGAGAGCAAAGGAGGGTTACAGAGACAGGATCAAAGCCTATGAACCTTGGCTCTACAGTCCAGCCTCATAATCACCACACCGTGCTGCCTCCTCAGCACCTGTGCTAAACAGGAGACTGCTCCCTTCCAAGAGAGCATGATTGCCCTATGCTCCCATCTCTAAATGTTTCTGGGTTTCTGTCAGAGGCAGCTATGCTGTGTGGTTCCCTGGGAGACTTAAAAAGGGAAATTAGACACAGGCACACAAATGCAGAATAAATGAATCCCCAACCTTAACAATTGCTGTGTTTGTAAGGCTGTTTCTCAAATACCTGTGGGGATTTGTGAGAGCGCCAGCTGTACTGGTGACTATGGAGACTCGCCAGTAGAATATTTTCATCAGTATCCACCTGGCCAAACCGCAGTGTCTCCTGTGTGTCATTACAGATCACAAAATGGCTGAAGACCAACTCCTCTACTTCAGGGCATTTGTTCTGAAAGAAAAAGAATACGAAAGCCAACGTGTATCAGATTAATTGCAAGATGTTTGGCAGCTGTCTGCCCAGTGGCGATTGTTACAACACAGAAACACTAAAAGATCGGTTGTCATTAGCTCTGGTATACAAAGTATTCTATACTTCCAGGATAAGCACAAAAAATACCTTAAAGAGATCTTAAATGTTCCAAAAATATGTTTTGATTTATACTCCTGCAAAATAAATCATACATACAGAAGAGTGAAAAAACAATGAGATCCCTCAAACTTTTAACATTTTAAAACGAATTAACATGCTACAAAGAATGCTGTACTGAGTAGTGCACGTTTTTTGAGCAGAGTACTGGAGGCTAGAATTACCATGTTCCTGGCCTTCTAAACTCAACAATCAAGACCAATTACCAAAGCCACAGTTTGTACCCTACAGAAAGTAAGGATCATTTAGGTAATACATCCCCAGATCCCTTAAGGGGGAGGGTGGATATGTGTGTGTGTAAATCTGTTCAGGGAGAGATGTAAATAAAACCATAACTTTCCTCTATTGTTAAGAGGCCGAACACACAAAACAGACTAGCTCTGGAGTCCATGTAAGCTAAGTCGCAATTTTCAAGAGAGATAATGTTAGTTGAAAAACGGCTGTTAGTGTCTGTGTCAGCTAACAGTCATCAATCAGCTCGTGTCTCCTATTAATCTGCTGAGCCTCAACAAGGTAGTCTATGTTCCTGTGTTGAGAGATCCCTTCTCAACTGTGTGGTGTCTCCTTTGGTGGCTGTTATATCAAACACTGGCAAAGTGATAGAGCATTTCTGTGCTTCCTCTTCCACCACTCTGCTTAGCTTACAGCTTAAAAAATAAACATACTTTAGGTAAATGAAAAGGAGAGTTAAATAGATGCTCAAGTTGAGAATACAAGAAAAAAAAAATCTTAATTAGCCAATTGGTTTGCAGACATGGGAGGTAACAGCAACTCCTACTTCTCCAGGAGGCCTCCAGTTCCTGGTCAGGGAGCTAAATGTCACAATGCCACTCAGTCACTTGCCATTTTCCCAAGGGGAGGGAGAGTAAAAGGGGACATGTTACTCACAAGCATAGTGGTTTAATAAGAGGCCTGAAGCCAAGGAGTCTAGGGATGAAAGTCCCTGGAATCCAGGCCAGACCAAGACCCAACCTGGAATCTCATCCAGAACAGGTGTCTTCGGGGACAGAATCCATTGCCAGTCAGGCACAAAGTCCCTTAAGTGGGTGGGCAGTGTCTTCTGGCTGCAGTTGATGGAGAGGCCCTGAAACACCTCATTCTCCCAGATCCCCTTGGGGACTTCTCACTCTGTCACCCATCCATTCTCACCAACTTCCCTATTCTCATGGAGCGGAACCCTTCCTGACCGCCACACTAATCACAAGAGAAGAAAGAGTCTTGGGTTAAAGAGAGACCAAAGCGATTCTAACCAACAGTGATCTGTTGTCTACCGTACTCTATGCTGTGGCTTTTAATCATGAGCTATGATTTCAAATCTTGACTGCCAGTGGGGTGTAAGTGCCCTGCCTGATCTGACCCCTGTGCAGCCTGTGAGCCACTGTCCATTTGCCTGCTACGCCCCAGCTCGGTGAGCTCTTGCCTGCTCCTCCAACACCACACAGGCCCTTTCAAGTCATTCAACACATCAAACTCCTTCCTGCCTCAGTGCCTTTTCCTGGCTTGGATCTTTTTTCCTTCACACTTGACTGACTAGCTTCTTCCTTCTTCTGTGTGGCCTTCTGGGAGCACCCCCCAGACCAAGTCGTGTCTCTCTGTTTTATGCTCACATCACACTCCACAATTTCACTTTCCCCACCGGGACTAAGGAATTATTTGTTTGATTCTGGGCTCACTCTTGTCTCCATCATTAGAGTCCCCCTGCTCAAGAGGGGACTGTGTTATTTACAGCTTTATCTCCAGTACTCAGCATAGTGCCTGACACAGAGGGACTTAATAAACACTTAGGAAACAAATATATGAGTAAATGTAAATTTTTAAAATTATAAATGAATACATGTTCAAAGTAGAAACATTAGGAAATATAGAAAGTATGGATCTCTTTTAAGTTTCTCATTTTATACTCAAATAACTGCTATTGATGTTTTGGTGGATTTTCTTCTAGCAACATTTCTCTTCAGAGTGTCCTGTCTGTTACATTTCTAGCTTACTCTATCTAATCCTATCTTACATGTCTTACATTTAAAGGGTTATAAACCTTTAATCAAACTGGAGTCCCAGTGTATAATTATTTTGATGAGATTTTTCCATTTAGCATTATATAATCAACATAAAACTACTCTTCTTAGAAACATTTTTCTCTCCTTTAGGTCCAAGAGTACAAACATGAAGAAAGGGATATGATTCTAAACTCCCACTTAGGTAGATGTCTTGGGATTGAAATTCAGTTTTCACAATGAACTGGGATCACTCTTATGGTAACACAGAGGTTAAGTTACCAGATGAGGCTTGAGTAGGACAAGAAAATCATATTCCTTTCCTCATCTCAAAAAACTGACCTTTAATAAATGATAAGTGTTTTAGAAAAATATAAATGAAAGAACACAAGGGGGTTGTTTACATTCTTCTAAAGAATACTCGAAGTCCTCAGGGAACTGTTTCTCTATTGTTCTTTCATCTGCGTAGTTCATTATAACTGTAATAAGTATAAGCATTTCTTGGAGTATCTTAAATTCTGGTACATTATAAAACGATTCATACGCATCTTATATGACATCATATAGTCTAAGTCTCAGGATGCTTACTCAGATTTGAAATTAAAAGATGGCTTATTTGCATTTAAGATCTGTGCTGGAGTGTTGTACATAAAGACAAACATCGTTCTCGTGTAAGGTAAGACACATGAGCATAACCTTCATTTTTAAGTAAAAATCCACTTTAAATGTTACTTTGTTCAAATGTGGGAATATGGCATTGAAATATAAAGCAAATTGCAAGTGGCATTTTGGGTCCTTAATCTGGCTTCACAAAACATTAATCATTTGCAAAAGAGAAAAAAAAAACCTACAGCCAGAGAAATGAGACACTGATGAAGGCTTCTGTTAATCTTGAACTTGTGACCTAAAGGGGAAAGGCCAAATTGTTTCATGCTTCAACTGTCTGGTCCATCCACACTGGATACAAATGACTTGCCTTAGATATGAATCCAAAAAAAGTATGCTGAGAACTTGAATAACTTATCTTGCTTATTAAGTTCATATTTCTCATTGGCAATAATTAGACTGTATATGAGCACTGTATACATAATAGACTCCAAGCTCGGGAAACTAACCTTTCCCACTAAGGGAATAAACCACATTCAGAACATCTTAGAAACAATGAAATTAATAACCCTCTATAAACCCATTTCAATGTCAAATGTCCTGTAATTTCAAAGTAGTGCAATTTTGTATTTACTTTAGAATGCATAGGGTTAGATGCCTACCACATTAAAACTTGGTGGCAAGTACCCTTGACATGGGAGGAAACAAGAAAATTACAGCAACAATTACAGAAGTGTATCCTCTTGTGGCTCATGTTAACATTGCCAAATCCCTGTATAAATCAGAATCAACTATTCATAGAATGTACCTGTCAGCAATATGCTACGTGACATATGGCTCTACTTAATCAAATATACAATTCCATTTTTTAAAAAACTCAGAATATTCCTTCAAGGCACTGTGTTAGCCAGTCAGTCATTTGCACTCTGATGTGGTTTAAAACATTTAAATATTTATGCACCATACTTTATTTATATGTATAGCTGTGTCTAAGAGAATATTTTTACCCTGGGAGGAAACTTATTTCTGAAGGCCATTTTGCAGTAGTTGCTACACATGAGTCCTCTTATAATGGCCTCGATACCAAGACAAAAATATCCTGGGTTTAAATGCTCTATCAATGACTCTTTTATAAATTTTCTAGGTTTGTTTTTTATTAAATGCATTGTTCAAAATATGACAAAAAACAGAAATTGGAGCCATGGAGGTTTTTTTTCACATCACTATTTGAACCAGCTGCAAAGATTTAGATCACACTAGCTCTTATTTTACGCATGTCCTTTGCAACAAGAAAACCATGGAATGCCCTTAAAAAAGAATTTTAAAATACAAAACAGATGTGTTATCTTCTTTCCCTTTGCTATTGTAGTGCCATGTTAGGTAATTAATTCCTTAGTCTTATATAGGTCTTCATGCATATAAAGAAAAGAGTTTATTCCCATAAACATTCTTAAGTTCGAGGACTCACAGCCCCCTTTACCCCCCTGCCCTGTCTTCACGTGAGGTCAGTGCAGGACGAAGGACCATTTCTCCTGGGAAGTCAGCTCTGCACAAACGCAAGTAGCATACACAGAATGTGGGGAAATATCCCAGCTTAAATAGCAACACAAACTTTACAGAGATACAATATTCTACTGAAAATCAATAAGGAAGCAGAAGTGATCTGTTCTTGAATTGCTAAGCATGTTATTATCCAAACATTCTGTGAAATCATTTTCATGTTAGCGGCATGGACAGGTTCCTCGTTTTAAATATGCCTTTCAGCAGAGACTTGTAATTCATCCCCTTTTTATGATATAGCTAATTCTGGCAAGAGATAAAAGTAAAAAAAATATTGATTTAACTGATTAAAAACGGCAGAATGATAATAGGAGAAAGACCAGAAGACTATTGGGGCTTGCATATTTCTTCTTACTGCTTTTTCCCTTTGAAAAGATGAAATGCTTATTATCATTTTATCATTATTATCATGAGTAAGGCTCACACAGGTCCTAGATTTCTGCAATGGATGCTTAGACAATTTGATACATAACTGAGTTGAAGCTTTGGCAAAGCCAAGCCATAATACTTGGAAAACATTTCTGGGAATATGTTACTTTCCACACAGATGTGGTACATTAGTCACAAAAATGTGGGCATGATCTCCTATGCATGTGTAGAGAACCCATTTCTCCAAAGCTTTTAAAAATAACATGCATCACTTTGCCAAACAGAGAAAACCCCAAATATTATGGTGCCCATCAAACTCTTCATTCTCTCACATTTTTGTTTATGCTTAACTTACTATTAGAAGTGATAATACAGAGTGCCTAGTAAAGATCACATGCAGACAAGCTGTAAACTGTTTTAGGATGCACATACCTGTTGCCAAGCTTGTACTGCAGTGTTTAGAGAGTGAACCACATGCTGCCCAAAGTTTACAAAGATAGAGTCCACTATGATGATGCAGTCAAGCAGCTTTTCTACTGCCTCACGGGAAATGGCAATCTGCCCGAAGATGCTGAAGGATTTCACCATGCTTTGCATCGTAACATTTCTGCATTCAAGAAGTTTACAGTCAGCTTGAGATGAGAATCGGATCTCCTGACAGACAGGACTATTGTTCCACTGTCGAAGATATAAGTGAGGTGCTTTGAAGGAAATAATCATGTATTCTAGTTCAGATGGTACATTTTTATCAGAAATAAATGGCTTTAAGTATTGCGGTGGAGCTGTTGGGAAAACAAATAGGAAAAGCAGCAATTGAGGTGAGCCAATATTTTATGGAAATAAAGACATGATGTTTATTTACCTTTCGGTTACTGAATTCACTTTCTGCCATTTAATAAATCCTAACACTCTCTTGAAGGCATTACGATATTTGAATTACCATTTGATATTTTCCAACAAAGCTGTTTTGTTCAACTGGCACATCTCAAACATATTTTGTCAAAGTTCACGTTCACTTTCACAGACAAAAGTTTGATCACAGAAGACAACAGATAAAATGAAGAGGGGGTGAATATCTGAGGAGAGTTTTATGAAATGCTCTGTATCTACCAACCAAATCTCAAAAACAAAAATATGACTCGAAGAGTTAGAAAAAGCAGGTTAAATTCCTTTTTCTTTTCTTTTTTCTTTTTTTTTTTTTTTTGCTGAAAAAGCAAGATGCTTAACAGCAGCTGTGTTTAGTTTTAATCTGATTTTTTATTTTATTTTATTTTATTTTTTTTAAAGTGTTGAGCTTTTTTTTTTTTTTTTAAATTTATTTATGATAGTCACAGAGAGAGAGAGAGGCAGAGACATAGGCAGAGGGAGAGGCAGGCTCCATGCACCGGGAGCCTGACGTGGGATTCGATCCCGGGTCTCCAGAATCGCGCCCTGGGCCAAAGGCAAGCGCTAAACCACTGCGCCACCCAGGGATCCCTAATCTGATTTTTTAAATCTGATTTTTTTTTTTCCATTACATGTTAGGTTGAAAACCCAAATCAAAATGTACTAACTAGGGACCGTCTGGTATAGACTTTTAGGAATAATTATTCATGTGCAACTGGCAAATTTTTAAAAGACCACTTTCAGTGTGTGGGAAAATTTAATCTTCCACCTTACCAACTTGTAAAAATGATGGTCCCTTAAATTTCTGCCTATCCTTTGTAGAATGTATTCATGCTTTTGAAATCAGGTAATATTGGATACTTTTGGAATATATCCATCATTAATGTAGTGGCTCAGGACACAGAATAGAAACAGATGTATTTCTTTCAAAAAGATCCTAATCGGAATAACACTAAAACCTGAATTTTTGTAACTTCCTTGAAAATTCTTACTAGGAAGCATGAAAAATCATGTCAGTTTAATAATTACTACTGGTAATCTATATAATAGGTCCATATGATGGTTTAAAAGGGGTACATCTGTTATATGAAGTCTACTTCAGAATAATTTTGCCAGTGCTCATTGTTAGAGGAAATGAATGCCTCTTCTAAAAATTTCCACCACCACATCGGTGGTAGTCAGTAGGGAAGGAGCTTTGAGTAGTAGAACTAATCAACAATCACAGCACTTTGAAACATCAATACTGCAATATACAGAATGAAAATCCTTCCACATCTTTTTACTAGTTGAAAGTAAATAAATTATCTGGGTAGAAATTGATGAATTGGGTTTTGAGAACACTGAAGAAAAACATTAAGTATTAAGTGCGTGCTATTCTGATGCTAAAGTAAAGGGTACCTGTGCCTAGTTGATCAAGGTGATGACAAAGATGGAACTCCAGGTGAGCAAACTGGAAGGAAATGCTAAGAGATGGGACAAACCATGGGGTAAAACAGGAGTCGACTCTGGTACAGGCAGCCAGGGCTGTTGGAGTTACAAGTTGGTCACAAGTGCTTTGAGAACCAGATTCACTTGCAGAGCTATGGGAAGTAAGTAATAAAAGAGTATCAGTAACCTAGATTTTCCAATACATATAAGTAAAATGTCTTTCTATGTGGGTTTTTAAAGTTAGCAGCTATAATCCTATAATTAATCTATTATCATCAAATCTTCTGTATTTACTTGCATAAACTAGTTGTTTTTAAAAATTAAGTTCATGTTGATTATTGGCTATAGATTATTAGAAAAATTTCACAGGATTCCTCAAATGCCAGGTCATATTGACCTACCTCCAACCCAATTTTTTCCAACCACATATCACACAACTTATGGACAACTTGTTCACCTATTAGTTCAAGGCCAACACAATTTTTTAAAAAAGATTTTATTTATTTATTCATGAGAGACACAGAGAGTGAGAGAGAGAGAGGCAGAGACATAGGCAGACGGAGAAGCAGGTTCCCCGCTGGGAGTCCAATGCAGGACTCGATCCCAGGACCCCAGGATCACGCCCTGGACCAAAGGCAGACGCTCAACCACTGAGCCACCCAGGCTTTCACATGTTCTAATGTTGTGAGAAATTACTATGTAATATGCGCAACAAACCACCAAAGAATTGGCAGAGGTAAACAGAGTTGAGCATAAGCAATTGGTAATAAAGTTAACTGGACAACTTTGATATATATATCAAGGTCTGCACAGTTATTTGTGTTACATGATAATTGTCTGTAATTTGTGAGACTTTAACATAGTCACATACTTCTGTATTAGTCATTTGTATCATTTGGAGTGAGGGTATGAGGGGGAAACAAATTAGATAGTTGTTCTGGTCCATCAGAAGACACTGAATTGATTCCAAACCCAGGGAACCTAGCAGAGTGACCCAAAACCTGAGAATGTGGCCCACTCCTCTTGTTTCCCTTATTTTTCTCCATAGGGTCAGTTACTGGGTAAGAAACTATAAATTCCAATTAGAGTGTGTAGTTGCCGGCTACCTTCTGTTTGCTTGCTAGATCCACACTTTCTACCCTTCCCCATCTTCTTCTCTGCCATTGGACTGTATTAACAAGCTGCTTTGTCCTCTGGTTCAGCTAGTAGGAGGTGCCTATGGGAGATCAGAAGGCAAGAGGAGAGTAGAGTAAGGGTATGTACTCCTCTGGCTTCTTCAGGCCTAAGAAGGGGATGGGTCCCCAGGATTCCTAGCCCTACCGTACGTACCATCCCTTAAATCCTGCCCACACTTTTATAAGTAGTCCTTTCATTGAACTCTCCTCAATCTTTGAGTGCACCTTCTATTTCTTGTCAGGACCTGATAAAGGGGGTTTATTTAGGCTTAAGCAATGGGTGTGGGCAAATACAGAACATGATTAGATTAAAGATAAATAGCTGAAATGGCTATCTTGATCAGGGCTTAAAGGTTGTATCTCTTGTCTCTGGTCCAGTACACAGCAAACAGAAGTCCCCTACAAGGTCAATACTATTGTGGAAACTAAGCTTGAAGTTACTCTACTTCAAACGCCGTCTTCAAAAAAGTGTAATTGTTACCAATCGTTCATTTTCATATGATTGAGGAAGAAACCATTGTTTAAAGATGGTGGAATGTACAAATATACAGGCATTGAATTAAAGATAATATACCTGTATGGGATAAACAGTAAAGTTTAAGAGATTGGCTCTTTTTTCTCCAGTCCTTTGTAATGAAGACTACCTGCCACCCTTTGGGCCAGTTAGTCAGTTTCTCAAAGTTGGGGATGGAGCCAGGACTTTAATCCAGGTCTTCTAACTTGGAATTCTTTATTAAATACTGCTCCTATATACATATATACAGTGATGCCATTAACACTGAGCAACCCTACACTGTTGCAACTTTATGCCAACTGTGGACAAGATGCTCTTTGCTTTTTAAGATTAAGCTTCATGGGATTTATTTTTATGAACTTTCTTCCTGGAACGTACAACAGTCTGATGCATATCCTTTTTCAACCACTGAGAATATTACTTATAAGATAATCTCTAATCATAAAAGCATCAGGTTTTTGTCTAGTTCTAAATGTCTTGTGACAGAATATAATACTGAGGCTAACTGTAGTTTTCTTTCTGCATGAAAGGCTGACGTATTATTAGAGCATTAATGTTTTCTTTCTAGAACTGGTAGAATTTACTTACTGTCCCTTTTGAAAAGTGTCTTAGTAGGGTCTTATGATGTTGACTTTTAAACCAACTCTTTAATTTCATTAATATCAAATTCTATCTGAAAATGGTTAATGTCAAACAAAGCAAGATCAATTGTGAACTATTAGGTAACTTGAAAAATCCCAGGTGAGGACAAAAGATCTGTGATTATAATGTCAAAAGCCTGGTGAAAAATTGCCTGAATTTGATTGTCTGCATAAATTCCATTCCCTAAAGGTTCCACATTTTTGTAGTGCTAAGCTTACCACAAAAGTAATTGTTATGAATGTTTCAGATGCAGAGGAATTAACCTTGTCTAAAAGGCTTCTTTCAATGCTGAAAATGCATTCTTTCATAATTAGAATCAAGAAATGATTTCTAATTTGATACTTATATTAATGAAACTCAGATTAAACAATTTTTTTTGTTGGGCGCCTGGGTGACTCAGTGAGTTAAGCATCTGCCTTCAGCTGAGGTCATGATCCCAGAGTCCTGGGATTGAGACCTTCAGTTTCCTGGCTCAACTGGGGGGTCTGTTTCTCTCTCTGCCATTCTCCCCTGCTTGTGATCTCTCTCTCTCTCTCAACTCACTCTTAAATAAATAAAATCTTTTTTTAAAAAGTTACTAATTTTTTTTTTTTTTTTTTTTTTTTTTACTTAGAGCTCTTTTTCTGAGACCTTCTGGCTTCTGACTAGGTAAACTGTACTTAGAATATGTAATCTTCTATGTATCTGCTGACTCCTCACAGGGTGGGTATTTTACTCATTGCTGCATTACACTTACAAGTGAAATTAAGATCCCACTCCTCTAACATATTTTTACTAGTTGTAATCAACTAAGTAATATAATAGGAAGGTAATTATTCCCAAAGAGCCCAAATAACCTAGAAATAGAATATATAAAGTATAAAACACATTATTATTAAGCACAGAAAGTAATCACTGGAAAAGACTGTGAGGCTACTGTAAAAGGGTTAACAGAGGTTATCATTGTGATATGACCATGCCTGGTGGCATTCTCTTTATTTCCCAAATGCTCTTTAACGAACATATAGTGTTATTAATTTCAAAAAAAGAGAAAGAACCCACAACTCATTATAATATAAAGTAGGAATCATAATACGAAATTATATGCTATAATTATAACCTTATAAAGGCATATAGTCATGGACAAAAATAAAGGTAAAAGAGAAAGAGAAAACAGGTGATTTGCAGGAAGTTACAAAGGATGGATGTTTTTTCTCATGTTAGTGCCAGAACGTTGCTTGGGGGAAAAAAGAAAGGGATTATACAGAAGGAGGAAGATAATGCTAAAGCCAGTTCTTCAGGAGGACCAGGAGGTAGGTCATGGAGAGTGATGGACAGTAATGTGGGCCTGGGCCCATGGTACATGCATTCTCATATGATCCCTCCTGTTCCACTCACTGTGATTTAGTATCTTTTTCTTGTCTTTTGTGGGAGCGTCAACAGAAATGCTTACCTCATAGGGCCACATAAATGAGAAGATGTGGTAAAAATAGGTTATTGAAGCCAATCTTTTTTCTACTCTAAGTTAGCGGATTGTCAAGCAGGCGAACACTGAAAACAAGGACAGTTTGGCCCTCTTTTGCCACAAACCAGATATCCTATAGGAGACGTGGAACAGGAAGTTATGGGGACATGACACATAACACCTGAGGTCTACAGCTCTAGAGATTCATTACAGCCAAACTGAATCTAGAACTATTAAGAAATCCTTTGGATAGGAGTCATTTTAGTTAGCCAAGTTTTTCTAATGTCTAGAGCTCTTTTAAAGTTTTTTTTTTTTTTTTTTAAACACATCTTAAGAAAGAAGTATTCCCAAAATGTATCTTTTTAGAAGTAGGCAATACAATTTATTTAACCTTTCTCTTAATGCCCCAGGGTTATCACTACACATACATACTGTTTACTGTGTCATTAAGAGTCTGCTGAGGAATTAATGGCTTTTTATATTTTTTGTTCAGAATGGTTCAGGGTTTTTTTTTTTTTTTTTGGTAGTTTGTTTTTTGCCCTTTTTGTTTTTATACTTAAGGAACAGGTTCTTATTGTGAGGGCTCACAGGGCTATACTATGAATACAACGCAGGATTTTTAGTATGCAAACTTTGCTATATCAACATCTGTCTTGTGTCCTAGTTCTCATCTGTAGATCACACGGATGCAGCTGCTAGCCAGCCAAGATACCGCTAAGTGAGGGGTCACTAGATACAATGATATGATGACTGTTTCCTACTATAATGTCACTATTTCGTTTTTCATTGAGTTACCTTTGGTCATCAGCACCATTTTGACTGCTGTTCAAGACAATTCTCCAAAGATCCGAGGATACTAGTTTCTTCTGGTCACTCACAAGATTGATATCCGGCAACTGTAGCTCACAGACTTTGCTTTCAGACAGACTAAATTCTTGAAATGCAACAAAAACCTTCTGGAGTTCATCCCAGTATTCCAAACTACAAGGAATCTATAATAAAATAAAGATTTTAGAAGTTGCAAATAGAAACTATGATACAGTTCTGTATTTGTTGAAATGCATATTAAACTATAAAAGTTATAACATGAATAAGACTTTTAAGAAGGGATAAGTCTGTAAAAGACAGTAGTTTCGAATTTCTTTTCATGGTTATACTCACTTTGTTTACCTACTTTGTCTTAAAGGACCCATTCAGGAATAATACATGAAAACAGCCAAGAAAGTTTTTAAATGAAAGAAAAAATGAAGAACAAATTCTATCAGGTGTTAAGTGTACTATCAGACTGTAACAGTTAAAAGATAAGGTTTGAGTAGTGACCTACAAATAGATTAGAAGAAATAGGAAAAACAGTATAAGATGTAAGTACAGATACATTTTACTATGTAAGGAAAATACCATTTTTGGGGGGTTAATTTATTTATTTTTAAATTTTTAAAATTTAAATTCAATTTGTCAACATATAGTATAACACCCAGGGCTCATCCCTTCAAGTGCCCTCCTTAATGCCTGTCACCCAGTCGCCCCATCACCCTCCATCCACCTCCTCTTCTGCAACCCTTTGTTTGTTTCCCAGAGTTAGGAGTCTCTTTTTGTCTCCCTCTCTAATTTCTCCCCACTCATTTCAAACAAGTAGGAGAAAGACAGGAAATGAAGTTGCAAGGACTGTCTAGCCATTTGGTAAAATCAAAGAGGGTCCCTACAGCACTCTAACATAAAAGTAGATTCCAAAAGGATCAAAATGTTAAAGGCCAAAACTGAAAGCATAAGAGAAAAAAATTAGTTAATATTTTTATCATGATAGGGCAGCTTTTTATAGGTATGGTATGAAACCCACTGAAGAAAAAAACCCCCCACAAAACCACAGGGTATAAGATCAAATAAAAAAAAAGAAAATAGGGTAAAATACATGATATTTAATGATAGATCTAGGAATGACTGTTGTGATAGCGCAGAGTGCTTACAAATCAATGTGGAAGTGATAAATAAGCATATAGAAAAATAAAAAAGGGAAGATGTTGGAAAAGGCAATTAGCCATTGGCCCTGAACTTCCCTGCATGTTACTGCTAGGTATGAATAGGATGCAAGGCCCTGAAAGCTATTAACTGGGGCTGATTCTTAGGTTGTATTTACAGAGAACAACTTGGAGGGATGTGGTAAAGTCTCTCTCCAGGTCAAAGAGCAGACTCACTCTAAAGAGGGTGGATCTGTTGCGCTCATGTTCTTGGCTGTGCCATCTACCTACCGCATGCATCCAACCCCTGAGGGCCCTTCTGCATTGCCCTTGTGGAACCCAGGGCGGGGTTGGGGGAGCAGGCAAGAAGAACCAATGCCTGTATGATACTCATGTTGCTTGTCGTGCCTGGAGCAATAATATTCTTTGTTTCTGACCCATGAGTCTTATGTCTCCTGTCAGCAGCAATGGAACACTAACTGGCTGATTTATTAGCTTGCATATGGTAAAATCACAGACTCTGACAGTAATTAGTTCACAGAAAAAAGTAACTGGCCAGTAAACATGAAAAGATACTCAACTTCACTAATACTTACAGAAATTCAAATTCAAATTAATAACACAATATTTTTTATTTATTATTCTGGCAGTTTTAAAAGACAGTTCCAATTTCTTTTTCTTTTCTTTTCTTTTCTTTTCTTTTCTTTTCTTTTCTTTTCTTTCTTTCTTTTTTTTTTTTTTTTTTTAGATTTATCTATTTATTCATGAAAGACACAGAGAGAGAGGCAGAGACATAGGCAGAGGGAGAAGCAGGCTCTTTGCAGGAGCCTGATGCACAACTTGATCCCGGATCTCGGGAACACGACCTGAGCCTAAGGCAGCCGCCCAACCACTTAGCCACCCAGGTGTCCCTACAGTTCCAATTTCTGCACAGGTGTGGGAATAAGTATTTCCACTCTATTTTTGGAAGGTAATTGGGCAATATCTATTAAATGCTTCAAAGTATATGTCTAAGTATTTGTTTACAGAGATTCCAGTGCAAGTATGTATTTATTTCAGCACTGGGTGTATAGTAAGAAATTAGAAGCAAGTCAGATATCCATTAACAGGGGATTAGTTAAATATAACATGCAGATCTATAGAATGGATTACTACACGATCATTAAAATGAATATCTAGCAAAAAAAAATAATAAAATGAATATCTATATATACTAACACAAAAGACATCCAAGATATATTACAAAAATTTTTTTAAAAATTTAATATAGGACATGTTAGCTAATTCCATTAAAAAAAAAAATTAAAAAAGGACTGGGCTCAGACATGTCTTTCTTTTGGAAGCATTCCCTAATTATCATTCTCAGAGCTGACTGCTGCCTCTCTGTGTCTCTCCTCTATCATAAAACTTACTACACTTCGCAATTCCCTATTTACAGTTTATCTCCTTTAGTTGACTGAGATCCTTGAGTAAAAAAATGACATGTTATTTAAAAAAATATTCTTAGCATCTAACAGTTTTTGGGATACAATAGGATCTTAACAAAAGCTTTCTGAATGAATAGATTTTCCTTACCTTTTCTTTTCTAAATAAGTGATTCTTAATCTTTCAATGGGAATATATTTTACCTCCACCTATAACAGATTCTTTTCTTTAGAGAAGGACTTGAATTTCTGTGTATGGAGAGGTGCTTAGTGGGAAAAAGGGAAACAAAAACAGATATGCATAAATGGCTGACAGTGGAATAGAAAGAGATGTATATGTTCTGTTTAGTGATGAGGACAAGTAATACATTCATAGTAATTCACACTTACCCACCATTTCTTGAAATTCTCTCCCTTTTTGCTTTCCATGACATACTTTTTCTACTTTTCTCCTCTCTGGGTCTTTGTTCCAATATTCTATCTCAGCCTAAAAATACCTGTACACCTCTTCATTTCTCATTGTCTCATATTTAAATCCTTCCCATCTATCAAGGTCCAAATGAAATACCACCTTTCTTTGAGCCTTTTTACCTCCCCAGATGGAGAAATACTCTCCCTTTTCTAAATCCAATAGTTTTTTTTTTTTTTTTCAGGGAATCTGCTTCATAGCTCTTATCACTGTATACCTCACGTTATAGTTATTTCTCTACGTGACATCTTCCCTGGTAGGCACATTCCTTGAGGGAATGATTTCCATTTGGCTAAGTTTGGATTTTCATAGCACCTGGCAAAGTGTATACACAGTGAATGTTCAAAAAGAAAGTTGCTGAATGAATGAATGAATAATTCACGAATGAATGAATGAATATACACATACTGGGTGATTCAGTCCATCACTGGCACATAAATATTCTCCACAAATAAGTACAGAAGGTGAAAGCATGAACTTTGGAGTCAGTTTTCAATTCTTAGCTCCATTAGCTATGAGTGCTTGGGCAAATTAATTTCTTCAACATGGTTTCTTATTTCTAAAAAGGAGATAGTAACAGAACTATCTCAGGAATTTTGAGAGTCAAAGAGACAAGGCATCTCATATAATGCCACATAGTAAAAGCTTCAAAAATGTTAGTTATGAATTATTTATCTTTCTCATACTCAACGAACACTTCTGAAGCTTGAGTGTCATTACCAGAACTGGAGAGGTTGTGATTAAGAGTCTTACTTGCTAGATTTAACGATGGGTTGGGCTTGTGAGAAGAAAATAATAAACCTTGGACCTGGATATTCAGGAACACTGTAATCATAGTTTAATATAGTTTTCTGCTGCACATCTATTAAAACGTGGCCCTCCATGTTGACTATGAGAGATAAAGGAGTATCTCTTCTCTGGACTACCAGTGACTGTGAAGGAGTTAGTTCTTTGGTTTAGGACAGTCATAACCAGAGGTGGATAAGATGTGGGAAGGCAGTAAGATGTGGAAGAGGGCAAATGAGCTTAGAAAGAGCATATTTAATATGCCTATTGTTTTTTGTAATGCAAATCATAGAATATAAATTCAAAATTACAAAATTTTGTAATTCAAAGTTCAAAATTATCTTCTTGGTAGAGAGGTTACACAGAAAATCAAGTGAAAAGAGACATGTTTCTGGTATTGTCTCCACAAGTTCTCCATTAAAATTAATATATAATAGCTTATGAAAATTGGCTGTCACATTGGAAAGCAGAGTAGGGCTTTAAAGAAAAAATCTAGTAAGTTTTGATGTGCAAGGCAAGGTTGGAATAAGGCCATAATATAAGGCAATCCAAGCTGGGAACCATTGCGGGAAGCATGAGGCAGTTAAGGGCAATGAAAGTGGACTCCACCAACACTGGCACTTAGAGGAGGAGGAGTTATGAAGAGTTCAAAAAGAGAGATTTGGAAGAAAGCCAAAGACAAACTTTATTTAGTTTACAACTTTGTGTGAGGCTGGCTCTGTGGTTACATACTTCAATTTGAACATTACAGACAACTCTGAAAATTCAGAAAATAGAAAACTACTATAGAAGTAAATCCCCAAATATGTCGGCTATGTTTGTCAGGATTTTCCTTTGTAGGCCTTCTATTCCTTGGTTAACAAAGGGGTATTAATACATTTACTCCAAATAAACTTCTGCTGAAAAAATTTTACATTGTAGTTCTGTAAGTACATTTGCAAAAGCACAGTTAGTCCCTTCCTTTATTATAAGAATGTAGTTGTCTTCAAAACTTCTGATGAAAAGCTAATAGTGAGTACAACTAGTATTTTAAAGGTAATTTTAGTTAATTGTCCATTCAGATACACACTATGCCATAAATTTATAAACCTCAATATGATGCTCCCATAGGATAAAATCCTTAAGTCATGCTCTACAACTTGAGCAACTTATCTAATGACTCTGAGCCTCAGTTCTCTCATTTATAAAATGCAGGTAATAAAAACTATTGTTTTTAGGCCATGTTAAGGATTTTTTACTTTACCTTCATATCAATGGGGTATCTTTGAAGGGTTTTAAGCAAAGAAGTAATGTAGTCAAATGTATGTTTATTTTAAAAGCTCTGGATCCTGTGTAGGCAACAGATTAAAAAGGGGCAAGCCTGGATATGAAAGGACCAGGCAGGAAGTCAGTACAGCAGTCAATATCTAGAGTATGGTTGGTGGGAATAGAGTGATGTGTGGAAAATTCTTGGGACATAAAATGTGTCGACTAATTAGATAGAAGGAGAGGGAGGTGTCAAGGATGACTCCCAGGTTTCTGGCCCAAGCAACTGTGTGGATGCTGAGGTCATTTACGGAGTTGGGTAAGACTGATCCATCCCACTTGGGTGTAGGTTTGTGGTATATGTAGGGTGGAGGAGGGGAGATCATGAGTTCATTTTTAGGCAAGCTGAGTTAGAAGTGGCAATGAGCTATTCAAGTGGAAACCTGGAGTAAGGAGTTGGCTATTCTGAAGAGTGGAAGAGGGAGTAATGTGTTGATACACAGCTATAGGTTTGTCCAGCCTTAGCTTTTGTTAGGAGAGTGTAATGAAAAGACAGATAAACAAATCAGGCTACTTATTTGCAGAGGGTGTTTTAAATGATGAATTAAGACTATAAACTAGTTAAAGGGGGATGAGAAAACAGAGTGAGCTGATGGACAGGGAGAAAGCAGGGGTAGGTTTATACATAGTTTATACAAGTTTATATATAGTTTTAACGAATGACTATAGTAGAGCTTGTTGATTGAGCAGGCTGGAGAGACAGAATGCTAGTAAGATGAGATGGTGGATGAGTGCTTTAGGAGGCAGAACAGTTTGGAATGATGACAAGGTCCTGGGTTTATGTGTGACAGTGAGTAGTTAGGTGTTGTGAAGGTCACTTGAGTGAGAAGATCAAGCTGGAGTTCTGGCTGGGTCATATGCAAGGATATTGATGGCAGTGAAGGGTGGGAGATGGGTTAAACAGATGATGGGTATTGAGGAGGAGACTTATAATGAGCACTGGATGTTCTATGTAAGTGATTAATCACTAAATTCCATTCCCGAAACTAATATTACACTATACGTTAACTAACAGAATTTGAATAAAAACTTGAAAAAAGGAAAAAAAAAAGCCATATGGGCCAGAGACAGAAGTTCTGAGAATTAGGGAAAGTTACCAAAGAGTGAGTAGATGACAACAATGGAGGGGTAGGAGAGGATAGATAATTAGATGGAATGAGTCTCAAAGGAGCAAGGAGATTTAACAGGAGGGTAGAAGTGAAAAGGCAAGTGGCATTGGTGAGCAAGAATATCTTATCTTCTCAGGAAGGAAAAAGAGATGTGAGAGAATGAACAGTCTCCACCTCAGTGGGTTACAATGGTGCACAGACTCCCAGGGGACAGCAAGATTTTTATCTAAGGTAAAGGGGCTGGGGAAATGCCTGAAAAGAGATTAAGAGAGATTAAGAGATTAAGGCTTAGGGGAGTTCACTTATCATAGATCAAGGGCTATGTGCAAAGGTTTGGGAAGTAGAAGAGAGGAGAAAAAAGTGATGCAAACCAGTGTCTATATAAGAGAGTATAAATTCCTGGGGCCTGGGTGGCTCAGTCAGTTAAGAGTCTGACTTCTCTTCAGGTCATGATCTCGGGGTTCTGTGATCACAGATCACATTAAGCTTTGCACTCAGCCTGAAGTCTGTATCTCCCCCTACTTGTGCTCTCTCTTACTTTGTCTCTGAAGAGGGGATAAATCTCCTAATGTGGATAATGACTAGGAGAGAGGGCAGAGAGGCATGTGTTGGAACTGAGTCCTGATTTAGGAGGGTTAGGGACAATGGCTGTGGTTCTAAAAGTTAGCCTACTGCTTCTTCCTGAGGGCTGGTTTGCATTATGTGTGTTCTCTGAGAAGGATTCTTTTTTTTTTTTTTTTTTTTTTAAGATTTTATTTATTCATTCATGAGAGACACAGAGAGAGAGAGAAAGAGAGAGAGAGAGGCAGAGACACAGGCAGAGGGAGAAGCAGGCTCCATGCAGGGAGCCCGATGCAGGACCAGATCCCGGGACTCCAGGATCATGCCCCAGGCCAAAGGCTGCGCTAAACTGCTGAGCCACCGGGGCTGCCCTCTGAGAAGGATTCTTAAAGACGGGCACTGAGGCGGACACTTGACGGAATGAGCACTGGGTGTTTTTCTGTATGTTGGTAAATTGAACACCAATAAAAATTAATTAAAAAAAAAAAAAGAACTACAACTATTTCAAATTCATAGCACAAAGTCTGATAAATGGCATACACTTAATAACATTTTTAAATTAATGAGTGAAGATAGGTGCTGTAAAGTTAGCACTTTTACCTTCCTAAACAGTCTTCTATTCTACAAAGATCTTGTTTTATGTACTGAGCTCTTCCATTTTATTCTGCAATCATATCCACTTTTAACAAGCTTTTCATTAACTCACTAATCTTCCTTGGTCTTTCAGTTAGGAATTGACATTGCTCACCTATTCTCTAGGTGAGTAGTAACACAATTAAACTAAAAATCAAATGCAATCATACTGTGCTTCATATGGTAGCAATTAATTATTCTCAAGGAGTAAATCTGGGCTCTGTTTGGTGTGATCTATTTAAATAATTTTATTATGTGCTTTTAGGTTTGAAAGAGATGATGTGAATGATCTTTAGTTACATGTCTATAACTGAGGATTTATTATTAATGCCTGCACTGAATAACTTCAACGAAAGAGGACTATTCCAAGGAAGTCTAGTTGCCAAAAAATAGTTCAGAAAGCTTGAATATCTAATACTGAGTCATGGGAAGTGGGAACAAGTAAATTGGTTTCACTGGAAAACATTTCACATGTAACACATGGTACATTTCAAATGACTGTCAAGATTATATATTTTTTATAACATTTTGTTTTCCTATCCATTATTTGACAAAAATCTAAAAAATTAGCCAGCCATACATAATAAACTGTACTCTAAGCATATATGGTCTTTGCATATGAATATATTTTAGGTTGTATATCTGCCAATTGGTAACAGCACATGTATTTTTGCATTTAAAATGTTATTCCACAATTTGTTTCCATTTGATGGCTAATTTGGGAAGATCTGCATATGTGTTGGCTATTTAAAAATGTTTCTGGTACAAAGAATATTTTGGCACTTAATTTGTTTTTATTATTTAATAGTACTGCCAAGACTATTAGCAAGGTTGCAAATGCCCATCTGTCCTCATAGATAAACAGCTCTGAATGCTGTGTGCAGGGGCTGCTGCAGCTGGGCCACTGCCCCTTGGCCTACTCAGTCACACTAAGCAACCTAGGAAAAGGATACAGAGAAAGGGTCTTCCCTGTATTTACGTGGATAATAAAGAGCTGGTGGAGAGGAGATCTAGCAAGTGATGTATTCTATCAGTTTTGCTTCAATTGATTGTCCTTTAGTTTGTATTAGATGAAATAGAGGTAGAGTAGCTGTGTAAGGCTGGTTAGGGAGCACAAAGCTGGAACCTCCATTCAGGACTAAGTTATTAAAGCCCGATTGTAGCAGAGGATGCTATCTTTATTACTCCTTCCCCCGCATTTCCAGATTTCTCAGGATGCCGAGTCAATAGGTGATTACAGTAGGAGGAAGAACAGCTACTTTTCTACCATCACCCATGTTTTTTTGTTATAATAATACTGATGTGGTATTATTATTACAGCTGTGGCAGAAGAAACTGCCTTGTGAATAATCCCATATAATTTACAAAGATTTTCCTTGTACACTGTCTTAGTGAGAAAAATATTATTCCCATTTTGTAGATAAGTTGACTGCAGCTCAGAGAAGTTACGTATTGTGTTCAAGAACACATGTTTAATAAGACAGACCTATTGGCTATAAATCCTATGCTCTTCAGCTCATTGCCTTTAAAGAAGAAAAACACACCTCATAATGTGTCATTTACAATTTCCATGTTCTCATTTTTTTAATGTGAATTCTTAGGAAGAAATCTGAATGTGGAATCTATTTTGATCTTTATCAAATATCCCAGTCTTTTTAGTTACTTAATTTGGCAAATGTTTTCTCTTTAGTAGGTTTTTTCCTTTTAGCACTTTGAGTATGTTATTTCTCTGCCTCTGGACTGCATGGCTGCTGATGAGAAATCAGTTGTTAATCTTGTTGATTATCCCATATATTTATGATGAGTCAGTTTGCAGTTTGATTGGGTTTTGTGTGGAAATCTTTGGGTTTATTCTACTTGAAGTTCACTGAGCTCCTGGATGTGTACACTAAAGTTTTTCATCAAAGTTGGGAAGTGTTCAGTCATTATTTCTTCAAATATTCTCTCTCTCTTTCCTTTCCTTCTAGAATTCCCATCATGCATATCTTGATACACTTAATGATATTCCACAGGTCTCTGAGGATCTGTTCATTTGTCTTTTTTCTTTCTGTTCTTCACTCAATAATCTCAATCTAAATCATATACTTAAACTTATTAATTCTTTCTTCCCTACTCAAATCTGTTGTCAAGCCCCCTAGTAAAATTTTCATTTCAGTTACTATGTTTTTTTTTTTTAAATTCTGGGATTTCTAGTTGATTCTTTTTTCTTTATAATATCTATCTCTTTATTGATATATTTGGTGTAAAGTCATTCTCATATTTCCCTTTAGTTCTTGAGACATGGCTTTCTTTAGATTCATAGAACACATTTAAAATAGGTGGCTAAAGTCTTTGTCTAGCAAAGTCAATATCTGGGTTTCTGAGGGACAGATTCTATTGATTGCTTTTCCCATATAGGGGCCATACTTTGTTTTTTTTTTTTTTGCATATCACATACTTTTTGTTGTTGTTGAAAATTAGACAACTTAAATGATATAAAATTTTATTATGTTAATGGATATTAATTCTTATTACTATTATATTGTTAATAAATAGTGGCAACTATTTATTGGAATCAGATTGTCTGATTTAGAGGAAATCAGATGGTCTCTCCTGCCCAAGGCTTCTTATCATTACTATTTGTTGTAACTATTATTTGTGTACATTTATGAACCAATTCTAAAAAGTATGTATTCTTTGTTGTATCGACACTGAAGTCTCTACTTGATGAGCTGAAGGGTCAGTCAATGATTAGAGATGTCCTTAATAGTCTGGAATCAATAAGCCCCCATGTCTTTACTGAGGTGCTCTGTGCCTGTTGAGACCTACTTTCAACTCTGCCTTAGCTTTCCCCTCCTGCTTGCACAGTCTTAAGGTTAACCAAAGGTAAAAGAGTATAGGGCCTTCTTGGGTCAGCGCTGTGCATGTGCAGAGCCTGGGGCAGGTGTACAGCCCTAAGCATGTGTATGCTGTTTTGGTTTCCCAGGAATCTGTTGGAGCTTTTCAAAGCCTCTGTAACATCTTATTCTGCAGCTTTTCCTTTTAAACTTTTTGGTTAGTTGAAAGGTTTATCTGTTAGCCACTGCCTTAAGCAGCCTTAAAATTAATCAATCGCCTTACATGCTTTTCTGATATACACCCTTGCAGTGGGCTGGGGCAGAGACTTTTCATACTGGAATGTTCCTAGTTGATAACTTTTGAAAGAGTAATTGTTGTGAAACTTATTTTGTGATAGACAGTTTTTTTTTTACCTCACTAAACAAAAATATATACTGCATTTATAACAACATCAAAGTGGTATTAAAACCAAATATATTCCCCAGGGGGAATACACTGGAAAGATTAGAGATAGATAGGTTATGGAGTTTTTAATTGATGACTGGAAGAGAGTAGGTAAGCAAAGAGTTAAAATATAGAAAGGTCTGATCATGAAATGTGGACTGAGGGGTGATTGGAAGAGAAAACATCTATGTAGAAATGGGGATGAATGAACAACAACATAATCATTAAAACCTGATAAGCTAAAAACAAAAAACAAAAAAACCCAAAACCCACCATTGCCTTTATACAATACAGAAGAGGTTTCTATTTATAATTACGACTTAACTGTCCTAAATATGAAGAACATTTCTTATAATCAGCTATTTAGAATAACAACAGGAGAAACAAACGAACATAGACCAAATACAATTGAGTAGAGATACTTTTCAATAGTAATTAAAAACATGTATTCTGATAATGATATTTGCTGATTTTCTGGTTTCTACTTCAAAGTATATATCTACCATTTAATTATGACATATAATACAAATGTTTGTAATCTCAAAAGTTTTTAGTTTATAATATTTCTTTTTATATGTATTTGCTTTTCAGTTGATTTTGAAGAAGGAAAAGAAAAGCTTCTATACATCTTCAACTAATAGAAGTCATATAAAAAAAAAAACTTAAAATACTGGAACCAGTTGAGAAACCACAAGTATTCAAATGCAGGAAATCATGATTTTATAACATTTGAATGTGATCTACTCTTGGGAAACAAAGCTAACCAAACCCTATTTCTGTACAGGAAATATTCCAGCATATAGTTGTAATACATTGTGGTGAAGGGGTACAGCTGCAGAGTTTTCACCTGTAATGCCCCACTGGTATTGTGGCTTACTGCATTGCATCAAGGCTGCCTTCCTGTCTGGAAAACCCTCTAAGTACAAACAAGACTCTAAGTCCAGATTTTATTTTCCCTTGGTATCAAAATATGGTAATTTAAGAGCCCTGAGAAATACTTTTTAGCCTTTAAAAGGAAATATGTAACATTCTTTTATTAGGATCTATGTTTGGGTTGGTTTTTCAAAAAACTTAACATATGACCCAGTTATCTTATCAATTTATCAAGCTACCAAGTTTCAAGCAAATGCAGGTGTGTAATATGACATCTTTCAAGATAATATTTTTCCTTAAAGAGAAATAACAAAAATATATTAGGAATTTCTGAGTCAAAACTAACTTAAAGCAGGGGAAACTTTATTATTTTATGGTTTCTTTGAATAAGAATACAAGTCCTAAATTCAGTATTGTGTCCTAGTCTCTTCTCTAACTGTTCAAGTATTTTACTCACTTGCATGAAACAATGAAATGTACATGGTATACTGTAAAGAACACTAATTGGGTATACTGTAAATAATACTAATTGACAATCTTAGTTGCTAACTGTTTTTGTCACCTTGAATTAAAGTCACGTAACTAATCTGAGCCTCCATTTTCTTATCTATAAAAAAATTAGGAGGATGGGAAAGATTATTCTAGCTCTTCCCAACTCTATAGTAATATATAAATGCATAAAGTGATATATAGAAGTAGATATAATATATAGACATATATAGTAATACATAAACATAAATGTATAAATACAGGATTTGCTTCTTAAAGTTTATATTTTAGGGATAGAGTTCATATTTTAAGGTACACACTGTATACCAAAATTTACATTATTTTATTCTAATCCTAGTGGTAATTCTGTAAGTTAGTTAAGGGTATATCAATTTTATAGATGAGGGCAAGAAAGTTCCAAAGAGTTACACGAGTTACACAACTTGCCAAGGGTCTCAGTGATAATAAGTTATAGGGCCTGGAATGTTGGATTCTAGAATTCAGGAAGCTTATTCACTTCATTATACTGATTACCATATTTTAGGTACCTGATTGTATAGGATTTTAAAACTGCAACCTGATAAGGAAGCTCATAAACCAAATACTTATAATGCAATAGTTTGCTATGATTGTTCTTAAAATTAAAAAGTTAAAAATACAATAATCATTGATAATCACTCTTAAAAACATTTCCTAATGAGAAAGAGAACTATAGTACAGATAGTACAACCCTTAATAATTAGTAAGAAGTCAATAGGGATTACAGAATAACTTTTAAAAATGTGAAAATATTTTAGAACAAAAAGCAAGCTTAGCATATTTTATAAAGGTTTGTCACAAATGTTTATCCTGGAATAGAGGTAACAAACTTTTTCTGGGGAAGACTAGATATCAAAAACGTGAGGTATATACATATATAAAATATATAGATATGTACATACACACAAATAATGTGCTGTTTCAACTATATGACTCTGCATGTAGATAATACCTCAATGAGTATATACCTGTGTTCTAATGAAATTTTACTTATAAGAACAGATGATGGGCTATATTTGGCCTTCAGGCCATGCAGTTTCCTGATTCCTCAATCAGATAGAATAGTGTTGTCCTTACAGAGGTTCTTTAAAGTATATCTGTTCAGAAATAATTCCCCATGAATCTGTCATGTTTCCACACATCTTAGAGGTAAAGGCATTGTTTTTGTTCCAGGCTATTTTTTCAAGGATATATGTAGAGCAAACAGCTATGGAGACAGAGATAATGTCTCCTTACAAGGAAAAGGACAGGAATGCTTACTGCCCATTATAAAAGATTCAGATTCTCTACATTCAGGGTTCCTTTCCTGTACTATAACTCACTGTGTGTGCAAGTATCATCTGGCTCTTTTCATCTTGCCCTAAGGAAACGCGGTAGCACGTATGCACTCTGTTGTAGTTAATAAGGTGTCATTCATCTCTGATCCAGCACTTGTTTTCTATCAGTACCCATGGGAATGCGGCAAGTTAAACCGTTAGACTAGAAATGAGGTAAAACTCAGACTATTCACAATTTTTGACAGTATTTGTATTTAATATATATTTATATGTATCATATATATCACACACATCACATACATGTATGTATAAGAATGATATTAATGATATCTTGCCTCTCAATTATACTTAATTTATTCACTGAATATTGTTTCTATGAATTCTTACCTTTAGCAAGCTGCTAATAAGCAGGCAAGAGTGACCTAAGATTGTGACTCTGCTGGAGGTATGATAAGAATTATTTGCAGGCAGGAAAAAGAAAAAATAATAATAAAAAATTAAAGATAACAAGCCTGCCTAATTAGCTCCCAAGTAAGGGGCAGACTTTAAATGTAATATGTAGTTTTCTTTGTTTTTTAAGATTATTTATTTATTTATTTAAGACAGAGCGAGGCAGAGTGTGCGTGCATGTGCATATGCATGAATGGGAGGAGGAACAGACAAGGACAAGCAGATTCCATGCTGAGCACAGAGCCTCATGCTAGGTTTGATCTCACAACCCTGAAATCATGACCTAAACTGAAATCAAGAGTCATATGCCTAACTGACTGAGCCACCCAGGTGGCCCTGTGTAGTTTTCAAAATAGTAACCTCTGATTTTCTGAATAAGTGTCCTAGAAGAGTAAATCTCAGTGTAGTAAAAATGATATTGTATGCAAATTCCATTAACATTCCTAAGGAATTATGCCCAAATTCTGGCCCCTCTCTATCTTCCTAGACTAACCTCCTACTTCTATACTACATATGCCTTTAGCTACTATCAATTTGTCTACATCAATGCTTCTTGAAATGTCATACATCTTTCAAAACTATTTTCTTCACCCCCTCCCAAGAAAAAACAAAAAACAAAAAAAATACCCCTTTATTATCATCCAAATTAGAGGTGATTTCTCTTCTGAACTCCCAAAACATACATAGCGTTAAGTTTTCTTATGGCATTTAGTAATACTATTTTGTGTTGTAGTTATCTATGCATATTTATGTATATGGAACTTCAGCTTGGATACTGTTGTAACTTCTTGCCTCTCCTCAATGGAACCCTGTGTAGAATAAGCACACAATCCTAGCTGCTACTCTTCTTTGTTCAAAACTTTTACCGGAAATATTGCAAAGGTCTACTTGTCCTCTGCCTGTTCATTCAGGAGGCTTCACAGATCTACTAGACAGATCATGAGAATAGCATGTAAAGTCCAGACTATAATGAATACTCAGGCAGTAATTACCTTGGCAATTACTTTGAGGAGACAGTCTTAATGCATTAAACTAATCTTATTTTATTTTAGACTTTCTCAGTCACAGTCAATACACACTTAGTACTATGACAGGCATTGGAGATCAAAGATAAATATCATACAAACTGCCCTCAAGAAGCCCAACCTAAAGTTAAGAATCAGTAGTACAAATAGGCCCAGGGTAATATGGGTGTTCTAAAGAGGGGCAATGTTCCCAGCCTGCATGGAGAGAATATCAGGGAAGGCTTCCTCAAAGAAGAATCAAGGAATGGACATAGGAAAATAACAAATTCATACATGTACAAAATATTATATACATGTATATACATGTACAAACTTATCTTTTCAAGATGCAACTTAAGGCATTCCCTGCCTGGAAATATTATAAATGAATACAAAAATTCATACCATTAAATTAAATGTGAACTGTCGTATTTCAGATATACATAAATCCAGCTGATAAGAAATGACAATGTAATTGGCACAAACCGTTGGGGAGTATCTATTTAAAAAGTGGATAAAATGTACTTGATTATAAATTTCAAAATCAGGAAGCATTAATTTTTTGTTATTACATATATAATTAAATTTTGTTCACAACACATAAAACTACTTAGAATTTGAAAACATATGTTCAAATCTGATTAAGTAAACTTGAGTAGACTGTTATAGTTTCCTAAAACAATCATATTCCCAAATGACCATCCGAACACTATAACCCCAAAGTGGAATGCAAAATAAAAGGAATCAGGCATATCTATAATATATACCCTTACAAGAAAACGTGAATGCCTTTGACACTGATTATGATTCTTTTCCTATATTTGTCATGTCAAATTTGCCCAAAATAATGACTTATAGTAGTTTAGTGCCAATCACTCTTAGCCTTATACTTCTCTGATTTACCATTAAGAACAGCCCCAGGGTGTTAGAAAATATGTGTATTTACATACCAACCAAACATATCAGACCACAGCTCTGCTCATTTGGTTTGTTTTCAGGCTTCAGGTGGCCAAGGGAACAAAGAAGGCTCTCATAGATACCTATAATTTTCTAAGTCTTGCAAAAGCATCTCTTAGAATATTTACAAAGAGGCAAATTTCCTGGGCTAGAATGACTGGCTCTTTCTTCATAAATTTGCAGATAGAATTTCTGGCTGTACTGACCACCATTATTTGGGGGTGACCTATGTCCTGTTAAGCGAATCATCATGTAGAAAGAATGTAATGTGGAAAAGATGAGTTTTGGGAATGCTTTTTAAGACAATTTGGTTAAATTCATAACACATCATAGACTAGAATAAAAGCCACAGACACCTAATCTGCTGTTAGGGGTACATCACAGGCTTTACGTGGCAAATTTTTCTCTAAGATTCATGGAGAGAGAAAAAAGCAACAGAAAACTAACAAATAGTATGGACAGGAGTTAAAAAAAAAAAACCAAAAAGACGCAACAAATAGTTGTGCCCATAGGTCAATTTTTATATTCACAGATAATGATCAGCACCTTCGTGGGTGTTCCTCATTATGATTTCTTCCCCTAACCCTGCTGCCCAAGGGAAAAAAAGTATTCTTGGAACATGTCACTCTTAAAAAAGTAAAAAAAAACAAAAAACACAAAAAACAAATTCTTTTATATTTCCTAATATAAGCAGTTCATAAAATTTTAGTAAACCATTAAAATAGACGGAATTAATTTTATAGAGTTTTCCATAAAAAAAAAAAAGACAATGGCAGGCAGCCTGGGTGGCTCAGCGGTTTAACCCCGCCTTTAGCCCAGGATGTGATCCTGGGGACCCAGGATCGAGTCCCACATCAGGCTCCCTGCTTGGAGCCTGCTTCTCCCTCTGCCTGTGTCTCTGCCTCTCTCTGTGTCTCTCATGAATAAATAAATAAAATCTAAAAAAAAAAAGACAACAGCTTATTTTTAGGGTTAAAAAAAGTATAAACTTTTTTTTTTTTTTTGCCATTTCTTACATGATTATACAATATTTAAAGGCTTTGGTTTTCATTTAGAATTCTTGATATGCAAAATCTGACCATTCCAAAGAGCATCAAGATGGTTCTGCCCCTGAAAGAAAAATATAGGATTACAGGTTCTCTAAAAGGTACAATCTGGCACAGGTCTGAGGAACTGAGGGTTGGTCTGAGTTTCCTTGAATATAATGAATTATGATTTTTTTTCAACTATATATCCTCAACCCCAGGGCTTTATTATATCTCAACTGAATATTATAGCTTAATAGTTTGATCTAAGTATTTTAAAAAATCCTTTGGCTAAAAGCCAAATTCAAAGCACTTTTTTTTCCCTTTGGGTACAAAAACATATCTATTTCTAACTTCTGGCCTGCTTCTCCCTTTGGACCTCATCCCCGACAGACATCTGTATTTTGTAACTTTTCCTACATTCTGGCTCTAAAGATACTCTGAGTTTTGGCCCAATAATCCTTTCCTGTTTGAATCCGTCAGTGTGAGAATTGCAGGACTGCAAAGGACTTTGGGAGGTCATATAGACATCAACTTGCTGCTCTGGACAGCCCAAAACCACGAAGACAAATGACATTTAAAGACATGTAGAAAAAATTTCAAGATTTCTCTCATCAACACTGGAGTGCCTCACTATTAGAAAATGCTTTACGATATAGTTTTCATTTTACAAAAATGTTATTTTGCAGACATCATGGCTTTCCATAAAATGAGCTACCATATAGCTTATATATTTAGTCCACTAAAGGGATATTTAAGACTGAGATAAATTATTTGCTGGGCTCCAATGGTACTGAACTGGGGCACGGGAAGAACTTAGCTTATGACATTAACATCACTTTATTGATAGTAATGCAAATGCTGTAGATATTGTCATTCTCATTAAGTTTGGTCTTTAGCTTTAATTTTAATCTATTTAATCTACTTTAACATATAAATGAGAATTACTAGCTTCTAGGTTTATTTTTAATAAAAACAGCTAAAAGTAGCATAACTGGTTCACTTACTAGCTAGAGTAAATTCTATTTGTAGTTTCTTTACCTATTAAACTATAATGAAAATATGGAATACCTAAGATTTTGGGAAGAGTTAATAAAAGAATATAGGTAAACTGCCCAGCAAAATTTCTGGCACACAGAAATTGCCCAATAAATGCAAGCTGCCTCTTCCCTCTTAGTGAGTAATCAATCAGTGATTTAATTTCTATGAGCTGGAGAAACTATGCTGACAAACTACGGAACAATCAATGTATGAAATGTTGACAGAGGACTTGATAATGATGGATAAGATGGATACCATCTGATCAATTTTAACATCACCAGAAGAAATGAAATAAGCAGACACCATGCACCCTTGCTTGTGATGCAACAGAAGGAATATGGTGTCAACTGGGAGGTATTCTTTAAAAAAAAAAAAATACAACTCAGGGCACCTGGATGGCTGAGTTGGGTAAACATTTGACTCTTGACTTTGGCTCAGGTTGTGATCTCAAGGTCATGAGATCAAGCCCTTTGTTAGGCTCCACACTCAGTGCAGAGTCTGCTTGAGATTCTCTCTCCCTCCTGCCCCTCTGCTGCTCCCCTTGCTCATGCTCTCTCTTATATAAATAAATAAATAAATAAATAAATAAATAAATAAATAATAAAATCTTTGAAAAAATACAACTGACATATAATCAAGCCACCATAACAACTATTTAGATTACAGAAAATACACAGAGAACAAGAAAATATTAAACAGTGGTATAAATTGTGAGTCAAAATCCAAAATTTAGAAAATTCTATAGGTCAAATAATTCAATTTCTTCAACAAATAAATGACATAGGGGAGAAAAAAACGAAGAGAAGGAACTGATGATATATATGTAAGAACCATATCAATTGAAGGTAATGTGTGGACCTCAGTGGGATTTTCAAAAAATTTATTTATTAATGAGAGACACAGAGAGAGAGGCAGAGACATAAGCAGAGTCTGGAGAAGCAGGCTCCATGCAGGGAGCCTGACATGGGACTCGATCCTGGGTCTCTAGGATTGGCCCTGGGCTGGAGCAGCGCTAACCTGCTGAGCCACCCGTACTACCCGGGATCTTGATTTAAATCAACCAACTGTAAAAAATACTCTTGAAACAAGAGAGGAGAATTTAATGTAGGCAATTATATGATAACAAGGAATTACTATTAATTTTGCTGGCTATGATAAAAAATAGTTAAGTTATATTTAAATGTATTTACCTGTTACCAATGCTTACTGCAGTCTTTATGGGTGAATGATAAATGGTACTTTAAGAAAAATACTCCAGAGAACATTATCAACATCAACAAAAGACAATAGGATATTGACAATTACTAAAGATGTGTGAGAGACCTACAGAGTTTATTACAGTATTTCCTCCACTTTGTATATTTGAAATTTTTCAGAACAGAAACTCAGAATTTTTTTCAAAGGGCATCATTAGTTTTTTTTCTCAACTAAAACTGATCGAATGATAGATTTCTTTTTTAGGAATAATATAACCAGCATATCAATTAAAATTTTTAGAAAATTTCTTGAAGCTTTCTTCATAATCAGTTTAGGAGTCATGTTAGAAGATGGAGTTCATATAACAGAAATAACTGATGAAACCATGCACATATCTTAGAAAAGGTCATTTGTATTGAATCAAAAAACAAGAAGTAAAGGAAGAAGGAGAAAAAATGAGAGCTAAAGAAAACTACAATCATGGGTGAAAATACTTGCAAATCAAATATCCAGTAAGGGGTTAAAATCTAAAATCTATAAAGAACTCATATAAAGTCACCAACAAAAAATGCCAAGCAATGCAATTAAAAAATGGGCAGAAGATCTGAATAGACATTTTTCCAAAAAAGACATACAGATGGGCAAAAGGGAGATGAAAAGATACTTGACATCACTCATCATCAGGGAAATGCAAATCTAAACCTCATACCTGTTAGAATGTCTATTATCAGAAACACAAGAAATTCCAAGTGTTGAGGATGTGGAAGAAAGGGAACCCTTGTGCCCTATTGGTGAGAATATAAATAAATGCAGCCACTCTGGAAAACAGCATGGAGGTTCCTCAAAGAATTAAAAATAGAATTACCATATGATCTAGTATTTCCAATACTGGGTATATATGAAGAAAATGAAAATACTAACTTGAAAAGATATATGCACCCCTATATTCACTGCAGCATTATTTACAATGGCCAAGATACGGAAACAACCTAAGTGTCCATCGATGCATGAACAAAGAAAATGTGATATACATACACGATGGAAAAATACTCAGCCATAGAAGAGAATGAAATCTTGAGCCACTTGCAACAACAAAGATGTACTTTGAAGGCATTATGCTAAGTCAAATAAGTCAGAGAAAGACAAATGCTGTATGACTTTATTTATATATAGAATGTAAAAACAAAAAAACCATAAAACCAAGTTCACAGAATAGACTGGTGGTTGTCAGAGGCAAGTGTGGGGTGAAAGGGGTTAAAAGGTACCAATTTCCAGTTATAAAATCAGCATGTCATGGGGATGTAATGTGCAGCATGGTGACTAGAGTTAATACTGTGTTGCATATTCAAAAGTTGCCAAGACAGTAGATCTTAAAAGTTTTCATCACATACATTGAAAAAATTTTTGAATTATGTACATATGTTAACTAGATTTAATGGTCATTTAGCAATATACACAACTATCCAATCATTGTGTTATATGCCTGAAACTAATATAATGTTATGTGTTAGTTATACAATTCAAAAAGTGCCATCAGAGATATTATCAGCTGATACATTTTAATATACTCACAATAGTATTTGAATAATTAATTGCTTGACAGACTGAGCTTCTTTACTACCACCAGATGAGAGCACTGGGATTTGGGATTTAGTTATTTTATTAGTCTATGTTGACTATATTAATATGATTGTATTTATGCATGTCTATTTTATGGTCATGATAAAACAACTACTTAAGAGTTTCAAAACTGTGTATTAATTTTAAAGAGATCAATGTATTGCTTGGGAATAAATGTAGGGTTGTGTATCTAGAAGGAGTCTAATTTACAACAGGATAAGCTATTGGAGAGTTGATTCTTCAAGACCATTTTTTATTCTGAATATGCTAAACACACTACAACAATCACTAGCAGTACCTTATATCAAAGTTTAGCTTTGAATTTTCTTAATGTTCTTAATATAGTGTTTTTAAAAAAAATCACTAATTTGAGTACTCATTTTTTAAGATAAACTTTTAATGAAATAGGGAGCAATTCTGAAAGCTTGCTATTTTACACAGATATCCTGTGAATTAGCTAAAGAGAAAAAGCTACTGGTCAACGTTTGGAATCGATCTTTCTTCACAGAGAAAAAAAAGACGTCACGATAAAGGGTAACATTAATGGAATTATTGTCTATTTTCAAAGAATGGTTCAAAGTTGGCTTATGTAGCAAATATTTTTCTAAGGCTAAATATTTTTCAATTGGCAAACATAAAATTGAATGCACATTATGTACATCACAAGATCACTAATATGAAGTTTGAAAGTTGTGTTAAAGAAGCTGGTTGTGGTGAAAACGAGTCCTTTGAGAATCCTGGTTCAGCTTATATATGTGATACCCACAAAAACAAAGAATCACATCAGTTATCTCTCTTCATTGAAAATGCCCTTTGATGAGTATTATTTCCTTGAGATAGTTTAAAGAGGCTGTCTTCTATACTGCAGGTGGGCAAACCATTCCAGTCCAAAATACAAGAGAACTTTTAACAAGAAAACACACTTACCAAATTCCTTCTAATAGTAATCAAAAACCAACATATTGTTTGGCTGCTTTTGGCAGCATTCTGAGCATCTCATTCAGTGATTCACCACTATATGGCTGATAAAGCAGTGAAACGATGGTTGCCATCTGCAGTTACTTATTTACATAAGTCTAGGCTTTCAAAATGTGACTGACACCAAGATAGTGAAACTGTCTGACACCCTCTGGCTTAGGTCAGCTTTATAAAACACAAGAGGGTCTCTCCCATTAATGAATAGTGTAGGTAATGACATAGAGAGAATAGTCTTTTATAATAGTAAAACTAATAAAAATGCATCACAGAGTTGAATATAGAATCTGAATGGAAAACAAGAGGTGTTTTTCAAAAAGTCTGTGTTTGGAAGAAGCTGCTGCTTTAGACCATTCCACAGGCAACACTTAAGAAACACTGATCATATGTGTAAGTGTATTTTACGAAGGACATCTTCAAGAGGACCCCTTGAAGTACTTCCAAATCAATACAATGTAGATATTTCTTACATCAATCTACAAGTATATCTTCATCCCTGTAGTTAAGAATGTAGATTCTAGAATCAAAAAGCCTGAGGTAAATTAAAAAAAAAGGGGGGGGGGGCAGCCCCGGTGGCGCAGTGGTTTAGCACCGCCTGCAGCCCGGGGTGTGATCCTGGGGTCCTGGGATCAAGTCCCACATCGGCTCCCTTCAGGGAGCCTGCTTCTCCCTCTGCCTGTGTCTCTGCCTCTCTCTCTGAATTAAAAAAAAAAAAAAAAAAAAAAAAAAAAAGCCTGAGGAAGGACCCTACCTTTGCTATTCAGTAGTGGTATGCCCTTGGAGAACTTCCTCATCTGTAAAATGGGAGTGATAACAGTTTTTATAACATTGTGAGAGTTAAGTGAAATTATGATATGATGCTTTTAGCACTATGGATGACACTAAATAGGAACACAATGGGAGGAGTAAAAAACATTACCTCTTCTCATCCTGAAACCATAGGGTCTTTTTCCAACTTTATTTTTTTGTTGTTCTTGTTGTTCTTGGCATGCTAATGCTTATCAAAGTTTGTTGGCTGGTGTATGACAGCATATGATGATACAGACCAAAATTTAGGCCTTGTCATTTGTTATCTCATGACCTTTCTTAAAGAATTGACCTCTTGGGGATTGCTGGGTGGCGCAACGGTTTAGCGCCTGCCTTTGGCCCAGGGCGTGATCCTGGAGACCCGGGATCGAGTCCTGCGTCGGGCTCCCCGTGCATTGAGCCTGCTTCTCCCTCTGCCTGTGTCTCTGCCTCTCTCTCTCTCATTCTCTGTGACTATCATAAATAAATAAAAATTAAAAAAAAAAAAGAATTGACCTCTTGTCTCTAATATCTTCTATTCTCTAAAGAATGAATCTTATCACTCAACTCTCTAATTAGAAGATCTCCTACCAACAACTTCCTCCATAGACTCAGGCATAAACTAAATTAATAACTTTTCTAATTCCTTCTCTATCCTTCAATTCCTTCTCCACAAATACTGAGCTTCTACTATGGCCCATTCTCTAGGTGACTGGGAAACAATGATGAATGAGGAATAGGGCCCTGTTCTCAGGGAGCTTACAGTGTAGTAAGAGTGTCAAATAGTTAAACCCAATGTGACTCCAGCAAAGAACCCAAGGAAATGGGCTATTGTAGGGAAATGGCTCTACCACGGAGCCTTGACTAAAACTTCTAAGTCAACAGTGACCTCAAGCTGTGAAATTCACAGCTTTTTTTCCCAGTCTACCATGTGCTCCGCTGGTACTCATGGTACTGCTGAGTCTCCCAGGCTTCTTAAAGTTTTCACTATGCCTAGATTTGCTGACATTGTGTTGTTTCTGTTGGGCTGGGAGACTGGGGACCTCAAAACGGCCGGCCCCAGGCCAGCAACCTCCCAGTAAGTCCGCCTCGCTGCCCTACCCTCGCTTTGTTACAAAGACCTGTAATCCTTGCCCTAGTCGGAATGCAGCCACGCCCCCCGCCTTCCCGCTGAAAACTTCTTTAAAGATTTTATTTGCTTATTCATAGAGACAGACAGAGAGAGAGAGAGAGAGGCAGAGACACAGGCAGAGGGAGAAGCAGGCTCCATGCAGGGAGCCCGACGTGGGACTCGATCCCAGGTCCCCAGGATCACACCCCGGGCTGCAGGCGGCCCAAACCGCTGCACCCCCGGGCTGACCACTGCCCCTCCGGTTTCCCTAGGGCGACTTCCCTGACTCCAGCCGCTCCCTCCGAGCCACGGAACCCCGCCCGGCAGCGCTTCCCATTAAACATGCTCGAATTTACTGCCTGGCTTTTTAATTTCTCTGCTGTTCATTTGGGAAAAACCTAACAGTTTCCAAGGCCTTTCTCTCTGACCACTTCTTTGTTGATTCCTGTATGAGTTTCCTAAAGCTTCCACATCAAATTACCACAAACTTTCTGGTCTAAAACAACAGAGATTTGGGGCATCTGGGTGGTTCAGTCCATTAAGCTACCAACTCCTGAGTTTGGCTCAGGTCATGCTGGGTGGGTGGTGGTGGTGATGTTGTATCGCCACATGCTTCTCTCCCTCTGCCCCTCCCCTTGTTTGTGTGCTTTCTCTAAAACAAAAATAAATCTTTAAACAAACAAGCAAACTGGAATTTATTCTCTCACAGTTCTAGAGGCTAGAAGTCCAAAATCAAGGTGTCAGCAGGGCCCTGGTCCACTGAAGGCTCTAGGGAAGAACCCTTTATGCCTTTTCTCAGTTTCTGGTGGCCCCTGGAAATCCTTGGTATTCAATGGCATGTGGTTATATCACCTCAACCTCTGCCTGTGTCTTCACATGGCCTTTCCCCCCGTATTTGTCTCTTTCCAAACTTCCCTCTACTTATAAGGATACCAGTCACTGGATTATGGCCCACCCTAATCTAGTATGACTTGCTGTAACTTAATTACAGTTGCAAAAACCCTATTTCCAAATAAAGTCACATTCTGAAGTTCTGGGTAGAAATGGGGGTGGGAGGGAAACACTATTCAAGCCACCACAATTCCTAACCTACTATTTATTTACTGGACACAGTGAGCTTTCTCATGGTTCTATTTTCAGTTCTCTTATCTGTAAGCTCTTCACCCAGAGTCTCAGTGTGACTTTTCCCTATTTCACTTTTCATGGCTTCAATTTTTACTTTTATGGAGATGACTTGACAACTCATTTCTTAAATAACCCGACCCGTTCCTAAATTGGTTTCCTACATTCCCAAACTTGTGGTAGGCATTACATACCTAATTAGTCCTCTAAAACCTTAATTTATAAACACATTTTAAGTGTTGAATATAGAGCTTAGGATCTCTTCCACAATCTTAGACTAGCTCATTTCTTCTCTGACATTTCAGTCCCCACTAATAGTATTCCATATACCCAGTCACTCAGACTAGAGTCATTTAATTTTCCCCTCCTATTATTGTTGCAGAGACTTTGAAATCTATTTATTCTACCTCCAGATGTCTCTCTCTTACATGCATTTCCTCTTTCCCATTCCACTCATCATTTCATTATTGCTGATTGTACTCCGAATAGGCCTCTAGGCAGCCCGACCTCTAATCTCTAATTCATCTTTCCTGCCATAATCAGCAATGGTTGTCACTCAGCTCCATACCCTTAATGATTACTCTCACAGAATAAATGGCTTATGGAATAAAGCCCAAATGTCTCAGCATAGCACTTAAAATGCTTCACTCTCTGGCTTGAAGCCTACTTTTCAAGCTCATCAACTATGTTAACCTCTTTCTCTGCACTTTCATTAACACTATACAATGCCCAGTGACAGCTGCTGATGTATTTGTTTCATTAAGTTTGGACTGTAAGCTCTTTGAAAGAATGCTTCTAAGAACACCTTGTAAATATTATTAGTCATCATCATCATCACCTTTGGTCCAAGTTTGTAGGACAGAACAGAGGCTAGATACAACGGATAGGGATTCACAAAGTGTTAACATTCAAATGTCCTCAACTGAAGCACAGTAAGATGTGGTATATCCATACAATGGAATATTATTTGACATCAAAAATGAATGCAATACTGATCATGATGCAACATGGGTGAGCTGCAAAAACATTATGCTAAATGACAGACCCCAATTACAAAAGACCACAAATTATATGATCCCATTCATATGAAATGTCCCGAATAGATAAATATGTAGATACAGAAAGTAAATTAGTGGTTGTTTAGGGCTGGACATTGGGTCACTGGAGGGTGATAGCTAAAGGGCATTAGGTTTCTTTTTGAGATGGTGAAAATGTTTTGAAATTGATTGTGATGATGATTACACAAGTCTGTGAAGAGACTAAGACCCAGTGAATGATACCTTGTAAGTGGATGATGTCTGGTATGTGAATTGTATCTCAGTAAAGCTGCTAAGAAAAAGTGCTCACAGCATAAGAGAACCAAGATTCTTAATTTTGATGTGGTATTTAAAGACATTACTATAAAACATGTAAGGTTCTCAAGTTTAATTCCTTTTTTCCTAACTGGGAATTGAGTAAAAAAATGGAAGGCATGCATGGTTGAAAATGTATGACAAAAAATGAGTTTTCCAGGCCAATGCCTTTATGAAAAGGATGGGTATAGGGATAAAGAATTTATAGTTTGTAATAAAAATTCAATTTTTCTCCAACATTCAAAATCTAGGGCAGAACAAGAGGCAAATTGGCACCTGGAGTTGGTAAGTCCTTAGAGGAAAGTAATAACTGCTAACGTTTATAAAGCGCTATGTGTGAGATACTGTTCTAAGTGCTTTTTACACCTAGCAACATTTATTCATCCTAGCAACTCAAAGAGTTTGAACTATTATCATGTCTAACTTATACAGAAGGAAGCTGAGGCACAGGAAAGTTAAGTATCTTGCCCAAAGTATTTGGATCTGGACCCAGATACTTTAGTTCCAGAATCTTTGTTCTTAACAAATGAGCTATGTTCCCTCTCTGTACTTTCCTCCTTCTGTGTTTCACGTTTCTCTCCAACAATGAGAGAAATAGCTTTCAAGAAATAATTGACATTTGTGAATAATGAGTTTTACTGTGACTTCCACAGGGCAAAAATACTTCTATTGGGGGAGAATAATTCATAAAAAGTTGATCACAGACCATCCATTCATACTTACTATACTTTCTTTCTTTCTTTTTTTTTTTTTTTACATCCCAAACATTTTTTATGCTGAGCAGTAAACATCAAACACGTTGATTGCTAGGCACAAGTTTTTGTTGTCAGAATGAAATGTTTCCCTTCACTTTTAATGCAGCAGTATTTAATAGGAAAAGAGAAACAAATAAAATTTCTACTACCAAATAAAGTAATAGGACAAAAATGGCTTCACTATTCTTCTAGTTTGCAAATGTTTTTCATTTATTTTACAAGCCTGTCTCACTGACAGATTCCTTCCCTGTCATTTTTTGAAGGACAAGGAATCCTAGCATTTCAAACCATCTATCTATCCATCCATCCATCCATCCATCCATCCAAAATCTCATTTGCTTTTTCAGTTTTCTCTACAAATTCTGCTTCAGCAAAGAGTTCACTAGTGAATTAGAACTCTCACAGCCTCATAGACAGAACAATGACTTTCTCAGCAGGCCAGGAACAGAAGTGGGCCCCAGGGCCAGCCAGTACAGCAGAGGGGACCCACAGGAGTCACAGTGGTGATGCCAGCAGGGACTGCTTGGTGAGTGTCACTAGCTCTCCTTCCCTTCTTCCTCGGCAAATAAGTCCCAATTTCTGGTGCTAGGAGTGGCCAGGTGACATAGTTCTGGACTTTGGGATGTTGGTAGTACAGTGTGGAGAGTGTGGGTTCCAAAAAATATCCTTAAAGGCAGAAGGCACGCTCTTTCTTGGTCCCTTCCTCTTCTTGTGGCTGGAATGGGGACAAGATGCTTAAAGTTTGTGCAGCCATGCTGGACCATGAAGGAAAAGCAAGTATATGGGGACAATGGGGACAGCAGGAGGCAAGAAGATGGCTGGATCCTCATGACTTTACTGTGGAGATTCAGACAGTCCTTGTCCTTCTACCTTCAGACTGTTTTCACATGTGACAGGAAAAGAAACATCAGTTTTCTTTCAGTTGCTGTCATTTGGTATTTCCTGTCTCTCAAAGCTGAACCTAATCCTAACTGATGCAGATCTCAGAAGCTCTGACAGTTTGTCCTGTGTGGTTGGGATTCCTCCTCAAGGACTCATAAAAACTCTATGGGAATCTATAATCTATAAAGTATCCTGAAATTTTTTTTTTTTTTTTTTTTTTTTTTAGTATCCTGAAATTTTATGTTAAATCTAGTTCATTCACATACTTTTCAGGGAGAAGAGGTCCATGGCAACTCATTTAATTTTTCAGATTCTCAGCTTTCTTGCCTGTATAAGGGGAGAACAGGGTCTTCATTTCTAAAATTTTCTAAGTAGTCCCACATCACACTGCCTATTGATCTGAAATCTAGCAGTCATCTATGACTTCTCTTACTCCCTCTCATTAAACTACCCTATTAGTTGTCAAGAGCACGGATTCTTTCTCTACAGTGTCTCCTCCATTTGCTTCTTTTCCCTCACACCTCCGCCCCTCAACCCTGTTCCAGCTTATAGCCTCTGTTGTCTACTCTCTGAAACCCCTGACAGGTCTTCTCACATTTGGTCTCTTCGTGCTACATTCTACTCTTTACCAGACTTTTAAATCAATTTACATAAAGGCCTGCACTGCCAATGGCTCCCCAATGCCTATGGGATCAAATACAATTCCATTTAAGAGGAGTCAGGGTAGCACAACACAGAAAAAAAAAAATCATATAAACCCAGCCTCGAGTCCTGGTTTTAGTTCCTTACTTGCTTTGGGAAAATTATATAACTTCTCAGAACCTGAGTCATGTTAGCTGTAAAGTAGAGATAATAGTACCTACCTAGGCAGCATCATCATGTAGGTCATAGGGATAGGACCTATAAAAGGACAAGTTCGGTGCCTGGCACATACTAGGTTCACAAAAAATTCGTTGCCTTCCTCTTTCCCTCAATGGAAAGGACGTGGACTAAAAAACTAAGTCTGCAGCCCACCACCCTTCCACTAATCCCTTATTTGTATAACCCATGCTGGCCAAACCAGATTATTTGCCACCTCCCAGATAGAAGTTATATCTTCTCTTATTCAATTCTGAAGTTGTGCCCAGACTGATTTTTTTCCCCTTCATATCCCCTCTCCCTTCATTTTTTTAAAAATAGATTTTACTTATTTATTCATGAGATACAGACACATACACACACACACACACACACACACACACACAGAGAGAGAGAGAGAGGCAGAGACACAGGCAGAGGGAGAAGCAGGCTCCATGCAGGGAGCCCGACGTGGGTCTCGATCCTGGGTCCCCAGGATCAGGGCCCTCGGCCAAAGAAAGGCAGGCACTAAACTGCTGAGCCACCCAGGTGTCCCTCTCCCTTAATTTTATGTTGAAATCCTACTCAACCTTCAGGAAGTCCTTCAATTGCCATCTCCTTTATGAAGCCTTTTCCTGATGTTTAAAAAGGCACATTCCCTGTGGCATTTCATGGTTCTACTTTGCCTTATTTTGTGTACTTATCACTCTCCCTGAAAGCCTAGAGATGCCTTGGGTGCAGAACTAGAGCCCTGTCAACCTTTGTACCTCATGGCCCTAAGCCAGGTCCTTTTATCTGTATTTACCAAGTTAACCTCAAATTTTTCAAGCAGAGCTCTTTTCAATATATTCCTAGATCCCTTTTCCCCCCTGTACTTTTACAATACCACAAAGACAAAATGATTAAAAGTGTATTTAGGGAATACTCTATTTTAGGTTCCTCCCTCATTGTCTAAAAAAGGAGGCAACGCTTCTGGATGTAAACCACTTAGCACTGTGACCCATCATTCAGAACCATTTAGTACTGTGTCCATTGGGTACACAAGACTTTTTCTTTTCTTTTATTTCCTAAGAGTCTGGCTCTGCCTCTTATTTCCTGAAAGCCCCCAAGACTTTTTTTTTCCTTTCTGCATTTCAACAACAATGAATCTCATATCTGGGCTTTGAGCACCACTCCTAAAGATGATGGATAGGAGCAAAGCCTTCTGGGACACATTAGTACAGCTGCCAGTGGGCAGGAGGTGCTTATAAAATAAAAAGGCTCAGGATTCTGGGAACATATTTTCAGTTATAAGTGAACCGCCCAACACAGCTGAAAAGAAACACCCAAGAGTACTTCCTTTTATTCTTTTTATGCTGTGCATGGAAGAGGCAAGGCACATCATATTAGATTGCAAGTAACTCTCGAAAGGATTCTTTTTATGTAGTGTCACCAGGTGCTAATATCATAACCTTTGCCTATCAGGTATATGTAATTTAGAATTACAGGAAGCTTGTAAAGGCAAGTTTAAAGCAGCAAAATTCTAGTTTTTAATTTATTGGATAATATTGAGTATCACTGTCTGACTTGAAACATTTTCCATATAATTATGAAAAGGAATAATACCCACACAACTATAAGGTTTAATGAAACTTTAGTTCCACCTGTGGATAAGTATGTAAGATAAAATATTATCAGAAAACTAAACACAATTAAATCATCACTAAGCTACGGACATAAAGCGTCAAAATATAAACTCAAATTCAAATATAGAAATTGGTTTTATACGTAAAGCTCTCACACATCATTAGAATTGGGAGAGAAAAGAATCTGTGAGGCTGTTAATGTGCTACATAGTCACTGCATTTAAAGGAAGGACTAAGAAAGGTATGGATTTTAAGCATTTAGGGGATAAGAGACTATATCCTATGTGTCAGTAAGACATAGGAGCTTGCCGAATCTATATTTTGGGAGGAAGCTAGGAGAGGACAATGAGAAGATTTAAGAAGTGATGTGAGGCTTTTCTTCAGATGCAGACAGCCTTTGACGAACAGAAAGAAACAGTTTTGTCAGATATTTGCAAAGGGAAAAAGCTGGAAAAGCCATAGCAAAAAGGAGTAAAGTTTTTTTTTTAGCGAGGTAGTCTTTCTAGAGACCCTCGGCCAGCAGTGACTCTTTTATAAAACCACAGACCATATATAAAAGGTTTCCCTCTTAGAAGATCAGGGAAAATGCTGTGTAGACCTTCAGAGCCAGCCAGACTGGAAAGAAGCAGCTGACAGTGTGAGGCCAGTACTGACCATGAGTTTGGTGAAAAATGAGAACCAGGAGAGAGATCCAACAAGAAAGGGTCCCTTTTGGGGGTGTGTATCTGCCAAGCTCACAATGACCCCTAATTCATAGCCATGTTGGTGAATGTGACCCTATCTCATAGCCATGGATGAATGAAGTAAGAGCACCTGACATGCCATTAGGTGGGTCAGGAATGTGGAACTGGACTGGAAGTTGGACTTGCAAATGTGATTCTGGGAATTGCGGGGAGACTATCAGGTGGCCTGAGAAGCAGGAGAAAAGCTAGTTTGTTGAAAAGGAAGAATGAAGCAAACATGGGAAAGAAACAAAGAAAAGTGATGTTGTGTAAACAGTCCCCTGGGTTCCTATCTTCCATTCCTGGTCTTGTCGTCTTTGGCCTCTAGGACTCCCCAATGTATCTTCACACTAGATCCCTCCGTTTTTCTTTAAGCCAGCTTCAGTGGGATTTCTGCTACCTGCAGCCTGGAGGACTGTACCTGACATACCTCCTTGGAGGCCCTGATCATGGAGCTTTGGGAAGGTAGTGCCTCTTACTGCAACCAGTCTTAGCCAGTGAAAGTGTGCTATTAATCCCAGGCACGGCCAGCATCCCTAACAAATGTTATGACATTAACAGGCTATACATACAAAAAAGTCTTTCTCAGAAAAAGGGCTTTCTTGGTCTAATGCAGTTGGGTCCAGCTTCTTTGATCAATTGATACAATGATGATGATCATGATAATGACGAAACTGGTAGCAGTTACCCTTTACTGTGTGTTGTAATGATTTACTAAGCCCTGAACTATGGCTGGGTGCTTAACAAACATCACACCTACTTCTCACAACTCTTAATTGTAGCGAGAGTAGAATTTTGTTTGGAAAGGTCTGTGACATAACGCACAACAGAGATGTCATTTGGGAAGGACCAGCATGCTAGGAAGGCAGGTAGCCACAAGAGGGTACTTAGCATGATGGATTTATCATGATTCAAGATCTGGCCATTGGTCTTGCAGTCTCCGAAAATTTCCATGGTGTCCTAGCACTGACTAGACTTACGAATGCTGAGTCATACAACAAAGTTCACTTGAGACTGATACATAAACCAGATGCCAAGTTATTAATTTACCATGCGATATATAACTGCCAAGCAGCCTGGACACTGATGCTGGCCCGAGTAACGTATGATACTCTCTCTGTAGACAGATTGTATTGGGGGCCAAAGTTTTAGAAAGTTGTTTGGGTGGTAGATGATTTGAATGTTAGACACAGAGATTTGACAGCTGCTATATTCATCTCCATAAAGGAGATTTAGCTACCAGGTGAACCAGACACTTGGGCACCATTTCTTTGGATGCTGCCAGGAGAGCTTCTGCCAACAAATGCTTCCATGACCTTCCCAGGCTTCTAGAGCTGACCAGTTTTCCTTCTGAAGGAAATATTCTTTCTTTAGATACTTTTTGTTTTGTTTTGTTTTTAAAGATTTTATTTATTTATTTATTCATGAGAGACAGAGAGAGAGGCAGAGAGGTAGGCAGAGGGAGAAGCAGGCTCTATGCCAAGAGCCCAAGGTGGGACTCGATCCTGGGTCTCCAGGATCACGCCCTGGGCTGAAGGCGGCACTAAACCGCTGAGCCACCCAGGGATCCCTCTTTCTTTAGATATCTTAATATCCAATCCATCTTGTGTGTCTGGGAGTCCTTTTATTTATTTAAAGTTATTTTGCATATTTTGGGTCAGATTCATGATTTCATGCTTTAATAGTCTGAAGTAAAAGAATAATTTTATTTCCCTTCTTTCCACATCTCAACAGAGTAGCTCTCTATCACCCAAATGTATCATTATGATTATTATTATTCCAAAGTTTTACAAATAGGGTAAAAAACATCGTTTTTAGAGTCAGAAAGACCTGGGATAAAATTCTGGCTCTCCCATTTTTAAGTTTTACAATTCAAGATGACTTAATTTCTCTTGGCCTTAGTTTCCTCACTGATAAAGTGGAGATAATGTGCACCTCACAGAATAAAATGAGATTTACTCAAGTTATTATGCAAAGCATCTAGCACAGTTCTGGGTATAAAACACAGAGATGATCATAACATATTGGAGCAAAAATAACCCAGATCTCAACCTTTTAGATTCTCCTTGGTTTCCAAGTATGCAATTTTTTCTTCATTATCCTTCCAATGTGGTTTCACTTTGATTTTTATAATCATATTGATGTTACTTTAAAAACTAATTTCCCTAACTTTTGAACTGAATAAACAAAAGCGAACTGGACATGACTGCACTGATTTTTTTGGCTTACTGTTCTCCTTCTCCACCAGAAATAAACAAATGACACAGCTTGCTTTTGTCTTTTTTCTTCCTGTTATCCTTGTGAAGATATCGTTTATGGACTCTAGTCATGTTTTTTTCATGTAAGAATTCTGCACTAAATTCTGAAGCTTGAAAATGCCTTTTTAACTGAGAAAGGGCTATGAAATCATACAACTTCTGTAATAAATTATTTTTTGTTCCCAATTCAATTTACTTTACAGATGTCAGAATTCTCCCAATTACAGGATTCTTCTGTAAAAATGTGTGGGTCTATCTTTATATTTAGCTATTCTATCTTATGAGTTTGCATATGCAACCATGCCCTCTATTTTCAAGTAAATTATAAACCTCGTAAGAGTAGGGACAGATCAATCTCTCTATATCCTCACTGTCTATACATTGTACTATCCTACACTATACTGAGAAGATATCAAATAATTCTTTGTCAGAGAGAAATGCTATGAAGTGGAAATAAAAATGACAGAGATTTTTATTTCCTTTGTTAGTTATATTCACATTTTCTGAAGGTATAGATCTGAATCTAAGTATCTATTTAATTCTTTTGGTGTAAACTTTTGTGAACCTGTGTTAATTTTCCTCAAGTTACTTAAATGTTTTCTTTCCTTCTCCTGTAACATTAACACTAAGAATTTTATGTACACCCTAGATGTTTCTTACATTTGGAGGAATTCCTGACTTTGGCTTTTACATCTTTCCCCTTAATCCACATTACATGTTATCAATGCCAAACTCATCTTCCAATTTACCTCTTTACTTTTACCTATCTTTTTAAATTGCTTCAGTGACTCCAGTCCCTTCGTGTTTGTCTTGAATGCTCAAGCTTTATACTCTTAATATCCTTGAGGAAAAATGATATTTAGTTTGGCCTATTCCCATATACCAAATGAAGATATCTAAAAATTTAGTATAACACATAAATGAAAATAAAAAGGAAACAAGAATAATACAGTATTGAGAGAATCAGAATAAGTAACATGACAGATCTGTGCAAGAATTAAAATATCCGTTATTAACTTTACTCCAAAAATGGATTAAAATTTCACAATCTGGGTACATGTCTATTTCTAAAATTGAGTCCTGAGTAGGCAGCATACACAACAGGATGAGGAAATGAAAACTCAGAATGTGCCAGACACAGTGCCAGAAATTCTAATGTGTAAATTCATTTAAAATGATACAACATTCCTTCTAGGTTGACGACATTATTCTACCCTACAAGTAGTAATTTTATTGATACCTAAGTATACTGCTAATACTTAAAATTTAACATGATAAAATTATAAACTGACCTAAAATAAGCTCCTTTTGCTTTCTGTGAATATTAATTTCAGGGTCCTTATTCAGAACCTATGGTTAAGTTAATATTCTAAACATGTTTTCCACATCTTTCATTACCATTGTCAAATAAATTCTATAAACTCATATGGGAAGCCTGTTTATAAATGCCATTATCAATCATGGAAAGGTATATATACAGACAAATCTGAGGGTTCTGTACATAAGTGACCTCTAAAAGGTTGGTTTTTTTATGAACTAAATGGTCCTCAAGAAAAAAGTGAACCAAACTTAATTCTGTTTTTAGGGCTAAAACCAGAGAGATTAACTTATCTTTGTATTTAAGAACTAGCCTCTGTCTAGGGGGCAATGGGCTTGGCAGTACATTCAATGATCTCACCAAAAGTCTATGTAATGTAATGACATTAGACTGTGTGTTTATGGTAGATAATACCAGTGAAGCATAACACAATGCATCTTGACATAATTCAGTTTGCAAAACCAAAGCTCATTCAATAGCCTCATAAAATTATGACAAACAGAGTAATACTTTTGAATAATACAAAATAGAAACATGGACTTCATTCATTCATCCATCCATTTGATATATGGAGCATATCCAGTGCAGTGGATACTATACGGGACATAATGACAGATTTGATACAATCATTGCCTTTGGAAACTACAATTTACTGGAGACAAGATATGAACACACAGTTGAAACGTGAGGAATAAGTAAGAAATAGCATAAAAGTGGTGCTATGGAGGACTACAGAAGAAGGAAGTACTATGTTTGGAGATAGCATCCAGGTAAGGCTTCAAGGAGTAGAGGGCATTTGGGCTGTTTGGAACTGTGGGTAAGATTTTAGCAGAGAAAGAGATTCAAATGAAGAGGGAGTATGGAAGTGGGCTGTCATTGGCAGGTTTGGTAAATGCTGAATAGGCAGTTTTGACTATAAGGTAGATCATCTGTAATGGAGTGAGAAGTAAAGCTGGGTGAGGGGGTGGGGAGGTCAGTCAAGGTCCTTGAGAGAGGCCCTCAAGGTCAGTCTACCGGTCTGCCAGAATCATTGAAAACTTTTCTCAAGGAATTGATACAATCCAACTGTTCCTTTAAGAACTTAGGATAGTTTAAAGGAAGAGAGATGAAGGCTGGAATTTTACTTAGATGGTTCTTTTAGTGGTCCAGACATTTGCTTGTTAAGGAGGAGTGGAGGAAAAGAAATGAACATTTATTGAAAGCTCACTATGTGTAAGGCATTTATTTGTTTTAGCCATAACGTTTCATTCAATTATGGTAACATCTCTGAGAGGTAAATAACATTAACTCCAGTGTTCAGCTGAGGAGCTGAATCCCCAGAAGCCCAAGATCTGGGGCTGCAAGTGCTCAAGGAAAAAGCTGTCATACTGAATCAAAGCTGTGATTCACACAACATGTTTTCTGTTCTCAACAGAAGCTCCAAGGAAACAAAATAGTTTGTATAGTTCTAAGATTGCAACCCAGAGAGTTATTTCTGCAAATGAGGCTTACCCCAACCCTTGGATCAAACTCTGCTCTTAGTCAGAGGAACATAAGGATTAGCCCAGGAGCTCAGCAGCCTGGCAACCTCCTGCCAGTCCTGCTTTATTCTCCATTCCAGTTGTTGATTCTGGGTGTTCTTACCGCTGGGATCAAGCTCTCCCTTTCAACTTACAGGAGGCTAATTCCCTCTTGCTTCTTAGACCAGCATCCCTGTCCTTGAACTCTGCCCACATCTCAGTTCCTATCTCTCCAACAAGACGTGAAACCTTTCTAATACCAACTGTTTGCTTGTTGCAACCTGTCAGGCTTCCTTCATCAGTGCTTTGCTTATGTGACAAATCCACTGTCTAGACCCTGGGGCTGTCCCAGATGTCATGGACTACACTGGCTGGTCTGGGAAATCAGCAGCCTCCATTCTCTCTCTCTCTCTCTTTTAAAGATTTTATTTATTTATTCATGAGAAACACAGAGAGGAGAGAGAGAGAGGCAGAGACACAGGCAGAGGGAGAAGCAGGCTCCATGCAGGGAACCCGATGTGGGACTCGATCCTGGGTCTCCAGGATCACGCCCTGGGCTGAAGGCGGCACTAAACTGCTGAGCCACCCGGGCTGCCCAGCAGCTTCCATTCTCTCTGGTCTAGCCTATACTTCTATTTGATGAAAAGACTTTTGAAAATACAAAATAATACATGTCACCACAGTAGTACTCATACTTAAATATTAAATAGCACATGCTGTGTGCCAGGCATTGTTTGTATTTGTATTTGTCTTTCAAACATTAATTCCTATAATCATCACATTATTAATAGCCTCATTTTAGTGATGAAAAAAACAAAAGCAAAACAAAAACCTGAGACTGAGAGAATAAGTTGTCTTATAGATGTCTTATAGATGTCTAAGGTGACATCTAGCACTCTGGCTAGTGTTTATCTTCTTAACCAGAATGTTCTTCTGCCTCTCCAATATCAGTGAAAAGATAAAGAACATGTCTGCAGTGAATGTACTTACTATCTCAAATGCCTTATTTAATACCACTAATAGTTATCAGACTTATATTAATAAATGTGTTAACATTTAGTTATAAATAAGAACCCACAAAAGCAGTTAGAAAGAAGCCCTTACACTTACATGATGCTGAAAATTTGAAATATAAGTATTGTCATTTTGGCTGAAAATACTAAAGATGTTCTGCATTTGGGCAAGTCTAGTAAGACCGCAGTCTTCAAAGATATTGTTATTTTACTTAGCAAAAATAATCTAAGAATGCTGGTAGAGAAGATAATTATGAATATAATCTTAATAGGAGGAGAAACAAATTTAAAGAATCAAAGTAAAATTGCTAAGAGAGTAGATCTTAAAAATTCTCATCACAAGCAAAAATTAAATTAAGGACTACTGAGATCTTGGCAAATTATAGTTCTGCACATTCAAGTTCACTTGACAAAATGATGAGAAATTTTAGTGCTATCAATTCAGAAGGTGAATATCTGACTATATATAATCAGAAACTTAAACAAGAATAAAATAAGAATATATTAATGTTAATATGCTAATATGTTACTATGAATCTTGGATTCCTCTGATTTAAGTACAGAGCACTCATTGGGGACCCTGGGTGGTAGAGTTGGTTGGGCAACTGACTCTTGGATTCTGTTTGGGTTGTGATCTTGGGTCATGGGATTGGGCCTCGCATCTGGCTCCACACTCAGTGTGGAGTTTGCTTAAGACTCTCTTTCCCTCTGCCCCTCTCCCTCATGCTTTCTCTTTCTCTCTCTAAAATAAGAAAGTCTTTAAAGCAAGTACAGAGCACTCATTAAAAAAAGTTTGGGGGCATCTGGGTGGCTCAGTCGGTTAAGCAACTGACTCTTGATTTTGTTCAGGTCATGATCTCAGAGTTGTGAGATGAAGCCCCATATCAGGCTCCCCGCTAGGCATGGAATCTGCTTAAAGAGAGAGGGCATGTGTTGGGGGAGGGACAGAGGGGGAGAGAGAGAAACCAAGCAGACTTCCCACTGAGCATGGAGCCTAATGAGGGCTTGATCCCTGGACCCTGAGATCATGACCTGAGCCAGAATTAAGAGTTGGATGCTTAAGTGACTGAGCCACCCAGGTGCCCTTAAGGAACTTATTTTCTAATCGTAAAGAGAAAAAGACCATGAGCAGTTAAATAAATAAATGCGTATAATAATTCTTTCTTTATAGGTGTTAAAGAAAGTAAAACAAGGTAATTTGGTTTAGAATAAAGAAGCAGGGAAAAAAAAGAAGTGGTAGTGAACCAGCTGTGACAAGACATTTGAGCTGGTACCAAACTGACAAAGTTGGGGGGGAACAGAGCAAGGGAAATGACTCTCAAGTGGTATGCTCAAAGGGAAAAAAGGCCAGTACATTTGGAGCATAGTAAGGAATGGAAAGAGGCATGAGACTAAGTCAGTGAGGTAGGCAGGGCAAACCTCATAGGTCCTTATAGGCAATTGCAAGATGGTTGTTTTTTGTTCCAAGAAGTAGTAGAAGGCACCATCAGATTCTAAGTTAGAGGAGTGATGTGACTTGATCTACATTTTTAAAAGATCACATTAGCTGTTGTTTGGAACATGCATTACACGGAGTCAAGGATGGAATCATTTAGACCAATTAGGAAGCTACTGTAACAGGGAATAGGAAGTGGCAGCCTGGACTCCAGTTGTACCAATAAAAAGAGAGAAGTAGATGGAATAGGGACATATTTTAGAGGCAGAAATGACAGGACTTGTTGATGAATTGGATGTGAGGGGTCAGGGAAAGACAGCAATCTCACTGTTCTGAGTAGATGGTTGTGTGATCTAGTGATAGGTGGCAAACTAGAGGAAAACAATTTTGTAGAAATTCAGGTCTACAGAATAAGTAGATAAGTAGAATGATAATGTGGTGATATCAGTAATACATTTACATTAAAGTCAGGGAAATGACAAGCAATAAACTTTAATAAAATCATACAGAATATGATCACTGGTTAGCTAGTTTTCCTATTAGCTATCTTAAGCCTAAGACCATTCTCAGTGCTGGAAATGAACATGAAAACTGAGTCATCCGTTCTGGCCTTATGTGGACATATTTTATTTCATAGAACAGTTCTAGAAATGCTGAAGAGTGTCAGCACATGGTGGGTACTCGAAAAATGTGCAGTGAACTGAATAACAATTACAATTAGAGAATATGTAACATAACCTACCTACAAAAGGGCTAAGAGTAGAATTGAGAACTCTCAAAATCGTCATGTATCAGGAATCTGAAGTACACTACTCCCTATTTTAAAATTTGTTTTATGTATGTATACATAAGTATACATACATACATACATACATATGTATACTTGTGTGTATTTCTCTCATACTATTTATGGGAAAAATGGGTATGATCTAATCTTTTTTCCTAGTATATAATCAGCACTTTTCCACAAAGCTTTTATTTAAAAACGAATAGTCATTACCTACCTGTAGCATATCACCAAGGTCTGCTGTGCTAATATCTGGATCCTCTGTGGTGTTGAAGGGCACAGGGGTTATCCGTACAAGGGTGAGCACTCTAGGTTCTGGATACCTCCATAACATCATCCCTGAGCTGTCTTCAGTTTCATTGTAAAACACGACTTCATAGACACCAGGCATTTTCAAAGGTTCTGTTAAATGAAAAAATAATTAATTGTATGCTTTTGAACGGGAGCATGTTGATTTATTACAGAAAGAGAACATTATAAGCATGAAGGATAAGAATATAAAGAAGCTGGCTGGTCATTTTTATATAATTTGAGACAGGAATATATTAAGAATTTCCTCTTAAGAGAGACTGAGTCTCTCCTATTTTTGTACTGCAGGTATTAATGTAGTTTAAGTGATTTTGATGTGTTATTTAGTGAATGTACGGTCAAAATTCTCTCTCATACTGAAGCTGTTGTTACTTACCAGCATCTCTTATATACTGAAATAGGCCTGTCCGTAGGTCATCTGAACTTTGTTCACTTTTAAACATCTGGTTCATTTCTATAGGAGATGGCATTTGTGGCACTGCTTCAGGAACTTGCACTTCAAAATTTCCCTTCTCGTTAAGGTATCCACTGAGTAATTCATGTAGAAGAACTAAACAATTCAAATGTTCTTGACCCCAGAAAACCTTTAAGAATCATATGAAAAATTTTAGTGTCTTTTAAATACAAATGAATACTTAAGGATAATTAGCCACAATCACACTAGAATTAATGCAAGACCATAATTATGTTCAATTTAATTATTGACAACTATAATTTCTAAGTAATTGACCTATGGGATGAAATTCTATTACTTAAATAAACACATAAAAACAAGAAAATCAATTACATTATATATTGTGTGAATAACCATGAGTTTTCAATGCTGAATTACCAATGAAATTATGTGAATGTGAGGTTATGTTTATGAGTTAACTTAGCTAAGTGAGAAAACAATACCTATTACAGTCTGAGAGAAGGCAATGAAGATCCTCTAGGTCAAAATGTTAACAAAATAATAATAACTTTGTGGAATAGCTTCCTACATTTTGTCATGAGATTAAATACATCTTAATTATAAGGTTCCTTTCTTTGCACTTTTATTTTTTAGAAAAGAAGAGAGGGAAGATGCTTAATGAACTTGAACTCAGATGGCTCCCAACTTCCATGTTCAGTGAGAATGTGCCAACATCCAGTATTCCACAGCCCCTGAGAATCAGTCGTACAGGGGATTCAGCAGAGTTTCAGAACAAAGGCCTTGGTATTTTCTCTGATAAAGAGGATTAGATTCTCTTTCTCTACATGTGAAATGTATTAGTCCAGAACAAAAGTATGACCAGTGGGCAATAATGATTAATGTCAAAGGATTCAAAATGTCAATAATTTACATTTTCCTGAATATACTGGATAAAGGCAATACAACCATTATTTCTAAGAGAACCAGATTAACACAGAAGAGAGAAAAAATATAAAGAAGTGAAAAAAAATAATCCTATACCTGTGGTTAAATTTTAAACCTAAGTTTGGGTCCCGTTCTCTGGAATTAAGGCAACAGAAATAAAGATAAGAAATATGATACTAAGTTTACTGTTCTCATCAGTCTTATTTTTATTGGATCCTGAAAAATAGAGATAGGTGAAAAGTCAAGCTAGGGAGTTGAATGCTATACTCTAGGCTTTATTTTTTATTTTATTATTTTTTTTAATTTATGATAGTCACACACACACACACACAGAGAGGCAGAGACATAGGCAGAGGGAGAAGCAGGCTCCATGTACTGGGAGCTCAACATGGGATTCGATCCAGGGTCTCCAGGATCGCGCCCTGAGCCAAAGGCAGGCGCCAAATCGCTGTGCCACCCAGGGATCCCTACTCTAGACTTTAAATTGTCAAGAGACAGCAACTTTATAACATAGAGATGATATACTATGTTTTTGTCTTAATATTGATTTTAATGAGGAGTTGCTTTGCTGTCTTGGGAAAATGGTAATACAGTTAATATTGTTGATAAAATAACATGAAATCACATGAAGGTTTCTGATAGATGGTGAACATCTCCTAAGCAATACAAAGCAGTTATGAATCCTTCCACATCTAGCTCCATGTCAGTAAGAAAACTGGTGAAAAGTCAAGACAAAACAATTTTTAGATGAAAACAAGAATTTCATATATACCTCCATTATTAACAAATTAGCCATTTCCATATTCTGTAATTGTGAATTTCTCAAGATTTTTGGATTTATGTCAAACTTGGAGGACATCAAATCACATAAAGAATATATTCAAGTCCATCCAAATAGGAAGTTACCTTATTTCTTGATAACTCGGTAAAGAAATAAGTTGCATATTCTCACATAGTCCATATATGGCTATAAATCAAATGCATTAAAAGGCTACAACTGATTATATGTCAAGCGTTAATTATCAATGGCAGGTGCCAATGGAACCTGCCATTGGCAAATGGTTTTTATATATTGCTGATGACACTGTGCTTGAGACAAGTTGACTACTTTGTAATTAGAGAAGTCCATAATTAGAAAAAAGCTTAATGACCCAGCAATTCTACTCCTAGTCACATATCCAAGAGAAATGAAGACATGTCTGCACAAAAGCTTGTATACAAATGTTCCTAGCAGCTCCAATCATAATAGCCCAAAGTGGAAAAGAACCCAAACATCTATATATTGATAAAAGGATAAACTTGGTATGGCCATACATTGGAATATTATTTGGCCCATAAAAAGGAACAAAGTATTGGCACCTGGTACAACATGGATGAATCTTGAAAAAACTATGCTAGGTGAAAGAAGCCAGTCACAGAAGACCACAGATTATATAATTCCATTTACATGAAATGTCTAGAACAAATATGCAGAGTGAGAAAATGGATTAGTAGTTGCCCAGACCTAGAGAGAGGATTAGAGTATAATGGGGAATGAATGCTAATGGGTACAGGGTTTTGAGGGGTGTGTGTGTATGTGAAAATGTTCTAAAAATGGATTGTAGTAATGAGGACACTTTATGAATATACTAAAAAATCCACTGAATTGTACACTTTATTTAGGTGAATTATATGATACGTGGCCATATCTCAATAAAACTGTTAAGAAAAAGCTTATTAAGGGACACCTGGGTGGCTCAGTGGTTAAGCATCTGCCTGGGGCTCAGGGCGTGATCCTGGAGTCCCTGGATCGAGTCCCACATTGGGCTCCCTATTGGGAGCCTGCTTCTCCCTCTGTCTGGGTCTCTCTCTCTCTCTCTCTCTCTCTCTCTGTGTCTCTCATGAATAAATAAATAAAATCTTAAAAAAAAAGGCTTAATAAAAGATCAATCTGATAATACTCTTTCTCACCATATCAAGATTTAGTGAAACAGTTCAAAAAAAGAACAAAGGCTAGTTGAAGACTTATGGTAAAAATGTGGCCAATCCCCACAGACCTGTAGCAGACCTCCTTGTAAATCAATGGATATTTTTGGTATGGACTGTTCTGGGCCTGGATTGCCACTGTGTTTACACCATTTAGCTTCCAGATTGGCATTAGCACAGCACGGTCCTATCAGAATCTGATTTCTTTCTTTGAGACTTGTTTTAAGTAGAAAATCATTAATGTTAAGTAGAAATGATGACCCAAGAATTACACCTGGAAAAAAAAAAAACAAGGAGAGGGGCATATATATTATAATTATTCCTTATCAAAAAAGTATGTTTGAGCAAGAATTATCTGTATTTCTTAAGAGCATTAATTCATCCTTTGTCAGAGTCTTTTTCAGTTGGCTTTCTCCCACAGTTGTATGCCACTTACAGAGAATTCTAGTTATAAAGCAGGTAGGCCTCATTCACATTTCTAACAAAGAAATATTTGCCAAAACATTATGACTTTTTCCATGTGTGAGCATTTTAAGTTTTATGAGTAGAGGCATTTTCATTAAATTGTGCAAGTTTTTCAAACAACTACATTAAGAGTAGGAACAGCTGCTTCATTTATCTATTGTCACATGATGGGAAAGGGTAATTTTCTGTGATTTCTTATAGTAACAGAGTATAGTGTTTTACTCTGCTAGACACTCAAGTTTTTGACCGGCCCAGGCTAAAATTCAAAACAATCAAAATATATAACATGTGTTTTCTAAAAATTGTAGTTTAATCCAAACTTCACACATCATAACCACTTGAAGTTTACAAAGCCTTAAAAACAGATAGTGGCAGGTTAGATTTACGAGAAAAACTATATGCTATAGTTCAAAGTAAATATACCCAGAAAAGGAATACACTTTAAAATGTAGGTTTTCTTTTGAACTTAAACTAGAAGTGTAGATCAAAACCTTTTCATAAAACTAACAGCACACTTGAAGATATTTGGATGCAAAGTTAAGAGTGGTGAGTTAACTTTCCCCCAAGGAGCTCATATTCTGAATTGTCATTGTGAATATTGAATTTCACTAGACCACGTTTGTAATGCCCATGGCTTATTTTTCTAATGATATTTGATCTTTAAAAGAGATGAAAGATTAAAAAACACCTTAGGCCCATAGTATACACGTTTCAAAGTATAGTACCCACACTGACTTTTCAATTCTGTGGAGACTTGAAAACTTCATACAGGTTGTATGCTCCTACTGCAGAAATAAGATACATAACTTCTAATCTTCCATGGAAGACACTGCACTCATGTAAGTTGGGGCTATTTTTTCATATGAAAATAAAAATATCTTGTGGGGGGAGATATATGAAGATCATGCAAGTATCTATCCTTTTTCATACTAAACTTTTACCCACAAATGTTTCAGCATCCATCTATGGTTCTTGCCTGCAATTATTACTGTGGTATGTGACAATGTTTTTTCCCAGTGTTCTTACTCTCCTACACTTAACTAGCATTCTGTGGTAAAATGGACTGTCCTTTCTATGCCATCTATTAGTTCAATTATGTATTTGTATTACTATGGACTCACAGGTACTTATTTTATTTTATAGGTTATAATCTATCATTTACTTTGTTGCTTCAATTGAACCAACTCTGGGAACTGAGAATCCCTTCAAGTTGGGTCCTGTGTCCTTTTGATATACCACCATCATTTTTGGAGAACTTCTTTACTTTCTGGCCATCAAAGATGTTTTAGGCTTATCTTGTATTCTTCCCATCTCATCTATGGCATCAGCCATTTCTCCAAAGAGCCTGGGTTTCTTTTGCTAAAGAATGGTACCTCGAAAACAAAATCTGGGCAGTGGGTATGCTCATTGCTACTAGGGTGTCACTGCTTCTAGGCTGTCTCAGCAGAGAGGGCTAAGAAAGAAGTCTATGTATATATACCACCCATGTTTAAACACACACATTTGTATTTCTGTACCTATCGATCAGACCATATATTAAAAATCATGAATTCACACTGATACTTCTGGTTCTAATACAGTACCACAGAGTGGTTTCTAGCCTTCTGCCTTTCTTTATTTATACCTCTCCCTATGACAGTGAGAAACCTGCCAAATGCTCCCTCTAAAGTGCTGATTTCTAATCATCCCTAAAATATCACTTTGAAGTGGTGAAAATTAAAGCAGAAGAACGAAGACAGACATAAAGGACAACTTCATGGGAGCAAAGGTAATTATCAAAGAAAAGAAAGGGCTTATATTTATCTGCAAAAGTCTTGTTAAGAATGGGCTTGACAACATTTTGTCTGGAGCATACAGATGAAGGAGATTCCCTTTCTTACTCTATAACAGCTTTCATTTATACAAAGATGTTTATAAGCATATGATAACATCTTTATAGTAGTAGCCTAATACATACAGAACTTGGATCTTACTAGATATTTCTACTATGTGGGAGCTACTCATAATACTGATACTGTACTAAGTTAGTTTCTGAGGTTTTACTTAAAAATTAGTACTAGAATGACAAAATTTACATACTTATATCTTACATATATTCCTCAGAAAGTGCTTCTCTTTTCACAAAGTAGAACTTAAGTAGGGTTGATGGAAAGCTTTTCTTAATTCTCCAAAGTTATACAATTAGTATTTACTGTCTGGGGTAAGGAAAGATATGAAAAAAATCTAAACTTGAATCATTACAAACAAATATAGGAATATTGATGGCTTTTGTGTTACTACATACATCTGTAAACACATGAACACTTCACTGTTATCATACAAATCCTATTCTTTTTTGCTTGGGTAGAGAGAATGAGATACCTAGAATTCTTAGGAGAATAAAGATAAAGGTAGGGACTGTAACCTCAGGAAAATGGCCCATAAGCAGGAAGCCAATGATCAGGTCAACACTTGGGAGCCGGCAACAAGAATCAGAAAGCCAGCCAGACTCAGGTAAACTGTGAGGAGGATGGGAGGAGGCACACTGTACCTGAGATACAGAGATCTTACACCTGAAGCAGGCACTGTTACAGCCATAGCTTTATTTCAACACTAAGTGAATCTAAGGACTGCTTTGCCAGAAAGTAGGCTAGCAGGGCTTGAAACTTGCCAGACTTTTTGATTTTCATGTTTGATACTCTCCGGAGTTTGATTTGGCTTAGGGATGAGCATGAGAGTCAATGAAAACCAATCAAGTGCAGTAATACTTTTGGGAAAGTGACCTTTCTTCTTGCTCTCTGCTTTGAAGTTAAGAAAATGAAGGCGCTGCAGCTGCTGGCAGCCACCATGTGGGGTGTGAGGCTGAAGCTGTGTAACACAGAAGGGAGAGGTAATGGATTCCACCATGTCCAAGGACACCACTGGTTCCAAGCTTTTCACCTACATAAGACTGCTTAAATCAGCTTAGGTCCGATTTTCTGTCATGTATAAGCTAAAGCATCCCAACCGATATACAGTCTCCAAGTAAAGGGATTGCCAAGGGTAACCCACAGTTTCTATTCTTTTCCCTCATGTCCAATCTCTTATTCCAGTGAATTTCTCTACCTCATGGCTTTAAGGACAATTTATTATAACAGTATTCATAATCATGCTTCATTTCTTAACATGCTAAGTGCTACTCCCATGTTTCTATCTGAAAGGCTTCTGGATATCTGGGATCACCTCTACCTTGATATTTACACGTGAATGCATTTATTATTCAACCAATGTTTATTGGTCATCTGCTATATATATACACTGGATTACAAAGGTAAAATAAATAATTTACAAGTTTCTCTCATGTCAGATTTTTCCTTGGCAGTTTATCAGCCTCATGTTCCGAGATCTCATGAAGTACTAGAGGGGAAAAAACAACCAACATGTGTAATATGGAATCTTAACAGATATTAAGCAAGTGAACTCTTAAAAAACATGGACACTTCCCTAGTATCAAACAAATCTGTTTTTTTTTTAGCTTTGTATTCTCTTTTGTGCTGTTAATTCTTTCTAATAAGTATTTGTGTACGTATATGTACATTGTCTTCATTTTTTTTCTTTTCTTTTCCCTAACAGTCTACTCCTCACTCTCTTCTTAAACCTTTGTAATCCTTTTACAGTTTGGACTTGCTTCTATTTCAGGTCGACCAGCATTGATCATGGACTTGTTTAAACACATAGAGAATTTAAGATGCTCATGTTGGCAGTAAGGACACAGAACAGGCACTGTCTAAAAGCATTAAGAAAACACATGACTGGGATGGCTGGGTAGCTCAGTGGTTGAGCAACTGCCTTTGGCTCAGGTTGTGATCCCAGAGTCCTGGGATCGAGTCCTGCATCGAGCTCCCCGCAGGGAGTCTGCTTCTCCCTCTGCCTATGTCTCTGCCTCTCTCTCTGTGTCTCTCATGAATGAATGAATGAATAAATAAATGAAAAAGAAAAAAAAAACACCTGTAGACATAAATGTGCCCTGTTTGGTCCCTTCTGTCCCCTTCTCTGTTCTCTTGTGCCATACACTTACAAGGAAGTGAGGTGTGGTTCACTTTTAAGGCTTATGCAACTGATTTAACTCATCCCCACGTGCCCATTTGCTGCACTACCCTGACTACATACACCAGTTGACGGTGGCTTTGCTCCTAGATAAGAGGTTCAGGTCGTCTGTGCCACCAGGTTCACCTACAAATACCAGCTTTAAGTTTAAGATAGAGTCTGTTTCCTTTTGGACATTTCCTGCTACATTTTTAAAAAGCTACAACACAATAATAGAAAAACATGTTAGTTTAAGTGGTTTTAATCTTGGTGGGTGTAAATAACCAGTAATAAGGGATTATGATGATTGCTTAATAATAAAGAGTGGTGATGAATTTCACAAAGGGTCATTTAGAAATGGTAAACCAAACTTCACACTTTTACCACAAAATATGAAAATAATCCCTGGGACTCATGACAGGGCTATTAATTTTCCTTTTCCCTTTTTTTCACTCTGTGAGAAGCCAGCCTATGAGGACATCATCCCCTTTTTTTGTTTGTTCATTTTTTTTTTTTAAATCAGGAAACATGCTAAATACCTTCCTTGGGATAAAATGAATCTTATTTTATGTATCACCACCCACATAATAAACCCAGGGCCACAGAGAATAATCACAGTTCATGTAAACTGGACACTTCTACACTTCAAATCTGGTATAAATGGCAACAGAAAGTGAATTAAGGAATGTGTGAGTCTCCTTCCTAGAGGACTATAAGCACTGTTGGATAAAATGACCAAATTTAAGAATTAGAAGGAGCTATCTTCTTAGCACTGGAAAAGGTTGAACGATTTCATGGTATTTTACCTCTGTGCACATATTGCAAATATGACAATATGTTTACATTTGTTCTAGCTGGTGAATGTATAGCTGTTTGATGTGCTATCCTTTACATTTTCTTAACTGTTAATTTCCCCGTTAAATTTCCAAAAAATAATATGGGAAGAAGAAAAAAAATAAAGGCATATGCCATGGAAGTGCAAGATTTTAAATGGTCACTTAAACTTTTAAAGCATGAATATTACCAGTTACTCAAACACTTACCAGGTCGTTTTTAAAATCTTTTAACTTTGAAACAATTTTAGTCTTTTAGAGCAAAGTTGATATCCTTCAGTCAGCTTCCCTTAAAGTTAACAACTTATGTGAGCTATAGCATGATTCTCAAAAGCCAGTAAATCAACTGTAGTACTACTAACTAATTTATATACTTTATTTGAATTTCACATCGCTCCCCTCATGTCTCTTTCCTGTTCTAGGATCCAATCCAGGACCCCACACTGCATTTAGCAATTGTGTGATCGGGTCATTTTAACCGAGTACAGAACCTCTTCTACTCCCTTCCATTTAACAGAATGCTTTTTTGCCTGATTTTTCCATTGGTGTCTTTCAAAAATATGTGTTTATATTTTTAATTTCAGCCCTAGCAAACTAATGGCAGATATTTAATTAAACTAAATGAGGTGTCACAATATTGAGAAGTAATTTTAGAAACAATTGGAATGATAAACAGAAATCACCTTGCTTGGTTTGCATACTGACATACTTTTCATTGAGTATAAAAATTTAGTTCAAGGAACAAGTAGTTCCATGACCTTTAAAATACTCCTTCAGGAGACTAATAAATGCAAACCACTTGTTTTAGAGAATGTTTACAAAATGCTGCCAGCTCAGTCTCCACTAGACACTTGGTAAGGCTCCTATTCTCTACATGCTGACTGTGCAAAATGCAATCTGAATCAGTGCTTCTGTATGTCATGAGAAAGAGCACTCAGTGATGACACGTGCTAGCAAAAACACATCCAGGTATTTTTTTATACAGCTGGAAATAATCTAAGGCTACTAGAAAATCATCAAGATTGGGTCAGATACATCTCCAGGTCAATTTGCATAACAGTGAAGCATCAGGGTGCCTCAAAAAGTGAGGAAGAAAAAAAAATTTTTTTAAAGATTTTTTAAAGATTTTTTTTAAAGATTTTTTTTTAAAGATTTATTTTAAAAATAACAAGTAACAGGAATAGGACTTTTTTTCTTTCACAGAAAGGGAAAATTAATCATCAAATTTACTTTTTAAAGATTTTATTTATTTATTTGAGAGAGTGACAGAGCAAGGATGAACAAGGTGGTAGGGGGATGGGCAGAGTGAGAGGGAGAAGCAGACTCCCCTCTGAGCAGGGAGATGATGCAGGGCTTGATCCCAGGACCCTGGGATCATGACCTGAGCCAAAGGCAGACGCTTAACCACCTGAGCCACCCAGGTGCCCAGAAAAAAATTTTTTTTTAAAAATTTTTATTTATTTATGATAGTCACACAGAGAGAGAGAGAGAGAGGCAGAGACATAGGCAGAGAGAGAAGCAGGCTCCATGCACCGGGAGCCCGACGTGGGATTCGATCCCGGGTCTCCAGGATCGCGCCCTGGGCCAAAGGCAGGCGCTAAACCGCTGCGCCACCCAGGGATCCCAGAAAAAATTTTTTAATAAAGATCTATAAAGAGATGACCCATAAAAAGATGACCATAAATAACCAGATGACCAGAAAAAAATTTTATAAGTATAGTTCATAAAGAAATGATTAGAACTATTCTCATTTGTAGTTCCTCTAACTAATTATGTTAAAGTTCATAAAAAAATGGCATTTGAGTATTTTAACAATGGGAAAAACAAACCAAACTTTTTCCTCCCCTGGTCTTGATCAGAATACGTAAATTGATCAGATAGTATTTAATTACATTCCATTTTATAACATGCCTATATATTTGTACCTATTAGTATAGTACACTAAAATATAGTATAAGGTTAATATACGGAAGAACACAAAAAAGCTGTCAGAGAACTACATGGATATTGATATTTATGTTGAAAGGGATGCTTGTGCTTTTGAACAAATTTACTTTTTAAAAAAAAGTCTAGCTGTCAAAATGAGAGCCCAACCGGATGGTCCCCTTGCTAATTGTATCCCAACATGTATCTGATGATTTCTCATGGATGGGATTTCCAATCCCCATGTACTCTCACCTAGTTCTCACTAATGAGTAAAAGCGATCCCCTCCCCCCACCTCCCAACCTACACCTCTTCTTCTGGCCATAATATAATAACAAGTAACAGGAATAGGACCTTTTTTTTTCACATAAAGGGAGAATTAATCATCAAAGATGAAAATGTCTATTGAGTTGGCTATTTTTCCTTGGCCTCTGTCTGGGAGAGGTACTTTTTGAGAAATGTTTTAGAACTCTCAGATTCTAGAAAAACTAAACTAAAAATACCAAAGGGTAATGGAGGATAAGCTTTGCCTCTTTCTTCCTCTCCAACCTGTCACCATGCTGTTTTCACAGTTGTCAGTTTATTAGAAAAATAAAACTTGATTGGTCCATGTGGCTTTTTTTTTTTTTTTTAAGCAGACTGGCAGATCTGTCTGTGCGTATTGGAAAGTGTATGGCAATCTTCTTAGGGAGGAAAGAACAACAGTAAATACATACTTCAAAAATTTCTTAGAGGAATACAGTAGCTAGTTAATTACATGAGGAAACCACTGTGAATCAATTTTTAAAGAAAGTTACATGGATGGAAGAATTGGTATAAACTTAAAAAGTGCTGAAAGCAAAATGACTTGCTTAATAATTTACTACAATGGCTTAGAAATTGGTCTTGATCTGTATATTCCAGGTGTTTCGAGACTGGTATAACAGACGAGGAGATGTGTTATAGTCCTCACTCATCTCAGAATATCCCTGGGCAAATCACTTTATCTTTCACCCTTAACTCAAGGGTAGGGTGTGCTGGGGAAGGTGGGGCGGGGAGAGTTAGAATTAGCTCAGTGGGCCTCAACCCAGGGTTCTTTGACCTTGAAGGAATTCCACATAGTAATGGTGGTTCATGAGGTATTTTCAATATTTCAAAGAGCCCGAAAGAAATCATGAATCTATCTGAAACAGGCTTGGAGGCGCACTAAACTTTTCTTTTTGGTTATAGTCATATAGAGTTGGTATAGTTATGTCAGCTATCCCATCCTAAATGCCATGTGTTTGGATCATAAGATCTATGAGAGAAAAAGATTTATTTATTTATTTTTAATTTTTTATTTATTTATGATAGTCACAGAGAGAGAGAGAGAGAGAGAGGCAGAGACACAGGCAGAGGAAGAAGCAGGCTCCATGCACCGGGAGCCCGACGTGGGATTCGATCCCGGGTCTCCAGGATCACGCCCTGGGCCAAAGGCAGGCGCTAAACCGCTGCGCCACCCAGGGATCCCAAGAAAAAGATTTAAAAAAGGATTCTTGGTAAAGAAAAGGATGATCTTTACGATGACTTTGATTTCAACAATTTAATGATCAATGATTTGGGCAGTCATGTGGTGTTGGGAGAGGGATGAGGAGGAAGATACAAAAAAGACCATTATTTATTGAGAAATTTAATAAATTTGTGCCAGAATGTGTAGGGTACCCTGAGTACATTATCTCACCTAATCCTTTCAACAGGCCTGTGAATTAGGTATTTTTGCCTTCATTTTGGAAATGAGCTGTGTTGTAACTTTTACCATCATCAAAGGCCAGTAAGTAGCAGGGCTCAGATTCTGTCTGCCTACTTCCAGCACCAGGTTGCTCTATAAAAACTATTGCTATTAGTTCACTCTTAGTAATTTCATTTTTCCAACTGGCAACCGGGTTGTGGATAAATGCTTTTTCCTGTCTCCAGCTGTCTCGCATGGCCTCGGTATGTTATGCCAACATAGCCTACAGGTCCAGAGGCCCAGCCAGAGAGTAAAAGAACATCTCAGATTTGTCCTCAGTCACTCATCACTGACGGGGTTGCTTTGCCAGAAACTTTCCTAGCAAATAGCCTACTCATGACTTATGTGGATGAGAGGGCAATTTGCTGTGACCACAGACAAAACTAAATGCTGCCACAAATTTGGTAGAGTGGGGGAGAAAGATTTATTCCTGATCTTCTCTTTATCCACAGTCCCAGCACCGAAGGCTACAATAATTCTTGTCCATTGCATCTAATACTAACCTGTAAGGTGCTACCATTAAGATGCAGAGAAGCTATTAAGATCTCCACTACTTAATTATCAGGACTGGAAACTTTCTTCTCTTATGGCACTTTGCAGTAAGGTATCTTTATGTCAACTGATTGCATTTTTGTTGTCTCAAAGGCCATTTTTTTTTATGGCTATCGCTGCATCCAGATTGGACAGTGCCCTTGGCTGAGACATCCTTCACCTCTGGTTCAGAATAACTCAGCTGACATTTAAAATCTCAGTGCACTCCTCCACCTTGTCCAGAGGAAAGTAAAATGAAAGACTTCATCAAGAAATGGAGAAGAACCACATGGTTGGTCATTGCTGCTGCGTGAATCTTGGGTCTAGAGCTCAAAGGTGGTATAAATGCAGATAGCACGCTGCTACATTTGCCTGACACTCCTTTAAAATGTACAGTATAGTTCAGCTTTCAGTCATGGAAGAATATTTCAAATATAGACTCAAAAAAAAAAAATGCTCGGATCGTTTGATTCTAACATAGAGCTAGGCGTTCTGTCCTGAGATGCATCCTGCTGCATGGTGAAAGGACTCCGTCTTCTAGGTCTCTTGCTTCAAACTCTTCTGTCTTCCAGAGGCTGGAGAAAATTGTGGGTCTGCGTCTTGAAATATGTGACTTGAACAAGAATCACTAACCTGCAGTTTAACCTCCCATCCATGGAACATTGTTTTAAGTAGGTATATATAGGAAATTTTTATCAGTTGCCCTTTCCCCTTCCCAAATGTATCTAAAACTAGAGAAATCACTCTTTATCATACCTTTGTTAAAAGTAGGAGAAGAAATAAAAAGCATTTCTTTTTCTATAGAACTTAAGATATACAAAATCCACTGCCACGGGACATGATTCTAAAATATCTAACCTAAGGCCAACAGTTTCTAGTAGTCTAGATTAAGTTCACAATTTGGTAACTAAAAACAATAGGAAGAAATAGACCAAGTTAGCTAGATACAAGATTGAAGGTGGATATACTTGGAAGACTATAATTGTACTGGATTTCTCATTAGCGGGGAGCAGAGTCCTATGAAGACTTCACATTCCCCAAGAGAACCGTATTTACACAATTAACAATTCTTTTGTTGGAAAAAAAGCTTTCGTTATTGCATGTGGACACATGTGGGCTGTGTAAAAATATAAAAGATGTATAACACACGGTAAACAGAAAGTAATGATCTTAAACAGGCCAAATCCTTGAACTCGTCATTAATAAATGTCTCTCCTGCATTCAGCTACCCAGGCTGCTGGGAGCCTGTTTTCTTCAAGTACTTCAAACACTGAAATCCAGGAACATTTATTATTTTAATCCATTACAGGCAGTGCTTGATTTAACTTTATTGGTTGTGGTGGTGGTAGTGGTTATAAGTGGGGGTACAGCAATGTTCTTTTACACATCATTTCAAAAGGGCTTAATTATATTTTATAGTTTGGGCCAGGAATTCTGCTTGTTTTTTGTCTAACAAGGTTCAAATGGAGTTCAGGTCGATGATGAATCAGAAGAAAAAGTCAGAGATGGTTATCTCTCTGAGATGAGATCATCTCCCTCTACGAAAGGCTGGGCAGGTACATCATGTTCACTACACCAGAGCACATGATAGTACTCAACATCCTAAGTTAGCTGCTTATTAGGTGACTTTTAACACATTAGAAATTCAACCCAGGGGTTATCTTCTTAATTTCTAAAGGTAATATCCTATGCATTTAAAAAATTTCCCACTGGAATCCAAAGCAGCTATAGCAACATAATAGCACTAAAACAAAAAACGTATATGAAGAACAATAATTGCCTAACAGACATTTAAAAAGATGCACACACCTTTTAAAACAAAAATGTAAGTATCCCAAATGAAAGATGTGGAAGACTGCATTAATATAATTTGGTTAAACAAAAGAGTAAGTAACTATATAAACATGTCTGAACAGCATTTATCTCCCAGTGTTTTTTTTTTTTTAAAGACATCAAACATTCTTAATTTGTTACCTCTCTTTCTAAGGGTGTGAAAAAAGATCTAAGATAATAGTATTGGTATTGCTTACTATTACCCAAAATTCCAGCTAATCTAATATTATTGTATGTAACAATTACAAAAAGGAGAATAAAATTTGTATGGTGGGATTTCCTCTCCACTGCATGTGATTTCTAAGAGGACAAGAGAATTACTCCCCACAAAGCATCTTATACATTTATGGTTTTTATTTCCCACTGTATTAGAGAAATAATATGAAACATTATTTTGAAAAAAAATCATGGTAATTTTACTTTTTCTACTTATTTCCCATTTAATCTTTAGAACTTTCTATTCTACTTCTTTTGAATGTCTCAAAAGTCCATCTGGATATACAGAAAAATATCACTGTTGAAAAAAATCCGTAATCTATAGATACTTTAAGAGTAAAACAAGAGGTACATGCCAGTTCATCAGTAGCAACTTTGAACCTTGTTATAAAGTAATAAGAGGGAATCTGACCAGGATTAATAGTGGTACTCAGTTCTGAGGTGAGGGGTGTCATGTTTCACGGACTCTAGGCCATCTGTTCTGCCTGTCTACGTTTTACTTCTGTAAAACTATAAACGCACCTCTACCTCAGGGACCATAGAAAGGCATTAGAATTCTTCTGCTTTTCATTATCACAAGATTCAGTAACTCATTTCATTGTCAAGATAATCCCCTTTTACTCTTTCTTTTGCGCTTGCGGGGTATGCCAAAATGACAAATAAAATCCCAGATGTTACAGACCCAATGAGGTCTCCACCTTTCCTTGAGTGTTGGGTTTAAGCTACTTGGGACACAGTGTCAAAACTGACAGGACCCTGATGCCCACACCCAATATTCATTAAGGTGTGTCAGTGATTTGTATAGCTGTCTACACGCTTTACTCCCACTTCAATCCTCAATGGCAGCCTGAAAGTTAGGTCTGTCCTCTGGTTTTCACTGTCAAAGAATTCATTTCCTATTGTTCAGGCACTGGAAAGAGGAGCGGTTTCTTTCTAAAAGAAACAAAAGTCTTTGGGGTGTTGTAAATAGCTCACTATTGCAACATATTATTTTAGGTAGTCATATCTAATTTAATGTTTGATTTCCCTTAGGCTTACTTGCATTTCTGCAGCATCCAACAACTATGACAATGCCTTAAGAGATTTTCCTCAGGAGATCCCGTTAACTCTGGTATGAGAAGCTGGAGCTCCACTTTGTATCAATTAATGACTGGGTTTCACTTTTCAGTACATGAAAAGGAACTTGAGGTTCTTAATGGTTTATTGGTCTCAAATTCCGTGAACACGAGAAGAGGCATTTGTATATGTGAAAAATAATGTGGTTACACTTTTTTTTTCTCTCTACTTTTGTTTATAAGCAAACATAAGTGCATCTGGATGACAGAGGCTGGGGTAGTGAAAGTTATTTAAGTAGCAGCCCTTTGACCAGAAGGAGTTCAACTCATTGTTTTCTGCCTCAGATGGCAAGTCTCATAAGTGCCTGTGGATAAGGGATCCTTGCAACGTTTCCCCAATTCTGACTAAAACGCGAGCCAAGATGGCCTCACTTAGACTCTGCCCCCAACCTTCTGTGCTACTGAACTTGTTCATATCCTATTTCCCTTCTCCTTATCGTGGAGGTTGCTAATCTAAATGTCCCTGAGCAAAAGCAAGGCAGTCTAAAGTACAGCCATTTTGCAGCCTGAATCGTGTACCCTCATTTGCCAAAATCCAAGGAGTGACGCCCTAATAGAGCCATAATTTACTCTTGACAAGGGGAGCTAAAGTCTGCAGCTCACTCCCCACCCTGCCTGTGTAAAGTGCTACACTGTGTTCACAATTTATAGCTATATACTTATGGTTTCTCCAAAAGGACATACTTCAAATGGCAAAAAAGATTGTGTTATATGTGTAGGTAGAGGGAAGGGGGTTGTTTTTAAAAAGAACATACTAGAGAATGGGATGGATTTAACAGATAGCAAAGAAACACTACCAGCCTTAAAATGTTTCAGAAAATAAGATACAGTCTCTAAATGAGATTCATTTGGGTTTTTTTCAATATTATATACCATTAAAAAAAATCTAAGCATTACATCTACTAAAGTCAGAACTTTAGAGCCATTTTACCAAAGACATATGGGAGAACATAAAGTATTCCAGCAGAAATACAAATTAGGTTATTATAAGTCACTGTTACACTAGCATCTGCAGAGTAGAACTAGGAAAAAATCAAGTCCTTTGAAACTCAGTTTAGGGTCACAAGACAGTACAGAAAGCTAAGAAGAACTTGGGGCTTTCTTTTTTTAAGTTAAAAATATTTAACCATTTCATTTTATTTCAAATTGAGAAAACATTTCGGTGAATACTTTGTATATGTTTTGTTGTAAAAAAAACAGTAAATGAATATGAAAATGTCCTAGATTTAAATGTATTGCCAATGTCTCAGGAAGAAGATTAACTTTTCCCCTTCCTGCTTTTTTTATTCTCTTTCCCATACTCTTCCCATAAGCTTATGACAGTTGAGATGATAAAAAAAAAACACAATTATTAGACGAACTCAAATATTTTTTGTACCTTGCAGAAGTGAGGAAACATGCCTACAACACGTTCCCCCCTTGTGTTTCTCTAAATATTACTTAGACCGTAAGATTCTTCTGGCATTACAAATCTATTTCAGCTCCTAAATTAAAACTCATCTGGAAAGGACTGTTTTTACCCTGTTTATGTAACATTGTCACATAAAGAGTGTTAAAAAAAATATTTCACTAAAAATAGCTTGCGTAAGCTAGGGATTAGAGTAGTTTCTGCTGCTATAATTGTTCCTTTGTAGTTTTTTCCATGATATTTTTGACTGTGTTTATTAAAATCAGCACATCAAAAAGGATCAAAGAGAAAGTGAGTGAGAACCGAAGAAACCCCAAGTGTGTTGTCTCATTGGGGAGTTATGCAGATTCGCATAAACAAGTGCAAATTGTTGAGGTTTTAATGAAATTTTTCTACAATTATTTTATCTTAAGTCATTCTATACAATAACATCTGTACAACAGATGGCTATACTGTACGAAGGCAATGCTCCTTTTCCTTTCTCTGTTTAAGAGTACATCTGAGATGACTACTTTTGTCACTGTGCTCATTTTGGTTCAGCAAATAATTTGAAAAGTGCAGCTGCTGCAGATGGTCACAATAGTTATATAAACTGTAAAATCAAAGACACAGTTAAGTATTTCTGTATTAGGTTCAAACTGTAAAAATCTGACATTAACTCTGTTGAGCTCAAAGATATACCACAAAAAAGTTTAGTTTAATGCAGAGTGATGTCACTTGCAGAATACAAATAGAAATATAACTACTGGTGGGAGGTTTTTTTTTGGGGGGGGGCGGCGGTGAGGGATACTTTTTACCACCCATCAAAAATGTACCTTGCATATATATTTGAGTGTAATTCATTCAGGTTGCAAAGCATGACTTTTTAAGATACTCAACTATATAATGAAACTAATGTCCGAAGTTTAAAAATTATGTCTACTTTTAAAAAGTTTTGCTTAGATAAAAGTCAGTTTTTGAAAAGTAGGTAATAATCTCTCAACTATAATCTCCCAGAAATCAGCCATCAGTAATAACTTGAATTTAACACAATCTCATTTTACTTAATTATAATTATTATTTTGCTAACTTTGTTATCTTCTTAAATTGTTTGAGCATGCCACCATATTAAGGAGAAATGTAGAGAAAACAGAGTTGGCGTTCATTATGTTCTCATAATAAAATTGTTCCTGTTAAATAGCTCATTTCAATTTGATTTGATTAATTGACACAAGTAACTACTTGAGAACGTGTGTTGGACACTACATATTAGACTTGTATAAAGTATGTCTTTGTAGGAGCTATAGTTTCTATTTCTGTGTTTAACTAGATTGAAGGGCATAATTGTAAAAGGGATAGGGCATGTAGTTTTTCTAGTGTGAAGGGGGAAAAAACCGAATTACAAAAGCAGAATGAGTTCACTGTCTTGTAGAGCTCAGCAAGAGGATTTTAATGACATTATAGAGATGTTTTTTTGAGGACAGACACCATTAAGAGTGGGTAAAATATGAGTAGCAAATGAATAAAACAAGACAGAAAAGGACCTAGAATTGAGTAGAATCCATTTAAATTATTTCCCTCTGTTTGCATCCTAACCTTTCCCTGCTATGATTAAGGTACCACTGGAAAGGCATGGGAAAGGGCCAGTGCTGTGTGGGTTGCAATTTGTGGATAAATCAGACATTGTAGCCTCCAGTGTTTCATGGTCTTTCATGTCCCATGGAACTTACATTTTTCATTTCTAACTTTTAAGACAATAAAAAAAAAAGTGCTTTTAGCTGGCTTGGTCACAAATATTTCTGGTGAGAAAAAAATAAATCATCTACTTTTTGGCCTAAAATTCATACTTTTCAACCATAAAGCTTTTCCTTTATCTCTTAAACTACTGTGCCCAAACTGGCTATAAGGAACTAAGTTCCAGTGAGTCTCCAGCTGCTACTTAACTACTTTTTAGTAAGCAACGAAGTTGCATATAGTTTCAGGATTTACTTTATCCCCTGCACTGTCCCTCTAACCCCAATTCTTTCCTGCAAATTAAAGTGGAAAAAAATGTTTCCTTTTTGGTGTTTTTACTTTTCGAAGTAAAATTTCTGGCATTGTGCCGTGAACTACAACAGTAGCAGGTTCTGTGATTGAAAACTGCTACTTCCCACCTGTACCTTGTCTTTTTTTTCTCTTCCTCTCCTCCCATTCCTTCTGCTTACCCTGTTTGATTCAGTGTGAAAAAGCACTAACATTTTAGTCATGGTAACCAAAGAGAACAATGTAGACATCATTGCCTGTTAATTTCTCACCTTTCCCCTCATCAGTGCCATCCAGTTTGCAGGGTCCACACCACTGTTTGCTAGGCTGGGTACTGAAGCATAGCCTTTCTCTGCCAGGTACTGTTGGCACGATCAATGGCATTGTCCTTGCAAAGTTGAACAAAGTTGCTACACTTTGTGTAAGCACACCTGCCACCAGAACAATTTCTTTCTTTTTAATAAATTGTTACCAGTGACTTAATATAGTGCGTCAGAATCACCTATAGAGCTTTGGGAACACAAATTTCTGGGCCCCATGTCCAGAGCTTTTTAATTCAGTAGGTCAGGGGCAGGGTCTGAAATGTGGCATTTCTAATAAGTTCCTAGGCGATGCTAATGCTGTTCTAAGCAAGGTTCTGAGACCATGCTTTGAGATCCACTGCTCTAAGGGTTCACAAAACTTGATACTCCACGGTTCCACTACAGTTACTTCAGGTAAAAAGGAATTTAGAAGTGGACAATTTTACAGACATTTGTAGGAACATGCCTGAAGAAATGGATACAAACACTTTAATTTACGGTGTTAAGATATTTAGGTTCAAAGGATTTGTTATAGAATTCTCTTCAAATAAGGTCACAAACCAGAAATGTCCCCATCTGTAATGGTCCTTAAAACTTTTAACCTCTACATAATATGAATCTTTAAAATTACACATTTTCAGATGTTAACAGATCATGTATCATCTCCCTCTCCCCCTTTCTGTGACTTACCAGGTACTTTTTGTGCTGTTTTGACATTAAGGCTTCCACTGAGGTTTGATAAAGATGCTAACAGGCATGGTTTATCAGGATGGGGAACAGTTTCCATGGAGACCACTATCTGAGTGGTATGGACAGAAATTTTTTGAAAGCAAGAAACAGTTCTCCACATGTTTTCTTGAAATGGAATCTTTTGTGCTCCATCACCATGAACTTTAGGTTTAGACAACTTTCCACAGAAACATTTTGAGGTTGGAAACTCATCCTTATTCAGCATGGTGTCCAATGGGGCTGAAGTCTCTTTGCTGTGTGTACTTCTTATCCTCTTTAATAAATTGTTTATCTGATCCAACTTGGTAAAGCTCAGGTTTGCTTTCAAAGGCTTTGATATATCCAAGTTGATGTCTGCTATAGGATTGAAAAAGAAAATTATTGAAGCTCTGTCATTGAATGTAAGCCCTTCCTTCCCTGTCAAGGAATTTGACAGGAATTTTTTCTAATTTAATTTTCCCTACACTTGTACAGTGGACTCCTTAGGATGCCAGATGGTATAATTCATTTACTCATCACCTACCTATTCTTTTCATGCAGTTACTTGAAGGAACTATGTCCATGGACTACTTACATGCCTACCTTCCTGTGTCAATCCACGTGACTGTTCCTGATAGAGCAAAGGCCAAGCATGGACATCTATTTCTGCCCTCTCACTCTGAGGCAAAATTAAGCAGCTATTTTAGTTTGTTACTGGAGCTGGTATTCTTTCTTCCAAGGTAAAAGGACTTCCTCTAGGATCTAGCACAATGTTTGACAGAAATACTGGTGTTACTATCTGTCCAACGGACAAACTGAAGTAACCTTCCTTACCATTCTCTGATCAAGTATATGCAGAAAAAGTTTGTTTCCCCTTCATGCCCTGCTGAAAACCAGTAGTCCCTTACAATTTTTCCCTACATTCTACATTCTAAAAAATGTAAACACCCCATCCAATGCAACATGTGTAGACTGAGACTTTTTTTTAAAGATTTATTTATCCATGAGAGACAGAGAGAGAGGGAGAGAGGGGGGGGGGGAGAGAGAGAGAGAGAAAGAGAGAGAGAGAGAGAGGCAGAAGGAGAAGCAGGTTCCCTGCTGTGAGCCTGATGTGGAACTCGATCCCAGGACCCTAGGCTCACAACCTGAACTGAAGGCAGATGCTCAACCACTGAGCCACCTAGGCGTCCCTAGACTGTAATCTCTTAAAACCTACAGTCCATTTTATATGTACCATATACCAGATGTTGTCCTTTTTTGCTACTTAGTCACCTGACTTAAAAACTAACTCACTTTAATTTTCTATTTTTGCCTTATTTCTGTTTTCATTATGGATAAGACATAAGACCATAAGAGCTGTGGAGGCAGAGCATGCCATACATCTTCATATCCAGTGCTTGGGACACTGTGACTTGCCTATGTTTGAGCTTAACTGAACCTAAGGAGTCTTTTTCACTGAAGCCTGAGTACACAAAACATAATCCCAGACGAAGTTAATGGCAAGGTTATTAAGCAGATAAGGTTAATTTCTAGACCTTTGTTCATCAGGAGGACCTCTTCTCATCTTCCTCAGATGTCAGCACCTTATGGCTTTCTCCTGGTCACCTGTTCCCTCAGGGTGCTGTTCTTTTGAAGTGGGCCTTCCCAGGGGTTTCTTTAATCAGGCCCAGCAACACTGAGAGTCCTGCTTCTAGCTCATTGGTCACCAGAAAGTATCAGACACCTGAGTCACTCTTTGCAATACTAAAATGTTCCCTGCTCCCCATATTTTTTAAACAAAAAAAAAACACCCTAATTAAAGGAATTATTTTTTTAAAACTCCTATTGATAGTTTAACTCACATACCATACAATTTACCTATTTAAAGTGTACAATTCAATGGTTTTTAGTAAACCCACAAGATTGTGCAATTTTTGCCTCCACTTCTAGAACATTATCATCACCACCCCCACAAAATAATCCCTGACCATTTAGCAGTCCCTCCCCACCCATTCCCTATCTCTAGCCTCAGGCAACCATGAATCTAATTTCTGCCTCTCTAGATCTGCCTATTGTGACATTTCAGATAAACAGAACTAAAGAATATCTTGCCTTGTATGTGGTTTCTTTCAGTTAGCAGAGTAAAAGTTTTTAAGGCTCATTTCTATTGAAATATGTATCATTAGTACTTTACTCCTTTTCATGGTTGAATAATGCTTCATCATATGGATATGATGTGGATAAAACCACATTTTAAAAATCCACGATCAACTAATGACGTTTGAGTTGTTTCTGCTTTTTGGCTATTATAAATAGTGCTACTATGAACATTGGGGTGCAGATGTTTACAAGATCATGTCTTCAATTCTCTTGGTATCTACCTAAGAGTGGGAATGCTGGGTCCTAATTGATGACAGTCATCTTAGTGGGTATGAAGTGGCAGCCCATTGTGATTTTGATTTGAATTTCCCTAATGATAAATGATGTTGAGTGCTTTTTCATGTATTTACTGAACATATGTATATATTCTTGGAGAAATGTTTATTCACATTTTTTGCTAATTTTAAAACTTTTTAAAAATTATTTAATTATAGGAGTTCTTTATATTCTGGGTACAAGTTCCTATCAAATACAGGATTTGCATATATTTCCTCCCATTCTGTGGACTATCTTTTCATTTTTTTTGGTGGTATCATCTGTAGCACACAAGACTTTAATTTTTGTGAAGTCCAATTTATTTATTACTTTGTGTGGAGGCCGAGAAAATTAAGGCCATCCCACCTAAAGTTTAGCATTAGCACAAGTACAGCCATCTTAGGCCCCTGTGAATAAGAGCTGAACTTTACGGGAAAAACTGCAGAATGTCCTCAATGTCTTTGGCAGGGAATCCCATATCAGAAGACAACAGAGCCCACACACCTGGTAGAAAGTCCCATATTAGAATGAGAACAGAGCTCAATGCTCTTGAAAGCCCCATATCAGAATGTAAACAGAACTTGAGAAATTCCTCCACCCCTTCTGAAAATCCCCTAGACCAGCCTATAAAAAAACCAGCTGTAACCCACTTTGGGGTCCAAGTCCCTGCTCCGCTGTGTCGGGTATACTTGGACCCAAGCTCGAGCTTGTAAATAAACCCTTGTGTGTTTCCATTGGTGTCAGCTCCTTGGTGGTTTCTCGGATTCGCAATCTTGGGCACACTTTGCTTGTGCTTCTATAAAAAAAAATTACTGCTAACCCAACATCACAAAGATTGACACTTATAATTATTATTATTATTATTTTTTTTGCAAATTTTATAGTTTTACCTCTTACATTTAGGTCTGTGATTGTTCTTGAATTAACTTTTGAGTACTGTGTGAGGTAGGGGCCCAACTTCATTCTTTTTTGTGGGAGTATCCAGTTATTCCATTGTTGAAAGGCATTATTTTTGATTTTGAAGATTTTGGAGTACTGAAAGAAGCTGGTGGGCAAAATATTTTAGGAAAACTGGATGGTTCAAATGACCCATACATTTATTTTCATGTGGGCTTCGAAATTACTCCTTACAGAAAATAATATTACCTTTACCGCAATGAGAAAAAGGACAATCTTCACAGATAATGGAAACAACAAAGCTATAGCAAATGGAAGACTCAAATCTGCTTTTGTTTGGTTTCATCATATTCAGGCTTAAACTAAAGGTCTGAAGTGAAGTTGCCCAAATATCCACTTAAGCCAACTGCTAAACCTAAGGGATCCATTTCTGCTTAACTGTAGACTGTCAAAGCCCCTGTGGAATGGTTTATGTATCTAACTATCATATCTACCAAGAAGTGCTGACTATGACACCTTGATATGGAGCCTATCTCAGGTTTCTCTGTGGTCCCAGTGACACAGGAAAACACTGTTTATGCCTCTGGTTATTCATCTAACTCATCCTTTCAGACTGAGTCCTTGAGTTGCTTCCCCCCACGAAATCTTTCTTGACCCCGTGGCCAAGGAAGATGCCGCTCATCTGCTGCATTCAAAATACCCTGTACAGTGTGCCTCCTCAGGCACATATTTATATTATTTTATAATTATCTTATGTATCTGTCACATTCCAGTGAGCTGTGAGCTCCTGGGCAGTGAGAGCTGACCTAATCTTAATATTCTGAGTGCCCACACTACTGTCTGGTCCACAGTGACTGCTAAATAGGTATTTAATGATGTAATGAAGGAAAAAAAAATGAATGATTTTTTCCTTTCCTTTTCTATTACATATCAAATCATTTTATCTAAAATAATCCATTAGCTCCTCTTGGACATGTTATATTCCCTGTCTTGGTCAGTGGGTCTGTAATCCATCAAGTGGCTTAAATAAGAAATCTGGCTTTTTGACCCATTTCATGTCCTGTTTTCCTGGTTCAAATCCACAAAAAGATTAAGTTCTGTCAATTTTATTTCCAAAACATTGCTTGAATTCAATCTCCTCCTCTTCAGCATTCTAGTCATTCCCCATTTTTTCCCTCCATGGCTTTGATATTGTTCAGCCTCCCAAATGATTTCTCTGTCTAGACCAATTCCCACTAGTCTAGTCTCCAGAGTAATTTCCAAATGATTTGTTTCAAATGAAATCCTGATTGGCTTACTCTTATTTAAAACTCTTTACTGGCTCTTCTTTACCTATGATATAAAAGACCAAGCTCCTTAGAATGGAGCCTTTCTGTATCTGCAACCATTGCCTGTCACACAATAAGGTTGCAAGAAATACCATAAAGTTTATAGAGCCCTCTTTCCCCAACTCCTGCTATGTCATACCACTAGGTCTTTGCTCATGTTGCCCTTTTTATGCCTAATGCCTAATCTTCAGGATACTGCTCAATGTTGTCTGTAAAAAGTTGATCCACAAAGCTGGCCTTGCACAAATATCTTTTTTGTAAGATTATATTTACCAGTCTAGAAGTTCCTTGAATGCATATTTTTCATCATTAATATGCAGTACTGGGCCTCCAACTCAGTACAAAGTACATATTTTGGACACTTCATGTTGGACTAGCCCAAAACATTCTATTCTGCAGGATTCTAAAGATGACTTCCCTACCCAAGATTCCTCTTCCTCGGTTATTAAATCAAACCCACTACTTTAGATACCGCTGTGCTGTGAAGGGGTTTTATAGTTGTGATAAAAAGCCTAGGTCAGGGATGCCTGGGTGGCTCAGTGGTTGGGCTGAAGTCATCATCCTGGGGTCTTTTGATTAAGTCCTGCATCAGACTCCCTGCAAGGAGCCTGCTTCTCCCTCTGCCTAGATTTCTGCTTCTCTCTGTCTTTCATGAATAAATAAAATCTTAAAAAAAAAAAAAGCTTAATTAGGTCAGTTGAATTTAAGACACAGAAATTGGGGATCCCTGGGTGGCTCAGCGGTTTAGCGCCTGCCTTTGGCCCAGGGCGCGATCCTGCAGTCCCGGGATCGAGTCCCATGTCGGGCTCCCGGCATGGAGCCTGCTTCTCCCTCCTCCTGTGTCTCTGCCTCTCTCTCTCACTGTCTATCATAAATAAATAAATAAATAAATAAATAAATAAATAAATAAATAAATCTTAAAAAAAAAAAGACACAGAAATTATTTGGTAGGCCTAAATATATAAGCCTTTTAAAGGCAGATGAAGGAGGAAAGAAGGGAAGTCAGAGAGATTTGACCTATGAGGAGGGCTCCATTGTATGTCATTGCTGCTTTGAGGATGATTGGGGTCATATGAGAAAGAATGAGTGGCCTTAGAACCGAGGGAAACTTGGCCAACAGCTCACAAGGAATTAGGGACCTCAATCCTACAACCACAAGAAACTGTATTGTGCAAACAACTAGAATGAATTATTTCTCTGGAGCCTCCAGATTAGAGCCCAGCCCAACTGACATCTTGATTTTGGCTTTGTGAGATTCTAAGTGGAGAATCCAGCTGAACCCACCTGGACTTCTGACCTACAGGATGGTGAGATAATAAATTTATGTTGCTGAACTACATGGTATTTGTGGTTAATTTGTTATGTATCAATAGAAAACTAACACAAATTCCAGAGGCATGTTTACTCACATGACATTCTAGGTTTCCAATGTGAATATAAATGAGTTTCCAGGTATAGGAATGTTTGTCTCAGTTTCTTTTACCTTTTCTCCTAAAACAAAAATATCTAACATACCTTGCTCTTCGTTAGTTGCCAGCTCCTTTTTAAAAAAAAAAAAAAAAAAATAAGGATTCCAGGGGTGCCTGGGTAGCTCAGTCATTTAAGTATCTGACTCTTGATTTCTACTCAGGTCATGCTCTCAGGATTGTTAGATGGAGCCCTGTGTCAGTCTCTGCTCTGGGCATAGTGCCTCTTAGGATTCTCTCTCCCTCTCCTCCCATCCCTGGCTCATGCACACTAGCTTAAAAAAATTATTTAAGGATTCCAGGGAAGATAGAATCCTGTCCCTCCCACTCTAAGCAGATCCAAAAGCTGGAGAGAATGAAATTATAAAACCTACACAGGGTAGCTATTTGAGGATGCCGAAAAATAAATGGTGACAGAAGACTGGAGAAGATAACTAGACTGCAAAATACCACTAAAATGGAGGTGAGTTGTCATTTTTCCTCTGTATCCCCTAGCATGTGCTAAAGGCAGTCCAAAACCTAAAAGCTGGTGTGAGGCGTGAAGAGAGGGAGTAGTAGGAGAAACTCTGTATTTCTGGCTTCAGGATGTGGGAAGTGAATTTCTAGTGCTCACAAAAGGGACATGAAAATCTCTCTTTGCCTTCTTTTCTTCATCTTCTTGTGCCACAGAAAATAGGAGAGAATACTACTCAACTGATACCAAAACTAGACAAAGTAAAACTACAGAACTTAAGAGCAGAGACATAAACATTCTTAAAAAAAAATTAGAAATCAAATCAGAAACATATAAAACTAATAAAACTAAACTTATAAAACTTTAGAATACCTAAAACTAATAATATACCATGACCAATAGGGGTTTATGCTAGGAGTACAAGATTGACTCAATATTAGAAAATCAAAGTAATGATGTTAACAGTTTAAAAAACAAAAAGATCATACCAGTTGATGCAGAAAAAGTTTTGAAAAATTCAGTATCCATTTATGAGAAAAACTCTTAAGAAACTATCAATAAAAGGGAACTTCCTTAATCTAATGAAGTTCATAGATGAAAACCTATAGCTAACAGCATACCTAATCATGAAGGATCAAATGCTTTCCCCCTAAGATCAGAAATAAGGCAAGGATATGCATTCTTACTACTCATACTCAGTATTAGACATCTTACCCAGACCTGTAGAATTGAAAGAATTCCAATCAAAATCCATGTAGTATTTATTCAGATATAGAAAATCTGATTTTAAGATTTATACAGGAATGTAAAGTAACTAGAATACCTAAAACATTTCTGAAAGAGAAGAGTAACACTGGAGGACTTACAAGATTTTAAAACTTAGCATGAAGCTACCATGATCAAGACAGTATAGTCTTGGAGAAGGGATATACACATAAGTAGAACAAAACAGAGAGTACAGAAACACAGTTCAAAAGATTTTCAAATGATTTTTGGAAAAGGTGCAAAGGCAATTCAATGAAGAAAGGATGTCTACATGCAAAAAAAAAAAAAAAGAAAAAAAGGTGCCTGAACCCAACTTTATACCTTTCATAAAATTACCTCAAAATGGATCATGGATCATGATATAATAAATACAAAATGTAAATTACAACATGTTTTTAGATAAAAACACAGGAAAAAAATCTTCAAGTCTTAGAGTTAAGGTTCTTACATACAGTACTAAAAAGCCAAGATTCAATAAAAAAAAATTTATAAATTGGACTTCATAACTGAAAACTTTGCTCTGTAAAAAGTAGTGTTAAGAGAATGAAAAGAACAAGCTCTGTACTGGGAGAAAATATTTGCAAATTGTATCTCTGACAAAAGATTTCTATCTAGAATCTTTCAACATTCAGTAATAAGGAACAAACAGCCTAATTTTACAATGGCCAAAAGACCTGAATAAACACTTCAACAAAGAGGATATATGCATGGAGGATAAGCACACACAGAGATGTCCAACATTGTTCATCATTAGAAAAGTGTAAATTAAAATGACAATGAGACATCTATTAGAATGACTAAAATAAAAAATACAATATTTTATTTTAATATTGTATCCCACATGTAGGCCTTTATCATAAAGAAATGAAAACTTAGGGGATCCCTGGGTGGCTCAGCGGTTTAGCGCCTGCCTTCGGCCCAGGGCATCATCCTGGAGACTTGGGATCGAGTCCTACATTGGGCTCCCTGCATGGAGCCTGCTTCTCCCTCTGCCTGAGTCCCTGCCTCTCTCTCTCTCTCATTCTGTCTCTCATGAATAAATAAATAAAATCTTAAAAAAAAAAAAGAAAAAAAGAAATGAAAACTTAGATTTACACAACTTACACACAAATGCTTGATGTAGCTCCATTCATAAGCATCAAAATTGGAAACAATTTAGATGCCCTTCAATGGGTGTACTGTTAAACTGTAGTACATCCACATAATGGAATACTACTCAGCAACAAAAAGGAATATATTACTGATACATGCAACACCTTAGGTGAATCTCAAGGGCAGTATGTAAACAAAAGCAGCCAGTATGAAAAGGTTAAATGCTACAGGATTCCATTTGTATAACATTTTCAAAAAAGCAAAATAAACAAACAAAACCCCATAAAGTGATGGAGAGCAGTAATCACAGTTTAGGGTTTGGGGTGGGTGTGATTACAAAGAAATACTGTGAGAGTTGGTTTTTCTGGATGATGGAACTGTTCTATATCTTGACTGTGGTAGTAGTTACACAAATCTATATATGTATTAAAATTCACAGGACTGTACACCAAAAAAGGATAATTTTATAGCATATTTATTTAAAAAACAAAAAACAATGTATTTCAATGACTGTGATATGCATGATAGCTTTTTTCCATGCCTTTTCATTAGTTTTTAGTCTACACGTGTCTCTCAAAAGGCCAAACAGCTTGAATGCGTCCATGGCTCTTATATGTAGGCGAAGCCCACTTTAGGCCTCCTATGTGTTAATCAAATGTGTAGTAGGTTAGTTTTTGAGGTTTGCTTTCCACTCTCCATGGCCCCTCCAAGTTAGCAGAACATTGTTGGTGGCCCTTCTGTAGAAGGTGAAAAAGATGGAATGCTACTCCTAAATGTTAGGGAAGCCACAGGACACATCATGATCTTACTGACATCAAATATAGCATATTAAAGTTAGGGGCTTTAACAACTATACTAGAGTCAGTTAAGCTGGTAAAAGTCAAAAGCATAGGTCAGTTTGGTACTATATAAATTAGTTTAATTCACAAGAGGATATATTCCATCATAGGACTTGGTTTGTATTATAAAATACATCTTAAAAGAAAGTTTCTTTTTGTCAGTAGAGTTCAAATAATCCAGAAAAAGAAATGTGTACTAAAATCTAATTATATTGGTGAGTTTCAACTATGACTCTGTTTGAGTCACTTTATTGACCTTATTTTATCAAATATAACACTTTTTAATATTCTGAAATCAGAAAGATCCATTTCCCAAGCAACACTGAGGACAGCTCATAATATTTATTCAGTATAAGTCTAACAGCTTGAAATGGTGATGGCAAGTACATAATTAATTATAGGTGCCTGTCCTGTCCGATCTTTAAGAGTCATGAATCTCTATTAGGTTGCTAGTCTATATATATAACAATTGATCAGGACTTAAACAAATTTTAGGAAAAAGATCCTGAAGTAGTACCTTGAATTTCCCCCTCTCAGTTTGTCCCAAGAGTGTCAGTGTGATTTTAAACTTTAGTAACTCCAAAAGTATAAGTGCCATAGATTTAAAAAATATTTTGAAAGTTTAATTATTTATAATAGAAGAAACCATATTTTTCTCGGTTTCATGAATTTGCAATGCAAATTTTTAATGTTAATTTTTTTGTGGTGCTGGTTTCTAGACAACCTTTTCTCAGACCAGTGGATTGATCAAGGAGGGCTTCTTATTTGGAAACTTTGGTCACTTGATTTATATGCTTCCTAAGGGGGTTTTGTCACACTGTTATGTATATATCAAAACTTCATTTATTGGATTCTCTTAAACCTAGGAGTACAATCTCTCAGTTACTGAACAGCAGCTGATGAAAATTTTCATAAAGTTCAAAACTCAAGTAGAGCCATATATACATAACACAAGACAACTGTTGTTAACTTTTTATAAAAAACAAATTGATATTTAAAAAATTTAAACAATTCACCTTTAAAATTTTTTTGTATGTTTGTTTGCATACAGTGCAACATCTATGTATGGTTCCCTCCAGTGGAACAGAGTCCCTCATCCCTGACCCTCCCACAGCTCGTTCTATGTGCAAACAGAGCGGCTGGACATTCCAATTTGGTCGAGCTGGATACTGCTATAAAGCCAAGAGCCCCATAAAACAGAGCTGACATGAGGCTATTCTGTAATACCAAGTATTCCTTTCAAAAGTACCAGTTCCACCAAGAGACAAGAAGCATGTACCAAAATGAAAAGCAGTGCAAATGCAATAATGCCCATTACTGTTGCATAAAGTCCATCAGCATGCATGAACCTTTCAACTCTGATCATGAAGTCACCATCATATCTGAAAGTTTAACAAATCTGTATTATTACATTTATTACCTTCCCAGTGCCTCTGAAGCTTTCACAACCTTGAGCAAGTAATCACTATTTTTGGTAAAAAAATTAGTGCCTTTTTAGTAAATATTTTTAGTATCATAATGACACATTTTACAAATGGGAAAAATTATGCAACAAAAATCTGGCATTTTTAAACATAAAAAATTAAAAATTGAATAATATGTTTTCTGCTATCTATGCTTAAAATTGATAAAAAACATTAATTTCATTATTTAGATTAAAACATTAATAAAAATGTACTAGAAAGGTTTTCTTTAACAGAGACACAGTGGGAGCTATACAGAATGATGTCATACAAGACCTGGAAATATACCTGGATAAAGAACTAGGCACAGATTGTCAATGTGGATTCTCTTCCAATTATTATAAGGTTGTTTTAAAAGGCTTAGAATTTTTTCATAATTCTCATCAAATTTTAATAAATGGATTATGTTCAAGGTTTTAAGAATAAACAGTAATAGAGAATCTCCCAGCTGAGTCACTTATTTTTTTTGCCAGATATAATTTTTCAGCATCCCCAGAACACATTCTGTATCTTTAAGTTACCAAGTAAACTCATGCCTGTCAATTATCAGATTCTAATTACCCTTCAAAACTTTCTGAAAAGCTACCAGGAAACAGAATGATGAGATGACTAGTGAGTTAAAAGGAGATTAGACAAATAGAAATAAATTACACTAATTTTACGCTTCCATCACCCTAGGAGATGACTTAATAGTGAAAGGAAAAGAATTATATTGTAGTAATGAAATCAGAGAACGAATTCAAGCCCCAGAGGTGATTCCCCTAAGTTCATGTTAATACACACCTTGTGGGGGACCAAACATCAACTGGAAAAGTTTCCTGAAAACTGTTCCAGATATTTTCTCATTTAAAATGTTCCAACTTTACTTGACCCATTAGTCATCATATTACTTACATTTATGATGTATTTTGAAATCTATTACCAAAAACCCAATGGATTCAATATGGCTTGTTATACTCAAATCATAACATTCATGAAAGAAAACTTCTTTGTTAAGTGTTTCTTCCTTTGGAATTCTATTTGTAAAAGGCACTTTTTTTTTTAAAGACAAGCAAGGCTGCTAGGAAAACAGTGCATACGTGGTGGTGGCTATGTATAGGCACATGAATGATGGTGCCTCCTCCCCACCAGCCCTTACCTGGCCATGTTAGAGAGGTAAATGCAAAACACAGAAAAAAATCTGTAATTTTGTTCTGTAAATATGAAATTTAACTTCATAAAGTAAACAAGCTTGACTTTATGAATTATAGCATCTCTAATAAAAATATTTTTGCAATTCAAATTCAGATTTTTGTGACAGTGTTGAAGTAAACATACTCCTTTTTTTTTTTTTTTTTTTTGTAAACATACTCCTGATGATAGTGGACAGTGAAGACTCAGTATTCACAGGTATGAGAACTAGAAAACCTGGAAAGTTGCCCATGCCAATGAGATCAATGTGTTCTTACTGAAGGTGTGAAGTGTAAAGAACTCAATGGTGGCAGGTTCGTGAGTGCTTCAATTAACAATGGTTTACCAAGTGGAATTGGGAATAAGCTGTTCCACGTGCTGTTGAGGAGGCTCAGTGACATGGGCTGACACATCTCTTGCCAGGGTCAGCCAGCAGCAGTTCATGGTGCATACAACTGGGATGTGGGCATCATCACCACCAGCATTACTCTCATACACATACTTTTCTGATGAAGCACAGACTCTTTTGACTATAGTATACTCCTCCTCCCAAAATCATAACACAAGTGCTCTGATTATAGGGTAATTGAACTGGCTTTCTAAAATGAGAGTAGTAAACTGAACTTATCTAAATTAATTTCTTTCTAAATAGTCATTAAAAGGAGCTAAGCATATTCCATTGTTCCAATAATTTTGGCAGCTCTTTTGTCCTTTTCTTTTTTTTTTTTTTTTGCTTTTCTCAATGATGGCATGTACTCATCCCTTGGTTGGAGACAGTAGAGCTACTTTTTGGGAACAGTCACATTTTACTTTGAGATAAGGGAATAAGGATTCCACAGTGAGGGAAGATTAAAAATATGAAGAAGCCAATTTCTGAAGCTCCTACTTCCAAAGATGAGATAATTTGAGTAACATTAAAAATAATGATGTAATGGGCAGCCCCAGTGGCTCAGCGGTTTAGCACCGCCTTCAGCCGGGGGTGTGATCCTGGAGACCTGGGATCAACTCCCACGTCGGGCTCCCTATATGGAGCCTGCTTCTCCCTCTGCCTGTGTCTCTGCCTCTCTCTCTCTCTGTATTTGTCATGAATAAATAAAATCTTTAAAAAAAAAATGACTTAAGAATAATACCAAGTAACAACTAGTTGGCCACTGTTGGAATATACTAGGAAAATAATTCATTTTCCCCCAGCTTTATTAAGGTACAAATGACAAATGCAATTTAAAAATATTTAAAGTATACATTGTCATTTGATATATGCATACATTGTAAAAAAAATTCCTCTCACTTAAAAAATCAATTCATTTTTAAAAATGGGTAAGGAACAGAATTCAGCATTTATCCTACCTTCCTTAGAATATTACTGAGTAATCAAGTAGTAGATGAGAGAAGAAACCATACTGTCCATAGCCGAACAGGAGGTTTTATATGCTATTCAGTAAACTTTTGTATATATTTGAAAATTTTTGTATATATTTGAACTTTTGTATATTTTGAAAAAAATTTTTTTTATGACATAAAAGTTGAAAAAGGCATGAGATGAGAATGTGCATGAAATATGAAAAAGTCATGTTGGAAGATGATGTTAAACCATTTTGCTGCCAAATCATCAAACCCTTCTCCTCCCTCTTCAATCTCAGTAGGTGATCTTGCTTCTAGCTTTTGGAGAAAGTTAAAGCCATTACATTTCTATCAATTTCTTGCTACCAAACTAAAAACCTACCTGCATATGCCCCTTTCCTTCTTTTCCTTAGTTATGTAAAATAGGGAATCTGTTGCACCTCTAATTTAAAACTGGTTCTTTCAAATATGTATTCGATTCTTCTTCTTCCCTTTATCTTAGGCACCCACCTTGATCTTTTCTCTTTTATATATTTAAGAGATAAACGGTGTGTGCGTGCCACATAGAAGGGGGAGCAGCAGAGGGAGAGGGAGAAGCAGGCTCCTTATTGAGCAGGGAGCCCCAGGTGAGACTCAATCCCAGGACCCTGGGATCATGACCTGAGTAAGCAGATGCTTACTGACTGAGCCACTCAGGTACCCCTATTGTTAGGTTTGATAATAGTATTGTGGTCATGTTTTTAAAAATTCTTCTATTGTAGAGATACATAATGCTGAAATATTATACATGATATAATGCATGGGATTTGCTTCAAAATAGTACAGAAGGTGAGGAAATAGCAAGGGTCTTTTGTTTTCCCAATTCTTTTCTCAACTGGATTCCTCTTGTGAATATTTAAATATGATAAAACCCAAGTTTCTTATGTCATAAAAAAAACCACAATAATATCTGCAAGATAGAAAGAGGGCTTCACCAGAAACCATTCATCATGGCCCCCTGATCTCAGCACTCCAGCATCTAAAACTGTGGGAAAATAAATTTCTGTTGTTTAAGCTACCAGGCTATGATATTTTGTTATGGCAGCCCAAGCTAAGACAGTTGTTAATCCTGATTACTGAGATGAAAACAGTAAACTGAGAGATTACTCAAGGAAAGAACAGAGAGAAAGTAGAGGAGAGAGCCTAAGACTGCGTCTTGAAGAAGTCCAATCAGGATTCTACTAGCAGGAGGAAATTGTGGGCTAAGAGGAGAATTTGAAAAGTATAAAGTCAGAGAAGCCAAGTCAGTAGCACTTTGAGACATGGAAAGATGCAAAATTGAAAATATCTAGTAGATTTATAGACATTGTGACTACAAGTGTCTCTCCCCAGCATTGGGTTAGTTAACCTGGATAGAAACTAGTCTAGAATGCATTGAGGTAGACAGGAGGGAAAAAAAAAAAAAAAAAAAAAGAAGCAGAGAGTATAAATAACTCCTTCAAGAAGTTTGTAAAGAATAATAATAAAGGGTAGTGTATGAAGCAGTACCCAGGATCATGGTTTGGGATTTTTTTTTTTTTTTTCCAAGTTGTGATAGGGGTACCTGTGGTGGCTTAGTCGGTTATGGGTTTGACCGTTGGTTTTGGCTAAGGTAATGATGATCCTGGGTCGTGAGATGGAGCCCTCCACCCCTACCCCACATGTGGAGCTGGGAGCCTGCTTGGGATTCTCTCTTTCTCCCTCTTCCCCCTCCCTGCTTGTGCTTACTCTCTCTCTCAACTGAATAAATACAATCTTAAAAAAGAAAAAAAAAAAAGAACCAAACTGTGGTAAACTCTCCAAAATAAAAGATCTGGTTTCTTCAACATATAAATTACCAGAGATGTAAAATGATACAGTAGAAAACCTAACTATCAAAAGAAACTAGAAAAACATATCAACCAGTACTGATATGTAGAATATATATGGCTTCTGGTTAAGATAAACCCAAGAAATATATATGCAAATAAATACTCACACATCCGCACATTTTTCCCCCTCCTCCCTGTCCACATATATTATGAAATAAGTGGAAATTTGAACCCTAACTACATATTTGATAACACTAAAGAATGATTATCTTCAGGTTTTGTAAAAAAGATTTTCTTCCCAGTATCAATTCTTTCACTTCTCCCTATTTCTATTACCAATCCAACGTACAATTACCTCTCACCAGCACTACTGCCATATTCTCCTAATTGCTCCTTTCTATCTACTCTAGCCCCTGTTAGTGTTCTCCACCCTGAAACTAGAGGTATCTTTTCAAAATGCACATATAACCATATCAACACACACACCTCCTCCCTCCCCCACTACATACATGTCCTGCTGACACCTCTTAAATGGTTCTTCACCACTTTTTTTTTTTTAAGATTTTATTTATTACTTGAGATAGAGTGAGCACAGAAGCAGGGGGAGGGGCAGAGGGAAAAGGAGAAGCACTCTGCTGAGCAGGGAACCTGTTGTGGGGCTTGATCCCAAGACCCTGGGATCATGACCTGAAAGCCGAAGGCAGATGAGCCACCCAGGTGCCCCAGTTCCTTATCACTCTTTCTTTTTTTTTTTTTTAAAGATTTTATTTATTTATTCATGAGACACACACACACACAGAGGCAGAGACACAGGCAAAGGGAGAAGCAGGTTCCATGCAGGGAGCCTGACAGGGGACTCGATCCTGGGTCTCTAGGATTAGGCCCTGGGCTGAAGGCTGCATTAAACCTCTGAGCCACCTGGGCTGCCCTCCTTATCACTCTTAAGAGAAAAATCTAAAATCCTTGATTATGGCCAGCAAGGCCTAGTCTCTGATCACTTTACAGCCTCACCCCATAGCACTGGTTCCCTCACTCTTCCCTGTTTTCACTTCCTGTAATCTGACATGATAACTGTCCCCATACTGTCTTTTGCACATACTCTCCGGAAATCCCTTCTCCCCTCTGCAGTCCTTGGTCAACTCCCTCGTATCCTGTGCAAGTCTGCTGCAGTGTCAGTTACTCCAAGAAGCTTCCCCAAATCTCCACTCTTGTGAATCCATAGAACTTCATGACATGTGTATTAGCTTAATATTGTATATCACTTTGTGTGAAAATCTGGTCAACAAATTCTGCCTTTTCTGCCAGATTATGTGCATTTTTTGAGAGAAGGGACTATCTTTTGCTCACCATTGTATTTTCAATGCTTGGAACAACGCTTGGCATATTGCAATTGCTCATCATACCTGGTTGTGAAAATAAATGAAGAGTTCCATTAGGGATTAAAGCCATCAATTTAAAACTTGCAGGAATCTTAAAACAGCCCTCTTATGTCATAGAAGAAAATACTGAGGCTCAAAGAAGTAAAATAATCACCTGCTTAGTAGCAGCTAAGCCAGATGACAAACAGATTAGAGAGAGCCTTGAGGGCTGAGGAGAACTTTGACCAGATGAACTCAGGGAGCTGGGTAGTCAACATCATAGGAGTTTGGCAGGGGAGGCAATTTAGCAAGGGCACAGGAGATAACAGGATTAGTGAGTAAAAGGAGAACGTGAAGTGAAGGCTGCTGATAAACAGACTGAGGAAGTAATAAGGACATAAACCTAAACTAGGGAGGTAGGAGGCATAAGGGTGGACCATTTCCAAGGAAAATGAAAAGGACTTGGAGTTAAAAAAAAAAAAAAAGGATGAATCAAAAGTGATAGTAAAATTGTGAGAAAACATGACTGGAATAACATTGCTATCACTAGCCCATGTAAAGAATTTGAAGACTATACTAAGGGCAGAAATGAAAAAAGAGAGGAGAAAAAAATGGTTTAATTTAAATGGAACATATAGAATTTTAAATAACTAAATATATCTAATAAGCAGATGGAGAAATAGTTCTGGAGTTGGATAAGTCAAAATCAGAGCAAGGCATTTAGGAGTTGTCAGCATAAAAGAGACAGCTGAGGTTACTGTCTATACGGAGAGATGGACAGAAGGCCCCACACTGTGTCTGTGAGAAGGCACAAGTCAGAGAGGCAGGGGAAGAAGACCTGCATGCAAGCACAGAGTTGGAAAGTTACAGACAGAAGAAGCCAAATAATGTTCTCTTTTTCTCTCGCCTTAGTCTGCTTTATGATCCTAGAAAGATAACCCCTCATTACCCTCATTCTCTTCTGTAGAGGAAATCTCCTGACAGAATTAGACCACATGAAGAAATAAAGAATCTAAATAATTGCCATACCACTGACTTCCCTGCAGGAGACCTTGCGCTGCTTCTTACCGTCTCTCCACACCCACAACCAACTTCTGTGACCTCTCTGGGTCCTATTGCTTAGCCAAGTGTAGTCCCCTGGAGGCACTACGGTCAGCCTGACTTTCAGAGAAGATTTAAAGTCCTTTTACTCTACAGTGTTGGTAAGAAATTAGTATGGCTTACTGAATCTACAGTGAAAAATCTGGTATTAAAATCAGGTTGTTCTATGAATAGGAGAAAAAAGTTTATAAAAGCAGAAGTCACCAAGAAAAGTAAAAACATTTCAAAAATGCTCATCTGGAGATAAACAACTTAAAGTCTCTAATGTCTATTTACATAAACCTATGGTGTGCTACTATATCTGAGAAGTGCTTTAAAGTAATATTTTACATTATTTAATAAGTATATATTAAAAAATAAGTATATATTTTAAAAAAATATTTTAAATATTTTATATATTTTAAAAAATAAGTATATATTTATAAGTATATATTTTAAGTAAAAAAACTTTCTAAGAAAGTTTATGGAAATAAGATTATACTAAAATGTTTAGAAATTTTTTAAAAGTAAAAATTAAAAAAAAATTAAAAAAAAAAAGTAAAAATTAAGATCACTGCAATCTATAAAACATAAGTTAATCCATAAAATGTTCAAAATAGGATCACAACCAATTAAAAACTGAGTGGGGGAAAAATTAGAGAGGAAGACAAACCATGAGAGACTCCTAATTCTGGGAAACACACAAAGGGTTGCAGAAGTGGAAAAGGGTGGGGGGATAGGGTAACTGGGTCATGGGCATCAAGGAGGGCACTTGATGAGATGAGCACTGGGTGTTATACTATATGTTGGCAAACTGAATTTAACTAAAAAAATTTTTTTAAAGTCAAATTTTTAAAACAGAAGTCAAAACCAGAGCTGAAACCAATTCAGAGTCAGAATGAAATAAAAAAAAACAAACATGAAAACTATATACGGAAATTAATGAACAGGTTATACAGGGAGACACTAAAGAAGTGATTTTATTAAGGGAAAACAATTTCAGTGGTTATGTGTTTCATCTAGAGACACCAGGTATACTGTATCCTAAAGTAAATGTGAAAATTGCAGTCATAACTGTTTGATATAGCCATGTTACTTAATTATATGAAGACTGTAGTATGCTAATTTATAACAAAACATAAATAATGTGGTAATGTTCTATCAATTTGGCACAAATATTTCTTTGTTGTCATTTAAATGTCATTTCATTAAATGTCATTACAGTGACAGTGTTCAAAAATGTCTGCAAAGGAACAACAAACAAAATACCAGGGAGCTCAAATGTTTTTACAAATGACCCTGAGTTAATTAGAAAAATATGCACCCTTCCCAGTTCTTCTCACGTGTCAGCTCTCATTAAATTAAAAAAAAAAAATTCTCATTTCAAAGTTAAGAATACTATGGCTAACAAAACCTTTAAACTGGGATCAAGTGGGCACATTCCTATGTTTCTGTATGATGTCATACCGAGCAGTTCACAGCTGAATTTGAATTTGCAAGAACTATGAATGATTTTTCAATATAAGAAGTATCTGATCTAATGCTATTTTTTTCCTCTATAGGCTAACTGTGCTGGGAACAGGTGGCCCTGCTTTCAATTATGGAGGGCTAGCATGCCAGTGTGAGGCCTGGATTAGTTCACCTTCTCATGGGGAATTCTCCTCGGTTGAGAATGGATTTATTATGGCTTCACACATGGAATAGAGCTCACGTCAGCTGAGGGCAGTGACACATCATATGATTCAAATTAACCTGCTGTAGACTGTTCCGCAGGGCTTAGATTGTGTATTAAAATGACGACATTTTAAAAACAGCTTGAAAGAAACCAGGATTGCTGAACTGCAATGGTTCCAATTTGTTCCAACTAATCTATCACCTGCTGGAGATATCATTCTAGCTGGTTTCTGGTAGCTGCTGTTTTCCAGGTTTCTCCAAGCCACTGACCTTGCTAATGGGTACAACTGTTCCCTCTGAAGGAAGGAGATGGGGGTGAGAGAGCTTTGAAGGGCTCTTTGATGTAGAAGTTGGGACCTACTATTTGCTCTAAGGTACAATTAAGTGAACAGAGGAAATAAGGGAAGACTCAAGAACTTTGAATTATTTTTCCAAAAACAAGAGTCCTAAAGAGCAGCATTTGTATCACATTGTTTAGATAAATAATCCCTGCAAAAGAAATCTGTAAGGCTGAATTCAAAAGCTGGCAAGTTTGCACCTTAAGAAGAAAACTTAAGGTTAGGTAGTTATAATCAGTATTTCCTGTATTCTTTGGCGCCATAACTTTTAGGGCCCCTGGAATGTTCATTCAGGAGCAAGAAAAGAGTAAGTGAAAATATACCATTTTACAGCTATAGCGTAGAACTCTGGGAATGATACTTAAATAGGATGTGCATCTAGATTAAAAAACGGTAGCAGAAGATTATTAATAATAACACCATATAGAAGTCAGTAATTTAAAAAAAATTTTTTTAAGGAAAGGAATGACCTTGGGGAGTACTACAAAGCTGAAGCTTCTTCCCATATTCTCAGCCTAAATAATATTCCTCTTAGTATACTATTGTCTAAAATCTGGAAAAAAAGATAATTTTCTTGAGTTGCCAAAAATCTATAAAATAATACATTTCTATGGTAAGAAGTACTTTATGTATCCTGTATTTCTATTGATCCCTAAATTAATATACAGAGGCAATTTGGTTGTGTAGTAAGAGAATATAATTAGCCTATGGACTAACATCTACTTCTATTCTTTACATGACAAATTATTTACAGTAAGGAAATTTTGGTCTAAGATAGTAAATTCTGGAGTAGTTCAGACAGGTTAGGTTACTATTTAGTGAAATCCCACACAATGGATATAGCATTCAAACTAATCTTCCCTCAAATAATTTACGAAGGGAAACTTCTCTTGGTAAAATGTTTTAGACTTTGAAGAACTTAAACCATTAATCAGACACTGTATTTGATTTTTTATAATAAAAGTACCATTCAAAAAACCACTCATCACTCTTTCCATCATTCCTCTCTCCTGTGCCCCCAAATATCTGCAGTTTAGCCTTCACTAGCCATTTGTGTGTGTATGTTTATATTCATCCATTCATCTATGATTCATATAAAAACTTGTTACTTTTCATTCCCACCTTCTAGAACTACTAAACCATTTGCATTTTAACAAGCTCACCAGAGATGCTTCGAATGCACACTCAAATCTAAGAAGCGCTACTATAAAATAATGCTTTCAATCCATTTGTTTACAAGTTTGAATATCCAGATAGATTATCACTTACCGAATAAGCATAAAATAAAGAATGGCATATATATATAATTTTCAACTTAAAGAAGTGTATGAAACACAAAAGTAAAAACTATTTTAAAAACCACATTTCTACTATATAGTCACATTAAATGCTAGAATTATAAACATATTCATTCATTGATATTTTTCTTGAAATTCAACTTGGTTGCTGTGAAAATATGGTACAGAACTATGGATTTGCAGATCCCATTCTTTTTTTTAATTTTTTTTAAAGATTTTATTTATTTATTCATGAGAGAGAGAGAGAGAGAGAGATTGAGAGGCAGAGACACAGGCAGAGGGAGAAGCAGGGAGCCCGACGTGGGACTCAATCCTGGGTCTCCAGGATCAGGCCTTGGGCTGAAGACGTTGCTAAACTGCTAAGCCATCTGGGCTGTCCAACAGATCCCATTCTTTAACAAGTCAACCAAATATAACCTAGAAGCGAATCTTCTAGCCAAAGTGAGTCAAAGACTAGATCTAAAAGAAAAAAAAAAAATCTGAAACTAAAAAAGAGAATAGGGAAATCCAAGTTTCTTTCTCACTTCTCCATGAACTAACCATATGTTTTTACCTAATTTCATTCATTCTAACATTTTAGTCTTTTACATGTGAACAATTCTGAAGTCAGGAAGTGCCTTGAAATGGATATAATAAGAAAGCATTGTATCATAGTTTAAATAGCAGATTTTTTTTTCTTGGTACATAAAATGTTTTTTCCTATAATTGATGATGGCTTGGAATCAATGAAATATGGTATTTCACACTCACTAGCCAAGTACTAGGACTCCTATTACTCTCAATCTATCCATTACCTCACCCCATAGGCTTCTTCCAACTTTAATGACTCTCTTAGCCTTCATCATCAGCTTCTTGCTTTCCTTTGAGTCTTTAAAACCATGTCTAGATACTTATAATGATTAGAAACAGTTCTTCATACTTCTACACCTTTTAAATCTCAGCACTGAGGAAGAATTGGGCCCCAAAGGGCCAGTGTAGGTGGCTTTAAGCTCTCTTTACCCCAGACATGATGACAAGTGGCCTTCTTCAATCTATAGCCATGGATCATAAGTACATTGGTATGCTGTGACACACACTGAACCAGGTCCACACAGGGATATTTTTCAATCAGCAAAATGCATGCCTTGCAGAGTATTGCTAGAGATCTTAAGACCGTTTAATGCCATTGTTTTAAATACTTAATGAAGAAACTGATATTCCTTCGATGACTAATGTTTTGAAGCACTGTAAGTATAAAGTAAGATGAAAACTGAAATGTAATTTTTGTTAAATATAGGTAAGATCTCACTGAAGTGAGGGAAGAATAAAGAGGAAGAAGAAGAAGAAGAAGAGGAACATGAGATGAAGTAAGAAGAAAATAGAGCAGAAAAAGAAAGAGGAGAAGGAGAAGAGAGGAAAAATCTATGGTTATGATAAAATTAGTGTAGGGTTGAAGTGATCTAAGTCTTTGGAGTCATAAAGACCTGGGTTTGAATGGCTCCTCTGCCATTAAGACCTTGGGCATTTTACTTCACTTTTCTAAGTCTTAACCTCCTAATTTATAAAACAGGGATAATTATATAGGGCCTCCTCCTTGGGTCTTTCTGAGAACATAAAGCACTTAGTACCTGGGACTAATAAGGACTCAATATATTTTGATAACTATATCTATCTATCTAAAACTGAGTGTTAATGTCTCAAGTACTTTGCTAAGTATTTGAAATACATACACTTATCTAATTGAATATATCTATATATACTATCTTATGTGTATCATTTATCCCATCCAATCATCTCTCCATTTTATTCCTTTTTGTTACAGTAAGGAAACTGAGGCATAGAAGATTAGATCAACTGCCTAACATTACATAATTAGCAGAAAAGGTAGAAATAAAGTCTGGGGTCTTTGGCTTATAGTCAATTATTCTTTAATTGATAACTGCTTTTTTTGTCAGACCAAAGGTAATTTTTTAAAAAAGATTTTATTTATTAGAGAGAGTGAGAGGGAGAGAAAAAAAATGAGTTGGGGGGAGGGGCAAAAGGAAAGGGAGAAGCAGGTTCCCCGCTAAGCAGGGAGCCTGATGCAGGACTCGATACCAGGACCCTGAGATCATGACCTGAGCCAAAGGCAGACGCTTAACTGACTGAACCACCCAGGGGCCCCAGACCAAAGGTAATTTTGAATGCATATTAATATTTGCCTATTATTAATTTCTAGCTTGAGAAGAATACACTTCTGGAAAACAAATGAACTATTCATTTTTGGCAAGGAATGCCACAATCACTAACAGACCCTAAGTATATGTCAATATACTCACATGAAAATAATGTATACACATTTGAATTATGACTTTCTTACCTGGTCCATTAAGAAAGTCTTTAATTTGTAACGTTACTAGGGAAGGTGGAATACCACTTTTGCTGTCTATTTCTCCAGGCACTGTCTGCAGCCAAACTGTGCAGTAATCAAGGGCTTCAGGCAGAGTCTTCCCAGGATCTGAAGTGACAAAATTGAAATTAAAAATGTCAATCAAAAAAACCAAAAAAACAAAAAAAAATGTCAATCAAAAAAAATGTCAATCACAAGTACATTGGTATGCTGTGACACACACTGAACCAGGTCCACACAGGGATATTTTTCAGGCAGAGACACAGGCAGAGGGAGAAACAGATTACTAATCTATAAAGATGAAACCATGTTTTCCAGAACCAGGCCAAAAAGGAAAGGACATTTCAAATCTTAACTCATATTATCTTTGAATGAAGGTAAAGTTTCTGTACTCTGAGCTACTGTTAATAGCTGTAGAGTTGGATTTCTTTTCTTCTTCTTTTTTTTAAACAGGATGTTGGAAACAAAGGAAAAAAGGGTAAGCTTTTCTTCTTAAAAAAACGCAAATATATGTTCAAAGATGCAGTGGATTAGTACTACTTAGGGTCTATTTGATGTTTCAGAGTTTTACTGACATTACAATCACTTTTTACTGCTAGGCTTTTGAAGTTAACTTCAGTAGCTTTCCCATAACCTTTTTTAATGATAAAAATTGGTCAATCTTTTATTAGTCCCAATTATGACTAAATTTTGACTTTTTTCTGTTTCGACTTTTGCTGTTACTGTGTATTTCTTACTTTTCCTGGTTTATATAGTTTATTCTTTAAAAAGTGTTTTTTAGCTATTGGTGAATACAAACTGAATTTACTTTTTACTGCTTGGCAATCCAGTTTTTATTGAAATAGCTCTTTAAATAAAAACGACTGCTGTATCTTGGCATACAATGCAGTAGGCTTTAAAAAAAACCTATATAGTCACAGTTTTTCTTTAGTTCAAGATTGTTTTATTCTCTGTGTTTTAATAGCCTCTGCATGTCAATTTTATAGGGATGTTCTTGCCATAGAGTCCATCTATTCCATTTTCAGTCGATTTGAAATGTGTTATTAAAGTGTTATTTATTTTAAGTTTTATTGATTGGATTGCTTTCAAGAATAGCATTTACATACAGTGTATTATATTCAACATATGGTTATATAGTATTACTGTCATATGTGAATTGGGCATATAAATTTTGCCTTGGAATTTGTATTTCTTGACCTTATCATGTGATTATTATGAAATTTGGCACATATGAACCTTTATATGATTTCAAAGAAAATACTGAAACCAATTGATCATGACATTAGATCTATGTGGTAAAGATCAAACACTAAGCTAGTGCATTCTTCTCTTTTCATATGATCAGTGAATTTAAAGCAATGAGAACATACATAGTAGATCCATTACATAGTAACATTATAGTATTCTCTCTTTCAAAGAGAATGGTCAAGTGTTGTGAAACAATAGCAAAAGTCTATTTCTGGTTGGATCGATTATCAATTTGTAGGAGCTATGTAACCTGACAGGACCCAAATGTCTACTTCTATGGTCAGTAGAACCATACTATGGTCTACTTCTATGCTCTACTTCTATGGGACTTCTATGGTCCCAACTGTGTAGCCATCATCAAGAAGCAGTTATTATCAAGTAAATGGTACTGTGCTAGACCTGTATGAAGAGGCTTAATTCTTTTTTTTTTTTTAAGATTTTTTATTTATTCATGAGAGACAGAGAGAGAGAGAGAGAGAGAGAGAGAGGCAGAGACATAGGCAGAGGAAGAAGCAGGCTCCATGCAGGGAGCCCGACATGGGACTCCATCCCGGGACTCCAGGATCACGTCCTGGGCTGATGGCAGGCGCTAAACCACTGAGCCACCAGGCATCCCAAGAAGCATAATTCTTCATTTCAAAGAGAATACAATCTAGACAGAGGATAATGATCTAACAGAGAAAATAGACATAAGTGATGTAACTAAATAGATAATGGACAGAAACTAATGTAGAAATATTAGTATGATGTGTAAAAGATTGGGAAGTAAAACAGGATAAATGAAACAAGTTATAGGAATCATATATTCAAACTCATGTGATAGAAAAGGGTTATTACTAATCTATAAAAAGTTCATGTAGTCAATATAGACATTATAGAGAAAAATAGGTAGAGGAAAGAATAAGCAATTATTAAATGAAGAAATTAATAAAGAGGCAAATAACAGATGATCCTGGAGACCTGGGATCGAGTCTCACGTTGGGCTTCCTGCACAGAGCCTGCTTCTCCCTCTGCCTGTGTCTCTGCCTCTCTCTCTCTCTCTCAGTCATGAATAAATAAATAAAATCTTAAAAACATATAAAGATTATGAGATAATAAATCTTAGTGATAAAGAAAACATTTTTTATTTTTTATTTTATTTTATTTTATTTTTTTAAAATTTTATTTATTTATGATAGTCACAGAGAGAGGGAGAGAGAGAGGCAGAGACATAGGCAGAGGGAGAGGCAGGCTCCATGCACTGGGAGCCCAACGTGGGATTCGATCCCGGGTCTCCAGGATCGCGCCCTGGGCCAAAGGCAGGCACTAAACCACTGCGCCACCCAGGGATCCCAAGAAAACATTTTTTAAATAAGTAGAATTTTTCACTAATCAGGCCAAGACCAAAAACTAATGCCTGTGTAGTTCACCTGCACATATGTGCGTGCACATGCACACACACACACAGTGTAGAATTGCTAATCGTAGCAAATAATAGAAAATAACCTACGTGTTCATCAACATATTAATGCTTAAACAAACAATAGTAATTCATACAATTGTTTATAAGAATCAAGAAGATCTATATGTGCTGACATAAGAGCTATTTATATTGTCAATAGTAAACAAAGTGGAATAAGCATCTTTTCATATACTGGCCATTTGATTCCTTTTCTACAAAGTATTTACACTCTTTTTTTTTTTATTAGTTAATGAGTGTTAATGCTTGTTTGTTATATTGCAAATATTTCCTCTTGGTACGGTAGCTATCCTCAAAATAAATTCTGATATTTTTTGCGTGCATACTTTTTTATAGATGTGAATAAAAATCTATTAACTTTTATTTAGTGATTTATCCCTAGGTGATTATATATTTTTCCAAAGTTTTTTTTTTTTTTAAAGATTTTATTTATTTATTCATGAGAGACACACAGAGAGAGAGGCAGAGACACAGGCAGAGGGAGAAACAGGCTTCATGCAGGAAGCCTGACGTGGGACCCGATCCTGGGTCTCAGGATCACACCCTGGACTGAAGGTGGCGCTAAACCGCTGAGCCACCTGTGCTGCCCTTTTCTAAAGTTTCTTGAAGCATTTTTAACATTTTGGTTTTGCCTTTAGCTCTTTAATCCTTCTAGAGAGCACTGTTTTATGAAAAACAGGGAAAATGCTCAGCCTGACAACAACCATACACAAGTTAAAACAAGAAGTAGTTTTTTAATTCATCAGGTTAGCATAAATGAAAAAGACTGATAATATCTTGTGTGGAGGAGAAGGAGGAGAAATGGATCTTCCCATGCATGGTTGATAAGAGTGTAAACACAGAATATCCACATGAGTAGGGGAGAGGGCTGAAAATGAGTGTCTACCCAAATCCTAAATATCCATGCCCTAGTAATCAGAAAGACCACAAAAAGAACTCTATCTTAAAGAAATAAACCTACCTCCATGCATAGGTACATACGTACATACTGGAGAATGGTCATCTTTAGGATGATCCTAAGCCTATAATGATATCTGGATCCATATTCACAGCTGAAGCAAAAATAGGATGACACATCAAAGCATCTAAACAAACTGAAGTGAAGGGGAGCGAAGAAAGCACAGGATATTTTGACATTCTGTCTTTGTAACATTATAGACAGAGGGAAGCACCAAATTCTGGTATAATCTGAGTGAGGGTTTTCTAAGTAGGGGAGATAGGTTTTGTGCAGATTGCTTCTCTTTTCGTAGAAGGTAGAGGGCCTCGCCATCTGGCACCCAGCCTTGGAGTCTGCACTGAGGCAATTACAGGGGGATACGACTTAACAGAGATGAAATAAACAAACTGGCAATAGTAGGAAACAGGATTTGGAATTAGGAATTTTAAAAAAATGTAAAAGTCGAGGAAATCTATCTAAAGAAGCCAAACTTTCAATGACTATTTCCCCCTAAAACTACTGGTTTAATAGATATTATTGGTTTAATATGGCTACACAGCTGATTTGAAAGTACAGCTGTATTTATAGAGCTAACAGAACAGCATAACTGAAATTAGGAAAATCCAGGTTGCATGGTTGATGAATATTGAATGTATGGCAGTGGCTACTCTCCCAGTTTTAGCTGAAATCTCTATTTTGGATATGCCTCTAATCACAATAGTTAGAAGCAGCAGTGGTAGTAGCAGAAGGGTCTGTCAGAAGCCCACAGAAATAGCTCATTCAGGTCTGCAAGTCATGATTTTGTCCCTTACACTCTAATGGCTAGATGATGAGGGGCATGATTTTTAGACTTCCTGTAATGTCTTCGATTTAACTTCTCCTTAATTCCATCATCAAGTCTAGAAAATAGGATTCATATTACACATTCCTCAGGGTCAATGTAGATAGGAAAGTACCAGATAAACTAAGATTAAAGGAGCTCGTGAATACAATACAAATAGAATGACAAAGAAGTATGACTACTTCATACTGGAAAGCTCCTTCAGACTTTGATAGTTTTCTTCTCCATACTTAACACCTACCTATTTGAGAACAGGAAGCTCTCAGAAAGAGTAAGCTCCTGCTGATGTAGGATTTATGCGGTTGTCCCTAAGCCTAAGAAACAGGAGACAGTAGTATCTTATTAGGAGTAGCAGAGTGGGGGGAATAGGTCAGAAGAAATGACAAATTGCTCATAGCCATAAATCTTGTTCAAAGTCAGTGAGAATTCACTTCAATAAGACATTGGTATTGACAAAGTTATACTATTTGTTTTTCTTCTGGGTTGACCTGGCCTCCAAAAGAAAATACTTCATCATATCATGTCACAAAGAACACCCAAAGAGAAGATTCAGGTGGTCTCCAGTCCATTCACAGATGGATCAAGATATTATTGGCTTTCACAGAGGCTTGTTTCATATTGTATTCTTTGTGTTTGTAGATTACTTTGCTCTTCTTCACAAACCTTCACTTAGCTGCTTGGGAGGTCCTCCTCTGAATCTGATAAAAGTGGTCTTTGCACTGCTGCTCATTACTAGTTTTTAACCCTTAGCAAATAGTCACACAGGTAAGTACGTTTTTGAGTAACATTTGAATTATATAAAATCTAACACGATTCAGTGTGACCAACTCTCATTTTCTTTGCAATCTTCTACTTAACAAAAGATTTGTTTTCCAAGCTCCTATAGAACAGCTGAATGTTACAGATTTTGTAAACTTTATTCTTACACTTGATAACATTCTACTTTATTCTATTCTGCTTTGTTCTACTATGTGGCAGGAAATTCTTTTCATAACTAAGCTGAATTTTTACTAAGGTCCAAATAAGACATTTCTCCACGTCAGTGATAATTTCCCCATTTTAAAGATTGACATAACACTGAATGAAGTCCAGCTACTCTAACACCAGATACTTCTAAGTGTTCACCATTGTGGAGACAATGTTTTCATTTCTTTTGCCATGTGATTAATGAACTTTGATATTTAAAAATCCCAGGGCCAGCAGAACTTACTTGAAAGCTAAATATCTCTTATCTTTTTCCTCACTCTCCCTCCTTCCCTAACAGTTACTTTTTTCAACTTCAGATTTACAAAACAGTTGATCATCTGTGCCTCTTTCTGCTTTCCCTTGGCCACTTTTGTGCTCAAGAACATCTCTATAAGTAGGTTGATTAAGGAAGGCAGAAAGTAGTTAGTGCAATGGTGATTTCCCCTGGCAGTTCCAGGCCAAGATATTGTTGTGGAAAATGCAATTAACTACAGTCACAATAATGGTTTTGCCTCTTTGAATCAATTTCCTCATGATACCTTCGTCTTTTTTCATTTTTGTGGAAAATTAGTGCTAAAGAAAATATGGAGCAATGTCAAGGATACAAAATTTTCCTTTGGTGGAAAGTTCTTGTAAACTTGTATTCCTGGAAAAAATTTTATTAATTGAAATTTTGAATATATTTTTCAGTGAGTGCTGAAAAATATAAACTAAAAGTTGATTGGGTTTTGGTGTACCTCATTTTAACCATGTTTTGTCCAAAGCAAACACTTTGTCATCTTACTCCTGGTACTGCTTCTTGTTGTATTAATCTGATCCTGCTGCTGCTTGCAATCCTGGGTAACAAAATCCTGCTCAATACTATCAACAACATTTGAAATTACATCATGCTTTAATTTCTAATCATATTGATGCTTATGTTATCATCCCCAAATCATTATGATTAAAATTGTGTTCCCTAAACTACTACTGCAGATTTAAATTTCAGTAACTCTTTGCTCTGATGTCATATTGCACTGAGTTTTCTGACAGCAGTACACGATTAAAATATCACAAATTCCTCAGAAGTGTAAAATAAATGCCTCTTTGATTGAGCCAATAGCCTCAAGATTTACTTCCGTCTTCATTTTACTAGTTCCACAAAGTCCAGAAAGATCTACTGTTTGTTTTTTTTAAATGAAAGAAGACTAGATTTTATTCACTTTTTGCAAAGTCTTCAATGACCTGTTATAGGGTACAAGCATGCTACAGTATGCCATGGTTAATGAGCCCAGGCCAAAGTGGCATCTCAGGGAAACTGGTTCTCTTTGGCCTGTATACAGAGGGTTGTTACATTTATGAAATAACATTTAAGTGACTTTTGGTGAGCTCTTGAGAGACAACTGGCAGGTAATAGGATACTGTCATATAGAAGTGGTTTATGAGGGGCAGCCCCGGTGGCACAGTGGTTTGGCGCCACCTGCAGCCCAGGGCGTGACCCTAGAGACCCGGGATCGAGTCCCATGTCGGGCTCCCCGCATGGAGCCTGCTTCTCTCTCTGCCTGTCTCTCTCTCTCTGAATGAATAAATAAATAAATCTTTAAAAAAAAAGTGATTTATGAAATATGACTGCCATTGACCTAGGACTTCCTGAACACAGACAGCCCTACTGTCAAAAATCTTTTTCACATTTTGTTCTATAGGACAGTTTATGTCAGTTTATAACACAGTAGAAAATTCAGGATAATGAAAAGAATATGAACTTTGGAGGCAGAAAGATTTGGGTTTGGGGCACCTGGGTGGCTCAGCGGTTGAACGTCTGCCTTTGGCTCAGGTTGTGATCCTGGGCTCCTGGGATCGGGTCCCATGTCAGGCTCCCTGCATGGAGCCTGCTTCTCCCTCTGCCTGTGTCTCTGCCTCTCTCTATGTGTCTCCCACGAATAAATAAATAAAAATCTTTTTTTTTTTTTAAAGAAAGATTTTGGGTTTAAGTCCTGACTCCTTAAACTGAGTAAACTACTTAACTTCATGGAGTCCCAGTTTCTATAGTCTCCAAAATAGGGTAAGACACTAGATTGTGGATTGTTGAGAATATTGTATCAGCTACTATGTGTAACATGATTTGTGTAGAACATGTCATGGTAAAAGTTCAATGAACAGTCACTATTTTGTTTCTAAAACATAATCTTTAAAGAAAATAGGAGTATATGTGTACAGTGTCTTTCAAGTGTCTACTCCCAGTTTTTGTTTTTGCTTTGTAATTCTGAAAAATCTTTTTTATCACTGGTTGAAATAAGTAAAAAAGAAAACACTGTTTATTAGTGGTAATTATACTCAATTTTGATCTTAAAAAATAGAGTAAGCTTATTTATATTTAATTCTTAAAATAATAACTACTTAGGTTTAAAATACTAGTCAATGTATTTTACTTCTCTATTAAATACTCCTGCCTGAGGAGAAATCATTGATCTGACAATTTTCCTGGACTTTGGTTCTGATAAATTATCAAAATTATATTCTTACCTTCTTTTCCATCCCTTATAAGTATCTGGCCTATGTATGAATCAGGGAAGTAAATCATCTGTAAGCCAAAATAGACTCCTTTCCAATTTTTAAGCTGGAAGTTCAAGACTACTTTTTATAAGGTCCCTGGGTGTATCAACTTTTATACAAAGCAAAGATTGAAATGACCCCTTAAAATAATTTTAAGTGTCCAATAAACATGGTGAGTGCATCAGAATTTCAATTTCACAAAGCTTTTTTTTTTTTTTTTTTTTAAATTTTTATTTATTTATGATAGTCACAGAGAGAGAGAGAGAGGCAGAGACACAGGCAGAGGGAGAAGCAGGCTCCATACACCGGGAGCCCGACGTGGGATTCGATCCCGGGTCTCCAGGATCGCGCCCTGGGCCAAAGGCAGGCGCCAAACCACTGCGCCACCCAGGGATCCCACAAAGCTTTTTTTTTGTTAAAGAAGATCAAGCAGAGTTCACAGCTAGCCAGAGTAGAAGGAAAATACCTGAAAAAGAATCAGGGTAGTAGGGTATTTTCTGCAGACCTATTCATTAGAGAGATTCCCCTTTCTATCTTCTTCTCTCCCAGTTCACTGACAAGATGTTCCTAGATGGTTTGTTAGCTTAATCCTTTTGTGCCAAGAATACATGAAGGTGTTTCTTAATAGAAAAGTATCTTTGGAGGATCTAGATCTGTTTACCTCTACCTAGGAAATTCGTATTGTTAAAGCTCCAAAGAGGCCTCTTTCAGAAGCCATGGTTGTGCTTGGTTTGGCTGTACCCAATGGCTGGAACTGTTCACTGCCTGAAGGAGAGGTCACAATCAGAACAGTCACCTTTTTTTTTTTTTTTTAATATTTTATTTATTCATGAGAGACACAGAGAGAAAGAAAGGCAGAGACACAGGCAGAGGGAGAAGCAGGCTCTATGTAGGGAGCCTGATGTGGGACTCGATCCCAGGACCCTAGGATCACGCCCTGGGCTGAAGGCAGGCGCTAAACTGCTGAGCCACCCAGGGATTCCCAATAGTCACCTTTTGACCACCATATATAAAACAAAGGCAAAGCTACAAACAGGCTTACTGGGTTTCTCATATTTTCTATATGTCTTCTACGGTCTTTAGCTTAAATTGCTATGTTTTTCTTTTTTTTTTTAAATGTAGCCACAGAAGCAAATGTGGTCCATAAAAACCTAAAATGCCTAAAAATTATATTGTGAAGGAACCTAGATCTTTAAAACACAGAAGCAACTCAATTTCAGAGCAGCAAAATCAACCAAGAAACCAATTCTAAATTGCTATGGATGCAAGGTAAGTGCCACCACCATCTTCCTGTTGATACCCAGGCATTCGGCTAACTCAATAAACCCTTTTTCTCATGCATTGTATCTTGTATTCCATAAGATGTGATGGGAAGGGGAAGAGGAGGTTTCTTGGTTTGAAATCCCAAGCTTGCAGCCCAGAAGAAGAAGAAGAGGAAGGATTAAAATGGCTGCTGGGATGTGTGATTATCAGTGCCAATTGGCTCTTACTTTTAGAAGCAAGTCTTCCATATCTTGCTAAAAGGAAATACATTGTTTATATTTGATGATACTAACCAGGAAATAATATCTGAAATATCATTCAATGAATTCCTGTTAACTTATTTTCTACGCTGCTTTGTGGTATTATTGATCCCTTTCCTATCTGGTTGTTTTCATGTTAAATTCTAATGTGGGTTTCAGATGTTTTACAGGACATTTAATTAAAATTCAGTGCAAGTAAAACCAGGGTGCTATTCAGTTAAAAAAGTGTAGTCATACAAGGAAGATCAAATAATCCTAATTTTTAGTCTCTTGTCTATTCTGAGCAAAGTCCGAGTTATTTCACATTGAAAGTCAACTCCTTGTCTTCAAATGATTCCTCCCATGTCCCATTCATTTTAAGTAAATGCTGATGATTGATACGGATGCCAAAAGGGCCAGGATACTAGTTTTTTTCGCATGTTCAGAAAGGAAGGTCCATTTAACTCTTCCTTCTACTGCTAATAACTACATAAGTCCCCACTTACAGTTGAGTATTTCACAGTTCCAAGACTTTTCATAAATATCTCATTAGAGCTGAGATTAAGCTATGAAACTACAAAGACCAGATGTTATTATACCCATTTTAGAGATAAGGAAATTATGGCACCAAGAAATTTAGTTATTTGCATCAAAGAGTCTTGGTATTAGAGCCAAGACTACAAGTCAAAATTTCTGATTTCCATTCCAATATCCTTCCCCATATGTTAATTCCCCCTGCTGGCTGGATCAACTTATTTAACATTCTCCCCACAACTCTCCCTTAGTGATACACTAGAGTTCCTTTTATGAGACCTACTTACTTGCTGATTTCTGTCAAAGTAATAATTTCATTTCATATTACTGGCCGGCAAGAAATGTTCCCAGCAGCTAAATTTTCAGATAAATGTTCAAGTTGTGATCATTATGACACTAAAGTCACAGGTTAATTCTAAGCCTTTCCAGAAACATTAGGAAAACCTTTAATTCTAAAAAGACATGTAATTCAATCCTTCTCTTAAAGTCACAATAACTAAATGAAATCAAGATATGATTTATGAGGTGTAAGAAGGCAGTTTATGATTTTCCAACTGTTGGTTTACTCAGATGTCTTTGGCACATTTTCTGCAGACCTATTCATGAAAGGGTAAAGAAGCCAATTACTGCAACTGAAAAATTTCAAACTACACAACAGCTATAAATTGCACTAAAATGATGTGAATTTTTTTGGCCAACTACAACCACTATTTTAAACTCAACTTAAAGATGTTAACAATGATGATAAAAACAACAACAATATTAACATTTCTGGAGCCCCGTGCTACACACTTAGATGAGAGTTCCATACACATCACTTAATTCTCACATCAGCTCTGGGAGGTTGCTACCAGTGTTCTCCACATATTCTAGATAAGGAGCCGAGGCTTAGGAAGATGAAATAACTTGTCTGAGGTCACATGGTTGTTATGCAGCAGGGCTGGGATTAGAACTCAGGACTGGGTCCCACTCTCTCTATTCCATGTTTGCCTCTCAATTAGACCTGAAGTCATATAGGTAATATTTATAAAACTTTAAAATGTGGCAAGTATCCCATCCTATAGATAGCATGTTGTGGATATTTCTGTCACACATGTAAATGTGTTATTACCTGATCTTTCAGTATAAATTGTAATTGAGTTTAATCTCTATATTTTAGTCTAGCCAATGTTTGAAAAATTCCAGTAAGGTAAAGAAGCTACAGGATGGTGGAAGTAGCTGTCTTCCAACTGGTTAGTCCTGTCACACACTGAGTACTAAGCCACTGGACTACCTGACTGCTGAGGAACTAAGGGGGTTCATCGGATTCCCTCGGAATGGCTCATCTCTTTCCCAACTGACCAGATGGCACAGTCATTTCTTCAAAAACAAACAAAAAGCCCCAAACAAACAAGAAGAAAATTGACTTTTTAAGTCTGCCCTGGGCTGCATAGTCAAGATATGAGGCAATTTCAAATCTGGACTCCATTACCTTAAACAAAATAAATACCAAATTTTAAGTATTTATAAACACAACTAATAAGATTAGGTTAAAAACAACTATACACCACCTTTATTTAAATGAGAACCGCCATTATTACAGCTGCTACATATAAAGGTGCTGGCAGAAGATCTCATTTCTGTCAGAGGTTGCTCCAGGTAAGGGCACGGGAAAGCCACTGTCACATTACTGTAATATTTTAAGAAGAAACTTATTGGCTCACAGATATATTATCTACCTGGACCACATGGAAGATCATGTATAGGTTATTAATATTAACAGTCATAAGAATTCAAGTTGATAATTTAGGCTTTAGATAAACTGCCATTTTTTAAATTATGGAGGGTAAAACAAACCACCCTATATACTTACAGGTATAGTTGGTATAACTTAAGATCACTAAAATATGAGTATTAGGGATATTTTATTAACATTTCAAAATTTAAACAGTTGTTTTGGGCAGCCCAGGTGGCTCAGCGGTTTAGCGCCGCCTTCAGCCGAGGGTGTGGCCCTGGAGACCCAGGATCAAGTCCCATGTCGGGCCCCCTGCATGAAGCCTGCTTCTCCCTCTGCCTGTGTCTCTGCCTCTCTCTCTCTCTCTCTCTCTGTGTCTCTGATGAGTAAATAAAAATCTTAAAAAAAAAAAAACAGTTGTCTTCACTTGTTTTATTTTAGGTTTCCAAAAAAAAAAAAAAAAAAAGGATGTAGGTACAGGTACAAATATAGATTTCATTTATCATCTATTCTGGGTAGCCTCTAATATAATTTAGGTTTTTTAAAACAGGTATGTGCCTAAATGGCATATATAATATACACACATATGTATCAGTCACACGTGCTGAGAAGAAGTCCGATTGACGTGATGGACAATGAATTTCACAGCATTTCTAACTTCTAACTTGATTTAAAAATCTATGAAAGGATATCCCTCAGGAACTCAGAGAAAGAACAAAATTACCACCCTTTACATCTATGAGCACAGATCAGTTAATATACTATAATGAATAATCTGCTCCTGGGGAGTTGTCAGCATTAACTTGATTCTGCCCATGTCACCATTAAGCAAAGATCATGTTCAGATACTCAAAGTATCACTTTTGGAGGAAATCCTGTGTTAAGTTTCTCAGAAGACCATGTCTTGGCTAATAGACTACAAAATAATTTTATTGTTTTAAAACTGCAGGACTTCTGGTGCCAGCCAAAATTGTAATAAGTTAAATGCAATCTAACTCTCATGCTGCTTACAATCAAAAACTTGAGAGAAAATACAAAACACAAATGCCTGAGAACTCTAAAAAGTAAACAAGAGCAAAGCAGATTGGGGAGGGGAGTCAGACTTGAGGATGTGACACCTACAATGGTGGGTTTCCCATTTTCTTTTCTTTTTTCTCTTTTCTCTTCCAATGTTCACTGAGAGGGAGTCTTAGGTTGTGGTCACAATGATGACAAGAACAGCCAAAGTCCTTATGTCTGGGAAATAAGGCCCCTGATGTTTCAGAGGTGCAGGAAACTCTGCTGCCTTTTATATTTCTTTTTTCTCCCCTGGTTTTGCCCCAGGAGTGGGCACAGTGTATGGGGATGGGGGCACACAGTGCAATGGCTGTGCTGTGGCAGCAGTGACACAGCATTTAAGACTGTAGCAGGTGTTATAAATATGCTTCATGAGGTAAGGTAAACATGCTTGAAATGAGCGGAAATACAGAAGTTCTCAGAAGAGAAATGGAAACTACAGAAAAGAACCAAACATTTTAGAACTGGAATATTCCATAGAAATTATCTAATATGAAGAACAGAGAAGAAGAAAGATAATAGGAAAAAAGAAAAAAAATAGAGTCTCAGGGATCTCTGTAATAATTTTAAAAAGTTTAACATTGGTGTCCCTCAAAAAGAGGAGAAGGATTAGTGCAGAAAAATACTTAAAGAATTTTAAGTAGAATTTTAAGCAGACACATTATAATCAACCTCTAGAAAACAAATATAGAGAAAAAAAGTCTTGAAAGCCACTGGAGAAAATCAACACATTACGTATATGGAAATAATGATTGTGATTACCGTGGATTTCATCAGAAACCACACAGGAAAGAAGACAGGGGAATAATATCTAAAGACTCCACTAAAATACTGTTAGAAGTAATAAATGAAGTCAGTAAAGTTGTAGGCTAAAAAAATTAATATATAAAAATATGTGTGTGTTATGTTTCTATACACTAATAATGAAAGTAACAGAAGGAGAAATCTAGGAAAAAATTCCATTTACAATTACATAAAAAAGAATAAATACCTAGGAATAAATTTAACTAAGGATGTAAAAGACCTGTAAACTGCAAACTTTAGACACTGATGAAAGAAACTAATGATGATGCAAATAAATAGAAAGATATTCCATGCTCACAGACTGAAAGAATTAATATTATTAAAATGTCTATGCCACCAAAGCAATCTCCAAATTCAATGCAATTCTTATCAAAATTCCAATAGCATCTTTCACACAACTAGAACAAATAATCCTAAAAGACCATGAATAGCCAAAGCAATCCTAAGAAAGAACAAAGCCAGAGATATCAAGCTCCCTGATTTTAAAGTATACTACAAAACTACACTAATCAAAACAGTATGCCATTGGCATAAAAACACACATAGATCAATGGGATAAAATAGGAAGCCCAAAAATAAACCCACACATATATATTCAATTAATGTTCAACAAAGAAAGCAAGAATATACAATTGGGAAAGGATGGTCTCTTCAGTAAATGGTGTTGGGAAAACTGGAAGCTATGTGCAAAAAGAATGAAAAACTAGACATTATCTTATACTATCTATAAAAATCACCTCAAAATGGATTAAAGACTTCAATGTAAGACCTCAGACCATAAAATTACTAGAAGAAAACATAGGCAGCAATTCCTTCACATCAGTCTTAGTGATATCTTTTTAGATCTGACTCCAGAGCAAAGGAAACATAAGCAAAACTAATCAAAGGACTACAACAAACGAGAAAGTTTCTGCACAGTGAAGGAAACCACGGACAAACTGAAGACAGCCTACTAAATGGGAAGAGACATTTGTAAATGACATACCTAATAAGGGGTTAATATCCAAAATACATAAAAATTCATATAATTTAACTAAAAAGTGAACAATCTGAGTAAGATATGGGCAGAGGATCTGAATAGACATTTTTCCTAAGAAGACATACAGATGGCCAACAGGTACCTGAAAAAATGCTCAATGTCACTAATCATCAGGGAAATGCAAATCAAAACCACAATGAGATATCACCTCACACCTGCAGGAATGGTTATTTCCAAAAAGGGAGGAAATAAAAAGTGTTGGTGAGGATGTAGAGAAAAGGAAATGCTTGAACACTGTTAGTGGGAATGTAAATTAGTGCAGCCACTTATGGAAAATAGCATGAAGGTTCCTCAGAAAGTTAAAGCTACCATGTGTATACATCACATCACACACACACACACACACACACACACTGGAAAACTACTAAGCCATTAAAATAAATGAAATCTTGCTACTTTTGACAACATGGATGGACCTTGAGGGTATTATGCTAAGTGAAAAAAGTCAAACAGAGAAAGACAAATACCATATAATTTTATTTAATATATGGGATCTAAACAAAACAAAACAAAACCCAGACTCACAGATACACAAAACAGACTGGCAGTTGCCAAAGGGGAGGCCCTAAAGGGTGAAGGAAATTAAGATGTACAAACCTCCGGGTATAAAATATGTTAAGTCTTGGGGATAAAATATACACATGGGGGACACAGTCAACAACAACTGTATTAACTTTATGAAGTGACAGATGTTAACTGGACTTACTGTGGTGACCATTTCACAACGTATACAAATGTTGAATCACTAGGTTGTATACCTGAAACTAATATAATACTGTATTATAGCTCAATAAATAAATAATAAGAATATAAATACTGCAGAAAGATATGTCACCTCTTTCATTATTAACTTATGAAGTTTTTCTGGATCTTTCTTACAAAGTTAGCTTCATAGTGATACCCCTCTTTATCCCTCCAATTAAGACACTGTAGTGACTGTTTCACTTTAGAATCCAGAAATGAAACCAGCCACCTCTACTTTACTGCTTCTACTCCCCTTGAATATTAATATTATAGGCATTCATATTTTTCTGTTTTCTCACCCACACGATCACAGGGCTTCAAAAGAACCCTGGACGTGTAACAGTCCTTCCTTCAGGATGGAAAAGTGCTATGTGAAATGTTTCTGATTAACTAAATTGGTAATGGGACTTGGATTGTTCACTAAAGTGGACCAATTTAAGACAGAAATTTCCCCAGATCAGTTTTTAAAAAATAACTTAACATTTAATAAAATTTATGTATTTAAAATATTGAATAAATGAGTTTGTGTTCCACTAGAATGTCAAAAGAAAATTTCCATATTTAAAACAAGTTAAAATAAATTTTATTCTGATAGGGTACTCACTTACAGATGTCAACTCCCTGAGGCTGAAGCAGTATAGTTAAAATATTTTTAGGAAGGTGAATATGGGGAGATGAATTCCAAGTTACAGAATACTGGAACTTTAGAACTGGAATGGACTTATAACTATCACATATAACAGATAAGGAAATAGAACCTCAAGAGAGTGAACTACCTGGTTGAGATCATCCTGTATTTCCTGGCAAGGCCAATATTAAATTCTAGGCTTTCTGCTTCATAATTGTTCTGCTATATAATAATAATAATAGCTAAAGCAGTAACAGCAAACATTTATGAAGGCCTACTATTTTGCTTGATTGAATGCTAAGTATTTTCATGAATTACCTATTATCAGTTTCATAACTGCCCTATGTGTTAGGAATGCATCTTGAAAATAACAGTTAGAGGTTAAACTCAGGTCTGTCATATTACCAAGAGAGACTGTACTGTGTAGTCATATCACAACACATTTAACATACAAAAATTCACCAGTTACAATGTTACAGACAGAACATTTGCATGTTCTGGTGTGGACAACAAAGGCTCACAGAGAACTGCAGATTCACATTTCTTTTCCACTCCTGGGATGCATATGGGTCGAGAGACCAGACTCAGGAGTCCAACCAATTTTTTTTTTTTTTTTGGATCTGTGCAAATACTGAGTCTAAGAAATCTTGTTTTGAATTTTAGCTCTGTTTATTGCTAGGTTTGTAATGTTGGACAAGTACCTCTACAAACTTTAGTTCCTCTTTTCTAAGATGGGATGATATATAACATTTCCCATAGAGTTGTTAAAAGGTTTAAATGAGATAATGCATTTGAAGAAGTTAGTACAATGTTTGGCACAAAATAAGTAGTCAGTACATGCTGGGTGCTTTTTCAATTAGCATTATATTTTAACTACTGACTTTCTGATAAATGTTTCCAAATAATGAAATTCATTTTTAAGAAATATGATATTTATACTGATAACTTTTTTTAAAGATTTTATTTATTCATGAGACACACACACACACACACACACACACACACACACACACACACACAGGCAGAGACACAGGCAGAGAGAGAAGGAGGCTCCATGCAGGGAACCCGATGCAGGACTCGATTCTGGGTCTCCAGGATCACACCCTGGGCTGAAGGTGGCGCTAAACAGCTGAGCCGCCAGGGCTGCCCTTATACTGATAACTCTTTTTGGATAATCTAAATGTCCAAGAAGATACATTTTGTGTAAGAAAGGTAATTCTATTTTTAAGTAATCTTTATACCCAACATGGGGCTCAAACTCCCAAACCTGAGATCAAGAGTTGCATGCTCCCTGACTGAGCCAGCCAGGTGCCCCCAAGGATTTTTTTTTTAAACAGAAAGCACTTTATATTTCAACCTAAGAACTAACTGTAATTCAAATGTACATCTTTGATATACACCCTGTAATCTTTTAAGATTTTATTTATTTATTCATGAGACACACAGAGAGAGGCAGAGACATAGGCAGAGGGAGAAGCAGGCTCCATGCAGGGAGCCTGACCTGGGACTTGATCCTGGGACTCCAGGATCATGCTCTGGGCCAAAGGCAGGCACCAAACCGCTGAGCCACCCAGGCGCCCCAGGTTGCCCTTCCTTAGCAACTGGCTAGTTATCCTTTTCTAAAGTGGGGAACTTGTACTACACTTCAGCAAGAGCTAAGGGATCCTCCGACCTTGGGCTGAAATGAATCCTGATCCCCACACCAGCCATCTAATCTCCAGAAGCCTGTGGTGAAAAATGGTTCTCCTCAATGCCAAGAACGAATCAGCCTGACTTCCAGACTGGACAAATTCTCCAAATGCCTCACTGCTGGCTTCCATCTGCTAGATGAGACCACCTGATAGCAATAAAATACCTGATTTATACCTGAGCTTGCTAGGACCGTCTTCTGATACCAAATCTTAGATGGCCAGGATACCCTTCCCTGTCCAGTTTTCCAGTCAATTCTCTAATTCTACATTAATTCAAGGAAAAGGTCTCTCTATACCCTGTTTGACCCTGTTTCCATTAGCCCTTGCCATTTAATAGCCAATAAGTTTTAAATCTGAACCCCTGATCACCTTCTTACTCTTAAAAGGTAACAAGCTTCAGAAGTTCAATATAATTATTATAATATAGGATTCTCTCTGGTTATAAGAAAGGTATGGATGGAGAAATAAAAGCCAGTTGGCCAATACCACTAATAAATGTGTTTGTTATACATGTATAAACATCTTTAAACCATCTTATCTTATAATAAACCTTCTCAAATACATTTAATATAATGCTGTTACAGCAAGATGATTAGATCAAAAGAATACCAAACAATAAACTTCATTTTCTAAAGTTCTTTTTTCAACCTGAACAGCTGCATTAATATGAAAAGCATACCTATAGGCTATTACTATGAAAAAAAGCTTTACTTCCCAATCACTGGAAATTCTTAAGCATTTCTATAGGCCAGAGAGAACCCCTGTTTCATTCAGCTCTTGAAAAAAAAAAAAGAATATTCAGAGGCATGGTAAGAACGCTGAGGCTAAACCTTGATACATTTCAAACATTTACTTAAACATGATTCAGCTGTGGGACATGAACTTTACATATTTACATATTCTACAGAGAAAAGTCTTGTCTGGCCTGCCAGCTGTTTTCTGTTTGATCGATCTTGATACAATGGGAATAAAACTTAGTGTGTAGTAGTTATTAGCATTCCAGTAAATTCGAAGGCTCTTACCTGTACATTTGTAATCAGAGGCTACCCCTTTAAGGACAGCATCAAAAATGGATATTTCCACTCGCTGCTTTCTGTGGTGACAGCTTAGAAGCAAAGAAGGCTGGGACACAATAAAGTATAAAAAAGGTTCCAGCTGCAAGTCACCAGTTCCTCTTCGTCCAGGCTGCCGAACAATAGTTATACCAAGTGCCTGTCTAGCAGATGACCTTGTGGATGCATGAAGACTTTCAAGAGAGATGACCCCTATTTTTTTCCCTGAAGGAAAAGATACTCTACTGCTCAAGAGATCCTCTGCTGTTACGGTAGAAATACATGCCTGGCTGGGCTTAGCAACATCTGAGTCAACTTCTGGGAGATTTAATGAACTCTTGCCTGTTTTTTCATTATCCTTATGTTCTTGCAATTTTGATTTGGGTATGGCCGAGCAGGAATAAGTCATTAGTGAGATTCTACTCGCAGTAATAAATATGTCAAAGGGAATAAAATTGAGATTTTTTACAATTGATGACTGGCGTGAGGGACGGGCAATGCGATGTTGACTGGTACCGCTGTGCTGTTCTATTTGTACTATTCTGATTTTAACACTGTCACTGCCAATTCCACTATCCTGGGCACCACTGTACCGAGATGAGCTTTCAGCCATGCTTCCATCAAATGTATCCATTTTTTTTTGTTCTTGTTTGGAGATCTGTAAGGAAAAAGAAAATATTTTAAACTAGTTTCATTCCAAGTGTTACTGTATAAAGGATGTAATAAAGAGGTTAAAATGGTTCTAGCAGTGTAACTTGTATCAGAGTGATCATAAAAACAAAATGACTGTTCAAAAAACTATTCACATTAAAATGTCAAGGAAATACTTAAGAAAGCATCAAATGTGCATTTCTATTATTTAATTAGACATCTAACTCTTATTTTGAGTTAGACTTCCTTTCTTTGGACTAACAGTAGTATGCATTTTAAAATGTCTCTTTAAAGAATTATATTAGTATTCTTCAGAGTGATTTTTCAAATAGTGCAATAAACTGATTTCCAAAGCATGATTACTATTGGTTGAAATTATATTTTAGGCAGATGTAGTTTATATTGTTTACTCTTGTCGTTATAGAATTAATTTGTAAGGTTTGGGTAGGAAGGAAGGAGAGAAAAGTCGGCAGTCTTAAAAATTATGAAGGACAAAGAAAAGTAAACTAAAATAGAATTATTTTATTCAAGATGAAGTTTATTTTCCTCTACAGTAGGGCTTGAAACAAGAGTAAACGTAAGTGATGAAGCAAAATGTAAGTAATTAAAGTCCTCAAAGGTGGATTTTTCCTTTGTGCCCTAAAGGCTATTCATTCTCAAAATTTTCCATCAACCACTCCCTACATGGTGAACAAAGAACAACTTGGTGGCAGCACAGCACCGAGATCTCTGCTTTGCTTCTCTGGTTTCTTAAGTCTCTCCAAGCACCCAGTTTGTGATATGCTATTGGAGACACAGATGTTTCACTTGCTTTTTCATCCGAGTAACAGACTCATTGAAATCATGGACAATCTGAGAAAAAAACAAAATCCTCCGAACTGCCATCTTATCACCAAACATAACCAGTGGTAATATCTTGGTGCACTTCCTGTCAGTATTTTTTCCCCACCTGTGCAAAGGTGCCCCCTCCGGCCCCTATTTGGTTATGATCATACCAGAGTGCCAAACTGCACCCCAATCTGGCAAATGCTAATATACTCCTCATAGCTGTTTTAAAAAGCTGCATAATACTTCATTAGTGTTAGGAACATTTGTTTAACCATTTTCATATAATTGGATATTCCAGTTTTTAATCTTTGCCAACAAACCTCTGTGAAAAATATTTAATAATCTTTCTTTAGAACAGGCTCCTAGAGGTGGAATTACTAGGTAAATGGTATAAGAAAGTTTAAGGTTAGTTACTGATACTGTCAACACCCTTCCAAAAAAGGCTACATTAATTTATATTAGCACCAGCAATGGAAAAGCATTTCCCTGAGTACTGCTTATCATTTCTTAGGCTTTTCTTTAATTTGATCGATAAATATAGTATCATTTTTCCACATGGTACAAATTATTATGAGTTGCTTATGAAAATGTTAAAGGCTGTTAACTAATTCAAGACAATAATGTAACAATCATTAACATTTTAAAAATATTTCTTGACTATTGATTTTAAAGTGGTTGAAGGAGATACATAGTTATACAAGTCCAACATGAAATACTTGAAGCAAAAGCAACTTAGTCCTGTTTTTTGAAGACCATGTCCTTTTAAACCATTCTTTCTGTATGGTGGTGCTATTTCCCTGCCTGGAGTGCCCTTCTGAGCTTGCTGTAGCTGGCAGATCTAATAAGGCTCAGAACAAGTGACACTTGTCTGAGAATTGTTCTCATTCTTTTCCCGCCTGGTAATCCTAGCACTTTACACATAGTTCACTTTTCTCCTACAGCGTTCTGTAGTGGCATTATTAGGTAGTGTTAAAACATTTATAGGCTTTAGAGGCAGATGGATCAAGTGCATTATTTTCTGACTATGATTTTAGACAAATTACAAACCTAAGGCTATGTAACCTCATCTGTAAAATAGGGATTTAAATTTGATCTCAAGAGTATAAGGATTAAATGAGCTAATTTGTCTAAAGAGGTCAGCATAGTGCCTGGTCTACTGTAAATACTGAATAATGGGCAACTGCCATAGTTCTGTCTCTTTTACCAGCTGAAGGACTGTCAGAGGTACTGGGCCACATCATTTGGCTTCTGTATATTACTAAGGAGTACTGTAGAGCCTGGCACGCTGAAGAGAGGATCCATAAATGAATATGTTAGTTTCTGATAGAATATTAAATTAAAAAAATTGCTCTGCAGACATGATTGTTCATATATAAATACATGTGGACACAGACCTGCCCATATGCTGTCCTCGTTAAGGTCTTTCCAGATATATTCATGGGCCCTTTCCTGACCTGTACTCTCCATCTTGTGGGCTGACCACACTTCTGCTTGCTTATCCTCATACTCCCTGCTGGGTCCTCAACCTCACACACACTGAGGACATTAACACTCAACCCACAAAGTTGCTTCAGCATTAAATGAGTTAATATGTTGAACATACACAGTAGCATGCAATAAAGGGTAAGATAAAAAAAAAAAGTCACCTTCTTTGTGAAGACTTCCTCAACCCTTCCAGATATGCTAGTCTTTCCAGCTTTTACACTTCCATAACAAACTAATATTAGCACTTTTCATGCTGTGTTCTGTCTCAGAACAATTCAAATATAAGCAATTGAAGATAAAAAAAAATAGAATACCACTGAGTATGTTTGTTATTTGCCAAATGTTGTTAGCACATACCTACATTTTCTATTTTAAGTGTTACAACCCTTTGAAGGGGGTAGTGTTAGCCCCATTTCACAGGTGAGGAAAGTGAGGCTTAGAGAGGTTAATGAATAGGTCCAAAGTCAGTCAGATATTAAGCTAAGGGTAAAAGGGAACCCCTTTAGTGTTCCTAGCACACACCATACTCTCTGTAACATAGCAGAGCTTAATAACTATGTGTTGACTGAATAAACAAGTCAACATATTTAACTTAAAGAGTGAGTAAAATAAAGAATAAGGCAATTATCAAAAAAATTATTTTTAAAGTTTTTAGTTATCCCTATTATAAAAATTTCAAATATACCTCAAAATCCATCACCCACTAGGAATTCTCAAATCATATGTGAAAAAAACTAGTCTAGGATTTACTGTCCAGGTTATAAGGCATTACAAACTATCTGTATACAATGTAATAAAGAAATAATGAAGAATTCCTTTAGGTTGAATTCTGTGGCAAACTGAAATCCGACTCAACTATTTTTATTCTATCAGGAAAGGCGACCACTCTTAACTCTGTAAGACTACTTTCTATGCATAGAGAACTACATTTTCTTCCTGATAGTAAATTAAGTGTTCCTTAATGGTGTTAACATGACAAAACAAACCACCTGTAGGTGAAGATATGTAGTGTCTAGCCCTTACATATTGAGATTGCCACATTAAGCTCTAGTGAATGTTGAGTAGCCTGATCTTGAGATATAAATAACCAGCAAGGGCAGGATGGCAACTATCAGCTTGGGTCATGCAGGTTACTGAACAGAAGTCAGATGGTAACTAATTCTAGTCACTACTGAGCAGAATGGAATTTGAACCAGTGACCCAGAGATGGAAGCTCTGACTTTCATTGAAACAACAACAACAAAAAAGTACCACTTTCTCAGTACTGGGAAACTAAATTCTTAAAACTGGGTTAAAAGCCAAGATTTCCTTCATTTTTCTGTTTCCACACTATTTGTAGCACTGAAATAAATAAGCTGATGATTTTTGAGACATATTTAAAAATCCATTGGTTTGTCACCAGTTCACTGCAGATTTATCTATGATACTAAAGACTATCTGGCCTGCTCTTGAAAAAAGTTTTATAATTAATTATGTGTGCTAAGCCCTAAACTTGGGCATCAATTTACTATTCCTTTGTGGAAAAAGAAAAGTTCACAGTGTAGTAACTCTGAAAATAACTTTTGCTTTATTATTGTCTGAGGGGACTAATAATTCAAGTTGTCAAAAAAGAGCAGTATCTGCTTGCTGTGAGTGAGGGCAGCAGGAACATGCATCTCTGGGCAGCGCTGTTACATCAGCTCTCCCACTCTTTACCTCACTCATTTAAAATGAACAATAAAAGTTTTCTTTAATTAGCTACTGGTGTGCATTAACATGATCATGATTAAACCATAAAAACCAACTGTACATTACTCTGGTCCCCTCTTCCATATGTTTTGAATTATTCTGTTTGAAAATGTACTTTGCGTCCCTTTTAAAAGTTCGACCTTCTGCTTTCAGAGAATTAAATGCATATTACTGCAGTGAAGAAGATAATGTTTCAGACCTCCAGGCATATATTAAACACACTGGCAGCACTTGAGACAAAATGCTTTACTTATTAGATACTTCCTATTCTAAACAGTGTCATCAAAGGCTAAAAACAAAATCCATATAAAAGCTGCACAATGCTTCCACACAGAACCCGTGCCAAAATCCCTGTACTTTCCAACTAATGAGGAAAGGATGTGTACTCTTAACATATGAATGTAAGATTTTCCAAGCATTCACTTTAGGAAACTGGGCTATTGATTCCATATGGGTTATGTTAAATGAAACTGTATTGGTAAAATAACCTTTAAGATATCTGGCATGATAACTATAATTAAACAATATTTAAAAGACTAAAACAAAAGGGAATTTGGTTCCACAATGGCTAATTAAAATAAAATGAAAAAACACAGCATGCCATCTATCAAGATAAATTGTTATTGCTTAAGAACTATTTAAATACTGTTAAAATATACTTTTAGATAAAATCTGAAAGAGCTGGAAAAATATTTGTGGCTTAAAAATGGATAGTTTGGTGAAGAAAAAAGTATAGGACTCTTGAAATTTTATGCGAAGATAACAGCTTTAAAGCCTTGAGCACAACCAGATGGTACTTAAAACAGAGGAATTCTGCAGTTTCACTATCAATGGGTTTCAATATGAGAAGATTTTTCAATAGCTAGGAAAACATGTCAAGCTGATAGTTTACTTCTTCGATCATTTCAGCGCATTTTCCCATCCTTTCACAGCTATACATGGCACAGATACTAGCCACCATGGAAGAGGTGCTGAAAGCTGTACTAGTAGCTGGGGAGCTGTAGCTAATTCTTCCTTTTAATATATGGAGATAGGTAAGTTTACCAGCTTGCTCTGGAGTCTGGCAAGAGCCGTAGTATCTCAGGAATGGTGGCTAAAACCAAACTTAGGTATGTGATAATACCAAAGACTGCATTAAAATAATTTCAAATGAAATTAATTAGATGCTCTTCAGTGTCATTTGAGCACAGAATGAGAAGCTTGATTGACTGAAGCTTCTGGTTTGGCCATATCAACATTTTTAACGAGCACATTCAAAAGACAGCCCCATTAATAAAAATACTGCAAATAAACGGAAAATTTTTCAAAGAAAAATTTGTAGAAACCAACCTCTTGAGAATTAACAAGTTCTAAAACAAATATAATTTTTCCTTGATGGAGGACAAAAAAAGGGCAATTCAGCATCTATTCCAAAGTTTTAACTCACTTTACTTGCTTTAATTTCTTTATCATTTTAAGCAAACCTTAACTACACACTGAACATAGATATAACTACATATTTTTCCACCATCCTATTATAATTACAGTTCTATTAACAGCAACACTGAAGTAATATTTCCACCATGCAACAGTCATACTTTAACCATCATCAAAATATCTTTTGCCAATCACGGGATCATTTCTCATGTCTTATAAATTATGAAAAAATCAAGTGTGAAACCACAAAATCAAAGTGACAATCACATCTGTATATCACTGTGACACTTACTCTAATTTTACTGCCCTTGCTAAAATGTAGTAGTGTTTTCAAAGAAGTAGAGATCTTACAAAATCAAATACAAAAAAAAAAAAAAAAAAATCAGTTACAGTATTTTAATGGCATCACATACTGGAATCACAAAGAATTTTGACAGACTTGAAAAAAGTATGTGTCTCATTGTTTAAACATTTGCAAACATACTCTTCTAGCTGTATCTTTTAGAAGTTTGCTTTTTGGGATGGGGTAGGGTGATGCTGGTGGGAGAGGTTCATTGTATATGACTTTAACACGGAGACAGCCTACTCTGGAGGCTTTACACAAAGAGCAAATTGTCATAACACTCCGCAAGACTTAATTCAACTTGATGAATTAATTTAATCAAGTAAACAACAAAGTATAAGTCTCAAATTTTCATTGGTGTCAGCCATGCACTTGATGAATATGTGATTTTATACATGAATTACCATTGCAGCTCAATGATATGCTAGGTAAAATGTGCCTAAGCCACATTAACTAAAAATTCATAAGGAATAAACTGCCTTCTACAGGAAACATGTTTATGTTATTTTCTACTTAAAAACCAAACTTGAACAAGTACTGTGTGCACTGGGGCTTTACAGATACAGAGGGCTTAGAAAAGAAGGGCTTTTTATATTTATTTCTCTAAGCCACATGTTCCACCAGATCCCACATGATATAATTGCTCCCAGTTGATGGCAAAAAAGGTTTTCACAATACTGCAGTAATTATGCAAAAGAGCAGAACTAATGATACCCATCACTGCTTAACAAACAGAATGGTAGAGTACTACAGTTTCAAGTTTTCCCTTTCATGAAGCTACTTTTCCGGCTCTTTGAAGTAACACTATGAGGCCACTACAGCTTGCTAAGTATCAGTTCAAATATTCACATTTCAAGACCAGAGCTAAATGCAATAAAAGCAGCATGGAGATAGTTCAGGCAAGGTTGTGCTTTACTATCGCCCATGTTTGGTCTATTGTTCTAATTAAGGTTGTAAATTACAAAAAGGGACCAGTTCTAGTGCTAAACAGACTATAATACCTTGACCATTATCAGGGTGTTTCAGCATAAGCCAAACAAACAAACAAACAAGTATACATACCAAACTACCCACACAAGTTTACATCCTACTTGAGATTTTATCTGCAGTGCTGACCTTTAAACTTTTGTGTCTGTCTGTCCTTTTATACATATATGATTTCATAGGATAAGCTCATTTTCAGGAGCTTCTAAATTCATGGAAAAAAAATTAGTTCCAGGTGAAACTGCATGGAAGGTCTTAGCTCAGAAAACAGTTTTCATCCTTTCTCCCTCTCTTTCTCTATGTCACACATAAAATTGGAATAGGTTGTTTTTTTTTTCATTCAAGGAGACTAGATCTACTTGATTTATACTAACTTCTGAATTTAAGTTTGACTTGTTTGCTTTTTGTTATGAATTCAGTTTTTAAAAAATAAAATGACACATTCTGGGGACTTGGATCTTAATCAAAATAGATGCCTTTATATCAGAAACAACAACCTGCTTTGAAATGACTCCGGATGTTAATTCTTAAAAAGTGGCTACTGTGTGTTACAAGGTAACTATTCTTCATACTGATGAAATCCAAGGTTCACTCCACTGATGTCAATGTGGAAACCATTTTGTCTCATGGCTGCTTAAAGATTTTCAATAGGATTAAATCAGCGGCAAGTCCTTATTATATCAGGGTTTACAATAGTGTCTGAGTTGGAGTCTGTTTCTCATAGAATTTTACTGAGAGACTGACTTAGATTGGCTCCTTAGAGCTAGTCTGATTTTACTAGAAACAACTGTATCACATCAGCCACTCTCATAAACTTGCCTTAAGATTGAATCAGCCCTGACCCTGAAGCAGATGAAAGTTTACCGAGCCTATGCATTCTCCATTAAGAGTCATAGAAAAGTTTGCATTTAGTTTTTGCAGCAGGGCAGAAGTAGAAAATGCTTATTAACCACTCTAGCCTTTGCCTTGCAACTATGAACCTGATTTTCTGATAAGAAAACTACAGTTGAAGTTAGAGAACTTTCTACTGATAAAAATACACACAAACTCTTATTTGATTATTTTATCCTTCAAATCACACATACTCCTTTACGGAAACAATGTAAGGTTTATGGAAATGAAGCAAGAGCATGCTCCTACAACTCATTTCCCCCTAGTTTTCAGTACAAGTTAAAAATAACGAAAGTGGTTTAGGTATATTCATAATTAACTTTATCCAGTAGCTGGTTTGCACTGTCAAACAGAACATAGTTATTTAACATAAATACGAAGCTGATTTTCATTATTATTTATTTACTAAATCCAAACAAACCTGGTTCAGTTAACTGTAGATTCTCCTCAAAATAAACCTGAATCTCAGTATTCTCTACTATGTAGTTGATTTTAGTGAAGCCCATCAAGAAAGACATTGAATAGAGGGTCACATACAAACTTTTATTGGCTACCCTTTAGCTTCATGATAGCAGATCAAATCCAAACTGAACTAAAGCTACATATTGATTCTCTGTGTGTTCTCATGTTATCAATACCTTAATGATGCATGCAATGGACTTGAAATGCAAAATGATCAAGATGTTAGAGAAAAACATTTGCTTATACCTTGCAGTCAATTCTTTTCCATTAGAAGAACTTTGTTCTGTGCTGCTACTCCATAAAAACCATTACTAGGCCAAAATGATCTTCTGCACAAACTGCTTTGATCATAGACTCTCCCTTTAATCCTAAGAAATCTGAAGTATTCTCTAATCAGGTAAATATTTCTTTTTTTTTTTTTTTAATCAGGTAAATATTCCTAACAATAGTTGAGGTCAGCTAGCCCTACACCATCAGTTAATTTTCTTTTCTTTATATATATATATATATATATTTTTTTTTTTTAAGATTCCATTTATTTCTTTATGAGAAACAGAGAGAGAGAGAGAGAGAGACACAGTGACAGAGACAGAGAGACAGAGAGAGACAGAGAGGCAGAGGGAGAAGCAGGCTCCATGCAGGGAGCCTCATGTGTGACTCCATCCCGGGACTCCAGGACTACGCCCTGAGCCGAAGGCAGGTGCTAAACCGCTGAGCCACCTAGGCGTCCCAATCAGTTAATTTTCATATGCTGATACATCCTAAATAATTCCTGCTGTTCTGAGAAAACACCTTTCTATATATTAATGAAGGTAATACAACTTATATCTTAAGGATATTCTTGATTATGTGGAATTGCTTGAATAAAAGTTCAGAAGTTAAAAAGAAAATGTAGATTAACTCCCAAATATCAAGCATTATCTCTACAAACTTTAAAGCAGTAAGCCTGGAAATTTCCAAGAAAACTTTTTCAAAAAACTTTTAAATAAATTTTTAATATATTTTAACCATAGCTGTTACATGATTCTAGATGGTTTTATCAGAATGTCTCATTAACATTAAATTTCAGAAGATCATATTCACAACAGCTTACCAATTAGCATTATTAAAGAGGAGTGTTCTTAATATTTAAAGTTTACATCTCTCTAAGCTATTTAAAGAATAAAGGTTCTTTTCTTTAAATGATATATATTTTTTAAAGATTTTATTTATTTATTCATAGAGACACAGCTAGAGAGAGAGAGGCAGAGACACAGGCAGAGGAAGAAGCAGGCACCATGCAGGGAGCCTGATGTGGGACTCAATCCCGGGTCTCCAGGATCACACCCCGGGCTGCAGGCGGCGCTAAACCGCTGCGCCACCGGGGCTGCCCTTTAAATGGTATTTTTAACGTAACATTATTCAGTCAAGTATGCTTAATATTTGGACTTTAGCTATAACAATTTTATCAATATTAAATACTTCCTAAACTTCTTGAAGATACAGTCAATGGCAAATTAATCAAAATGTGTAAAAAATATTTATTATTATTCATTCATTCAACAAATTCTTATTGAGCATATACTATGTTCCAGGAACATAGCTAAGGATACAACAGAAACAAAGATCTTGCCTTCATGGAATTTACAATATAGTGGGGAAAACATAAAATTTCATGTCTTTCTTTCTCTCTCTCTCTCTCTCTCTTACACACACACACACACACACACACATCCCTGTATTTGCTGATGGATTAGAATGTTGGAATATTATGAGAGGAAGATAAGACAAAAATGATTTGAATTTTTTGCCTGAGCAATTAGAAGAATGTAGAAAGAAGGGCAGTCCAGGTGGCTCAGAGGTTTAGCGCTGTCTTCAGCCCAGGGCATGGTCCTGGAGACCCAGGATCGAGTCCCGTGTTGGGCTCCCTGCATGAAGCCTGCTTCTCCCTCTCCCCCCCCCCCATCTCTCATGAATAAATAAATAAAATCTTAAAAAAAAAAAAGAGAGAGAGAGAGAGAGAAAGAGGACTTCCCAGGTTATGTAAGCAGCTTCTATGTGTTGTTATACCAATGCTTTAATAATCCACCTTTCAAACTTTGCCTATCTTCTTAAGAATCATAAATGACCTCAGTAGTCTTTGTGCAGGGAGATGATGACACACCACTATACCCAAATTCCCAAATAATTCTCTAGTTTAATTATGAGGTCTTCCTACTTCTTCTAACAAACCAAATCCCCAATCAGCTAAGAACCATTCAAAGGAGAGCTATAATTAGAAATGGTTTTCTGGGGTTGGGTCTAGACCTCATTCTGCACAAATACTTGGAGGACAGAATAGTGGGCCAAGACATGGAATCATGCCACATCCCCAGAAAATCAAAATGAGATGTAGAGTATTTCCTGGGAGGATTTTGGCTCTGGAACAGTTAAGACTGACATAATATTAGTGAGTTGAGTTGGAGAAAGGGAGAAGAGAGCCCTGAACTCTTACAAGACCTTACTATCTCTAATTGTCTTTGAACATTTCTACTAAGATGTCCCGTTATCAATATCAGGTATCTAAAAGATCACCAGAGGTCCATGTTGAAAATGGCAGTGACAGGTGGGTACTGGATTTCTGGGCTGCTAGCATGGTCCAGAGCACAGCTGGGATCTTCCAAGTCAACAGTGATACCCACAGCAAGGAGGTCTCAGCTCGCACATAGAAAGCCTTCTCCTACTTCTTAGCACTCTCCAGTGCAGGAGTGAGCATGCTGAAAGTCTTTCTGAATTGGCATCACAGAAAGCATGATAGACCCAAGTTTGTCTCCTACCCCCATCTCCACATTAGGTCCAAGTTCTTTCCGTGGAGAGATCTTAATCATATTCTATACCATAATTCTCATGTGAATCCACTTCCAACTGGCCACAAAGATGAATAAAGAGAACCTGGACCACTACTCAAGGTGGACCACAGCACTGGTTTGGACCAGGACTCTTTATGTGGACGTGGGACCTTAAGCTCACCTTTCTTACTTGTATCAAATGTTGACTAGTATCTTCCATCTCCTCCTGCTCAAGGCAGGAGAGGGCTTGAATAACTTACATTGGTCAAAAAATAAAGAAAAAAATCACGATAACATCTAAAATATCTTTTCCCAAAAATATCACCTCTACAACTTCTTATTTGTTTCCTTCCCCAGAGGCTCAAACATTAAATATGTCTTCCTGGTCCCTACCAAGTACTGCTGGTCATGACTTCACTGCTTTAGTTATTCTTGATGTTTCCTTTGTATTTATTATTCTCGTCAGCCCTTTTCATTCTCCACTGGGTAATTACAAATACTTCTTAATTGGTGTCTCTGGTCTCTCCCTTTCCTAACCTACCCCATATAGCACTGCCAGGTTATTTTCCTCAAAACATTTTATTTTATTTTTTTTTTTAATTTTTTTTTTTTTAATTTTTTATTTATTTATGATAGTCACAGAGAGAGAGAGAGAGGCAGAGACACAGGCAGAGGGAGAAGCAGGCTCCATGCACCGGGAGCCTGATGTGGGATTCGATCCCGGGTCTCCAGGGTCGCGCCCTGGGCCAAAGGCAGGCGCCAAACCGCTGCGCCACCCAGGGATCCCTCCTCAAAACATTTTAAATATTTACTTACAAACATTTGTCTCACTAGAATGTAAGGTCCATGAAAACATAGGATTTTTTGTGCTTATTTTTCTACTTTATCACCCGCACCCAGAACATGTGCTTGGTACACAGTAGGTACCCTGTAAATATTTAATGAAAGAATTAAGAAAAAACTGACATGAATCATTTCCAAGGTGCTTATTTAGGTCCCTGGGTGAAAAAGTAGACACAAGGATCGGTTAAACTTGAAGCCAACCAAGCAGCCCCCGTGGTGCAGCGGTTTAGCGCCTCCTGCAGCCCAGGGCGTGATCCTGGAGACCCTGGATGGAGTCCCAAGTCAGGCTCTCTGTATGATGCCTGCTTCTCCCTCTGCCTGTGTCTCTGCCTCTCTCTCTCTCTCTGTCTCTATGAATAATACATCATACATACATCACATGAGGCTGTGAACGCAGGATAAGCAAGACTCTAGGTGGTAGGTTAAAAAAATGGCATTCTTTTGTGTGTGTATACACACACCACATCTTCTTTATCCATTCATTTCTCGATGGACACCAAGGCTTCTTCCACAGTTTGGTTCTTGTGGACATTGCTGCTATAAACTAAGTCCCAACATTATATGGTTTCACTCATATGGGGAATATAAAAAATAGTGAAACGAATTGTAGGGGAAAGGAGAGAAAATGAGTGGGAAAAATTGGAGAGGGAGACAAACCATGAGACTCCTAACTCTGGGAAAAGAACAAGGGGTAGTGGAAGGGGAGGTTGGAGGGGGGATGGGGTGACTGGGTTATGGTACTGAGGGGGCACTGGATGGGATGAGCACTGGGTGTTATACTATATGTTGGCAAATCGAACTCCAATAAAAAAAATACAAAAAAAAAAAAAAAGAAAGAAAACGGAATTCTTAGCTTTTTTGCCAGTCATCTTTAAAGCAGAGCCTTTTGACCATCTAAATCAAAATAATCTAAGGCACCTGTTAAAACAGAGATTCTCAGGCCATGCCAAAAGTATCTTACCTGAAGGTGACACCTGGTGACCTGCCTTATAACAAGCTCCCAGTAATTTTTATGCACACTAATATTTGAAAACATTGCTATATATGATGGAATGCTAAAAGAACTTTCTAAGCAAATAAATGATAAATGGTGCTTGAGAAAAATTAGTGTGATCAAAATGTGCGGTTGGGAGTAGGGAATGGGGAGCAGAGAGACTGCAGGTAGCACCACCAGTTAGAAAGCAATTGGCCAGATGACTAACATGGGAATGTGAAATTAAGTAATACATGGCATAGTGGGGATTTCCTCTATGAAGCCTTTCCTTTATGAGCCCACAATAACTCCTCTCTCTTCTACAGTCCTGTAGGACATACTATCTTCATCATTTATCTGATACTTAGCATATGCTACCTTCTATTGCTATTTTCTTTTAAGCCTTTTGCTCTCTTAACTAGATTGTAGAACTCAAGTCCAGAAACATGCTATGTTCATTTTTGTCAATCCTGTGCATGAAGCATGTACACGAGGTAAGATAAGTATTTTGGAGGACAGTGATGATGGTGATTAGGATGGCAACACAGATTACCTAACGAGTTGATTCCCTGATATTCTCTAAAGCAATACCAAAGCACAGATAGCACTTATTGCATGCTTAGAATGTGCCTAATACTTTTCTGTGTGCACTTGGTAAATGTTAGGCACTATTCTGTATCAACTCATTTAATCCTCAGAACTCTCTAAAATGAGGACTAGTATTAAACCCATTTTAAGATAAAGAAACTAAGGCCCAGATAAGTAACTTGCTCAAAAATCACACAAATGATTGTTAAATGGTGTAGTTGGGATTTGAATATTGGGAATATGATTCCAGAGCTCATTTTAATATCATAATCTACACAGTCTCTATTTCAGAACCTTATTTATTCCTTTTTTTTAAATTTTTATTTATTTATGATAGTCACACAGAGAGAGAGAGAGAGAGGCAGAGACATAGGCAGAGGGAGAAGCAGGCTCCATGCACCGGGAGCCTGATGTGGGATTCGATCCCGGGTCTCCAGGATCGCGCCCTGGGCCAAAGGCAAGCGCCAAACCACTGCGCCACCCAGGGATCCCCCTTATTTATTCCTATCATAGCCCTTATCACAGTTGAAATTTTTAAACCTTGTTGTTTTTGTTACTGTCTCCCTACTAGATGGCAAGATCCATAATTGTAGGGATTAGTTAATTTCATTTACTATTACATATCTTGTGTTGGGCACATTAGTAGATACTCCACAAATATATGCCTTATAAATAAATGAGTGAATAAAAAAGTAAAAAGAAGTAGGAGAAAAGAGTAGAGGAATGAAGCAAGAGATATCATTTAAGTACCTAAGGGACTAGTAAGGCTTTTATTACTGCAGATTTCAGACAGATGGCTTCTCAGAGAAAGCCTTCATCAATACATGAATGTATTTTGAAATGCTGAAAGGAAAAATCCATTTGCAAGGTGCTGGGACCAGGTGTGTCTGTTTCAGCATATCACTGTATTCAAGAACAGGAAGCAGAGCTTGGAGATAGAGCACTGCACTGGGGAACTGAAGACCTGGCTGAGTTCCACTGTTTCCACTAAGTCACACCTGTGTGCAGCTATGTGGGAAAAAACTGTCTTTGTTCACAGCTTTCCTTTTGTTGACATGGAATTAAAATAGAGTAATCTAGGCCAAATTCAAATTCTCAGTTCAATGCATCTGAATCATGCTTCTTAGAGCTGGAACAGGTCCTGGGGCTCATTGTTTCCAGAGATTTTCAAACTATTTTTTAGCCATAATAAAAAATATTCTTTCTTTCTCTTCAAAGAAAATCTTATGGGGTGATGGAGTAGTCGGTGAGGGACAGGTAGGCATTATGCACAATATGGAAAACAGACAAAAGTAAAGTTGCTCCAGGATGGTTTTATTATAAATGTGATATGCATATGGATTTGAGGGCCACAAAACTCAAATCTGCTACTGGTCAACCACTCCTTGATATAATTTTTAAAAAGTCTTTTTAAATATCAGTTAACGTACAGTGTAATATTAGCTTCAGGTGTACAATATAGCGATTCAACCCTTCCATACAACACCCAGTAATCACCATACAGAGCGCACTCCTTAATCTCCATCACCTATTTTACCCATTTTCCTCTGCACTTGGTTCTGGTAACCATCAGTGTGTTTGTTCTCGGTAGTTAAGAGTATGTTTCTTGGTTTGCTTCTTTCTTTTTCCCTTTGCTCATTTGTTTTGTTTCTTAAATTCCACATATGAATGAAATCATATGGTGCTTGTTTTTCTCTGACTCACTTATTTTGCTTAACATACTGTTCTCTAGCTCCATCCTTGTCATTGCAAATGGCAAGACTTCATTCCTTTTCATAGCTAATATTTATTGTATATCTATGCCACATCTTCTTTATCCATTCAACAGTCAATGGACATTTGGACTGTTTCCATAATTTGGCTATTCTAAATAATGCTGCTATAAACATTGGTGTGCATGTATCCCTATGAATTAGTATTTCTGTATTCTTTGGGTAAATACCTAGTAGTGTAATTGCTGGATCATAGGGTAGTTCTATTTTTAACTTTTTGAGGAACCTCTATACTATTTTCCAGAGTGGCTGCACCAGTTTGAGTTCTCCATGGTGGCAGAGGCTTTTCCTATATCCTCATCAACACTGGTTGTTTCTTGTGTTGTTGATTTTAGCCATTCTCAGAGGTATGAGGTGATACCTTACCGTAGTTTGATTTGCATTTCCCTGATGATGAGGGATGCTGAGCATCTTTTCATGTGTCTGTTGGCCATCTGGATGTCTTCTTTGGAAAAATATCAATTCGTGTCTTTTGTTCACTTTTAAATTGGGTTATCCACTTTTTGGGTGTTGAGCTGTATAAGTTATATATTTTGGATACTACCCCTTTATTATGTATGCCATTTGCAAATATCTTCTCCTATTCTGTAGGCTGCCTTTTAGTTTTGTTGATTGTTTCCTTGCTGTGCAGAAGCTTTTTATTTTGATGAATTCCCAATAGTTTATTTTGCTTCTGTTTTCCTTGCCTACAGAGACATATCTAGAAAGAAGCTGATAAAGGCTGATGTCAAAGAAGTTACTGCTTGTGTTCTCTTTGAGGATTTTTATGGTTTCCAGTTTCACATTTAGGTCTTTAATCCATTTGGAATTTATGTTTGTGTATGTTGTAAGGAAGGGGTCCAGTTTCATTTCTCTGCATGTTGCTGTCCAGTTTTCCCAACACTATTTGTTGAAGAGACTGTCTTTTTCACATTGGATATTCTTTCCTGCTTTGTCATAGATTAACTGACCATGCAGTTGTGGGTTCATTTCTGGGTTTTCTATTCTATTCCACTTATCTATGTGTCTCTTTTTGTGCCAGTATCATACTGCTTTGATCACTACAACTTTGTATTATAGCTTGAAGTCCAGAATTTTGATGCCTACCCCTTTGCTTTGCTTTTCCAAGGAGGTTTCTTTAGCTATTTGGGGTCTTTTGTGGTTCCATACAAATTCCACATTCAGCGGAATTTATTTCTGGGTTGCAAGGATGGTTCAATCACCGTGATACACATAATTAAAAGAAAGGATAAGAAGGATGTGATCCTCTATAAGATGCAGAAAAAGCATTTGACAAAGTAAAATGTTCATTCATGATAAAAAAAAAAACCCTCAACAAAATAGGTCTGGAGGGAACATACCTCAACGTAATAAACCCACTGCAAATATCCTAAATGGGGAAATACTGAGACCTTTTTCTCTATGGTCAGGAACAAGACAGGGATGTCCACTTTCACCACTGTTATTTAACACAGCACTGGAAGTTCTAACCACAGTTATCAGACAACAAAAAGAAATAAAGATATCTAAATTGGAAGAAGTAAAACTTTTACTATTTGCAGATAACACGATAATATATATAGAAAACCTGAAAGACTCAACCAAAAAACTAGAACTTATAAACTAATTCAATAATGTCACAGGATACAAAATCAATGTACAGAAGTCTGCTGCATTTCTACACACCAATAATGAAGCATCAGAAAGAAAATGAAGGAATCAATCCCATTTACAATTGTACCAAAAACAAGACAATACCCAGGAATAACCTTAACTAAAGAGGTGAAAGACCTGTACTCTGAAAACTGTAAAACACTGATGAAAGAAATCAAAGAGAATCAAAGAGAACAAAAAGAAGTGGAAAGACATTCTATGCTCATGGATCAGAAGAACAAATATTGTTAAAATGTCCATACTACCCGAAGCAAACTACACATTCAACACAATTCCTATCAAAATATCAATAACATCTTTCACATAACTAGAATGAACAAATCCTAAAATTTGTATAGAACCACAAAAGATGCTTGATATAGTTTTAATGTTAAGCTTTATTGAGATAATTCACAAGCTATACAATGTAAAGTATACAAATCAGTGTTTTTTTTTCTTCCAAGTTTTTATTTAAATTCCAGTTAACATACAGTGTAATATTAGTTTCAGGTATACAATACAGTAATTTAATACTTCCATACAACACCTGGTGCTCATTTCAAGTGTCTTCCTTAATCCCCATCATCTATTTATTATTTTTTAAATATTTTTATTGGAGTTCAATTTGCCAACATTTAGCATAACACCCAGTGATCATCCCACCAAGTGCCCCCCTCAGTGCCCATTACCCAGTCACCCCAACCCTCGCCCACTTCCCCTTCCACTACCTCTTGTTCATTTCCCAGAGTTAGGTGTCTCTCATGTTTTGTCACCCTCACTGATATTTTCATTCATTTTCTCTCCTCTCCCTTTATTCCCTTCCACTAATTTTTATATTCCCCAAATGAATGAGACCATACAATATTTGTCCTTTTCTGATTGACTTATTTCACCCAGCATAATACCCTCCAGTTCCATCCACGTCAAAGCAAATGATGGGTATTTGTCATTTCTAATGGCTGAGTAATATTCCATTGTATACATAAACCACATCTTCTTTATCCATTCATCTTTCGATGGACACCGAGGCTCCTTCCACAGTTTGGCTATTGTGAACATTGCGCTATAAACATCAGGGTGCAGGTGTCCCAGCGTTTCACTGCATCTATTTAACCCATCCCTCTACCCATCTCTCCCCTGGTAACCATCAGTTTATCCTCTAGAATTAAGAGTCTGTATCTTGGTTTTCCTCTCATCACCCTCTCCATGTTATTTGTTTTGTTTCTTAAATTCCATATATGAGTGAAATTGTATGGTATTTGTCTTTCTCTGACTGACCAATTTCACTTAGCAGAATACTCTCTAGCTCCATCCAGGTCATTGCAAATTCTGTTTTTTGTTTTATTTTGTTTTATGGCTGAATAATATTCCATTTTATGGACACACTACATTTTATTTATTCATTCATTAGTTGATGGACACTTGGGTTACTTCCACTTTTTTATTATGAATAATGCTACTATAAATGTTCAGGTACAAGTGCTTGGGTGGACATATGTTTTCATTTCTCTTGGTTACATATGTAAGAGTGGAATCATTAGGAGATATAGTTATATAAATATATATATATATATGGCTTGAGGAACTGTCAGACCATTTCCCAAAAGAGCTACAGCATTTTAAATTTTCACCAAGTGTGCAAAGGTTCTAATTTTTCCACATCTTTACCAACACTTGCTATTATTTGTCTTTATGATTATAGCCATCCTAGTGGGTATAAGTATCTCGTAGTGGTGCTGATTTGCATTTCCCTGATGGCTGATGGTATTAATAATTTCTTCATGTATATATTGGCCATGTGTATATTTTCTTTGGAGAATTGTCTATTTCATAATTGGGTTATCTTTTTATTATTTAAATGTAAGGATTCTTTATATATTCTGGATACAAATCTCTTACTAGGTAGATGATTTAAAAATATCTTCACCCTTCATGTGGGTTGTCTTTACATTTTCTTAACTTTGATGAAGTTCTATTAACTAATTAGGATGCTTGTGCTTTTTGTGTTACATATTTAAAAAATTATCACCTAAACCATAGGTCACAAAAAATTTACTCTTCTGTTTTCTTCTAAGTTTCATAGTTTTAGCTTTTGCATACAGGTCTTGATCCATTTTGTGTTAACTTTGTACATGGCGCTTGTGTGTGTGTGTTTTTTTTTTAAGATTTTATTCATTTATTTGGGAGTGGGAGGGAGAGAGAGCACGAGCAGGGTGAGGAGCAGAGGGAGAAGCAGACTCCCTGCTGAGCAGGGAGCCTGATGCAGGGCTCGATCCTGGGACTCCAGGATCATGACCTGAGCTGAAGGCAGATACCTAACCAACTGAGCCACCCAGGTGCCCCAACGTGCTTGTGTTTTTTATTTCCATGAAGCTGATATTAATATCCTCTTTTATTCCAGATTTTAGTAATCGGAGTCTTCTTTTTCTTGGTGGGTGTAGCTAAGAGTTTGTCGCTTTTGCTGATCTTAGAAAGAACTGATTTTTGATTCTGCTAATTTTCTCTATTGTTTTTCTATGCCCCCTTGAGGTTTTATAGAAGCCTTAGAGAAAGTAAAGAGTTTGGGTCTAAGGTAGTAGGAGTTTCCCACCCATCCTTTCGTTCAAATTACCACATCGTCTAGGATGGTCCACACCAGTCCTTTTTCATACCTGTTGTTTTATTAATAGAGTGCAGTATTATTTCTCAAATTTTCTTGTTCAGATGATAAATTATATGGTCACATACCAAGAGCCCTGGCTTCAAATGGGTCCTTCGGTAGGTGTTATCCAGCTTCTTCCCTGTCCCTTCTTTTTGAGTATTTTTTATGGTCCTGGCCTTAGGTGTAAAGTAAAAAAGTGAAATAAGGATGATACAAACCTTGAAGAGATACACTTGCTGTGAGATTGGTGGAAAAAAAAGTTTTTGAGAATGCCTACCAACAAACCAAAAAAGTTAAAGAATTATTCTTCATTTGTGTGTCTCTCTCACTGTTCTTTTTATTCTTTTATAAACAAGTATAAACTATGGTTGAAGTTGTAGACAAATATTCTCAAGAACTGCTGTGGATGAGGCAGCCTCTGTTTATGGGTTCCTGACTTTCCCATGGGGCAGGGTCCTATATTCTATTCTCCATCTATACCTGTGCACATATTCTTCTATCATAAAGACAGCATTCCTTAGTACAATGCCACCCTTTTGAAAGAGAAGACCTTACTCTTGAAAGAAAGGTTACAGGTCTAAGGGTTTAAGAAAAAACAGGGATTGCACTACTCCCTTTTGCCACTTGCTTCCCACACTTAATCAACATATCCAAATCTATGACTGCCAATAATTCACTTTCTATTCTATTTGTCTTTTTCCCACTCTGTTCTAGACTCATACTCTCCAAGGAGCAGGAGATGGTTTTGTGATTCTATCTACTATAGCACTTCTAGTTTTCCTAACACAGCTGAAGGCACACATGCAAACAAATGAACACACTTTTATCAATTACTGCAGTATATTTCAGTCACAATAGGAACTAGGAAATTATACAATCAGTATTGCTAGAAAAACTCTCCACTAATCAAGGAGCACTGAATATATATTAATGTACTTTATTTGAATCCTAAAATCTTTTATTTGTACCTTATTAGTCTAGAAATCTGATCTGTTGTGTTGGCTTGATTATTGCCAGATACTCACAAGACTTCATTTTATTTTAACTGAATATGTTAATTTTTTTCCTACTATATTGATCTTTAGACTTTATTTAAGATGGGGTATTTTAGGAACTGAAGTTTTAAAATATTTTACAAGAACTTGTTTGTTAACAAGAATTTGCTTGATGTCAAAGTTAAATCACAATGGAAAATCTGGGATGTTCAAGGTTTTCACTGGAAAATGCTCATGGAAAAATATTACTGCTATTTTTGGCAATAAAACACAATGATGAAACAAAGCTTCCTTAACAATGTAAAGACAGTCAGATTGTGATTCAAGGCACTGGCAGATATTTTATTTTGATACTTAATGTAGTTCACAGAATACCAGTTGACTTTATTCTTAGGAACACATTTAAAAAATGGCAGTGATGGATTTTCAGGCCTGGTTACACCTACCAGGAAAATGACGCAACCATTATTCACCTCTCCCAACTATGGTTTTTACTGGCATCTTCTATGCATTACACTTTGGCACTCTTCTAAACATCATCAGGCCACAAGCTCAGGCTAAATCAAATATTTTTACAAACTAAACAATCTAGTACTAAAACTACCCAAGTTACAAAGACCTAATGCTGTTTCCATTCCAAAGAATGGGCTATTTTATAGGGGAAAAGTGCTTACTATATTAAAAGGGAAATGGTGCTTTAACTCCAAAAAACTAGGCTGTCAAGAGCATTAAAAAAACAGGATCAAACCAGCACTGGCCACCAAGTGACAGACATAATCTGCTAATGACCTTTTCTAATCTCTATATCTTATGAGCCCATATAATAAATTGTTCAGGCAAGTTAGTTCATCTAGTTAGTACTGGGTCAATTAAGTTAGATTCATACAAAAAAAATTCTGTTCATAGACATAGCCTACATTCCTAATTCTGGATAACACTCTTGCAAATATGAGCCACTATTCACATTATTATTGCAAAAGAACCAGTGCAAGTATATGTCCTATTGACGATAGGTGAGTAACATTATCTCTGCATGTGCAGAGTAGCTGATTTTCAAAAAGCTGAGGGAATGCAGACAAGCAATGCTGGGAAGCCAAACTAACAAACCAGTGAAACTTCCATTTTCCTACATTAAATACAGACATACCAAAGCACATTCTTTGTAGCTGTTGCAAGTATTAATTTGAACTTAGTTATACAGTGTCTGGTACATCTGAGGCATGTTGGAAAATACTTGAATGAATGAATGAATGAATGAATGCAAAATATCTGGTTTCCATATAAATCTGGGAAAGCTGTATCATGTCAAGTGCTAAATAAGTAATATTTCAGAAGCCATAGCAATTATATCATACATTCTCCTTTCCCTTGAAAAACAAAGACTATCAGTCTTTACCTGAGAAGTTTTGTAACTGGACTAACTTCAGCTTTACTGATCTGTCTCTCTCTTTTTATCTCTCTCACTCTATCATCTCTATTGATGTTTTATCACATAGGCATTGTACTGGTCAGCTGCTGTCAGAACCAGCATTGGAGTACCTCCTCAACAACTGTAAAATCTTTGCTTAGAGAGAGAGTCATTAAATACTTCTATCATTTATTGACTTAAGAAATTGGTACTGAGCTCCTGCTATGTGCCCAGTAATTTTAGACACAGGATGTTATCAGTGAGCAAAAAACCAAATTGAAACAAACCCCCAAAACCTGTTCTTGTGGAGTCTATACTCTAAGAAACTAGAAGTAATAAATATAATAAGTAAATCATATAGTATATCTAGTAAATCATAGGTAGTATGAGGAAAATAAGAGCAGGCTGGGGACACCAGGATTTCTAAGGAAGGAGAGCAGTTTTCAAAAGGGTAGGCCTCATTAAGAAGGAGAGACATTTGAGCAAGCAGCTGCTGGGAAAGGTCCCCACAGAGGCCTGGTGGTAAGAATTGTGCCAGATATGCTCCTGAAATAGCCAAGGGGCCACTGTGGCTGGAACAGAGTAAGCAAGCAATGAGGAACATAATAGGAGAGAAGGTCAGAGACTAATGGAGGGGGGCCATATCGCACAGGGCCTGGAAAGCCATTATTGTAAAGGTTTTAATTTTTCTCTGAAACAGGAGTGAGTGAAGAAAACTTTTGAGGGGACAACAGAATCATTTAGCTTAGGTTTTAAAAGGATCTCTGGCTGCTGTTTTAAGAATATGAGGGAGGGAGAAGAGAATAAAAAAAGGAGATGAGTCATGAAGCTACCTATGGAGTAATCTAGGTGAGATATGATGGCTTGGCAAAACAGTGAAGGTGATGAGGAATTGAATTGTGGGTATATTTTAAAGGTAGAACCAACAGGATTTCCTGACACATTAGATAGGATGTATAATAGAAAAAGAGGTTAGTATGACTTCATGAATTTTGGCTTTAGCAGCTGAAAAATGACTGATATGAAAAAAGACACTGGGTAGAGTAGGTCTAAAGGAAGAGAAAAATCAGGAGTTCCATTCTGAACATGTTAACCTCATACAGTAAAATGCCATAATCCTCACATTACCACCCCAGTTCATTCTCATTATATTTATTTGTAGATTAAAAATAAATCTATGGCCTTTATATTTTTAGGCATTCTAACTAGAGTTGTACTGGTAAACTTACATATCTTTTCTTCATTAGAACCAACATCTCTTTCACTGCAGTAGCTGGAAATTCTAGCCTACCAATCAGAAATGAAAAGAAGTTCCTGCTTCCTTTTCACTCACCAAAAACAAATGTGTTTATAACTTGTCTCCTAGATTCAAGAACAACTTGGGCAAGATGAAATGACTCTGAAATTAGAATCAGAGGGTCTATAAGTTAAACTCTGGTTCTTCCACTTACCTGTGATGGGACCTTAACATCTTTGGATCTCACTGATGACAACATAAAATAAATAAAACAACTACTTTATAAGGATGGTGTGAGATTAAATTCTGTAGGTGAAAAAGTTCCATACATTGTAAAGAATTATATCAATGTTAGAAGCTATTAACATTACAGTCTGTATCTTGCTAAGGATTTTACATAAGACTTTTCCATTGTTTTTGCTCATTCATTCATGCATCCCACATGATGGAATAAATGATTTTTTGAAAAATCATTTTCAAGAAATAAATGCAGATGGAAGGAATAAATGCAGGAATAAAAGAAGGAATAAATGCAGATGGAAGGTCTCGGAATAATCTCTTAACAAACTGGTAAAAGATAGAAGTCTTTTCGGGGTTTTCTTCAACCTTTTCACCCTATGTCTTTCTAAGAGCTGCTTAGATAATAGTTACTTTAATGATTTATCATATGTAGGATTGATTGCTTTACAATGAATTCTGCAACCACACATCAACACTAAAATGAAAGGACAAAAAAGTCCTGGTAAAATAAGAACAGGCAGCCTGATAAAATAGAAACAGCAATGAACAGTGGGCCATTTCTACATTACTGGAAGAGTCACAGGACTAATTCCAAGGTGTTGGGGTTAGAACAAAGCTAACTCTTAAGACAGGATCTGTGAGAGATGAGGACGATGATATATGGCAACAGAGGAAAGAGTGGGGTTAATGTCAAGGTCTTGGCCTTGACTCTTGTCAGTTTATTTTCTAAGAACTTTGGCCTGCCTTTGATGGCCTTTCATTCTTGTTTATGGAGAAAAGAGAGTATGCAAGTAATCTTACTCAACCATATGATCATAGGCAGAGAGACTGGGAATTGTGCTGACAAAAGAGGGTAGGTGCCCAGGTTGGGGAGCAGAAGGTTTCTCATGAATCTTAGTGAGTTAGCAACAGAACAGATTCTTGTGTTCTGAAACCAACAAAATTGTGGTAAATAATCTCAAGCTTTAACAGCTTTAATTGGCCCTAACTGAAGGAGTCTGTGATGAGGATCCTTTAGTAAATCTTTCTGCACTATATTCTCAGATACAATCTTATTATGGTATTACTTCATTTAGTTACTGATGGGGATATATTCTGACATAAGGTGTGAGAGTATGCAAGTAATCTTAATCATATGATCATAAGCAGAGAGACTTTCAAGGTTGGGAAGCTATTATAGTCAGGCTTATAACCACAGAGCCCCTGGAACATATACAATAGAGTCAATTAAAGTCACTTTCCTCATTTTCCTTCTATTCTCCCATTCCATTATTTCTGAAAGGCTAACTCCAGAGCTCTTGTTGTGAGATCTCATATATACTTCATTATCCCTTTGTGTCATGGGCTGTTCATGAATGCCAACCAATTTCAAGCCAGAAAAGCCAGAATTTCAGACCCTACATTTCCTTATAAAGATATGAAATGCTTGGGACACCTGGGTAGCTCAGTGGTTGAGCATCTGCCTCTGTTTGGCTCAGATCACGATCCCAGGATTCTGGGATCAAGTCCCACACTGGGCTCTTCACAGGGAGCTTGTTTCTCCCTCTGCCTTTGTCTCTGCCTCTCTCTGTGTGTCTCTCATGAATAAATAAATAAAATCTTAAAAATAAAAAAAAGAAATGAAATGCTTGACACAGAAGGGGACAGTATCATTTCTGCAATTAACCTGATTGTCATTTGGATTACACTTTGCTGTCTTGGGAAGAGGAATTTTGGTTTGGTATTTCTGAGTCACCCTCTGTTTTTTTATTTTCATTTTTATTTTTATTTTTTATTTTTATTGCAACATTGTAATTCTTGTAAAATCATTATTCTCAACATGTCATCTCAACATATTCAAACAGGCAGAGATGAAATAATTTTATAGTAAGCCTCTGTATACCGACAACCTAGATTCTCTAAAGAACATTTTTTTGTTGTTTACTTGTTTTAATAACTATCTAGGAATGGAATGGGTCTCAGGAAAAAAGAGGCACTTTCATAAACTGTTTATAATTTTAAGAATCAACAAAAATTTTAATAACTATATGTTTACTGAGTTATGTGTTAAGTCTTTAACCTGTATTATTTTTAATCCTTACAAAATTCCTACTGAGAAGCTGAGGCTTACAGAGTTAAGGATCCTGGCTAAGTGCCATAGCAGCTCTCTAAAAGCTAGACTTAAACCCAAACTCACACTCTTTAATATTCCATGCTGATCCTAAAAGCCAAAAGAGGAAAAAAACAAATAAAACCAAACAACTGAAGCAGACATTATTGGTTTTACCTGTCCATCATCCTATTTTAATTTCCCCTATTCTAAGAGAAATCTGTTTTCATCCCTGGACTCCCAACCCCATCCCGTGTCTCTGGGAAAATTAACTCCACCACCAGAATTCAGGGTGCAACAAGTCCCTTTCCTGTGATTGGTTTGAAAATACAGGCCTAAGCTCTTCAGATAGAGAACTCTCTAAATCACAGGGCTTCGTTCAGGAATGGGCATGTGACCCAGTTTGGTGTAATAATTCATGGGAAGAAGTTTCCTTAGGGCTTCTGGGAAAAAGCTTCCTCACCCCTATAGAGAGCTTTAGGAAACAAGTGGATGCCAGGAAGTACAGACACATAGCCAGGAGCAATTATAGCTACAGTGTAACTATGAGGACAACAGTCTATGGATGAAGCCAAGAGGAGTGTATCAGAGGAAGTCAAGAGAAAGGAAACTATATTAAACTGAGATAACTTTCAAATGTGCTCTAGGTCTGGAATCCAAGTTATGAAACCCAATAAATTTTCTTACTGTATAATATTTTTGGGTTTTCTGTTATTTGTAGCCATAGACATCATAGTGGATTGGGAAAACCAGTCAAAAGAATACTTTTAAAACAAAATTAATAACTAAAAAATATTAAATAGCTAAAGAGAACACAGTTAAGGATTATACTAACAGGGCTGTATGAAGGGTCCGCTGACTTGAGGAGGCTGTGGTTAGTAGGTATTTTGTGGAACTTCATTCTGGGGTTGGAGTTGGCAACAGCAGCAGCAGTTCCTGAGGCAGTTCATGCACAGAACTCCTAGGCCTTCATTAAAGAACAGTCCTTATATGTCTACAAAGATTATAAAGGAATGAATTCTAGTCAGGCTTTCAAAAGCCTGGATGAGTTCTTGCCAGTAGTCCCCCACATGCAGACTACCACTTTGTCACCTACTCCCAATACTTTCCCTTCTAGTCTCAAGAATTTAAATAAACTAGAAGTCAGCTGACCTAGGTTCTAGTATTAGCTCTATCCGATTACTTCTGACATTTGCCTTTCTAGGATTCAATTTCCAAGCCTGAAATCCCTGAGACTGCTCTATGTAGTAAAGGACTGAATATTCATGAAATACTCATGTAAGAAATAATTAAGGGGAAAAAAAAAGAAATAATTAAGGAAATACAGTATGTTTGCAAATATAATTGGTATGAGTTTTTTTAAATTAGTCCCTATTAAATAATAAACAATGCTAAAATAATTGCCAAAATATCAGAGTGGATATAATATTAAAGCTAATATTTATTATGTTAGAAAGCAAAGTGAAGCTTACTGAGATGCCTCCTTTTTTGGAGAAACAAAGTATCAGAAAATAACAATGCAATAGCTCAGAAATCATGGATCAATTGCCAGGGCTGGATATGAAGTTGGTAGCCAAAAAAGTGGGAGAAGAGAGGAAATGGACAACACATTTCTTCTGCTTAACAATTTTGCCTGAGCGGGGGCTGGTACTATTTATTCATTTTGCCTTCTTAAAACAACAAAGTCTAGAAATGAGGGTAGAAAAGTTGTTTATAAATCTTTCAATGTGATGGATGTCTAAGTACAGACCTATGTTGTACTCTTGTTTCTTATAAGAGTTACACCCAACTCTATCCAAAGCAAGCTATGTATGAATAAAGAATTTAGGTTTTACTACTTCAAAGCATCATCATCCTTCATTTTTAATCTTACAGTAGATCAAACAAATATGTGAGGAATTATTTTTGAAATATGGGAGAGATAAAATTCTTAGCTCCAAATTATTTGCCCATTTGAGTTTTAAATCTTATGAATCTTTTTTTTTTAAAGGTTTTATTTATTTATTCATGAGAGACACACAGAGAGGGAGAGAGTCAGAGACCCAGGCAGAGGGAGAAGCAGGCTCCATGCAGGGAGCCCGACGTGGGACTCGATCCTGACTCCAGGATCATGCCCTGGGCTGAGGGCAGGTGCCAAACTGCTGAGCCACCCAGGGATCCCCAAATCTTATGAACTTCAATTGCTTTTTGTATCTGTTGAATTATTTTAAAAAATTAATTTATCACAAGTTATATTAAAGTAATATTATACCACTTTGCTCCTAGTCTGAGACTTAAAACCTTACAAACCTACACTTTGATTTCTCCTCTGTCAGCTTTTGTACTTTGTACAAAATGTAACAATCAACTGTGTAATGTACTGTATAAAATGTAATGTATTATCACTTCCATATATGTTACAAACCCCCTATTACATTGTTATTATTTTAGCTTCAGTCAGTTGCCTTTGAAAGTGACTTCTAAAGTGAGGGGAAAATAAGGGGAGGAATAGACAGCAATACAATAATAGTAGGGGACTTTGACACTGACTTCATCAATGGATATATCATCCACTTAGAAAATCAATAAGGGAACAGTGGCTTTTTTGTTTGTTTTTTGTTTTGTTTTGTAACAGTGGTTTTGAACAACACATAGAGCAGACGAACCTAACAGATATATACAGAACATTCCATCAAAAACATTAGGATAGGGGCATCTGGGCGGCTCAGTAGGTTAAGTGTCTGACTTGATTTTTGGCTCAGGCCATGATATCAGGGTTGTGAGATTGAGCCTGGCATTGGGCTCTGTGCTGGAGGTGGAGCTTGCTTAAGATTCTCTCTCTCCCTCTCCCTCTGCCCTCGCTACATGCTCTAAAAAAAACAAACACCAAAAAACAAAACAAAAAAAAACCCCGCTTAGGATATACACATTATTTTCCAATGCACATAGAACATTTCCAGGAGAGATCACATGTTAGGTAACAACATAAGTCTCAATAAATTTAAGAAGACGGAAATTATATCAAGCATCTTTTCTGACCACAATGGTATGCAACTAGAAATCAGTTACAAGAAAAAAAGTGGAAGAAACAAACAAGTGGAGGCTAAACAACATGCTACTAACCCACAAATAGGCCAAAGAAGAAATCAAAGACGAAATCTGAAAACAACCCAGAGACAAATAAAAATGAAATAGTTCAAAATCTTTGGGATGCAGCAAAAGTAGTTCTAAGAGGGAAGTTTACAGTCACCTGAAGAAACAAGAAAATTCTCAAATATACAATCTGACCTTACACCTAAAGAAGCCAAAAAAAAAAAAAAATGAACAAAGTTAGTAGAAGGAAGAAAATAATAAAGGTCAGAGCAGAAATAAATGATAGAGACCAAAAAGACAATAGAAAAGATCAGTGAAAGTAACAGCTGATTCTTTGAAAAGATAAATAAAAATGGTAAAACTTTAGTCAGACTTATCAAGAAAAAAAGAGAGAAGACTCAAATAAAACCAGAATTGAAAAGAAGTTACAACCAATCCCACAGAAATACAGAGGATTATAAGAGTACTACAGAAAATTATATGTCAACAATTGGACAATCTAGAAGAAATGGATAAATTCCTAGAAATATATAATCTTCCAAGACTGAATCAGGAAGAAATAGAAAATCTAAACTAACTGATTACTAGTAATGTCATAGAACTGGTAATAGAAAAACTCCAAACAAACAAAAGTCCAGGACTAGAGGGCTTCACAGGTAAATCCTACCAAACATTTAAAGATCTAATCCCTAGCTTTTTCAAACCATTCTAAAAAACTGAAGACAAGTGAATTTTTCCAAATTCACTGTAAGGTCAGCAGTACCCTGATACCAAAGCCAGACTACAAACAAAAACAAAAACCCACAGAAAAAGAAAATTACAGACCAATATCCCTGATTTCTTCAACAAAATATCAGCAAGCCAAATTCAACAATGTATTAAAAGGATCATCCACCAGGATCAAGTGGAATTTATTCCAGGGATGCAAGGATGGTTTAATATCTGAAAATCAATCAAGTGATAAATCATATTAAGAAAATGAAGGATAAAAATCATATAATCATCTCAGCAGATGTAGAAAAAGCATTTGACAAAATCTAACATCTGTTCATGATAAAAACTTTCAACAATGTGAGTTTAGAAGGAACATATCTTATCATAATCAAGGCCACATATGAAAAATCCCACAGCTAAAAATATACTCAATGGTGAAAAGCTAAAAGGTCTTCCTTTAAGATCAAGAAGATAGGGGATCCCCGGGTGGCGCAGCGGTTTGGCGCCTGCCTTTGGCCCAGGGCGCGATCCTGGAGACCCAGGATCGAATCCCACATCAGGCTCCCGGTGCATGGAGCCTGCGTCTCCCTCTGCCTGTCTCTCTGCCTCTCTCTCTCTCTCTCACTGTGTGCCTATCATAAATAAATAAAAAAAATTTAAAAAAAAAAAAAAGATCAAGAAGATAGAGATATCTGCTCCTGTCACTTTTATTCAATACAGTACTGGAAGTTTAATTAGACCCCAAAAAAGGGAGTAACTGCCCTGGGTGTTATGTGTAACTAATGAATCACTAAATCCTACCCTTAAAACTAACATATGTTAACAACTTGAATTTAGATAAAATCTAAAAGTAAAACAGAATAAAATAATAGATACTGTAAGGTATCCAATGTGGAAGAAGTAAAACTCCCACTATTTGCAAATGATGTGATACTATATATTAAGAAAAAACCCTAAACACACACACACACAAAACTGTTAGAACTAATAAATGAGTGCAGTAAAGTTGCAGGATATATATTTAATATACAGAAATTGGTTGCATTTCTATATACTAAAAACAAGGTAGCAGAAATGGAAATTAAGAAAAGAATGCCATACAATCGAATTAAAAAGAATAAAATACCTAAGGATAACTTAACCAAGGAAGTGAAAGACTTATACTCTGAAAATTATAGGAAATTAATGAAAGAAACTGAACACAATGCAAATAAATAGAAACACGTATTCATGCCCAAGGACTGGAAAAATTACTATTATTAAAATGTCCATGCTACCTGAAACGATCTATAGAGATTCAATGCAATCCCTAACAAAGTATCAATGGCACTTTTTGCAGAACTAGAACAAATAATCCTAAAATTTGTAGAACCACAAAGCTCCTAAGTAGTCAAAGCAATCTTGAGAAAGAAAAAAAACTGACAGTATTACAATCTCAGGTTTCAAACTATACTACAAGTCTACAGTAATCAAAACAATATGGAACAAGCACAAAATGAAACAAACAGATCAATGTAACAGAATAGAGCACCCAAAAATAAACCCATACTTATGTGGCCAATTAATCTATGACAATGAAAGCAAGAATATACAATGGGGAGGAACATAGTCTCTTCATTCAATGGTATTAGAAGGGTAGCTACATGCAGAAGAATGAAGTGGGACCACTTTCTTATACCATACACAAAAATAAACTCAAAATGGATTAAATATAAGACCTGAAGCCATGAAACTCCTAAAAGAAAACATAGTCATATCTTGGACATTACCAGAGCAATATTTTTCTGAATCTGTCTCCTTTGACAAGAGAAACACAAGCAAAATAAGCAAATGGCACTACATCAAACAAAATAGTTTTTGCACAGTGAAGGAAACCGTCAATAAGCCAAAAAGGCAACTTACCAATTGGGAGATGATACTGCAAATCATACATCTGGTAAGGGGTTAATATCCCCCCCCCCCAAATAAACTCATTCAAATCAACAGCAAAAATCCCATAAACAATCCAGTTAAGTAATGGGTCGAGGAAATGAATAAACATTTTTCCAAAGCATACAGATGACCAGGAGACACTTGAAAAGGTATTCAAAATCACTAATCATCAGGGAAATGCAAATCATAATCACAGTGAAATATCACCTCACAAAGTTAGAACGGCTAGTATCAAAAAAAGAAATAACAAGTGTTGGCAAGGATTTGGAGAAAATGGAACCTTTGTGCACTGTTGGTGGGAATGTAAATTGGTGCAGCCCCTGTGAACCAATTCATAGGTTCCCTGAAAAAGACAGAAATACCATGAGACCAGTAATTCCACTTCTCAGTATTTCCTGGATGAAAACAAAAACACTAATTTGAAAAGACATATATGCACCCCTATATTTACTGCAGCATTATTTATAATAGCCAAGACAGGAAAGCAAACTTAAGTGTCCATTGATAAATGAATAGATATAGAAAATGTGGTATATATAACATAATGAAATATTACTCAGCCACAGGAAGAATGAAATCTTACATTTGTGATAACATGGATGGATCTAAAGTGAAAGAAGTCAGATGGAAAAAGATAAATACCATATATTTCACTTACAGGTGGAATCTAAAGAACAAAACAAACGAACAAACGTAACAGAAATAGACTAAAATACAGAGAACAAACTGGTCACTGTCAGAGGGGAGAAGGGTGTGGGGATGGGTGAAATAGGTGAAGGGGTTTAAGAGGTATAAAATTCCAGTCATAAAATAAGTCATAAGGATTAAAAGTACATCATAAGAAATATAGTCAAATATAGTCAACACTGTAAAAAAACTTTGGTGAGACATCATAACTACACATTCATGGTGAGCATTTTGCCATATGTATAAGTGTTGAAACACCTGAAAATAACATAATATTGTATGTCAGTCATACTTCAATTTTAATACAGTGAAAGGAAAAAGTCTTTTACATTTACTCACATAATTATCATTTCCAATGATTTCATTCTTTGGTGCAAAGGCAGATATCTGCCTGGAATCATTTTCCATTTGTCTTAAAAGAAGTTCCCTGACATCCCTTGTGTAGGTCACCTGGTCATGAATTATTTCAGCTTTTGTATTTCTGAGAGAAATTATGATTTTGTCTCAGGTTTTTAAATGATATTTTAGCTGATACAGAATTCTAGGTTGACATGTTTTGTTTTCCTGTACTTCAAAGATTCTATTCTTTGGTCTTTTGGTTTCCAATTCCAACAAGTCTGCTGGCATTATCATTTTAATGACCTTTTTCCTTCTTGATACTGCAAAGATTTTTTCTTTATCATGGTCGGGTTTTTTTCCCCCAAGTTTTTATTTACATTCTAGCTAGTTAACATGTAGTGTAATACTAGTTTCAAGCGTAGAATTTTGTGATTCATCATGTACATATACTACCCAGTACTCATCACAAGTGCCCTCCTTGATACTCATCAATCCGTTTATCCTATCCTCTGCCCACCTACCCTCCAGCAAACCTGTGTGTTCTCTATAGTTAAGAACCTCTTACGGTTTGCTTCTTTTTTTCCCTCCCTTCCCCTATGTTGATCTGTTTTGTTTCTTAAATTCCACATAAGAGTGAGATCACATGGTATTCGTCTTTCTCTGACTTGTCATAGTAAAACACAGTTTATTTATTTTTTAAAGATTTTATTTATTTATTCACGAGACACAGAGAGAGAGGCAGAGACATATGCAGAGGGAGAAGCAGGCTCCCTGCGGGGAATCTGAAGCTGGGCTCAATCCCAGGATTCTGGGATCACGCCTGGAGCCAAAGGCAGACACTCAACCACTGAGCCAATCAGGCATCCTACATAGTTTAAACATATGTTTAAAACATGGGTTTTAAACAATTTGATGATAATATAGTTTTCTTCATATTTCTGATGCTTAGGATTCATAAACTTTTTGGATCTTCCAGGTTTATAGTTTTTATAAAATCTGGAAAATATTCAGCCATTATTTCCTTAAATTTTTTTTCTTTCTCTGCCTCTGTCTCCTCTCTTTGGGTATCACCATTATCTATCTGCTAGGCTGAAGTTTTTCACAGCTTGTTGATGTTCTATTGCTTTTTCTCCCAGTCTGTGTGTGTGTGTGTGTATGTTTTATTTTGGATAGTTTTTATTGCTATGTCTTAAAGATCACTAGTATTTAACTGTGTAGTGTCTAATCAGCTGTAATTTCTATTCACTTTAGTTTTTTTTTTTTTTAATTTTATTTATTTGAGAGAGAGTGAGAGCACATGAGTAGGGGGAGGGGCAGAGTGAGAGGGAGAAGGAGACTCCCTGCTAAGTGGGGCGCCTGATACAGCGCTCAATCCCAGGATCCTACAATCATGACCTGAGCTGAAAGACAGACACTTAACCAACTGAGCCACAAAGGTGCCACACAGTTTAGTCTTTAATCTCAGATATTGTACTTTTCATCTCAAGAAGTTCAATTTTTAAAATATCTTTCATGATTTTCTTCAGTATGTTCATGCTTTCCTCTACCATCTTCTACAGATGGCCTAAGTTATAGTAACTGTTTTAAAGTCCTTGTCTAATTCTGTCATCTTTGTCATTTTGAGGTCTGTTTGTACTGATTGATTTTTCTCCTTTTTGTGGGTTGTATTTTCTTGCTTCTCATTTCATATTTTTTAATGGATACGGAACATTATGAATTTAACATCACAGCAAGGGATTTTTGTACTCTAAAGCTGTATTTCTTTAAACATTCCTTTAAATATTTGTTCTGAGATGCAGCAAAATTACTTGGAAACACTTTGATTCTTTAGTTCTTGCTTTTAAGCCTTGGTTTTTGAATGAGATTAGAGTCATGTTCAGTCTGTGGCTAAGTTTTCTCTACTACTGAGGGACACCCTTGATACTCCATATATTATGAGATTTTCAACTGTGTCTTCTCCTTTGTCATCACTCCTCAAACAACAACAAACAAATAATAAATACTGCTGTTATGTGTCTCAAAAAAACTCCCCTTTATATGCGGGCAGAGTGAACTTTAGAAAACACACAGTCCTCTTCATCCCTTCCATCACTCTCTCCTAAGAATGAAGTCCAGTCTTTTTAGCATTATATTAGTAGCCTCTTCTACTCTGTAGGCTACTTTTTTTCCAGCCTATCTCTCCTGTTCCATCTACCAGATTGCTCAAAGTTGTCCAACCGTATCTGGCATTCTTACACTTTCTTGTTCCCATTGTTCTTTCTTGTAATACCCCTTCCCGTATTTTCTGCTGGGGAGATAACTACTTAGCTTTCAAAGTCCTCCACCCCTATAGGCAAAACTGATTACTTCCTTCTCTCTGTTCATCACTTTGTTTTTCTCCACACACCTATTACTTACTAACCTGACATTAAAAAAAAAAAAAAAAAAGAAATCCTTCAACTTGCAAATACATTTCTTTATTATCTGGCACTGTAAAAGCCCCAAAAATCTGTTGAATAAAGTAAATGTCCACAGACTGGTGGATCGCAGCATTCAAATGCAGCATATTGACTCTTCCTCTCCCCAAAAGAGAGCAGAAAATTCCAACTTAGGTTTTAGAATAAAATAAGGTAAAAGATCACAGCAGTTTAAACTTCGTTGCTAAGAATCACCTGTGACACTTATTAAACTACTAATTCCTGTAACCCTCTCCAAATGTACTGATTTAGAATCTCTCGAATTTCTTAAATGATTTTCATGACTACCCTTGGTGATTATCATCATCATTTGTAAAAAACACCCATTTATACATATATGTATGTATATGTTAAATATTATGTAACATGTTAACATCAATAAAAAACCTGAATAACAAACTGAAAAGTTGGACCTTTAGAATGAGTCAGAATAATAGTATTCCAAAAATAATCACTGAATTATAGAACTGAAAGAGGCTTTAAGTTCATTTACTGCAACTCCCTTGCCCTAACTCTCTCATTTTACACTGAAGCCCACAATGCATAAATGACTTGACCAAGATCCTACCATTAGTGGCAAAGCAAGTTTTATAGCAATTTCTCCGATGCCTGGTTCAGATTTATTTCCATAGTATCGTAGGGTGTAAGTTCCAATTTAGTTTGGATTTTCAGAAAAATCCAAAAGCAATTTAGAAAATTATCAATTATAAATTGTTAAAAGACATTTAAGTATGCAGTTTATTAAAGGAATGAACTCTTTAAGAAAACTTGTAGATTAACCCATGATACCAAATTCTAGCAGTCATAACTAATACACCATCTGAGGGTTATCTATTAAGAGCTGAACCTAATTTTGTAATTACATGTCATCTAGGTTTCATAATATTAAGAATTAAACACTCCTATTCCAAATTTACAGATGAGGAAAGAGGCTCAGAGAAATAAAATGTCAGCCTATCTTTCAAAGACATTAAAAGTGGTTGTGCTAGGATTTGAACCCAGCTTTTCTGACCATTCTATGCTTTTTGTACTATGACATATCACTTCATTGAGAAGATGACTAACAATAAACAGTTACTAATATAATGATTAACTATTGGGTTGAGACAAAGTCAAATTTCAAAAGATTTAAAAAATGTCCCGACAATGATCTTGGCAGTAAAATTTTACAATGAAACTTGGTAAAAGGCATCTGCCTTTTTCTCTAGATTATCACTTTAGTATGCTATAAAATAAAATAAATTCATATTTAATTTAAATAATGAAAACATAAAATTCTGTTTTATTTTTTTAATATTTTATTTATTTATTCATGAGAGAGACAGAGAGAGAGAGGCAGAGACATAAGCAGAGGGAGAAGCAGGCTACCTGCAGGGAGCCCGATAGGGGACTCAATCCGGGGACCCCAGGATCACGCCCTGAGCCAAAGGCAGACAGACGCTTAACCACTGAACCACCCAGGCATCCCTAAAATTCTGTTTTAAATAACCAAGTAATGTAGAGTTATTTTTAAATTATTGGGATCAAGTCCAAATCCCCAAGTAACACTCAGGTTAAAATCATCATAGTCCATGAAGCTTCCTTCTCATACTGAAACACTTTGAAAAGGGTAGCAATTTAAAAGATTTTTCATGCAGGTATTTTTCTCTAGTGAAATCATATCAGCCCATGCAGACTTCAAGTAATCTCCTTAGTGTAAATCTACCCCTGAATTTGTCAATTTTTTGTCGTTTATTTGACTGAGAAGGAGTAGAAATTAAGTAAGTACTAAGAAGTTCCCACTCCCATAAGGAAAAGCCAATACTTTTTTGGGGTCTCTTTTTCTAGGATTAAAAAATGGCTTGTACAGAGTATCTACACTTTTTTACTTTTTTTTTTTTTTTTTTTTACTTTTTTCCTGTAGGATGCAAACATGTTAAAATAAACTCTATCTGTCCAACTTTACATTAACGTAACCTATTGTGCAGGTTCGGAGATGCTTTGACATCTGATTCTTTACCACCAAATAGTATGAAGGCATGAAGATATATACACTTTTCACTTATGCTCCAGGCTACCAACCAGTCCACATTAATAAGACATAGTAAGTACTTGACATAGTAAGTACTTGGTACATAAAAAGAATTATGCTGTCTACTGCTTGATATGCAGAGTGAAGTAAGGATGCTGCTCCTGATAGCATTTTCAGTCCTATTGAATGAAGCAGATGATGAGTGAGTGGCTAGGTGAATAAGAATGTAAACAAGTAAACAAAAAATAAATACTGCTGTATGTGTCTCAAAAAACTTCCAGTCAAGGGACACCTGGGTGGCTCAGCATTTTAGTGCCACCTTCAACCTAGGGCTTGATCCTGGAGACCTGGGATCGAGTCTCGCGTCGGGCTCCCTGCAGGAAGCCTGCTTCTCTCTCTGCCTGTGTCTCTGCCTCTCTCTCTCTCTGTGTCTCTCATGAATAAATAAAATCTTTTAAAAAAAATACAACTTCTAGTCTATTAAGATGAAAACATTGATTTAGAAAACATGAATTTATCACCTCTTATTGGCCTGGCACTATGTGAGGCACCAGCAGTGCTGATGAGCTAAATGAGGTCATGTCTATTACCAAAAAATTTAAGATTGGGTCTCTATCCTTCAGAAATAAATGCAAGGTGTAACACACAGTGCTGTACATTTTGGGACATTCAAAGATGAATCAGACGCTGAGTCTTCCTTCAAAAAAGACAGCAGGGTAGTAAATGCCTTCTTCACTAAAAATAATTACCAGCAGGTATAAAGAGTAAAGATTTAAGAAGTAAACATTAAAAAAGTTGAAGAGTGGTTCAAGTAGAAACTGGAGGAATCTGGGAGTATAAGTCATATTTAAGCTTGGCCTTGAAGTCTAGATAAGATGGCAAAAGCCACGGGTTCAGGGGAATGGTAGAAAAATTCAAATAGCAGGACAAAGGAAAGATGATAGGAAAATCATGCATATGTTCAGGGAGCAGGAAGTACAACAAATGCAGACTGTGGATCCTCAGTAACCTTGACAACCTAAAGTCTTTCCAAACAACTGTATCCCCACCCAGATGAAAACTACGCAGATTTCTGTGTAGGAACGATAAAACAGGAGACATAAGTTAGAGCCTTGAGTTTTAGGCTGAGGTCTTACTTAATTCAACAGGCAAAGGGAAAGAACTGAAGGTTTTTGAAGAAAGGAGTGCTATGACCCTAGATAAACTTTAGGATAATTATTCCTGGCTGCTTTGCATATTGGACTGGCTAAAATGAGACAGAAGGAGTCAAGAGGATATTTAATAATATGGCACAGTGGTAAGGGATCATGTGGCAGTAAGAGACTTCATGGAGAAAGCAAAGTGCTCAGCAAAATTTTTTACACACAAAAGTGCTCAGTGAATGACAATGTCTATAGCAATAATAATAATGAAATAAAGTTTCTTACTGTTGTAGGCATTATCATTTACAGACCACTTCTGTGTGCAAGGAATTTTGCTGAGCACTTTGCTTTCTCATTTATCCTCAAAGCTCCCCAAATACTCAAAACATTTTGTGACCCTCAAAAACTTATGAAAAGCTAAGAACTCCTACTCTTACTCCCATTTTATAGATGAGGAAATTGAAGATTGAAGAAGTTAAGAAACAGGCCCTAAAGTCAGCATCAGGAATTCAGATTGTTAGCCCAGTGGCAAAGGTAGCAAGTACTTTAGACATATAATTTGGGTTGGAATCCTGGCTTCATCACTCACCAATTACATAGTCTTGGGAAAATTAACTGAGATAATGCTCATACAGTACTTATCATACTTAGCTAATAATATACAAAAATGACTGTCATCATTATCACCATCTTTACCATTTTGAGTCTTCAGATATAGACTTCTACAATTCTTACACATCACATGTTATTTCTTCTCCATCCATATTTGTTTTTTGGAAAAATTAAATCATATCCATTCTGAGAACATTATTTCTAGAAAAAATTGTTTTTTAGTTTATAGAAACTTTCCAGTTCATTTTACTAGTGTTAAAATAGAAACTAAAGTCAGATTATGCTAAAGAACAGATTTGAAAAATAAAAGGCAGAACACCTACCACAAAATAATTCCTGCTCTTAAAAAGAGTACTCCTTAAAAGTCCACTTAGAGTGAAAAAGCTGTTTTAAGGTAGTGAATTCACCCTCTGACAAGTAAATCTATGCCAGCAATTACCAAACCCAAAGCTGTGGAGTTTTTTGTTTATTTATTCTTAGTACTATCTGTATCTAACCAACATAGCTATTTGAGAACTAAATGAGATAATGCATACTACCTATTGCTCTCATCATCATCATCATCATCTTCATCATCACCACTGCTGATAACATGTGAATTTTAGGACACATAAATCTGTACTTTGAAAGTCTTTCCAATAGTATCATTTCTGCCAAAAACTACATCACAAAAAAAGCACTGACAAAAATAATAAAAATAAAATAAAAATTATAAATGTTTATATAACTAATTAATTCAGCTTATTGTGAAAGTCATGTATATTTGCAGCAATAAGTTTTATAAGTAATGATATCTCATTTTTTAAAATTAAAAATTGTTTTTATTGAACTATAGTAGACATACAATGTTATTTACTTTCAGATGAGCGACTTAGTGACTGAGCAACTTTTTATATTATGCTATTTCCACAAGTGTAACTACCATTTGTCACCAAACAACACTATTAGAGAGAATTAAAACTGTCATTATTTGCAGATGACATGATACTATATATAGAAAACCTTAGAGACTCTGCTAAAAATATTATTAGACCTAATAAATGAATTTGGTAAAGTTGCAGGGCACAAAATTAATATAAAGAAATCCATTGTGTTTCTACACACTAATGACAAAGTAGCAGAAAGAGAAATTAAGAAAACAATCCCATTGCAATTGCATCAAAAGAATAAAATACCTAGGAATAAACTTAACCAAGGAGCTAAAAGACCTGTACTCTGATGATAGAAACTGAATACAACACAAACACACGGAAAGATATACCATGCTCATGGATCAGAAGAAGGTATATTATTAAAATGTTCACACTACCCAAAAAACCTAGAGATTCAATGCAACCCCTATCAAAATACTAACAGTATTTTATTTAGAATAAATAAACCTAAAATTTGGAACCACAAAAGACCCCAAATAGCCAAAGCAATCTTGAAAAGAAAGAACAAAGCTGGAAATATTACAATCCCATATTTCAAGCTACATAACAAAGCTACAGTAATCAAAACAGTATAATATTGGCACAAAAACAGACACATAGATCAATGGAACAGAATAGAGAGCCCAGGAATAAACCCACACTTATATTTCATTCTTACATATTTCTTTAATCTGCTTAAATCAACTCATTTCCTATAGAACACTGCTTAGAGGAATTTAGCTTGAGAATGTTAGGATGTCAGCATGATTCGTATCTAATTTCTAATCTAAGAATATTCTTCCAGCTTTCTTAAACTATAACTGACAGACAACAGTGTAAGTTTAAGGTGTACAATATGATGATTTGATACAAATATATATTGTGAAATGATTACCACAATAAGATTAGTTAGGAAATCTATCACCTCATACAGTCATCATTATTTTTGTGTATAGTGAGAACATTTAAGATCTACTCTCCTAGCAACTTTCAAGTATACAATATTGTTAACTATAGTTCATCATACTGTACATGAGATATCTAGAACTTATTCATCTGATAACTAAAAATTGGTACCCTTTGACTACCATCACCTATTTTCCCCAGTCCACTTCTAGGAGTATTAATATGATCACCTTTTTTTTTTTTTTTTTTTTTTTTTAAATTTTTTTTTTTTTTAATTTTTATTTATTTATGATAGGCACAGAGAGAGAGAGAGAGAGGCAGAGATACAGGCAGAGGGAGAAGCAGGCTCCATGCACCGGGAGCCTGACGTGGGATTCGATCCCGGGTCTCCAGGATCGCGCCCCGGGCCAAAGGCAGGCGCCAAACCGCTGCGCCACCCAGGGATCCCTTAATATGATCACCTTAAAGCCTGAAAGATGATTATATGAAGATTATTCAATAAGACAAATGAGGCCATTTAAGCCTATACTTCATGATGTTTTACATAGATCTTCTAGTAAAGTAGAAAAAAAGCTAAAGCACTGGAGTTATGAATGAGAATGTCTGAGTTTCAACTTAAAATGTACAGCATGCTAACTGGCCAACCTTAGACAAATAAATAAAAAGTGATTTTCAATGTTATCTCATTTTAAAATGAGAGTGAAGATTATTTACTTTCTGAATTGTTTAGATTAGGGAACTGTTGAGTGTAGTTTTGATAGAAAAAGAAAAAGATAGCATATTCCAAAATATCAAAAATTTGTTTCTACTCAAAATGACATATGATTTTTCATTAATCTTAACATTTCTGGAAACTTTTTTTGAGAATGAGAAACAGAGACAAAAAGTTCAATGTTTCAGCAGCAGTTCTCAAAGTGTGGTTTACAGACTCTTCAAGATTCCTGAAACCCTATCAAAGAATCCATAAAGTCAAAACTAATTTTGTAATAACATTAAGACACAGTATCTTTTCTGCTATGTTGACATAGTACAAAAGCAATGGTGAGTGCCTTACCAAGAACAGAGGCAGCAGTAGCAAAACGAGCTAGTTCTCCACTATACAATTATAGTACAAAATGAACTGAATAACAGTTTCATGTAAAAATGTTCTTGATTAAACAGCAAAAATTATTTATTAAAAACTAACCAATGAATAGATTTGTTTTTAGTATTTACTGGGATGAAATGGGAAGTATGTATAACGTGCTGCTGCTACATACCAAAGGACAGCTGTCTTGAGGGAAAGCAGATGTGCAACTGAACGACAAGCTCTATTAGCTGATTTATGAAAACACCTTTTTATTTGAAACTGATTGACAAAACTATAGTTTTTTTTATTATTGCCAATAAATACTATCTATTGTAGTCACTTTAGAGAAAATATTTGTGAAATATCCAATTCTGACTATTTAAACTATCAAGCAAAAATTAGCATTATGGAAAACTTGTATCTGCTAGCATGAACCTGAGTTTCCTGGTATTTAGACATTTCTAATGAGATAACTGGTAATATCAACAAATGTGAATTTTGAGGTCATGTAATAAACTGTGTTAACTTTTGGAAGATCTGCATAACTAACTAAACAAGTTTTTCCAAATGAATAATGTTACCCAATCATGCATGGATGTCACTAGAAATCAATTACAAGTCCATTGTTATGGTTTCACATTTCATATGTAGCTAATCTTTTAAGAAACTGCCACAATTAAACAGAGTTACAATATGATCCAGCAATTCCACTTATAGGTATATTCTCAAGACAAATGTAAATACATATATATATATATAAGATATGCTTGTGAATGTTTATAGCAGCAATATTAATAGCCAAAAAAAGGAAATTTACCAAAGGTCTGTCGATTGAATAATGGACTAAAAAAATGTGGTATACATCTATACAATGAAATATTATCTAGCAATAAAAAGAAATGAAGCATCTAATAAAAAGAACACACTGATCCCGACATTGTGTGAAATAAAAGGAGCTAGTCATAAAAAAATCACATATAATATGATTCTATGTATATGAAATGTCCAAAATTGATAAATCCATGAGAAAGAAAGTAGATTAGTGGTTGCCTGGGCTGGAGAGGGTGAGAGAATTGGATCATGGTTAAGGGATGCAGGGCTTCATTTTGGGGTGACTAAAATGTTCTAAAATTCTGGTGATGGCAGCACAACTCTGAATATATTAAGAACCATAGAACTGCACACTTACAATGGGTTAATTGTATGGTATGTGGATTGTATCTTAAAAAAAACTGTTAAAAAATAGAAAGTCGGGATCCCTGGGTGGCACAGCGGTTTGGCGCCTGCCTTTGGCCCAGGGCGCGATCCTGGAGACCCGGGATCGAATCCCACATCGGGCTCCCGGTGCATGGAGCCTGCTTCTCCCTCTGCCTGTGTCTCTGCCTCTCTCTCTCTCTCTGTGACTATCATAAATAAAAAAAAAAAAAAAAAAAAAAAAAAAAAAAAAAAAAAAAAAAAAAAAATTAAAAAATAGAAAGTCAATAAAGTAGGTAAAAAGAATACTATATCTCAAGTTTTATTGTAATAACAATAAAGAAAAAAAAGCAATAAAGAAGATACACAATGATCCTAAAGGTCATTAAAATACTCCCTTTCTGACTCCATATCTGTGTGAGGCTGGATTTTTCTTCCTACATTTTAATCAAAATAACATAACAGATTGAATACAAAAACAGATATAAGAATCTACCAGTCTTTCATTAAGGCAAACATTAAAGAGATTTCTAAAAAATCAAGACAATCATTTTTTTTGGACAATATAATTTCCTAAAAACTGTTATTTTAAGTCAGGGACAAATTGCTACAAGAGCAAAACACTAACTTTCAAATTCAAATTGGATACACAGTAAACAATTTCTAACACTTTTCTCTGTATCATGTCATCTCCCAAAAGATACATTTACGCTTATGTTGTGTTGTCTGACTCTGGAGAAGCCTAGATTTGTCTGAGTTTGGTAGCTCACTGCCGGCTTTTTGAGTCAGTAAGATTAAGTTGCTGGTCATTACTATCAAGTGAAAAGAAGACAGAAATCCTAACTAACCTCATGTAGTATGTTATGCAGAAAACTATTCTCCTAAGGATGTCCACATATTAGTTCCCAGAACCTGTGAATATGTTAGCTAACGTGGCAAAAGGGACTTTGAGCCTGATCTAATCACAAGCCCTAAAAAGCTAAGAACGTCTTTGTTATGGTTAGAGAGAGATGCAATGACAAAAGGTCATAGAGATCCCATCTAAAAAGGACTTGACCTGCCATTGCCCTGAAGATGGAAGGAGACCATGAGCCACGGAATGCAAGAGACTTCTACACAAGGCAGCAATAAAAAACTGGTACAGTGGTAATGTCAATTTTCATTCAAGACTGTGTGAGGGAGATTTACCATAGACTTAATATGAAATTTCAGCTTCAAGGCCTCTTGGCTTGCAAGGACATTTTACAAGACCCTGAGCCTTGGTTATTTTATATATATAGTTTGTATTTTTAAAAAGGACCAGTTTCAGATCCCAGAAAACATAGATCCACTCCTGGAAAATGCTAACAATATTAGAGGAATTTCCCCCATAGGGATACACCCCACTTCCAAAGATTCTCAAATATCTTCTGATACTATTGGGGGAGGGGGGGAGATACCTCAGAATTTATATGAGTATGGTCTCATGAGGAGAGAAACCTCAGGAAAAAATGAGAAAAATGAGAAGTCAACATCAGAAAAAAAAAATATTTTTAAAGATTTTATTTATTCATGAGAGATACAGAGAGAGAGAGAGAGACAGAGAGACAGAGACAGACAGAGGCAGAGGGAGAAGCAGGCTCCATGCAGGGAGCCTGATGTGGGACTCGATCTGGGGACTCCAGGATCACGCCTTGGGCCAGAGGCAGGTGCTAAACCACTGAGCCACCCAGGGATCCCCTCAACATCAGAAAATATTTTAAGAGTACTAACAACATCTACTAAATTACTGGGAGTAAATCACCTAAGTATAAGAGACATTTATGGAATGATTATATCCAGAATTAGAGTTATGTATACAATGATGAGAGTTTTCATTTCTCCCCAAATGGTTCAAATTTCAGAACAGAAAAAAGATATTTTTGGTCATTTCTAGAAAGAAATTTCTCTAGTCATATTCTCGAGAAATTGAAATTTGTCATTAACTATCAATAAATAAATAAATTAGAAACTGACTTGATGTAAGGGTTACTTTTTCTTAACTACCTGGTTGTGTCAACTTATCTCAAGGCAACAAACAAGTATTTATTTCTTGGAGCAGCACAGATTACCACTGGAGGTCAGTCTTGGGCTTTCCCTCAGGTCATCAAACATACCAGTGAAAGGAAGGTGAAAGCCAACTAGCACAGTCCAAATCTTACCTCTCATTGTGTAGATGAAGATACTAGAGCTTTGAGGGACTAAGGAAATGGCTGGCATATAAGGGATTAACTGTAATTGTAATTTATACTATTTATACTATCGTAAATAGTATACTATTTATACTATTAATTGATACTATTAATATCAATTAATACAATTATTATATGGGAAAGGCACATTTATTTTATTTATAATACATATCCTATATTCTAAATGAAGAATAGAAAACTCTTGTATAGAACAATTCCAAGTGATTTATGTAGATACTACCCCTTCCCCAGGATCAGACAAATTTGAATTAAATGAAACTCTAAATATACCTGACCAGTACTCCTCAAAACTGTTAAGGTAATCAAAAGCAAGGAAAATATGAGAAAGTTTCATAGTCTAGAGGAGCCTATGAAGATATAACAATAAGTGTAACGTGGTATCATTAATGGGATCTTCAAACAGAAAACATTCATAAAATTTTCTTAGAAAACTGAGGAAATCTGAACAAAGCATAAACTTTAGTTAATAGTTATATCAACATTAGTTCGTTAGTTGTGACAAATGTACCACACATACAAATTTAAGATGTTAATAACAGGGAAAATGGATGCAGGGTATTTAAGAACTCTCTATACTATTTTTACAACTTCTCTGTAAATCTAAAACTATTCTAAAATAAGATATGCATTTTGTTTTATTTTAAAGATTTTATTTACTTATTCATGAGAAACAGAGAGAGGCAGAGACACACACAGAGGGAGAAGCAGGCTCCCCATAGGGGACTTGATCCCTGGGCCCCTGGATCATGACGTGAGCCAAAGGCAGACGTGAGCCAAAGGCAGACGCTCAACTGCTGAGCCACCCAGGAGTCCCAAGAAATGTATCTTAAAATGACGTATACATTCTAAAAATCAGAAACCTTTAAATAAATTTATTAGTACCTGAGTCTTCATTTTCTTTTGTCTGCCAGGAAGTCAACAGTCAAATCTGAGGTTCAGGCCTTGTGGCCTGAAATTATGCTGTGTTGTTGTTCCTCTGGTCTTAATTTTTAGCAATCTTTATATTTTACCAATATTTGTATGCATCTATATAGATTTCAATCTATATTTACTAGGTAAAAAAAAAAATTAAATAAAATAAGCAGATTCCTGCCTTCCATCTCCAAGCCCCGTACCATTTCTTAATAGGTATCTTACATCTTATTTCTGGAGTAAGGAATAATCAAATAGGCACTGCCTCAACTTCTTACTACTAAACTGTTGAATTTATTTATATCTACTTACATCTGAGACCATGCTCTCTTTCTCTCCTTTTGTTCTTTTAGAAGAAGTATACTTCTTCCTAACATCAACCCCTCTTGCTTTTATTTTTAGGAAATTATTTTCTCATTATTTTAGGAATGGTACACTGTTGCTTTTTCCTTCTCATCTCAATATATTTCAACCTCCCTTCCAACCGAATCCTGACCATTGACATTTAAACATCCTTGTCTTTTCCATATTTAGAAATAAAACCAATAAACAACTAAATAATAACCATTTCTTGAGTCTTTAAAAGGAGACAATAGTCCACTGCAACTTTTTTTTTTTTTTTTTTTTGGAGGCATAAATGAAATACAGAGCTGGTCAAGAATTCAAGAAGGTATAAAGTGCAAGAGAATCCCCATCTGTGGCCTCTGAATTTAGGACTAACTGATACCTATAAGCAAACATGTAGCTGAAGAGTCATTGCCCTTTGTCATCTAACTGAGAACAGCTGGAGAAAGAATGATCTAGAGCACCATCTTTCCATTAACACATGTACTGAGATTAATCAGTTCATTTATTCTATTTTTACTCAGGGAGGATAATAATGAATTACTTATGACCTTTCTTCCTAGGGCTTTCCTCCTTATATACACCTTTTCAAGCAAATGCAGAGAATGCCCATTCCTGTTTTTTTTCCCACTTCTTCCCTAAATCAGTGCTCAATTCAGCCTCTCATCATCTGGATTACTACTATAGCTTCCAGTGATCTCCCTACCTAATCCATCTATCACTATTCCAAGTGTGAACTTGATAATGTCATGCTGCTTTAGATCCTTCAATAGCTTACCATGCAATACAAAATGTAAATTTTATATAAGAACAGTTAAAGTCGTCTATAAACTAGACTTTGCTTAATTCTTTAAAAACACCCACATAAAAATCAGTTAAGACACTGAATGACCTCTAACAGTACCTCTAACCAATACATTCTCAGAGTAGGGAGTGGGGCAAACACCTGGGCTTGGATACTTATTCAGCTATATAACCTTGGGCAAATGATGTGACTTTTGTTTTAATGTAAATTTAACTAATTAACATAAAATGTATTATTAGTTTCAGAGGTAGAGGTCAGTGATTCATCATCTTATATAATACCAAGTACTCATTACATCACATGCCCTCCTTAATGTCCATCATCCAGTTACCCCACTCTCCCACCTCCTCTCCCTCCAGCAACCCTTGGTTTGTTTCCTATGATTAAGAGTCTCTTATGGTTTATCTCCTTTTCTGATTTTGTCTCGTTTTATTTTTTCCTCTTTTCTTCTATGACCCTCTATTTTGTTTCTTAAATTTCACATGTGAGATCATATGATAACTGTTTTTCTCTGATCGACCTATTTCACTCAACATAGAATCTTCTAGTTCCATCCACGTCATTGCAAATGGCAAGATTTCTTTTTTTTTTTTTTATGTCTGAGTAGTAATCTGAGATGTGACTTTTTTGAGACTCAGTTTCCATATCTGTACAATCTGAGACAAAGCCCCCAATTCAGGGGGTTATTGTTAGGACTAAAGGAGTTAAGCTATATAAACCACCGAGACCATCTGGCACATAATCAGTATCTAATAAGTGTTAGCTGGTACTATGGATTCTGGGTAGCCACCTCAGTAACGTTCTGACATTAATGGAAATCACTGTTAATAGTGGACTTTATGTTTTCCAAATGGGCGAAACTTTTTTTAAAAGCCAGGTTTACCAGAGTGTAATTTGTAAATAATAAAATTTACTTGTTAGAAACATATAGGGGGATGGTCTTTAACTAATGCATACAGTTGTGTAACCACCACAATCAAAATATAGAATATTCCATGTCCCAAGTACCCTTTTGTGTCTTCCAAATGTGTATTACTGAATGGACCAATTTGTAGAAAGAAAGATGGGACATAGCACATTTGCTGAAGTCTAGGAATCTTAAAAAGTATAGAAGAAAGATTATTGGGTTTAGGCTTTGGTGTTTATTTTATATACCTCTATACTCTGTGAGAGGATTTTTAGTCATTTGCTACAGAAAACCTTTGATGAAGAGCCAAAGTTTTAGAAATAAGCAATTTAAAAATGTATGAAATCTCAGATGAGAGTTATATACATTCCCATGGCTCTGATGTTAATATTTTTTAAAAGTTGGTTCTTTTATGTAATAGTAACTGAAATCCCAGAAGTTTGCTTATTAGAACTGTCATATAGAAAACCATGGACCTTCAGTTATTTTGAACAGCTAGCTCATTTATCATACTTTTGTTCAGAAAAGATAATAATGAATCAGTTACGAACTATTTTACTACAGTGTTTCTAGACTGTTCCTACTGATATACAAGTATTTTTGTAGGTCATGAGGAATAAGGCATTAAAAAGAAGCACTGGAAATTTTTTTAAAAATCTGAGAAGCAGTATTAAAGAGATAAGATTCAAGGTCAAAGAAAAGACCTATAACTTAGTACAGATAGGAAAAAACATGAACATAAAAGAATAGATGAGAAGGACTAGCATTCTAATTGAGGATGAAGATATAGCTCAGGGGGTTCACCTGTTCTGATCAGCTTGACCGTAACACTATTTTTTTGTAATGTAATTTTACCATGCTTCATAGACAGTTAGATATGTGCTTTATGTAGTTCTTTATTCTTTAGATAGTTGTAGACAAGCCAAGTACAATAAATAATAAAGAGTCTGGAGAAATAGAAACTTTACTTTAGTGGAAACATTTATTACTTTAGAAATATTGAAGACACACTAAGTTCTGTGTATTTTCAGATGGCTAAATTAAATTTCTTTTTGTAAATGAGATTTTCCTTGAAGAACATATTTTTTAGCTACCAAAGAGAGTGTCAGAGCAGGTACCGAGCATGCACAGGATGGATTGCCAAGTAAGTCATTACCAGAGACTAAAAGGAAAGGAGATCTAAGGAAGTGGCTAAAACCAAGTGGTTAAGTGAAGGAGGAAGGAGAGAGGGCAAAGGAAGAAATGCTCAATTAGCGTTATAATTGTCTACATTATTCTTCAGGATATGGAGTGTATGGATCAAAGAACCCCACCTTCAGATCCCCAGTGATGTGGTTCTATTCTTTGCCCCTAAAAATACGGTTTCTATTTTGTCATAAAAAATTTTATTTACTCTAAAACACTGATTTGAAAATGAGCATGTGTTACTCCTTATATATACTATTTCTGTAAGTAGGCTTAATAAAATGATTACTTGCTAGCCAGGAGTAACAGAGTAATTACTGCAGCCAAATGAACATAACCCAGGGCAATCTTAGCCGTCTCACCCTTCTGTTTTATCAGTTTTTAAAGTGTGTGCATTGTTTTCTTTTTTAAGAATAACTGTAGCTCCTGGAAACAATGGGTTCAATAAATAACCCATATAATATATGTTACAGCTGTTTCAAATCCTAACCGAAATATAGATACTGATACTGTATTAGAATACATTATATTATAGTAGAATCCAGAAAGATGTAGCTATGGTATGTATGTTTGAACTACCTATATGTGAGGAAAACATGAGAGGTTCAGTCTAAAATGGATCTGAGCTTAGAAGCACATCTGTTTAAGTTATTATATACTTCAACTAACTTCAACTCCTCTCTATTGCTTACCTACTTAAAACATTTCAGTCCAGTATACGAAGCCCTCCACAATATGTACCCAACCTGTCTCCATTAAGCATTCAGTGAATCACCAATATTTTCCAGTTCTTTTGATGTGTATATTGCATACATCTATCTTTTCTCTATGAACAGAAATAGGAATTCCTAGGAATTAAGGAATCCATTTGCCAACTCATTGCTAACATTTTTCAGCAAATTGTACTGTGTGCTCAGCACTTTGTCTGGGCTTTATTATCTCTATCTTAGAATTACTGAAACAGTGTATCAGTGAGGCTTTTGTTTGTCCTTATGTAATAAAAAACCAAATATTACCGGATTAATTTATGTTTATTTTCCTCACATTAAATCTTAAAGTCCAGTGCTGGTGGCAGTGGCTTCATGATGTCACATGCATCTCAGGATCATTTTCTATCTATTTTGCTATCCTTAGTATGTGGTTTTTGTCATCATGTTTGTCACCATGTTTTGCCTAATGGTCACAAGTAGCTGGTCACTTCCATTGTCGTTATTCCAAGAAGGTGAAAAGTAAGAAGCTAAAGACTTTCCCAGAAATCTCTTGGACACTTCTCTTTGTATCTCATTGGCTAAACTGTGTCAAAGGATGTCAGATGATGTCAAAGACTTTTTCTCTCCATCTTTCAGCTTCCCTTGTTTCTGTGAATTCAACTCCTTTCTCTTTTTAAAAACACAGGTTTTCTTCATGTGATAGTGGTGAAGGAGAATAGAGAAGCATGGTCAAACAAAGCTCCAATATACTTGATAACATCCGGACTTAATCCATAGGAAAGAGTTTATTCTTCTCAGTGTATTCACAGAAAACACTGTCCTGGTCTAAATAGTGTGTCCATATCTGGGCTAATGACTGACAGGGAAATGGAGTACAATGATTGACCAGGCCTGTGTCTCATATCTACTCTGGAATGAGAATCCCTATCAAAACCACATAGGAGAATGTTGTTTAGCCAAAGGAAAGGAAGTTCTACCATCAGGTAAAGAGCATTAGAGAAGCTGGGCAAAGACAATACTTGTCACTATAGCAGCACTGAGCAATTAGTAAGCCAACATTGTTTTTGCCATTTTATGATAACTTTAGGCTTTAGTGGAGATTAAGTTCAAAGTATTGAAGAGAAAACTGCTTTCTGAGGAATATTCTAGCTCTGGCTACCAGGTAACCCTGAAATCTCCGTGGCCAAGGCTATCAGTTATATCCCAATATTCATCATCCCCTTCTTTCATAGTTAAATAATTTTAAGCATGGCACATGGTCATGTGGTAGAAGGATTACATTTCTCAGCCTCTCTTGCAGCTAAATGCAACCACATGACTAATTTTGGGCTGATGGAAAGTGAACGTATCCAACAAATGCAACGAGCTATGCGTGTATGTGTATATATATATAACCATATATCTTGATCTAGCTCTAATTATTTATCATTGCTCATCTTCCTCATGAAATATATAAGCACTAGAACATGAAAGCAGAAACTTTATATCTTTTGTTTAACGCTGTCACCCTAATATCCATTGTAGTGTTGATATTTAGAAAAGATTCAGTATTTACTGAATAAACAAATAGGTCATTCTTTTCTGCCTATTCAATTCCAACTTCTCCATGAAGCTAGATCTCTGACCACCTGGCCTATAATCTGTTCTGAATCACTCCTATAATACTAATTTTCCATACAGCACATTTAATACTTTTCATTTACTGCTTTGAGTTCTTAGTTATAAATTCATTTATCTATGTTTTGTTTCCCAACCAGATTATAAAATCCTACAGGGCAGGGATCACAGTGTACTTATTTTTCACACCTTTTTTCAGTCTGTAGCCAGTATATTTGGCATATGGTAAGCCCTAAATGAATACTGCTAAATATGACCAGGAAAGACAGTTTAAGAGAGCCTTAGGAAAACAACGCATTCATTGGATTTCTGGTCAAGAAATATGCATGAGATAAACATAAGCATGGTTAGAAAATTAAAAATATTATGCGGATCCCTGGGTGGCGCAGCAGTTTGGCGCCTGCCTTTGGCCCAGGGCGCGATCCTGGAGACCCGGGATCGAATCCCATATCGGGCTCCCGGTGCATGGAGCCTGCTTCTCCCTCTGCCTGTGTCTCTGCCTCTCTCTCTCTCTCTCTCTCTCTGTGACTATCATAAATAAATAAATTTAAAAAATTAAAAAAAAAAAACATTATGGTTTTTCTGGATGTTTAGTATGTACACTGAAGCAATGATGCATTTCTAAGCATAAGCTTGTTTATCAGGAGACAATGAGGATATTTTTAATATCTACAAGGCCTAAGTAAAATTGAGACAGGTGTGATAGTTCAATATACCTAAGAAGTCCTTCTCTTGGAGAGGACAGGTAATAAAATACTTAATAACTTTTCCAGGTCTAGATTTTAAGAAATTTAGAGTATTTCCTCCAAGGCTTTCTTGTCCATTTAAGGCTCTGCTTGAATCCATATTTTATTGGTACCTGTGTTTATTGCTTGGTTACAAGTAGTCGATCCAGGTGCCTCTGAAGGGAAACAAATACTCAGCATAGCAACACCAATGGGAAGTCACCACATGCACAACATTCAAAATTCCCATCTCCTTTTTTAATGCAGAAATATATGACCTCTGAGATGGGCTTTCCCCACTCATGCCTACAGCAAGACAGAACACTAACATCTTCTCCCACACCAGTCTCAGTTTCCACTTTCAAAACCCAACTCCACTCACCTGTGTTCTCAGGGTATACTTTGCCTCTATTTCCCTCATCTTGCCTAATGTTCTACTCCAAAAAACCTGTCACTACACCACCACTTAAAGTTACTTCTCCCTTTCTTTGCTCTTAAGTTCCTAGTTCTAATTATTCCTAGCAATCCTCAAGTTGGTCAAGTATACCTTGCAATAGTTTTTCACTATTGACTAAAAAACAAGAATTTTAATTCCTAAATGAAGAATGACTCCAAAGAAGATTATTTCCACGCTCAAATAGTAATAATACCATCAAAAAAACAACTTCCACCACTATTCCATAGGGCATTTAGTCAATCACAGTACGTAGCAAAAAAGTCCAACATTTTATATTGTCTTATAGCAAACTGTAAAAGCACACAAGCAAACTATGTTAGCCATATATCATATCCTATTATAATATTTTCTGTACTAATATGTTTCTATATATGAATTCAAATACTTAGTATTTTGGAAGGGTGGGATAAAAATATTGGCAATTTTACTAATTTATATTCATATAAAAATTAGTTACTTGATACTCTATAGTTTCTCTAAACTTTACATTAACCTCAAAATCACAATCTTCTCTCATCTGACTCTTTTGCGTTAAGTGGCAGTAGGTTTAGAGAACTACTAGTCCAGAATGGAGAAGGAAGGAAGAACTTAGGAAAAATCATTCTGATGGGGTGAGGGGGTGACATTTTTTTCTAAGTTGCGAAGTGTGAAAAATTAAATTGCTGGCATTCAGTAGAGTCACTGGTGGGAACTGTGGTTGGGATGGAGAAAAGAGGCAGAGATTTTTTTAAAAACCTGGGCAAATAAAGAATGTGGCAATGATCAACTTTAGGAAAAACAATCACAGGAACTATGACAATAATGTACTACTTTGCTAAGCAATGAACAATATTTACATAGACTTTATAAGAAAAATAATTTGTATTGACTTTAAAAATATGCTGTTAGAATATTGAGAAGATGGAAGAGTGGAAAGAAGTTTAAGAGATGGAATCCTCATCTAAAAGAAAATAACAAGTGAATAGGTAATACATGAATGAGTAAATCAAGAGATGGTAGTCTTTCATTATATTCAGAAATATGGGGATAAATACCAGAAGAGTTAAAGTAGTTAAAAAGGTTGAGGTGAGGGGATCCCTGGGTGGCGCAGCAGTTTAGCGCCTGCCTTTGGCCCAGGGCGCGATTCTGGAGACCCGGGTTCGAATCCCACGTCGGGCTCCTGGTGCATGGAGCCTGTTTCTCCCCCTGCCTATGTCTCTGCCTCTCTCTCTCTCTCTCTATGACTATCATAAATAAATTTAAAAAAAAATTTAAAAAAATACTTCGTTAAAAAAAAAAAAGGTTGAGGTGGGGTTATTAAGAGACTCATACTGTTTTGATATGTTTAGTTTAGCAACAGTTGTTCATGTATTACTTTGATAAAAATAAAACTGTGTTATAAAAAATAAACCATTTCAAGTTAACAGGCTACTTTTAGTATCTTATCTATACTGCTTATGGTTTCAGATATTTCAGATAGACTACTCAGGTTTCATCTCAGTTTAAAGCAGTCTAACATAAAAGTTGATGTGAATTTTCTACATGCTGTATTTTTTGTGTGATAGCAACTGAAATAAAATGATATAAAGGTAGGGTTTCTTGTTTGTTTTGTTTTTTAACAACTCCTTATAATGTCCTATATACTAACAGCTTTAGGAAAACTTATGATTCAGTTTTATTTTATCATATAAAAATGGCCGGTATTATTCTTCCATAGATAGACTTGGATAAATTAAAATTCTTTAGTTTTCTGTTTATTCACATTCACTTTCAAAACTTTCCTGATATTTACTGGTTCGTGTTACTGAACTCTCTCTCTTGTTAATTCTTATTGCATGAAAGTTATGATTATATTACTAATAACCATTTTTATATAATTGGGCCTTTTATGAGACCAAGATGGTCTTGCAAGAAAGCAAAGAGTTTTTAAAGGGTAAATCAATTGTGTAAATCACCAAAGCTCTACCAGAAATCAAGGATGCGTAGTGGAGCTTTATTTCCAGAGAAAAGTTAGAATTGTACATTTGGATTTGACTCTGAAATTGTCTAGGAGGTTGGCTCTGACCTCAAGTAAATGGCAGGGAACTAGGATGTAAGAAACCCAAAAACATTACTGACTGTTATTCTACTGTCATAGAATCAATTATTGTCATAGAGATGAATTACAGAACGGAGTATGAAAGGACATGTAATTTGTAAATAGGAGATGCACTTTGGCTTTTTGAATATTAAATGTTTATTTCTCTTATGTTCTTTCTCGGGCTGTCATAATATATAGAGAGAAACAAGAACAGTTAGTTTAAAAAAAGAAATATCCTGGGAGCCAGCAGTCATGAAAGGCATAGCACTCGAAGGGGACAAATGAAAATCAAAGAATACAAAAATAGAGTGATTGATTCAGTGGCCTCACCTCTTCTAGAGTACATTTTTCAGAGCAAAAACATTAGAAAAGTTTTGATCAACATGAAAGACAATTTGCCTAAACTATCATGTGGTCATTTTATTGCCTGAAGTGCTTCTCTTTTAGCTATGTACTCTTTAGTTTGTGTGTTAGCTGTCCAAACAATCAAGATTAATATTATATACTGGTTTTAGCAATAATCCTTAGATTATTCCACTGTTTCTCACTTCTATTTTCAAAGGTTTGTCCATCTTTGTTCCCCTTTGTTTAGAGTGTACACGTTTCCCCTAACAAAAATCATCCACCACATTCTTGAATAACTTTTAAAATTAATCTTTAAATTAAGCCTGTCAAAGATTGTCTGGAAATATTATCACTATTCAAAGCAAGAAGAAAAGAAATAATAAGAATTAGAGCAAAAATCAATAAAAGCCTCTAGTTAGGCTAACTAAAAAAAAGGGAGGAAGGAATTAAATTACTAATATCAGTAATGAAAGAGGGGACATCACTATAGATCTTGTGGAAATAAAAAGAATAATAAAGAAATATTATAAACAAGTCCATGCCCACACACATATGATAACCATTTCAAGAAAATGGACCAATTTCTTGAAAAACAATCAGATAAAACTCACACAAAAGAAGAAACCGAGGATCTGAATAGGCCTATATCTATTAGAGAAACTGAAGCAACAATTAATTAATAACCTTTCAAAAAAGAAAGCATCAGGCCTAGATGGGTTTAATGATAATTTCTAGCAACCTTTAAGAAGAGATTATACCACTTCTCTACAATCTCTTTCAGAGGACATAAGCAGAAGAAATATTTCCTAACTCAATCTATGGGTCAGCATTGCCTAATAGCCAAACCAGAAAAAGACATAAGAAAAGGAAACTATAGACCAATATCTCTCATGAACAAAGACACAAAAATCTTCAACAAAATACTAGCAAATATAATCCAACAATGTGTAAAAAGAATTATATAGGGATCTTTGGGTGGCTCAGTGGTTTAGTGCCTGCCTTCGGCCCAGGGCATGATCCTGGAGTCCCAGGATCGGGTCCCACATCGGGCTCTCTGCAAGGAGCCTGCTTCTCCTCTGCCTATGTCTCTGCCTCTCTCTTTCTCTGTGGAAAGAAAAGAAAGAAAAGAAAAAGAAAAACAAGAAAAGAAAAGAAAAGAAAAGAGAAAAGAAAGAAAAGAAAGAAAGAAAGAAAGAAAGAAAGAAAAAGGAAAGAAAAAGGAAGAAAAAGAAAGAAAGAAAAAAGAAAGAGAAAAAGAAAGAAAGAAGAAAAAGAAAGAAAGAAGAAAAAGAAAGAAGAAGAAAGAAAGAAAGAAAGAAAAAGAAAGAAAGAAAGAAAGAAAGAAAGAAAGAAAGAAAGAAAGAAAGAAAGAATTATATACTACCCTAAGTAGGATTTATCCCAAGTATTGCAAGGCTTGTTTAACATTTAAAATTCAATTAGGGCACCTGGGTGGCTCAGTCATTAAGCATCAGCCTTTGGCTCAGTTCATGATCTCCAAGTCTTAGGATCAGCCCAATACCTGGCTCCCTGCTTAGTGGGGAGGCTGCTTCTCTCTCTTCCTCTGCTCCTCTGCCCTACTGTGCTCTCTCTTTCTCACTCTCAAATAAATATATAAAATCTTAAAGAAAAACCTCAATTAATGTAATCTATATCACATCAACACACTTAAAATGAGAAATCATATGAATGGATATATAAAAAGCATTTGACAAAATCTAAACCCATTCATGATAAAAACTCTCAGTAAACTAGGAATAGACAGAAGTGACCTCAAGTTGATAAACATTATCTACAAAAAACCCGCAGTGAGAAACCTGAAATTTTCCCATTAAGATCAGACAGAAGGCAAGGATGTCCTTTCTCATCACTATTTTTCAAGACAGGAAGTCCTCGCTAGTACAATAAGGCAAGAAAAGGAAATAAAATTATTACAGTTTGAAACAGAAGATCTGTCCCTGTTTACAGATGGCAGGGCTGTCTATAATAGAAAATCTGAAAGAATCAACATAAAAACCCTTCAAATGAATAAGTGATAACACAAAAGTCAATTACATTACATTTCTATATATTAACAATGAACAAGTAGAATTTGTAATTAAAAACACAATAGCACTTATATTAACATACCAAAAAATGAAATTCTTAGATATAAATCTAACAAAATATATACAGGATCTATATAAGAAAAACTGTAAAACTCAGACGAACAGAATCGAGGAGCTAAGTAAGTGGAGAGATATTCCATGTTCACAGATAAGAAAAATCAATATTGTCAAGATGTCATCTCTCAGCTTGATCTATAGATTCAATGTATCCCAATCAAAATTCCAGTAATTTGGGCAGCTTGGGTGGCTCAGCAGTTTAGCACCGCCTTCAGTCCAGGGTGTGGTCCTGGGGACCTGGGATCGAGTCCCACGCCGGGCTCCCTGCATGGAATGGAGCCTGCTTCTCCCTCTGCTTGTGTCTGTGCCTCTCTCTCTCTCTCTCTCTCTCTCTCTCTGTCTCATGAATAAATAAATAAAATCTTAAAAAAAAAACAAAAAACCACACACACAGAATTCCAGTAATTTATTTAATGGCTATTGGCAAACTGATTCTAAAGGTTTACAGAGGCAAAAGAGCCATAACAGCATATATAATAATGAAGAGAAGAACAAAGTTGGTGGACTAACACTACCCTACCTTAAGACTTACTATGAAATTAAAGTAATCAAGACAGTGTGGTATTGGTGAAAGAATGGACAAATAGGTCAATAGAACACAATAAATAGCCCAGAAATAGACCCTCATGAATTCAGTCAAATGATCTTTGACAAAGAAGCAAAGGGAATACGTGGAGCAAAGACAATCTCTTCAACAAATGGAGCTGGAATAACTAGACATTCACATGCAAAATAATGAATTTACATACAGACCAAACCCCCTTCAGAAAAATGAACTCAAATGGACATTAGACTTAAATGTAAAACACACACTATAAGACTTTTAGAAGAGAACATAAGAGAAAACCTAGATGATCTTGGGTATGGTGATGCCTGTTAGATAAACACCAAAGACATGATCCATGAAAGAAATAATTAAAATTAGAAACTTCTGTTCTGTGAAAGATAGTATCAAGTATTCAAGGATAGAAAACAATCCATAAACTAGGAGAAAATATTTGCAAAAGTCACATCTGATAAAGGACTGTTATTTAAAATATACAAAGACACTCTTAAAACTCAGCAGTAAGAAAACAAACCAATTAAAAAATGAGCCAAAGACTTTTACAGACACCTCACCAAAGAAGATTTGCAGATGGAAGATAAGCATATGCATAGGAAAAGATGTTCCATTTCATGTAGCATCAGGGAGATGCATATTAAAACAATAGGAGATACCATTACACACCTAATAAAATGCTCAAAATCTAGACCACTGAAAACACCAAATGCTGCTAAGATTGTGCAGCAACAGGAACTGTCTCGTTCAGTGCTGGTGGGAGCGCAAAATGGTACAAACTACTTTGGAAGACAGTTTGGTGGTTTCTTACGTAAATAAACATATTCTGACCATATGATCCAGGAATCACACTCCTTTGCATTTACCCAAAGGAACTGAAAACTTACGTCCACACAAAAGTTTGCAAATGAATGTTTATAGAAGCTTTATTTATACTCTTTATATAGGTAAAGAGTTAACAAATTCGGTAAGTTGTATATATTCCTAAAATACATCAGAAACCTATGAATTATATTTCACTGATGTAAGAGATTTATACACTTGGCACAAACAATATAGGAATGTAAAATATTGTTTCCAACCCAATTTGCTTTAAGGACTTCATCAAAAATGCCACAGGGAAATATTTTTTGCTCTATTTATTTTCAGGTCTTATAATTACATCCTTATGGATCCAATAATGTGAATTAGAAAAAAATTGATATTTTAGAAACTGCATAGCTCTACAGCCTTTTTAAAAAAAGATACTGAGCAAAGGGCACCTGGATGGCTCAGCTGGTTAAGCATCCAACTCTAGATTTCAGCTCAGGTCATGATCTCAGGGTTGTGAGATCAAACCCTGAGTAGGGCTCTGTGCTGGGTGTGGAGCCTGCTTAAAATTCTCTGTCTCCCCGTCTTCCTCAGCCCCTCCCCTCACTCTCTCTTGCTTTCTCTCAATTAAAAAAAACAAGAAAAAAAGAGATACTGAGCAAATAGAGATCATGAGTGGTAAAAGATGGTCTAGTATCTTCAGATATAAAAGGTAAAAGCTTTATCATTTTAAAATAATTTTTTAAAAATAAAGATGATTAAGAGACTAATATAATAGTTATAATCCACAAACTGTGGTAGAATGGAAAGAGCACTGACTTGAAAGACTTAAATTAAAATTTCAGTTCCACTGTTTTTAAGCTATGTATGAGTGACTTCAGGCAGGTCACTTACCATCTCTGAGCCTCAAGACCCTAAAACATAAAATGTTAATAATGTCCATATCAACCTCACAAGGTGGTTGTGATAATATGCTGAGAGATACAATGAATGAACTTACATGAAAATGCGTGGCACATTGCCTAGCATCAAGTAGCTCTCAGCAAATACTTCTTCCTTCTCCTCCTGCTTAATAAATAGAACTTAGTCTTCTGTATAACTCTTGACTAAAATAAAACCAATTTCCTTTTCACAGATAAACTGTTTCTTCACTTGAGTTTTTATAGGAGATATACTTTAAGTACAGATAGGATTATAGAAGTATGGAAACAAAAAGCAAAGAAAACATATCTTGAGAAGCATCTAATACGCAGCGTTCTTTGTTTCATGCTGACATGCTTTGTGGTTACAATGCCGGTTTCCAATGAACACCGGATCAAAATTAAAATTCTAGGCAGGCATTCAACTTTTATGATTGTGTCTGTTCCTCACTGAGCATGGAAAATGAATACTTTAGAAGTTATTTACTGAAGATATTCCCATAGTACTATTGCATGTTCACTTCCAAGAGTCCTGAACCCTGTAATGTATGTAAGTGAAAGCTATACCATGTTTCTTGTGTTGTACTTTAAAAATTGCAGCAGGATACCAAAACCATATTTTTAATAGAGGCTTTTCTGAGGGTAGGCAACAGACATTTTGCAAAAGTATATGATATGAAAAGAGACCAGACAAATTTCAAAAATAAAGAACATCAATCCAAAATAATGTATGATATTTTGAATAAAATTAAATATAGAATAATTAGCATAAAACATTTAATTCTAGTTTTCCTATTATGAATGTCAAGTTGGCACAAATGCAGTAAGACTAATCAAAATCAGGTAATAGTTACCTCTTTGGCCTTGCTTGATGGTTCTAGTCCAATCATATTTGCTACTATTAACTGATGTAAGAGTTGAACTTGAGCCACACTTAGGAAGAAGTCCAGGTCTGTGGTTATATTCACTTCCAAGGAATGGCCACACACTAAAATCTCCTGGAGGAGAAAAAAAAGTTGAATATACATAAAGATACATGATAGCCATTAGATGATAATTTGTCATTCTTACTTATTTGACCTTTACTATGTTGATGAATTCTCCTGGGACTCAAGTTCATATGTTAATGAGAATAGCAGAGATGGAGAGCACAGCCACTCAACATAGTTTAATGGATTAATTTAATAAACATTTATGAGGTCCTGCTGTGCACTGGGCCATGCACTAGTTGCAGGGAAACAAACAACACAAACATTAATTTTTTTTACCATTTCATATACATCTGGCATTTTATACTTCAAACTACTAACATCATTTCCATATGTAAGTGATGATGTAATTCTTTAGCCAAATCCTGTTCATTCATTCACACTAACAAATATTTACTGAGCATCTCCTAAGTAACATGCAGTATACTCAGCTGCTAGGGATAGCAGAAAGAATAGGTTGGCTTTGAATGGAAACCTGCTCTTGGGGAGATCACAATTTAGTTGGGCAGACAGATGTAAACTGGCAATTGTAGGCAAGCAATTACAATAACAAGTGGTATGGTTTGAGTATTCTCCAAAGCATACATTCCAAATGATTTATAACAAAATAGTGCTGAAGCCAAAGACAGCTAGACTAATTAATTTCACTTCTTCAAGCTGCTAAAATCTTGGCTGCTTTAGGTAGATGTCCACTACTTAACTGGTGGGGCTCTGCATAACTTAAATCATTCCAACACTCATCATTAGAAAACCATTCAGAGAAGGAAAAAAGAAGAAAAAAAAAAAACCCCCAAAGTTTCACTTAGTGAAGCAGAAGTCCTGTCATGAAGTGAATGTGGACAAAGTTCGAATGCTTGGAAATGCCCAATGAACCTTCTCCTTACTAGTGTCATTTAAAGGAATGGATTTAAGGAGACTTATGAGGGGCCCAAATGCAAAGTACACGGCTTAGAGTAGATTTTAATACAGCCATAAAGAATAGCATGTTAGAAATGAATATTCCTTTTCCTTGTGATTAAATAACCCTTCCCCCCACAAGTTCCCTGTATTTACTTATTAGAGTTAGAATTCATTTATTCCTCAAGTAATGATGAAAAGAAATATATTCATATTACTAAATTGCTATAAGATAGTAGTACACCTACTTAATTTTTATACACCTTTGGTGGATATAAGATACTATGCCTAACCTAATTTTTGCTATAGGGCAATTATAAACATTAAATAAATAAAATATACAAAACATTATTTTTAAAAGTGAATGAATATGAAGTTTAACCAACTTAGAGTAACATTTAATCTTATTTTTTCTGAACTTTTCATAATAACTGCCTATAACTGTGAATGACCAAAAAGTTTACAAAGTTTTTAGCATAACATAAATTTGTTTTTCTTTGAAGATTTATTTGAGAGAGAGAGAGAGACAGAGAGTAAGAGACAGTACATGAGCAGGTAGGAGGAGCAGAGGGAGAGGAAGAGGCAGACTCCTCTGCTGAGCAGGGAGCCAGATGCATGGCTCGGATCCCAGGACCTTGGGATCATGACCTGAGCCGAAGGCAGACGCTTAACTGCCTCAGCCACACAGATGCCCTAGCATAATATAAATTTCTAAGAAGAATACTTTTAAAATTATGATGGATCACATTATTATTACATTTCTATTCTAAGCATGGAGGTGGTACACCATAGTGATCAGTCTTGAAACCTGGATCCACCAGTAACTGGATAGTAACATTGGTTCAGTTACCTAACCTCTTTAGATCTCAGTTTTCAGATCTATAAAACATGGATACTAATAGTATTGCTTTCTTATTTTGTTAAAGGTTTATTTATTTATTTATGATAGACACACACAGAGAGAGAGAGGCAGAGACACAGGCAGAGGAGAAGCAGGCTCCATGCCAGGAGCCCGACGTGGGACTCGATCCCGGGACTCCAGGATTGCGCCCTGGGCCAAAAGCAGGTGCCAAACCGCTGAGCCACCCAGGGATCCCCTAGTATTGCTTTCACAAGGATGTTGTGAGGACTAAGTCAGGTAATCCATGTAAAATTCTCTATATACTAAATAAAGTCATCCAGATCAGAAATGAGTTCTCTCTCAGTGTTGTTGCTTTCATTAGAAAGAGGTTAAGTAAGAGTCCAGGGTCTGGAGCCAGACCAGCCTGGGTTCAAAGCTAACTCTTTTTTTTTTTTTTTTTAATTTTTTATTTATTTATGATAGTCACAGAGAGAGAGAGAGAGGCAGAAACACAGGCGGAGGGAGAAGCAGGCTCCATGCACCGGGAGCCTGATGTGGGATTCGATCCCGGGTCTCCAGGATCACGCCCTGGGCCAAAGGCAGGCGCCAAACCTCTGCGCCACCCAGGGATCCCCAGCCTGGGTTCAAACCATGCTTTGCCACTTACTACTTGTGAAAATATGGACAAGTTATTGAGTTAGCCTAAGTTTCAGTTTCTTCATCTATAAAAGGATAGTGGGGCACCTGGGTGGCTCAGTCAGTTGAGTGGCAGACTCTTCATTTTGGCTCAAGTCATGATCTCATGGCTCATGGGATGGAGCCCTGTGTCTGGCTCCATGGAGCTCAGCAGGCAGTCTGCTTGAAGAGTCTCTCCCACTGCCTGTCCCCCATGCATTTGCATGCTCACTCTCTCCCTCTCTCCAAAATAAATAAATCTTTTTAAAAAATACTGAATGACTCAAGGTATCTACTTTTAACTTTTTTTTATATGTTTTTTTATTCATTCAGTAAATATCTCAGAAGGGCCAGCAATTGCACTATTAGGTATTTACCTAAGGAATACAAACATACTGACTTGAGAGGGGGACATGCACCCCAATGTTTATAGCAGCATTATAGCCAAATTATGGAAAGAGTCCAAAAGTTCATCAACTAATAAAAGGATAGACAAGATCTGGTATATATATACAGTGGAATATTACTCAGCCATGAAATAGAATGAAATCTTGCCATTTGCAATGATATGGATGGAACTTGAGTGTATTATACTAACTGAAATAAGTCCGTCAGAAAAAGACAAATACCATATGATATGATTTTGTTCATAGGTGGACAGATGTTCATCTGTTTCACAGGGGATGTGAAAAAAAAAGAGGAGAGAAAGAGGCAAACCATAAGAGACTCTTAACTTTAGAGAACAAATGGAGAGTGGTGATTGGAGGGGAGGAAAGTGGGTGATGAGCTAAATGGGTGATGGGTATTAAGGAGGGCACTTGTGATGAACACTAGATGTTGTATGTAAGTGATGAATCACTGAATTCTATTTCTGAAATCAATAATACACTGTATGTTAACTAACTAGAATATAAATAAAAAATTGATATAAAAAATTTTAAAAATTATAGCAAAAATATATTTTAAAATAAAAGCAACAAAATTGAACATTTCACAGTAAAAAAAAATAAAAATGAAGATAGAAGAAGTTAATAGGAGTGTTATAAGGATTAAATGAGTTACTACATAAAAAGCAATAACAAAATAAAAAAATAAAAAAATATAATTTAAATGCAAAAAATCTATATTTTAAATAGTTTAAAAAAGCAATAACAAAACAGTACTAGAAGGTATTAATTTTTAGTTACATACAATAGTAACTTATTAATAATAAGCAATTTGACATTCTATGCGCACTAAAACTAAGAATCCCTAATTTACAAAGAAAAGATACTCCATTATATAGCCTAAAATGAAACCTAAATTAAGTTCTCACCTCAGTGTGCATATTTTCTGGAGAAATTATTTTAGTAAAAATGATAGCTGGTGCTCCAGTTATTCGGACAGAAAAATCTGTTAAAATGGGAGTCAAAATTGCTCTTCTTTCTTGATGTCGCCGTATGCTAAAAGATAGAGTGAAAAATTATTAGCCATTTCATTTTTTTCATTAAATTTGTACAAGTTTTTGCACCACAAACATGTATGACAGTTATATTTGTACATTTTATAATCATAGTTTTACAACTTCAATTCTTAACCTCAGATTAATAAAAGCAAAAAATTACTGAGAAATTCAGATGCAATTTATTTCACAGTCACATCTTTTCAACAAATTACTGTTTTTAATTCCTTTTGTTCTTATAAATAGTTTAGTATCTTTTTCTACCAATAATAATAACCTTCCTCTTGTGTGATCATTTTTTCCTATTCTTAACATTTTTGACCTTCTAGTTGACAACTGGCCATCTTTCCAACCTCATTAGGTTCACAAGTATATCCTCTTAATCTTGGACGACCTCCTTTTTTTTTTTTTTTTTTAATTTTTATTTATTTATGATAGTCACAGAGAGGAGAGAGAGAGAGAGAGAGAGCCAGCCTGGGTTCAAACCATGCTTTGCCACTTACTACTTGTGAAAATATGGACAAGTTATTGAGTTAGCCTAAGTTTCAGTTTCTTCATCTATAAAAGGATAGTGGGGCACCTGGGTGGCTCAGTCAGTTGAGTGGCAGACTCTTCATTTTGGCTCAAGTCATGATCTCATGGCTCATGGGATGGAGCCCTGTGTCTGGCTCCATGGAGCTCAGCAGGCAGTCTGCTTGAAGAGTCTCTCCCACTGCCTGTCCCCCATGCATTTGCATGCTCACTCTCTCCCTCTCTCCAAAATAAATAAATCTTTTTAAAAAATACTGAATGACTCAAGGTATCTACTTTTAACTTTTTTTTATATGTTTTTTTATTCATTCAGTAAATATCTCAGAAGGGCCAGCAATTGCACTATTAGGTATTTACCTAAGGAATACAAACATACTGACTTGAGAGGGGGACATGCACCCCAATGTTTATAGCAGCATTATAGCCAAATTATGGAAAGAGTCCAAAAGTTCATCAACTAATAAAAGGATAGACAAGATCTGGTATATATATACAGTGGAATATTACTCAGCCATGAAATAGAATGAAATCTTGCCATTTGCAATGATATGGATGGAACTTGAGTGTATTATACTAACTGAAATAAGTCCGTCAGAAAAAGACAAATACCATATGATATGATTTTGTTCATAGGTGGACAGATGTTCATCTGTTTCACAGGGGATGTGAAAAAAAAAGAGGAGAGAAAGAGGCAAACCATAAGAGACTCTTAACTTTAGAGAACAAATGGAGAGTGGTGATTGGAGGGGAGGAAAGTGGGTGATGAGCTAAATGGGTGATGGGTATTAAGGAGGGCACTTGTGATGAACACTAGATGTTGTATGTAAGTGATGAATCACTGAATTCTATTTCTGAAATCAATAATACACTGTATGTTAACTAACTAGAATATAAATAAAAAATTGATATAAAAAATTTTAAAAATTATAGCAAAAATATATTTTAAAATAAAAGCAACAAAATTGAACATTTCACAGTAAAAAAAAATAAAAATGAAGATAGAAGAAGTTAATAGGAGTGTTATAAGGATTAAATGAGTTACTACATAAAAAGCAATAACAAAATAAAAAAATAAAAAAATATAATTTAAATGCAAAAAATCTATATTTTAAATAGTTTAAAAAAGCAATAACAAAACAGTACTAGAAGGTATTAATTTTTAGTTACATACAATAGTAACTTATTAATAATAAGCAATTTGACATTCTATGCGCACTAAAACTAAGAATCCCTAATTTACAAAGAAAAGATACTCCATTATATAGCCTAAAATGAAACCTAAATTAAGTTCTCACCTCAGTGTGCATATTTTCTGGAGAAATTATTTTAGTAAAAATGATAGCTGGTGCTCCAGTTATTCGGACAGAAAAATCTGTTAAAATGGGAGTCAAAATTGCTCTTCTTTCTTGATGTCGCCGTATGCTAAAAGATAGAGTGAAAAATTATTAGCCATTTCATTTTTTTCATTAAATTTGTACAAGTTTTTGCACCACAAACATGTATGACAGTTATATTTGTACATTTTATAATCATAGTTTTACAACTTCAATTCTTAACCTCAGATTAATAAAAGCAAAAAATTACTGAGAAATTCAGATGCAATTTATTTCACAGTCACATCTTTTCAACAAATTACTGTTTTTAATTCCTTTTGTTCTTATAAATAGTTTAGTATCTTTTTCTACCAATAATAATAACCTTCCTCTTGTGTGATCATTTTTTCCTATTCTTAACATTTTTGACCTTCTAGTTGACAACTGCCATCTTTCCAACCTCATTAGGTTCACAAGTATATCCTCTTAATCTTGGACGACCTCCTTTTTTTTTTTTTTTTTTTAATTTTTATTTATTTATGATAGTCACAGAGAGAGAGAGAGAGAGAGAGAGAGAGGCAGAGACACAGGCAGAGGGAGAAGCAGGCTCCATGCACTGGGAGCCTGATGTGGGATTCGATCCCGGGTCTCCAGGATTGCGCCCTGGGCCAAAGGCAGGCGCCAAACCGCTGCGCCACCCAGGGATCCCACGACCTCCTTTTTTTAAGCTCTAAGAACCATCTGAGTTCACAGATTATTATTGCATATACGGTTCATGAAATAGCTTTTGTGACTTTGATACTGAATGCTTCTTCACAACAACCATGCATGTTAAGTGAAATCCATTATAGCCCTATATTACCTACAAGGAAATAAAGATCAGGGGCAAGGGTAAGGCCACCTAGTAGGAACAAAGGTTCCACTGTTGGGCCTAATAGCAGAATAGTATTTGGACTCTATTTTAATTCTACTTTATACATTCTCATCTTTGATCGGTTATTCAGCACAGTATCTCTACTTTATATTCAAAATTACCAAATGCTAATAATTTCAAAGGAAGTACTGCATACATGGTAGAAGATGAAACTGGAAAACATTACTGAGGAACTAACACTTGTGCTAGGAGAGTTCTTCTAGTCTACTATCCATATCCTAAGTTTTCACTTAATGAAATAATATAGTTCTATGTTTTACTAGCAAGCTGTACCTCAATAGTTCCTTGGAACTATTAACTTAATATTCCTTATAAATATGTCTCTACTATTCACTTATAAAGTGATAAAAGTTGAAATGAGGGAACTGGCATAAATTATCTCATGAAAAAGCCCAGATAAAAACTTGTCTTTCTACATCCTTTTCTACCAGAGTAGTCTAGAAAATAGAAAGCACTAGTATCTTTTGTTCAAATTTGCAATGGGCAGAGCTTTACATGGTGTCTGCCAAAAAGCAAATTGGATCATCTGGTTCTATGACACATAGGTATTGGATTTCATGAAAGTCAATTTTAAAGAATTAAGAGATCTGGTGAATGGAGGGTAACAGGAAGAAGTATTAAAATCTGTGAATACAGAGGAAAGGTTGTGATCCTGAGAGACACCGTAATTATAGCTGAATAGCTTGAGTTCCATAAAATGGAACATGTAACATCTGATGTGCTCTCACAGGGGAATGTTAAAATATATGATGTATTAAAAATACCTTAAAATGGAAAAGATGGCAGGGAACCAAATAAGAGCAAATAAATACTCTTTTCCTCCCAAATAAAGAATATTTATACATATCATATTTTTCTCTATTATGTGATGAATTAAATCAGTAACACAACATATGAAAGACTTATGACTTTGGAAATTTAAAAAAATTTTAAGTCAATGGTCCTATAAAACTTTAACTTTTATGGTACATAATGTTAACTCTTCTTTTGTGTTATTTCTTGTAAGTCTTGGAGGTAATCATATATAATTTTAAATCATTAAAAATTTTTATAGATTGAAATACTTCAAAAGAAATACTGAAAAAATCATGACAAGAATTAAATTCTGCCAATACTTTACTAGATAAGAGCATAGGATTCAAAATTAAAATTTTTTCGAGAAATGGAAAATAAATAAAATACATAACAGGTGGGTAAATAGCATTTTGCATATAGCTCAAGAAAAAAAAACAATAAACTAGAATATACATTTGAGAAAATTCTCTAAACAAAGCAAAACAAGAAGAAATAAACAAAAATTACCCCAAACTAATGAACCAAAACTATGGTTATATACTTGTGATGGAGATCACAAGTATTATATTTAGTTCAGTCTCTAAAAGAAGTCTTATGAGCATAGCTATATTGAAACATCAACTTAATTCAATTTTATGGAGATATTCAATTGTTAATAGCTCTGGTTATAGTTTTGAGTTGTTTATACCTATAGTCTGAAACTCCTGCATCTAATTCTACTTGATAGCTCTTTTTTCAAGGAAAAAGTTCAAAATAAAACTTTGTGGAGGAGGGAGAAGTCAGGGGACTGCTGAATGTTTCTCACAGAAAAGGACATTACAAATCGAGGATATGAATGGGAATCTACCAAGGGAAAAATGGTCAGAGGATTTATGTTATTTTATTTCATATTTAAAGCTTTAATAACATGTATTGATATACCAAGTGCAGTGCTCACAGAATAATGCTGCATAATATATAAAAGTTATGTGTTGTACATATAGTTTTAAGCAAATGTTGATATAATCTTATTTGGATCCTTCTCTTAAAAGCAAAATGCTGGGGATCCCTGGGTAGCGCAGCGGTTTGGCGCCTGCCTTTGGCCCGGGGCGCGATCCTGGAGACCCGGGATCGAGTCCCACATCAGGCTCCCGGTGCATGGAGCCTGCTTCTCCCTCTGCCTGTGTCTCTGCCTCTCTCTCTCTCTGTGACTATCATAAATAAATAAATAAAAATTAAAAAAAAAAAAAAAGCAAAATGCTGAAGGAGGGAAACCTGCCTATTTAGGGCTTTGGATCAATTAAGGCATTATTATCTATATTTATATGATGTTAGTGGCTGTAAGAACTACAAATTCATTGACACTACAGGAAATTTTAAAATTTTATGATATACTATTGTGATTATATTCAATTTAAACAATTTCTGATTTAAGTATCAACTGAATGTAGATAAGTAAGTAACTATGCTAAGAAACAAGACTGGCCAAGACAGATCTATCCTTTTATCTCTATACCACCCTTTCAGCTTGCCAAGGACACCCTTAGTTGATATGTAAGGAAGAAAATCCACTACCTACTCCCCCTCACACACCTCAAAGCACAAATTACCATGTAAAACTGCAACACTGACTAGATGTGTAACCTGCATATGGTAGACATCAGTACAGGTTATTTTAATTCTCAGTACTTCATTTCCTCAGGTTATAAAATAAACTAAGACATAGTAAAAATGGTTGCTAAGAGAAAAAGAAAAAAAAAAGTGATTAACTAACAATGAACTTTCACCTAAGTGTAAGGGGTCAGAACACGGAGTATAAGAAAAGTAGTTGAATGAGGGGAAGCAAATCATTAGCTCTACTTTTAAGTGACATTGCACAAGGCAAGGAACCTCTCCAAACTTAGTTTGTTATGGTGGTTTTGTTCTGTAACAACTTGCTAAGAATAAGAATGGTTCAGAGTTTAGAGAGAAAATTGCATGAGATTTGGAAGTATAAGGGAAATAAATACTTGCCAGTATTCTCTGGAAGTCATGCTTTGTAAAACAGTGAAATTCCACTCAGCAGTGCTAGCAGATTCCAACTTGTCTTCCCTCTTTTTGGTTCTGTGACCAGTTCTTTTTCCTGACCCGTTTGCAGGCTCACCCCCTCCAAAGAGGCAAAAGCCTTCCAGGGGCTGCTCTATCAGCCTCCGGTGGTCCTTCCAGTGGCTGGGCATGCCTGTGACCTGTCTCTGATTCACAGTCCACTTTAGATCCTTAACTCACAGGTTCTGCCACAACTGAGCAAGGTCTTATTCCTAAAATAAATCCCTAATGCTATAATACAATGGTTCTGCTGACCTGACTGAATCCTAATGTATTTTCTCAAATGAAAAACTGAGGTTTTAGGAGAAGATCTACAAATCTTAAAATGTGGTAATTTTTATGCTTAACTTCCTTACTCTCTTCTCCCCAACATACACACAGAAACACATTTTGATTAAAGACAAAAGCTGAGTAGTATATGTAGGAGAATGAAGGAAAACCTTAAAAAGGCTATTATTTAAAATTAGTTAAGGGGGGGCAGCGCCGGTGGCGCAGCGGTTTAGTGCCGCCTGTAGCCCAGGGCGTGATCCTGGAGACCCAGGATTGAGTCCCACGTCAGGCTCTCTGCGTGGAGCCTGCTTCTCCCTCTGCCTGTATCTCTACCTCTCTCTCTCTCTCTCTGTGTCTCTATGAATAAATAAATAAAATCTTAAAAAAAAAATAAAATAAAATTAGTTAAGGGAGGAAACAAAGATATTCTTCACTGAATATCCTTTTTGTATCTTGAATTTTACCTATAATGCCAATTGAAAAACAAAAGTATAATCAATTAAGATTCTATTTATATTTCTATCAAGATTGTCACTACTAAACTACATCAGATTTAAGATCTCTTATCTTCATTTGAATCAGTATCTCTTAGAAACATTCAGTCACTTGATCTACTAGTTCTACTTAATTGTTTAATCATTCAATCTTTCATTAATTCACTCAACTCTTTATTAAGTACCTATTATGTGCCAAGCTTAATATTCTGTACTGAGTATTCAGAAGTGTGCAAAACATGCCACATTTTCATACTTCTAGCCCTTGGATCTACTGCTTTCTTATAAGGTTCAAAGTGCCCCCTCATCTCTCCTGCCACTCATACTCTATGGAAACAAATTCAGAAGCTGTGTATTCCATGAGAGCTTCCCTGAAAACCCATCTATAGAGTTATTCATTCATTTCTTTCCTCAATATTTCTATTTTTTTTACCTATGTCAATTTTAGATTTATTGTATTATGTTTCTGTCATATCTCTTAGATTGAGATGTCCCATGTACATGGAATACATTTATTCTGATTGTAATATGGCTCTTCTGTAATCCTAAACATCCTATATTTATGTCTACCATAGTACTTTACTCCCTGCACTCTAACAGGTAATTAACTATTAATTCTTTGACTGGACACTGAGCTCTGTAAGGAACAGGAACATACCAGAAATCATTTCATTTTGTTTCTCCAGTGTAAAAGACATCCTATGGCATATAATTGATGTTAAAAAGTCTTAATTTTATAAAGCATGCCAAGGCCATTCAACAGGGGAAGGAATGGTCTCTTCAACAAACAGTATTGGGACAATCGTATATCCACATAGACTTTTACCTCATACCATATATAAAAAGAAACAAACAAAAACTCCACAAAAATGGAGCAACAATCTATTTATAAGAGCTTAATCCATAATACTCTTGGAATAAAACATAGGCCTTAGTCATCAAAAAGAATAAAATACCTAGGAATATAAACCTAACCAATGAGGTAAAAGATCTGTACTCTGAAAACTATAAAATATTTATTAAAGAAACTGAAGCTACAAACAAATGAAAATATAGTCCAGGTTCACGGATTAGAAGGATTAATATTGTTAAAATATCCATACCACCCAAACCAATCTATGGATTCAATGCAATCCCTATCAAAGTGTCAACAGCATTTTTCACAGAACTGTAACAAATAATAATAAAATTTGTATGGAACCACAAAAGACCTGTACCACTCAAAGTAATCTTGAGAAAAAAAGAACAGCTGGAGGGATCACAATTCCAGATTTCAAGATAGACCACAAAGCTGTAGTAATCAAAACAGTAGGTGCTAGCACAAAAACAGACAACAGATCAATGGAACAGAAAAGACAGCCCAGAAAATAGACCCATGCTTACACGTTCAATTAATCTATGACAAAGGAGACAAGAAAATGGGGTAAAGGTTGTCTTTTCAATAAATGGTGCAGGGAAAACTGAACAATAAAAGAATGACACTGGACTACCTTCTTATACCATACACAAAAATAAACTCACAATGGATTAAGGACCTAAATAAGAGACCTAAAATCATAAAAAATCCTAGAAGAGAATACAAGCAATAATATATCCAATATTGACCACAGAAACATTTTTCTAGATATGTCTAAGGCATGGGAAACAAAAGCAAAATTAAACTACTGGGACAACAGTTAAGCGTCTAACTCTTGATTTTGGCTCAGGTCATGACCTCAGGGTTGTAAGATTAAGTCTTGCACTGGAGCATGGAGTCTGCTTGAGATTCTCTCTCTCCCTTTGCCCCTCCCTCCAACTTGTGCTTGAATGTGAGCTCTTTCTCTTTCTCTCTCTCAAATAATAAATAAAAAATTTAAAAACAACAAACTATTAGGACTACAAAAAAATAAAATGCTTTTACACAATGAAGGACACCATCAACAAAACAGAAAGGCAACCTATTGAATGGGAGAAGATATCTGCAAACAAAATATCTAATAAGGAGTAAATACCCAAAATATATAAAGAACGTATATAACTCAACACCAAAAAAACAAAAATCAAAAAACCTAAACCCAAACAATCTAATTAAAAAACAGGCAGAGTACTTGAAGACATGTCTCCAAAGAAGACATACAGATGGCCAACAGACACTTGAAAAATGCTCAACATCAGGGAAACGGAAATCAAAACTATGAAATACCACCTCACACTTGTCAGAATGGTTAAAATAAAAAAACACAAGGAATAACAAGTACTGGCAAGGATGCAGAGAAAAAGGAACCCTTGTACACTGTTGGTGGGAATGTAATTAGCACAGCCACTGTGGAAAATAGTGTGGAGGTTCCTCAAAAAATTAAAAATAGGAATGTCATATGATCCAATACTTCCACTACATTGAATTTGACAAATTGAGTCTTAGATTAATTATAAACACTTGTGCAAAGATCATTTTCAAGAAATGAAAAGATCATTTATAAATTATATACCAGGTAAGAGTATAGCACTTAGAATAAAGAAAGAACAACAACTCATCAACAACAACAACAACAAAAACAATTTAAAAATGGGAAAAGGCTTGAGTAAACATTTTTCCAAAGAAATAAGATATTTTTGGCCATATGGAAATACAAATTGAAACAACACCCAATAGGATGGTTAAAGTGAAAAAAAAATGGAAAAGAAGTGTTGCTATGAATGTGGGGAGATTAGAACCCTTGAGCATTGCTGGTGGGAATGTCAAATGGTTCAGTCACTGTGGAAAATAGTTTGGCAGCTCCTCAAAGCTAAATACAGAATTACCATTTGACTGTGAAATCCTACTCTTAGACATCCATTCTTATTTTTTTTTTTAATTTTTTATTTATTTATGATAGTCACAGAGAGAGAGAGGCAGAGACACAGGCGGAGGGAGAAGCAGGCTCCATGCACCGGGAGCCTGATGTGGGATTCGATCCCGGGTCTCCAGGATCGCGCCCTGGGCCAAAGGCAGGCGCCAAACCGCTGCGCTACCCAGGGATCCCACATCCATTCTTAATACCTGAAAACAAGTACTGAAACAGGTATCTGTACAAGTATAGGTACTTGTACACTTGTACAAATGTCCACAAGTAATATCCACAGCAATATTATTCATAATAGCTAAAAAGTAGAAATATCTTAAATGTCCATCAATAGATAAATGCATAAACAAACTAGTGTTTATATACAGTGGAATATTATCCAACAATAACTAAGAATGAAGTACTGACACATGCTACAATGTTGTAAAATTTCCAAAATGTTGTGTTAAGTGAAGAACCCAGACACAAAAGGTCACATATGGTATGATTCCTTTTATATGAAATGTCTAGCATAGCTAAATCAACAGAAGCAAAGCAGAGGGCAGTTGCCAGGGGCTATGAGGAGGGAGAAGGATGTAGAAAAAAGTGCTCAATGGGTAAGTGATTTTACTTTGGGGTGTAGAAAATGTTTTAAAATGAGACAGAGGTGATGGTTATAGATAGAAGTGGTGGTTTTACAATATTGTGAATGTTCAAAATGCCAGTGAATTGTTCACCTTAAACAGTTAATTTTGTGTAATGTCAATTTCAACTCAGTAAAACACACACACAGATACACAAACTGTTTATTTAAATGAATTAAAGTATAAATAAGAGAGATATAGTTAAGGCTAGATGATCATAAAATTTCCTAGGAAATAAGGCCCACTTCCTTTGTTGATAGAATTTGTGGTTCTTTTTTTTTTTTTTTTAAAGATCTATTTATTTATTCATGAGAGACATGGAGAGAGTGGCAGAGACACAGGCAGAGGGAGAAGCAGGCTCCCCGTGGGGAACCCGATGTGGGACTGGATCCCAGATCCTGGTACACGCCATGAGCCTAAGGCAGACGTTTAACTGCTGAGCCACCCAGGCATCCCTGAATTTGTTGTTCTTAAGAGGAACTGTAGATTATGTAAGCTAGAACTTCCTGAACGTAAAAACTGAGCGTGGAGGAAAGACAGAAGTTGACCCTGACTCATGTATCATGTGATGTTTACAGATCAGGACTGGTGTAGTGCATGTAAGGTTGTACCAAAGCTGTCTGCATCCCTCTCCTGACATGCACCTGGCCAAAAGTGGGAAAATTTTCACCCAAATTTGCATTCCTACTCAGGGGGCACATTCAATCACTTATCAACGAAAGGCTGTAACAACACTATTTTTTTTTTTTTTAGAAGAGAGAGGGAGAAGAGGATGGGTAGAGAAAGAAGGAGAGAGAGAACCTCTAAAAGACTCCTTGCTGATCCCAGAGCCTGAAAAAGGTATCAATTCCATGACTTGGAGATCAGGACTGGACCTGGGCTGAAACCAAGAGTCAGATGCTTTAACGAACTAGGTTACCCAGGTGCTCTGTAATAATACTTTTATACTATGAAAGAGCTTTGTGCCAGGGATAAATCAATGGACTGGATAAAGTTCTATCCTTGGGACCCAGACAAAGTACATAGATAATTAGAATTAAATATTTCAAGTGATATGTTAAGAGCACACAGAAGGGGAACTCAACTCCTCTCCGAAAGGCTCAGGGGAAGACTTCCTGAGGCTTGATGAATGGATGGGAGTTAGGCCAGTGAATAGGGTGGGTTAAGAGAGTTCCAGGCAGAGATCACATCAAGGCCTAGCAGTACGTGACACACCATATTTTCAGGAGGCTGAAAGAAGCTCATTATGAATAGTTACAAGGAAATTAGAAAAGAGTACAGGTATCTAAAGAAGCATCTTATATAGAGTATAGACTACCATCTGGTACTTGGTTTTAGGCACATTATTTAACCTGGTTATGCCTCAGTTTCCTCATATAGAATTAGGGAAAATAGTTCTTACCTCATAGCATTACTACAACAATTAATTTAAATAAGTTAGGTAAAGCGATGTCTTTTATAATCTCTTATTAAAGTTGTTGCTATTATTAATGCCAAGACATAAATACAGTTTTGGGGGGCAAAAGGGCTGAACTCCAAAACAATCAGCACTGTAAAAGTCAGACAATAAAGTCTACATAAACACAATGTTTTAAAGAGATTCAGTCAAATAAACTGCCATGGTGTGTTATAAGTAACAGAAGTTAGTAAATCTTACAAGCAAAAAAAAAAAAAAAAAGAGGGCAGCCCCGGTGGAGCAGCGGTTTAGTGCCGCCTGCAACCCAGGGCATGATCCTGGAGACCCTGGATCGAGTCCCACGTCAGGCTCTCTGCATGGTGCCTGCTTCTCCCTCTGCCTGTGTCTCTCCCTCTCTCTCTCTGTGTGTGTCTCTATGAATAAATAAATAAAAAACTTTAAAAAAAGAAGAAGAAGAAGAAGAAAGAAAAATGAAAAAACAGCACTTTTTAAAACCATAATGACCTCCAGGTTAACAATATCAAAAGTATTTTTAATGCCTAGTGTCTTTGTTCTATGAACAAACAATTATTCATCAATTGTTTCCTAGAACACATGTTCTACCTAACTGATGAGAAACCACAAGTAGACTGGGTGAAACGGCAACGGCTCTCTACAAATCTTATAGGCTCACATTCAGGGCTAATTCCTTCAAAAATGTTCTCTGTGAACATAGGTGGACTAAAAAATTAAAGCAACCTACAGCTTTTGTTACTTTTCTCCTTTTATCATCATCAATAGAAAAGAGAGACTTTAAAAAAAAAATCTGACCTTTCTTGAATACAATGGATTGCAAGAGAAAATGTGAATGTATCCTTAGCCTGAAGTAGAACCTTTCATCAAATAGCAAGCTTTAAAAAAAGTGCTGACAAGTGGTGTCTGGGTGACTCAATTCGTTAAGTATCTGCCTTCTGCTCATGTCCTGATCCCAGAGCCCTGGGATCAAGTCCTGGGATCGAGCCTCATATCCGGCTCCCTCCTCAGTGGGGATCTGCTTTTCCCTCTCCTTTGGCCCCTCATTCATGCTTGCACATGTTCTCTCTTGCTCACTCCTTGTCAAATAAATAAATGAAATATTTTTTTTAAATGCTGACACAATCTTAAACTTGTAATAATTACAGTGTAACAATGCTAGCAGATTTCCAAGCAAAATCATTAGCTATACTTACCAAAATATATTTTACATCAGTCCTGAAATGCAAAAGTGGTACCCAAACACTTAGGTTGGGTATGCTGAAGATTGCATCACCAACTGTTCTTCTGGCAATGAAATATTAGAAAGTGCAGAACATTTCCCACTAATTTCCTACCTGCTGGCCATATTCCATTCAAGGGCTGGATTTTGAGAATTTCTTTCACTCTCTGTTAGCACTCCTCCTGTGCCACTTTCCTTCTCTGGTTTTAGTTGATCCCACTGTGCAGTACCTATATTGATGGAATGCAGGTCTATTTGGTATTGTCTATCTTCAATTTCTGATCCAGGGTCTCGAAGAATTCCCAAGTTCAAAGCTCTCCTATAAAGGCAATGATAAAATGTAAATAAATAAAATAATCTATTTATTTTATTCACTAACATAGCATCATTACCATTTTATCCCCCTTTGGATTCCTGATGGATTCACTGTGCTGATCAAATTTCTGAGGCAGGTATTAGGAAGTAACCACATTGGATGACTTGAAAACGTACCCCAAACTTATCATGTACAGTAATCTACCCTACAATGATTTTTTATATTTTCCAGCATTGTACGGTTTTCCTAAGTACTTTCACATACATGATTCCAGTCCTTGAGATGCTGGGAAGGCTCTATTTTTATCTCCATTTTTACTAAAGAGAAAATAATTCAGAGAGATTGAAAGACTCAGACAAAGGTAGTAAGGTAGTTTGTGACAAAACCACAACTTAAACCCAGGTTTTCTGACTCAATACCCAGTCTTCTTTCCAATGCTAATCACCTACCTTCCTTAGGCCTTTCAAGTCCTGAGAGGAAAGGGGATAGAGCTTTGTCAATCTCCTGCACTTACCCACCCCTAGCCCTCTATTCTTTTAATAACCCAGGTGTCACATAGACTGCGCTGTTTGCTGATGGTGACACACAATAAGGATTACTTGCCCATACACAGTTGAAACTTTGATCTTACTGGACCGAATGCTAAGCAAATGACTAAAAATATCAGTAGCATATAGCTAAATTAGAAGAAGTGAATTGTTAAATTTTTTGTGAGGCTTTTAGAATGAGAATAGCAAGGCAATATGGTAGGAAGAAAAGAACTGGGTTCAGGGTTCAGAGACCAGATAAACCTAAGTGTGTGTAAAAAACTTTTTAGTTTTGTTGGGTCACAGATGCTTTAAAGTGAGTCATCAAAAGGAAAATAACACTAGGCCTTTATAAAAGTTTCAAGGAACACAAAAATTTAAATAATATGGAGACTAAAAGTGATTTTATTAGTACAAATATTAAAAAAATCTACAACTGCAGCTATTAGAAAAAAATACAATTACATCAACCGAACATGAATGAAATGAATTAGGGGAGTAGGGGTGGAGTGGGGAGGTGGCGGGTGAGGAGAAGGAAGCATAGGTCCTGGTGTGAAAACTATAGGAAGTGGGTACGAGTCTGATAAAGACTAAGCCATGGCAAATGAGCACTGTGGGTCAGACTATGCCCAGAGGTTGGTCAAATAACGACAGCTCAAAATGGCAGGTATCTGGGCCAGCTGTTCAAGGAATGGAGACAGCATCTACTGGGCCAGGCAAGGTGAGGCTGAGACTAATGAATTCAAGTGAAGAGAGGAGCACAGGAAGAACTGGAATTGAATGAGCAGGCCGTTCAGGTAGACAGGTATCAGAGGGAGTTACAATAAGGATCAGGGAAACAAATAGATACTGGTCTAGAAACCACAGCAGGAGCCAGAGAAAGATGAATGAATTCTCATTCTTAAGGTAAAGCTCAACCTATTGTTGTTTCTCCTTCCCTTCTCTTTTCTAACTCAGAAGAAATGCATTCTAGGAATGGGCAGGCAAAGAAAAACAGCCTAAAATTTTACTTGAACGAAATAATTATATTAGAAATACAGCCTATAAAAGGGAACATGAGCCTTTTCAATTTGTCCTAATGAGAGCAAAAAAAAAAAAAAAAAAAAAAAAGAATTCATGATGGTGGGGAGCAAGTAACACTTAGAATATCCCCATTTTGGTAGAATGCTCTCCTTTCATTTGAATATTGGTATAATTCTGCTTAAAGGTCCATCTCAGACTTTACGTTCTACGAAGACTTTCCTGAACAACCTTTCTCCAAACTCATCTCTCCCAAATCTGTGCTATCGGTAAATACTGTTTTAATCACTGACTTGAACGGATGCAAATGTGGACAAATATAAAATGATTCTCCACAGCAGTAAGAGTACAGTTTTTAAATAGCAAACTTTTGATTTGGATGCACATAAGTTTAGACATACAGCAAATCTCTTGGGCAGCTAGTGGCCTAGCCTGTTTCTTAGATTATAAAAGTTACATTTCTTTATATTTTAAACTAGCCAATACTTTTTACATTTTAAATAAATTCCCTAAATATATTTTTAAGGTGAACTAAAGTACTTTAAGAATCCTTGAAGAAAAAGTATGTCAGGAAGTACAATCAGTGCTATGTTAAAAGACAAAGTAACTCAGCCCAGCATTAACATCAGTCTATTTTCCTTGGCACATGGGCACTGTGTAATCACAAGATTACAACCACTCAACACTGGATTTCATCACAGTTTTTCATATAGGCTTGAAATTCCCCATATTTTTTCTTGGTTTTAGATTGAGCTTTAGATCTCCCATCTATCTGTGGAAAACATGACTTCTCACAGGTTCTTCTTCCCTATGCAAATGGTTTTTATAATGAGCGATAGCCAGATAGATCTGAACATGCTAAACTTTAAAATTCTAAACTTTTTAAGAATCAGGGTTGGAGATTTTATATTCTCTCCTTTTGTTTGAAATTAAATAATCTGTCATTTTAACCTGATTTGAAAGTTGTGAAATATATAATATTTGGGTATATTAAGTCCAACTTAAAAGTTAATTGCAAAGCATTTAAATCTGAGTTATAGAAAATAGGTTAAGTGAAAGATTCACATGACATTTATCCTTAGACTTTCCAATGATCATGAGCTGAGAGCAATTACTTAACTTCTCTGTGCTTAGTTATTTCAATAACTAAATACAGAGATAAATAAAATATATGATGAAGTTAAACTATAAAGAGGTCCCTTATAAATTTTATGACCATTTCTGAATAGAATCCTAAATGATTCTGAAAGAATAGCATATCTAATCATCAACTAATCATAAATGCATAGGCACCAAGAATAAAACAAAGTCTACTCTTCTAATTATGAAAAACCATAATGAAAACTATAAAGATAAATGATCTTTAGTATTTCCAGGGTCACCTGTTTCTAAAATATGGCGTTATTAAAGACCCTGAATGAACCTCCGGACTCAAACAACTAGTATGCTTGAAAAAAATTTAAAGTATCTTTTTAAACACATCTCAGAGCTGGCACCAGCGAACGAAACCTTAAAGTCCCGCTTCCACTCCCCAACACCCACAGCTCCAAACAAAACCAGGAAAACTAATAAATAAGCACCTGACAAAGCCAGCTTTTGCTCTTAAGGTTTCTGCTGAATCCTGAAAACACTGATTTTCTGCTCTGCTAACTTCACAGGACATAAGCTCAAGGCCCACCCAAGATGATAAATCAACTTAATTACAAATCCTACATATAAAGCTGGGGTCACAAAGGGTTACATAAGCAGTGAAAGTGTGAATTAAAAATAGCCCTTCTAGGGAGCCTCTTGGTGAAAGAACAGTTTTGTATTGCAATGGTGGTTACAAGAATCTACATATGTAATAAAATTGCACAGAACTACGCATATATAAACACAAAGGAGTACACCTAGAACTGCAGAATCTGAATACAGCCGTAGATTACAATGATGTCAATTTCCTGGTTTTGAATTGAGCTATAGTTATGCAGGAGTTATGAAGACTTGAAAACTACAAAACCCCTAGAAGAAAACAGGAGGTAAGCTCCTTGGCATCTGTCTTGGAAATGATTTCTTTGGTTTGACACCAAAAGCAAAAGGCAACAAATGCAAAAATAAGTAAGTGGGAGTACACCAAACTAAAAAGCTTCTGCTTAGCAAAGAAAAATATCAACAAAATGAAGACAACCACTGAAATAGGAGAAAATTTTGCAAATCATGTATCTGACGAGGAGTTTTGTCAGTTTTGTCATACAAGGTACTCAAACAACTAAATAGCAAAAATAAAATAACCAATTTAAAAATGGGCAAAGATCTGAAATAAACATTTTTCCTAAGACATATAATAAATGGCCAACAGGTAGATGAAAAGGTACTCAGTTTGGGGCAGTGAAAATACTCTGTACGATACTGTGATTGTGGATAACGTGTCTTGTATTATTCATCTGTCCAAAACTATAGAATGTATAACACAAAGAGTGAATCCTAAACATAAACCATGGACTTTGGGTGATTATGATGTGTCAGTGTAGGTTCATCAATTTTAACTATGTACAACTTTGGTGGGTGGGGGATGTTGGTAAGGCTCAAAATTAATGAGTTAAACTTAAAAAGACAGAATAAACTAAAAAAAAATAGAGGAAAGGAAATAAGAACAGAAATCAATGAAATAAAAAAGAGAAGGATCAACAATGCCTAAAATATATCAACCTCTAGTATTCAAGGAAAAAAGAAAGAGCTAAAGATAGGAAGCCTAATAAGTTTATATTTGTAATAAAAAAAACTGATGCTGTAGAGATTAAAAAGATAAGGGGATATTAGAAAGGTTTCTAGGAACAAAGAGTTTACAATTAATTATGGAAAAAAATCTCTCCTCTAACATTGCTGTCCCTGAAGATATAAAGGTTGTGCCCTCTCATTTCTTCTACCAAATATAATGCTACTTCTCCTTTTGCAAGCTCTTTTTCTATGTAAAAATGACTACTTTAAAACTATATCTTGACAGTTAAAATTGCTGCTAATGTCATAACTACTGAAAAGCAACCAAGTTCCTCCCTCCAAGTGCCTTACTCAAGACTGTCAAAACTCTATCTTCCCGTCTAAATGACCAATAAGCAAACTTGCATTCATTCATTCAAAGAATATTTATTTAGTGAGCTGCATGCTAGTTTCCATGACAGGCCACAGAGAAACTGGCTTCCTCTGTGGACCCTGCCCTAATACAGCTTATAGTCTAGTTGGGAATCCACAGGCAATTGCAAAAACTGTTAATGCTAGAAAAGGTGAGGTATAGAATGCAAATGGGACCCCTGACCCAAAACTAGGGGGCTCAGAAAAGAAGCAGCATTGTTTAAAGGAGTTAAGAAAAGCCCAATATTATTTCATATAATGAAAAAAGTTAAACAAAAATTATTGCAGGCAGAGGAAACACAACAGGTTCAAAGGCTCACAGATATGAGAGAGCAGCAAATGCAGAAAACCTGAAGATGTTCTGCATGGTTGGAGAGAAGTATGGAAGGAAGTAAAGCCATAGGCTAGTGAGTCATAGACAGGCCCTTCCATCACAAAGTGTCTGAGAACTGCAGGAGGCCCAGCCTTTGTGGGTGATGGGGTGTAGCGCACAGGTCAGGCTTGCCTAGCAAATTAGTATTTTCTCCTCCACCAAAAACGTGACAGAAACTTTGTAGTAGCACAGTAGTCAAGAGTAGAGAAAGAGAGGCGCCTGGGTGGCTCAGTTGGTTAAGCATCTGCCTTTGGCCCAGGTCATGATCCCAGGGTCCTGGAATCGAACGCCATGCCGGGCTCCTCACTCAGTGGGGAGCCTGCTTCTCTCTCTCCTGCTTGTTCTCTGCTAAATAAATAAATAAATAAATAAATAAATAAATAAATAAATAAAATCTTAAAAAAGAAAAAGAGTAGAGAAAGATCTGAATTTGTCTTATAAAATTATAAGAATTAAGTGAGATAAGGAGCCTAGCACAGAACTTGCCACAACATAAAATCCTCAGTAACTGTTAGGAAAAAAAAAATCATTCTACTTTGATTCTAAGATTCTGTAGAAAATATTAAATAATAGTGAAATGATTAGAAAGTGAGAGGAAAAAGACTTACCTGGATAAAGCATACATTCAGATTATGAAAAAAACAAAAGCCCAAGCAAACAGCACCACTTACCTTCCATTTAATTAATCAAACTGAGTGAATTCTATCCAAATTTTCTAATTTGATCGGTTTCATTAATCTAAAAACATTTTAGTAGCATGCCAGGTTAGTTTTAATAAACCCCCTACTTTCTAAGACAAGAAACAGTTTGTTGTAGACAATTTAGGCCAATTAAAAATACAGTTGCATCTTTGAGAAACACATTTTCTTCAATTTTTTAGCCTCTTGAAATAACAGATCTAGGAAACAACATATTCCTGTGTGTTTTCCCAAGTATATTTAAATTACTCTTAACAAAAACTATAGGTAGGCTATTTGGCTCATTAGGTTAATAGGTCAAATATACTTTAAAGAATTAGTTCATATTCACAAACTTTACAAGTTTGGTTTGGTTTTCCTCTGACAAAAATGAATACCGGGTAAGTTTTTTTAGACTTAGATAATAAAATCTAATTTTTCTTTCGAATTCCCTGATCCCTCTGACTTATTTTCAATTCTTTAAAGTCCGAAAACATACAGTGGCACATTGATTTACTTCATTTTCTACAAAATACTTGATTTTATTTCTCAACTTGAAATATTCACTAATTTTTATTTTTTAAAGTATAAGATACCCATTTGTTTCATGGATACTTAAAGCCTATTCCAGTCATTATAGAACACTGAAAGTACTTTATTTTTCAGTATTAAATTTAAAAAAACATTCAAAATATTTTTGCTGTAATACCACATATTACCTCATATTAGCACTGCGAGCAAGATGTCTTATGAAAGATGTATTTAACTAGGTCTTTTTTAAAGGTATAAATACATACAGACAATTTGATAATTTATTTTCATTTTTTCAAATGCTGGAAGTAATTTTACAACTTTTAAAATGTGATTTTCCCTAAGTAAATGACTTTATAACTTAATAATAGCCTGTTAGAAGTAAAAAATAATTTGATTTCAAACCAAAAGTAAAAAATACATTTTAATTAAGAAAGCTTTGATTGAGCACACTATATTTTCACAGCATAACAACTACAAAATCTTTAGAGCAAAGAATTCTACTAAAATGATACTTTGCTACATAACTCATCATAGGAAAAGAACTTTGTGGCTTTAGTGAGGACCAGGATGCCTAATATTAATAATGTCTACCTTACAAAATATAATGAACAACCTAAGTAATCAATGGATGAATGGAAAAAGACGTGATATACATATACAAGCAGTGGAACACATTATTCAATCATAAACATACATACACATACACACACACACACACAAAAATCATTTGTGACAACATGGATTGACCTTGAAGGCATTATGCTAAGTAAAATAAGTCAGAAAAATAAATATTGTCTGATCTCATTTATATGTACAATCAAAAATAACAAAGATGGAGAAAGAAATCACACTCAGTTATCAGGGGAAAGGCACAGGGAAAGTGAGAATTGGAGAAACATGGTTAAAGGGAACAAACTTCCAGTTCTAGCACATAACAGTGCTAGGGATGTAATTAATGTATATGATGACTACAGTTAACATTGCTGTATGATCTATAGGAAAGTTGTAAGAGAATAAATCCTAAGAGTTCTCATCTCATGGAGAAAATTTCCCCCTTTATTCTTTAGCTTTTTTCTTTTTATTGCATCTATATGAAAAGATGGATATTAGCTGAACCTATTGTCTTACTCATTTCACACTATATGTAAAATCAAACCATCATACTGTACATCTTATTGGTATTTCTCAATAAAACTGGGAAAACCAAATACATACAAACTTATAAGTAGTTTTGGGGATCTAGTATACAGCATAGTGATGATAGTTAACAGTATACAGATCTTAAGAATTCTCATAAAAAAGATAACTATAAAATGATGGATGTGTTAATTAGCTTGACTGTGGTAATAGTTTCAAAATATACACCTACATTATTACTTTGTAGACCTTAAACATATACAATTTTTATTTCTCAATTTATCTTAATAAAGCTGGGAGAAAATACATGAAAATATCTTAATAAGAAAAGTGTAAATTGTTTCACTTCCTAATTTTTTCCTAGAAATGTTTGATATCATAAATAGAATCAAATTTTCTTGTCTCAAACTCACATACCTCTAAAAGCTCTATGAACTTTGCTCTTTCTCCTTATTACAGTCTTTAAGACCTTTTAGCAATTCAAATCAGGAAGGGTGTGGGTCAAGATGCCCATAACTTCCTTGCCTTTAACACAAAAAGCTGCTTTATTGGCTAAAATGTAGGAGTTATAATTGTAATTGCTTTGCCCTTCCGAAACTCATCTCCCATACCATTTGAACCATTCAGCAGGTGGTGTAGGAGGCTAAACTAAAGTCTGCAATAGTCAATAATATAATCATAAGGAACCAAAGAAGACTTTAAGTATATAACAGGAAACATAGCTTTAATGTTTTCCTTTTTAAATTGATTTAGTCTGGGTCAGGCCTTTTGTATGTTTACATAAGGAACAGCTCATGTTGAACCATTTAGACTGCTCACTGCTGAACAGGCATATCTTGGGAGTTCACTGTAAAGAAATAAAATTCATTACTTACAGCTCAGTTGAGATCTACAAAACATTAAACAAGCCAGAAAATAGGAATGTAAAAATAAGTAAAATTTATATACGTTGATTAAATGTCTCCATTTTTATCACCAAGTATCTATAATGACAGTAATTTTGACAGTATACTGGGCAGGGGATGTAAAAGTTGACCATCAGGTCTGAGGACTACTGCTGATCTCCATGACCAATGACTTAGGGCCAGGGTTCTCATCCTTAGAGCGCAGAAGAATCACCTGGGAGCTTGTTAAAAATGTTAAGTTCTCACCTACAGAAAATTCTGATTCAGCAGGTCTGGACTGAGGCTGAGGAATATGCCTTCTCCTTTGTTTGTTTGTTTTAATGTAACTAGCATTTTTATTGATTTTAATACCAAATTCTAATACTGGGAGTCACTTCTTTGACCTGGAACATCATGTCTCTGGTATCTGAAGTGAAAGGAGCAAGAACCAGTAAATCCAAGGCTATTTTATAAAACAAAGAAATTAACACTTGTACTGCTTCTGTCACAGAATTGTATAGAGGAAACACCTCTTCTCTTCAAGGCCAAGATCTTTGTTAATTTACTCCACCCTTGAAAGCTGGGTCAGTGTCTATTTTCTCACTTCCGTGTATGTAGCCATAGGCCTTTACACATAGTAGACTTCTAATATATGAAGTTGAATATAAAAAATACCCTTCTTTGTTCCTTTCATTTCCCTCAGGGACTGTAAAACAATCATTCTTTTTCTTTTTCTTCCCTGTATATTTTTCTTCTTTTCAGACAAAACTATGTTGAGTTAGTCTCCTTATGAGAGAGAGAGGCTCTCCCTATGACCCTGCATCCTCTCTAGGTATCCCCTCTTTTCTCTCACATTCCCTTTTAGCCAGAAACTTATTTTTCTCTCAGTATTTCAATTTCTTCATAATTTATTTTCTCTTAACCATAAACAATCAAGTGTCACCACTTCTTCTCTAAAATTTTCCTGGAAAAGATGCCCAACTGATTTTCTAATTATCAGATCGAGTGGACGACTTTTAGCCATTAACTCACCTAACCTTTCTTGGTATTTGACAATTCAAAGTGGCAGTCTAGCATCCACAGACTTAGCCTGCCTGGATGGATAATTCTAGCTCTGCCACCTACCATTGGGTGTCTCTCGGCAAATTAAAGTGTCTGTGCTTCATTTTATTCATCTGAAAAGTGAACTCACTGAAGGGAGTCAAATGAATTACTCCATGCAAAGTAATACCTGACACAGAGTAAATGATTAATATATATCGGAAGCTCTTATTATAACAATTTTTCCTCATCATTAAAATGTTCTTCCATGACATGGTGTACTTCCACATTCCCTCAAATATTCTTCTTTAATCTCCTTTATTGGATTCTCTTCTATTTGCCCTTCCAATATTAGTGACTAAGGCTCCATCTTCAGATTTTATGTTTTATATACATTCAGTAGCAGGATTGATTCACATATGCCAGTATATGTACTTCTCTATTAAATCTCCAGTGAAAGAGATAGGTTTCCCAGGATCCTCTTACATTTTCTGGCCCAGCCCACTCTATGATGAATGGCATATGTTTAAAAGACAGTTGGCTACCATGGTAGCCATGGTAGAACTACCATGGTAGTTCTATGGTCAAAGAAAGTACAGTACAATTAAACTATATTAACATAAATTTTATTAAGATTTTATTTTTAAATAATCTCTACACCCATTGTAGGCTTCAAACTTACAACCCCCAAGATCAAGAGTCACATGTTCTACTGATTAATATCAGCCAGGCACCACAAGAGCATGAATTTTAATGTCACAATTATATTCAAATTCTGGTTCTACCGTACAAGATAGATTTCCTTGGAGAAGTCAGCTAGCTTAGTGAATATCAGTTTCCTCTTTAAGGGGATAATGGTACCAGTTACATAAGATTACTTTAGTTGATTAAATCAGGTAATTTTAATTAACATGTTTACTAATTATACATGACACTTGGTTATTGTTATTACTATAATGGATATGAAAGAAGCTATTGGTCTGCTTTCAAACTGAATCCACTGCTCTCACTTACTCTGTATTATAAAATCCATAAGTACACTGAGGATACAGAGACTTCAGTTTGAACAAATATACCCTACAATAATTCCTTGAGTATAAACAGAACATTATGTAAGAAAATGATTCCTCTATATTTCTAGTCCAAGTGATAAAATGCACACTAAAATATGAATCATGAATTTCATATTCTCAAAAGAGACAGAGGTTTATGAAGATAAAGGAGCAAGAATAGATTTATCCAATAAATAATTTATTTTCTAAGAATTTCAGATCTTTCGGAAACTAAAATTCATTTTCAATTAGTACAAACTTTAATAAATAAGAAATTTTACATTAATAAATGGTTTTATGATGGGGCAGTAACAAAACTCACCTTATTTCAGTTATACAAATATTAAATGATCATGTGCACAAATGCACAAAATAGGAGTATAATGTAATAATATGAAAGTAGTATTTACCAATTCTTTTTTTTTTCCATGGCTAAATTATAGAGAATTTCATTGGTATATAGAATATTTCTTTCTGTTTAAAATTTCTCAGAGTATTCTCACTGGTTAAGATAGTAAGAGGCTAGATTTTTACATTCTATCTTAAGGAAAATGTGAACTTTGAAGTTTTTTTGTTTTTTTTCTCCAGGAAACAGTCAGATTTGAGGTGGTAAGTCCTCTTTGGCTCACAAATGCTATACATGGGATATACGTTAGCAAAATGATTTAAGAAGATATAGGTATACAATGTATGGTCAATGTGAAAAGTATAACAAACTATCCCAAACAACTCTCATCACATTAGAAATACATTCTAAAGAAATGAATTAACTGAATATGCACTGCACTGAAAAATTTGTTGGTGATTAAAGAATCCATATGTGATCTCAGAGAAATTACTGAGAGACATACTAGAATATAGAGAAATGGGAATGCTACTTCAATTTTGTAAACAAATTATGTTACTGATCTGTTTTTAAAGATTTATTTGAAAAAAAAAATAAAGATTTATTTGTTTTAGAGAAAGAGAGCAAGTGAGTACAGGGGGAAGAGCAGAGAGAGAAGGAGACAAACTGAAGCCAACTTCCCAATGAGCATGGAACCCAACATGGGGCTCAATTTCATGATTCTGAGATTATGACCTGAGCTGAAATCAAGAGTTGGATGCTTAACTGACTGAGCCACCCAGGCACCCCTATGTCACTGATCTTTAACAACACTGATTGTTCATTCGTCAGGTTTTTGAGCACTTAAGAACAGAAAGTGATACATATTAAGAGTCGTACGAATTAACTATTAAATCAAGCCAAACTGACTCCTTTTTTTGGTTATATTGTCATGAAAACACTGAGAAAGCAACATCACTATTATAAAGCATAATGTTATAAAGCTGTGCAAATGACTAGGTTTAATACTTTTTAAAATACATTGGAGAAATACAGAAATACAGACTTGACAAAAACATAGTAAAAATGGATTTAGAACTGGCTTAATACCAAATCCAAATAATAACTAGTTGGAGTCAAGTTCCTAATAATATGACAGAGGATTTGGCTCAATTCAATAGTTTTTATCATTAATTTTAATGAATTCATATAAATCAGTCTTATCAAATTTTCAAGTGACAAAGATATATATATGACATATATAATATCTCAAAATATTGGAACAGAGTCAAAACTAAGAAGATGAAATTTAAGTACAAAATTCCATACAGAGGTTCAAATAGCCATCTCTACAAGTACAGGATGTGAAAAAGATTGCTTGACAACACTTCATAAGAAAAAGACCAACAACAAAAGAAAGCCTAGAAAAGTTGGGCTGTCTTATGAGAAAGAAAAAAAAATATCAAAACCATTGCCAAATGTCATTGTAGCCTTTTAATTTTTAAATAGCATACCACACACCACACACATACTGCAAAGTTTCACAGGATTAGTCAAGCTCTTCTATTACACTAGTAAAGTAGTGCAATTCTTAAATATTATTCTTTCGTTAATTTTTAAACATTCAATTTTAGAATGAATTTTATTTGCATAGTTTCAATTCAAATAATAATATGCCATAATTCCTTGACAACATGAGATCAAAGAGAATTTTTTTAGAATGTTATGATATTATATTACAGGTATGTTTACATAAAATCCTCACAGATTTCCAAAACATGCAAGTACCTGGTATAAAAGTTAACTTCATTTATATATTAGAATCCAGAATGGTCTTACTTAGCAGTATATTTTGCTATAATTCCCACATACGTGACTTAGAAAAGCAAATTATAAATTTAGTAAAATCCTGCATTCTTTAGGTTTATTTAAATTTCGTTTCTCTAAGCTTCTAAAGATGGTAATATAGATGAAATTTATATCATGTCCTTGTTAAAGAGACAGACCTCCTACTTGCTTCTAGTGTTTCTAAACATATCTCTGCAACATTTCTGATTTCTGATTCTTCTATAAAATCTACCATGGCTTAAAAAAAAAAATCTACCATGGCTGAAAATCAACTCCTATTACATAAATCATGAACCATCCAGACTTCAGTTCCAACTGTGTTAACATCCTTCTTTATTCAGATATTCTTCAAATCTTTATTTAGTTTTTTTTCATTCTGTTTACTCAAAATAATTGGTCTTAGTAGTTAACGGGCTGGCTATTTTCAAATCCAATTTGAGTATCCTATTTGAAACTTTCTATAAAATTCGCCTACCATTTTAACATTGTCTTTTTTTTTTTTTTAATAATCCATCATTAACCATTATCTCTTACTCTTAAAATTATGTTTATAAAAAAACAATCATAATTCCTTCCTTTCAAAAATCACCATTCAAATCAGGATTCAGAATTGGCTCCCCATTATTCAATATCTCCACTAAAGACTTTCAGCAATAACAACACTATTTGTTATTATTTATACTGGTAAATAATTAAAACTGAAGTTTGAAAAGACTGTTCCATGACACAGAGAAATAATCATAGTGCACTATTAAATAGGAAAGGCAAGTTCTTACTACCTTTATAAATATCTTCTATAATAAGAAAATATTTTTAGCCTTGTAAAAATATTTATAAAAAAAAGCAAACTATAGCTGAATTAGTTGGACCACATGTAGCATAGTCCTCATATTAAGTTGCTTGGGAAATTTTTGATATGATTTCTAACAAAGCCATCCCATTTATCCCTCACTAAATTTATCTTTATTAGTATGCCTAATTCTAGCACTTAAACCTTTTTCTCTTTAATTACTTTATTCCACATCATTCTAGAGCCATATCTTTTGACTATAAATATAAATATTAAATATAAATATAAATGCCATACCTTTTGACTATAAATTCGGGCTTTTATACACTTAACAATAGGAGAACTGGTTGTCAAAATAAAATGTAAGATTATACTTTATTATAAATATATAGATGGGTGAAAAACTGAGAGATTTCAGATTAAGTTAAATAAAGACAATATTAAAAAAATAAAGACAATATTTCTAAGAATATAGACGAGAGCAGATTTACAATAAGACATTTGACAGGGGAGGGAGCCTTTAAGCTGGTATATAACAAATCAACTTTTGTTTTTTAAACATTACCATATTATTTTATGCAGTTTATAACATGTTATGTGAGTTGCTTCAGACCAACAAATATTACAAAATTGGGGCTAAGAAGTCAAGATTCTCAAATTTACATAAAATAAACATTAAGCAACACTCTAGTTGTGAAGCAAAATAGTAGTTTTAAAAAATGCATCAATAGTTTGGGAAATCTCTTAATACGTGATCTTAAAAATATGAATATTTTAACATGTAAAATAATCAGAATAAAGATGGTTTAAGGAAAGGTACTAGTCAATAATATTCCAGTCAGTAATCAGTACACAGTCTGACATTTGATTTAAAAGTCTGGTATAGGGATCCCTGGGTGGCGCAGCGGTTTAGCGCCTGCCTTTGGCCCAGGGCGCGATCCTGGAGACCCGGGATCGAATCCCACATCGGGCTCCCGGTGCATGGAGCCTGCTTCTCCCTCTGCCTGTGTCTCTGCCTCTCTCTCTCTCTCTCTCTCTCTGTGACTATCATAAATAATAAAATAAAAATTAAAAAAAAAAAGTCTGGTATATTCTCCCTATCGTATGGTAGAGTACTACCCTTCTGTCACCATGTATTAGAAGACACAAACCTACACATCTAATCATAATGAGCATCTCAGCATTGAAGTATTGCCTTTAGTTGCACAGAGCCAATATTTTTACCTAAGGGTCTTCCACTCACTTCTAGTCCTAAGACAATCTTTTTTGCAGTGCCTAATATAACAGTAGTAATAAAGAACAAAACAAAAAAATCAGTATTAATGCTAAGTGTTGATCAAAATGTAGAGCAATGGCAACTCTCACATTGAGTTACTGGAAAGGTGAACCTGATACAATCACTTTAAAGAACAATTTGGTGATACTTAGCAGCACTGAGGTTATGCCAAACCTATGACTTAGCAATTCCACTGCTTGATCTATACCCTAGAGCCCCTGCTGTAACAATACAATTGCCACTCGCTGCATGTGTCTATTGAAAATTAAGTCAATTAAAATTCAACACAATTTTTAAAATTTAGTTCCTCAGTTGTAGCCATTACAGTGTAAGTGTTCAAGTCACATTCAGCTAATGGCTACTGTATAAGAGCAGATACGGAACATTCCCGTGATCACAAGAAGTTCTTTTGTAAAGCACCACTCTAGAGAGACTATTATATGTGTAGTCAAGAAGAATACTGAAGAATATTCATCCCTCTATGCAATAGAGAAAAACTGAGAACTTAAATGCCTGTTATTAGAAGAAAAGAAAAACATCTGACATACTGATGCAATGGATAATTAAAAAGAAGTAAAAATCCATGAATGATGTTAGGAATATCCGAGTGATGGTTACGGTAGAGTTGAAAAAAAAAAAAAGCAAGTTGCAGAACAGAGGTAGGTAGTGGGTATAAAATGTACTTTCTTATTTTGTATATTGTTTTGACACAGTTGCTTCAATGAACACTATTTTAATTATTACAGTTTTGCAGTATATCTTGAAATCTAAGATTATACCTCTGGCTCTGTTCTTAAGATTGCTTTGGCTATTAGGGACTTTTGTGGTTACATACAAATTTTAGGACTGTTTGTTCTAGTTCTGTGAAAATGCTTTGGTATTTTTTTGACAGGGATCGCATTAAATCTATAGGTTGCTTTGGGTGGATATTTTAACAATATTGGTTCTCCCAATCCATGAACATGGAATAGATTTCTGTTTTTGTTATCTTCCAATTTCTTTCATCAGTGTTTTATAGTTTTTGTCTTTCATCTCAAATTTATTTCTAGGTATTTTATTCTTTTGGTGCAATTACAAATGGGGCGGTTTTCTTAATTTTTCTTTTTTTTTAAATAATTTACTTATTTATTTGAGAGAGAGAGCATGGGGTGGCAAGGTGCAGAGGGAGAAGCAAATTCCCCTCTGAGTAGGGAGCCCAACACAGTGCTTGATCCCAGGACCCCGGAATCATGACCTGAGCCAAAGGCAGACACTTAACCGCTGAGCCACCCAGGCGCCCCTTAATTTTCTTTCTGCTTGTTCGTTATGATATATACAAATGTAAGACACTTCTATGTAATAATTTTGTAACCTGCAACTTTACTAAATATATTTATCAGTTGTAGGCATTTTTTGGTGGAGTCTTTAGGGTTTTCTATATACAGTGTCAGGTCATCTGCAAATTGTGACAGTTATACTTCTTATCAATTTGGATGCCTTCTTTGCCTTCCTTATCTGACTGCTGTGGCTAGGACTTCCAATACAATGTTAGATAAAGTGGTGAGTGGCATCCTTTGTCTTGTTGCTGATCTTAGAGGAAAAAGTCTCAATTTTCCACCATTGGGTACAAGGTTAGCTCTGGGTTTTCCATATATGGCCTTTATTATACTGAGGTATGTTTCCTTTAAACCTACTTTGTTGAGAGTTTTTCTCCTGAATGGATGTTGTACTTTGTCAAATGTTTTGCATCTATTGAGATGATCATGTGTTTTTTATCCTTTCTCTTGTTAATGTGATTTATCATGTTGCCTGATTTGTAAATATTAAACCACTTTTGCATTTCTGTAACAAATCCTACCTGACTGTGGTTAATGATTTTGTGTGTGTGTGTGTGTGCGCGCGTGTATTGTTGGATTTGGTTTGCTAATTTTTTGTTGTGGATTTTTGAGTCTATGTTAATCTGAGATACTGGCCTGTAGTTTTCTTTCTTTCTTTCTTTCTTTTTTTTTTAAAGATTTTATTTATTTATTCATGAGAGACACAGAAAGAGAGAGAGGCAGAGACACAGGCAGAGGGAGAAGCAGGCTCCATGCAGGAAGCCTGACGTAGGACTTAATCCCAGGTCTCCAGGATCACGCCCCAGGCCAAAGGCAGGCGCGCTAAACCGCTGAGCCACCCAGGGAACCCCCAGTTTTCTTTTTTTGTAGTGTCTTTATCTGATTTTGGTATCAGGGCAATGCTGGTCTTGTAGAATGAATTCAGAAGCTTTTATTTGTTTTCTATTTTTTGGAATAGTTTGAAGAGAATAGGTATTAACTCTTCTGTAAATGCTTAAATGTAAAAGCAAAATTAAACTGTGGGACTACATCAAAATAAAAAACTTTTATACAGCAAGATAAATCATGAACAAAACAGAAAGGCAACCTACTGAATGAGGGAAGGTATTTACAAATGATATATATCTGATAAAAGGTTAATATCCAAAATATACAAAGAACTTATACAACTCAATACCCCAAAAAACAAATAAACAAATTTTAAAAATGGGCAGAGGATCTGCATAGACGTATTTCCATAAAGACAGAGATGGCCAACAAACACATGAAACGATGCTCAACATCACTATCAGGGAAATGCAAATCAAAACCACAATGACATATCACCTCATACCTGTCAGAATGATTAAAAGGAAAATACAAGAAATAACAAGTGTTGGCAAGGGTGTGGAGAAAGGAGAACCTTCTTGCACTATTGGTAAGAATGCAAACTGGTGCAGTCACTGTGGAAAACAGTACAGAGGTTTCTCAAAAAATTAAGAATAGAATTACCATATGATCCAGTAATTCCCCTATTGGGTATTTACCACACAAAGAATACAAAAATACTAATTTGAAAAGATATATGCATCCCTATTGCAGTATTATTTACAACAGCCAAGATAGTGAAGCAATTGAAATATCCACTGGTAGATGAAGGGGTAAAGAAGATGTGGTTTACATAAGCAAAAGAATATTCCCCAGTCATAAAAAAAAAATGAAATCTTGCCATTTGCAGCAACATGGGTAGACCCAAAGGCTATACTGCTAAGTGAAGTCAGTCAGTCAGAGAAAGACAAATACCATATGATTTTACTTATCTGTGGAAATTAAGAGATAAAAAAAAAGAGAGAGAAATAAAAACCAGATACTTAAATATAGAGAACAAACTGGTATTTGCCAGAGGGGAGCTGGGTGTGGGGATGGGCAAAACAGGTGAATGGGATTAAGGAGTTCACTTACAGTGACGAGCTCTAAGTAATGTATAGAATGTGAATCATTATATTGTACAACTGAAACATAATACTGTGTTAATTAACCTTGAATAAAAAAAGGTGGGGGAGGGGCTAGAAGAATTACAATGTAGTGGTTAAGAGCTCAAGTTAGCTGTATGATCTTGAGCAACCATAAGTTTCGTTTTTTCTACTGTGAAATGTGAATAACAGTACCAAGGAATGCCTAGGGTTGAACAGAAAGTCAAAGGATATAAATGTGTAGAAGTACATTGTAAACTATAAAATACTATGAAATGTTAGGATTAAATATTTAGGGCCTAAACTACAAATTGGAAATTATCTGGGAGTTTTAAAGTAATACAAACCATTTGAGTACACTGGATAAGACAGGACTTTTGTGTGTGTGTGGTGCAAAACAAAATTTCCTAGTTTGTCAGTGATATTTTACTTAACTTTGCATAAGGACTAAAGGTGCAATCCTTTCCCCAATTTAACCAATATAGAACAGCCAGATTAAGTAATCATTTTAAAAATGTTCATTGTAATAATTACAACAGATTATATAAATAAGTACTCAGTAAATATTTCTGAATACTTACTATGTGCCAGATTCTGATGCTTTGGCATGTACTAATTTATTTAATCCTCATAACAATCCTGTGAAGTAGGTAGTATTATGTCTGCATTGCAGATTAGGAATTTTAGGCAGTTAAGCATCTTGCTTTGACCAAGGACATTCAACCAGTTGAGTGAAAACCTGAAACTTGAATCTGGGGAATCTGGTATCTGTATCTGCTCTCTTCAAACACCTATCATATGCTTAGCAAATCAGTCAGTAATCAGTACACAGTCTGACATTTGATTTAAAAGTTGGTATAGGGATCCCTGGGTGGCGCAGCGGTTTAGCGCCTGCCTTTGGCCCAGGGCGCGATCCTGGAGACCCGGGATCGAATCCCACATCGGGCTCCCGGTGCATGGAGCCTGCTTCTCCCTCTGCCTGTGTCTCTGCCTCTCTCTCTCTCTCTCTCTCTCTGTGACTATCATAAATAATAAAATAAAAATTAAAAAAAAAAAGTCTGGTATATTCTCCCTATCGTATGGTAGAGTACTACCCTTCTGTCACCATGTATTAGAAGACACAAACCTACACATCTAATCATAATGAGCATCTCAGCATTGAAGTATTGCCTTTAGTTGCACAGAGCCAATATTTTTACCTAAGGGTCTTCCACTCACTTCTAGTCCTAAGACAATCTTTTTTGCAGTGCCTAATATAACAGTAGTAATAAAGAACAAAACAAAAAAATCAGTATTAATGCTAAGTGTTGATCAAAATGTAGAGCAATGGCAACTCTCACATTGAGTTACTGGAAAGGTGAACCTGATACAATCACTTTAAAGAACAATTTGGTGATACTTAGCAGCACTGAGGTTATGCCAAACCTATGACTTAGCAATTCCACTGCTTGATCTATACCCTAGAGCCCCTGCTGTAACAATACAATTGCCACTCGCTGCATGTGTCTATTGAAAATTAAGTCAATTAAAATTCAACACAATTTTTAAAATTTAGTTCCTCAGTTGTAGCCATTACAGTGTAAGTGTTCAAGTCACATTCAGCTAATGGCTACTGTATAAGAGCAGATACGGAACATTCCCGTGATCACAAGAAGTTCTTTTGTAAAGCACCACTCTAGAGAGACTATTATATGTGTAGTCAAGAAGAATACTGAAGAATATTCATCCCTCTATGCAATAGAGAAAAACTGAGAACTTAAATGCCTGTTATTAGAAGAAAAGAAAAACATCTGACATACTGATGCAATGGATAATTAAAAAGAAGTAAAAATCCATGAATGATGTTAGGAATATCCGAGTGATGGTTACGGTAGAGTTGAAAAAAAAAAAAAGCAAGTTGCAGAACAGAGGTAGGTAGTGGGTATAAAATGTACTTTCTTATTTTGTATATTGTTTTGACACAGTTGCTTCAATGAACACTATTTTAATTATTACAGTTTTGCAGTATATCTTGAAATCTAAGATTATACCTCTGGCTCTGTTCTTAAGATTGCTTTGGCTATTAGGGACTTTTGTGGTTACATACAAATTTTAGGACTGTTTGTTCTAGTTCTGTGAAAATGCTTTGGTATTTTTTTGACAGGGATCGCATTAAATCTATAGGTTGCTTTGGGTGGATATTTTAACAATATTGGTTCTCCCAATCCATGAACATGGAATAGATTTCTGTTTTTGTTATCTTCCAATTTCTTTCATCAGTGTTTTATAGTTTTTGTCTTTCATCTCAAATTTATTTCTAGGTATTTTATTCTTTTGGTGCAATTACAAATGGGGCGGTTTTCTTAATTTTTCTTTTTTTTTAAATAATTTACTTATTTATTTGAGAGAGAGAGCATGGGGTGGCAAGGTGCAGAGGGAGAAGCAAATTCCCCTCTGAGTAGGGAGCCCAACACAGTGCTTGATCCCAGGACCCCGGAATCATGACCTGAGCCAAAGGCAGACACTTAACCGCTGAGCCACCCAGGCGCCCCTTAATTTTCTTTCTGCTTGTTCGTTATGATATATACAAATGTAAGACACTTCTATGTAATAATTTTGTAACCTGCAACTTTACTAAATATATTTATCAGTTGTAGGCATTTTTTGGTGGAGTCTTTAGGGTTTTCTATATACAGTGTCAGGTCATCTGCAAATTGTGACAGTTATACTTCTTATCAATTTGGATGCCTTCTTTGCCTTCCTTATCTGACTGCTGTGGCTAGGACTTCCAATACAATGTTAGATAAAGTGGTGAGTGGCATCCTTTGTCTTGTTGCTGATCTTAGAGGAAAAAGTCTCAATTTTCCACCATTGGGTACAAGGTTAGCTCTGGGTTTTCCATATATGGCCTTTATTATACTGAGGTATGTTTCCTTTAAACCTACTTTGTTGAGAGTTTTTCTCCTGAATGGATGTTGTACTTTGTCAAATGTTTTGCATCTATTGAGATGATCATGTGTTTTTTATCCTTTCTCTTGTTAATGTGATTTATCATGTTGCCTGATTTGTAAATATTAAACCACTTTTGCATTTCTGTAACAAATCCTACCTGACTGTGGTTAATGATTTTGTGTGTGTGTGTGTGTGCGCGCGTGTATTGTTGGATTTGGTTTGCTAATTTTTTGTTGTGGATTTTTGAGTCTATGTTAATCTGAGATACTGGCCTGTAGTTTTCTTTCTTTCTTTCTTTCTTTTTTTTTTAAAGATTTTATTTATTTATTCATGAGAGACACAGAAAGAGAGAGAGGCAGAGACACAGGCAGAGGGAGAAGCAGGCTCCATGCAGGAAGCCTGACGTAGGACTTAATCCCAGGTCTCCAGGATCACGCCCCAGGCCAAAGGCAGGCGCGCTAAACCGCTGAGCCACCCAGGGAACCCCCAGTTTTCTTTTTTTGTAGTGTCTTTATCTGATTTTGGTATCAGGGCAATGCTGGTCTTGTAGAATGAATTCAGAAGCTTTTATTTGTTTTCTATTTTTTGGAATAGTTTGAAGAGAATAGGTATTAACTCTTCTGTAAATGCTTAAATGTAAAAGCAAAATTAAACTGTGGGACTACATCAAAATAAAAAACTTTTATACAGCAAGATAAATCATGAACAAAACAGAAAGGCAACCTACTGAATGAGGGAAGGTATTTACAAATGATATATATCTGATAAAAGGTTAATATCCAAAATATACAAAGAACTTATACAACTCAATACCCCAAAAAACAAATAAACAAATTTTAAAAATGGGCAGAGGATCTGCATAGACGTATTTCCATAAAGACAGAGATGGCCAACAAACACATGAAACGATGCTCAACATCACTATCAGGGAAATGCAAATCAAAACCACAATGACATATCACCTCATACCTGTCAGAATGATTAAAAGGAAAATACAAGAAATAACAAGTGTTGGCAAGGGTGTGGAGAAAGGAGAACCTTCTTGCACTATTGGTAAGAATGCAAACTGGTGCAGTCACTGTGGAAAACAGTACAGAGGTTTCTCAAAAAATTAAGAATAGAATTACCATATGATCCAGTAATTCCCCTATTGGGTATTTACCACACAAAGAATACAAAAATACTAATTTGAAAAGATATATGCATCCCTATTGCAGTATTATTTACAACAGCCAAGATAGTGAAGCAATTGAAATATCCACTGGTAGATGAAGGGGTAAAGAAGATGTGGTTTACATAAGCAAAAGAATATTCCCCAGTCATAAAAAAAAAATGAAATCTTGCCATTTGCAGCAACATGGGTAGACCCAAAGGCTATACTGCTAAGTGAAGTCAGTCAGTCAGAGAAAGACAAATACCATATGATTTTACTTATCTGTGGAAATTAAGAGATAAAAAAAAAGAGAGAGAAATAAAAACCAGATACTTAAATATAGAGAACAAACTGGTATTTGCCAGAGGGGAGCTGGGTGTGGGGATGGGCAAAACAGGTGAATGGGATTAAGGAGTTCACTTACAGTGACGAGCTCTAAGTAATGTATAGAATGTGAATCATTATATTGTACAACTGAAACATAATACTGTGTTAATTAACCTTGAATAAAAAAAGGTGGGGGAGGGGCTAGAAGAATTACAATGTAGTGGTTAAGAGCTCAAGTTAGCTGTATGATCTTGAGCAACCATAAGTTTCGTTTTTTCTACTGTGAAATGTGAATAACAGTACCAAGGAATGCCTAGGGTTGAACAGAAAGTCAAAGGATATAAATGTGTAGAAGTACATTGTAAACTATAAAATACTATGAAATGTTAGGATTAAATATTTAGGGCCTAAACTACAAATTGGAAATTATCTGGGAGTTTTAAAGTAATACAAACCATTTGAGTACACTGGATAAGACAGGACTTTTGTGTGTGTGTGGTGCAAAACAAAATTTCCTAGTTTGTCAGTGATATTTTACTTAACTTTGCATAAGGACTAAAGGTGCAATCCTTTCCCCAATTTAACCAATATAGAACAGCCAGATTAAGTAATCATTTTAAAAATGTTCATTGTAATAATTACAACAGATTATATAAATAAGTACTCAGTAAATATTTCTGAATACTTACTATGTGCCAGATTCTGATGCTTTGGCATGTACTAATTTATTTAATCCTCATAACAATCCTGTGAAGTAGGTAGTATTATGTCTGCATTGCAGATTAGGAATTTTAGGCAGTTAAGCATCTTGCTTTGACCAAGGACATTCAACCAGTTGAGTGAAAACCTGAAACTTGAATCTGGGGAATCTGGTATCTGTATCTGCTCTCTTCAAACACCTATCATATGCTTAGCATTGTGTTTAATCCTCCAAAAATAGCGCAAACCTGGTCAGAAGTACCCAGTTAATGAAGCACAAATTCCTTAACCAGGAATTCAATGCTTCTACAATCTGATCACCATCACTTTTCCTTACCCTTCTCTCATTACACCCTTATAACCAAGCCTCTGATTAACAAGACTGCTCATTCTCTAAATGGGTCTCAACTAGTTATAAGTCCTCCATGGAGAATTCCTCTGGTTACCATGCCCCAAAAGACTTCTCTGTAAAAAAAAAAAAAAAAAATCTCTGTAACATCTATAATCAACATGTGACTAATTACATGGATATAAAATAGGACTCTCTGTGATTCTAAATGGCAATGTTGCAACAATGACATTCTAAGGATATTTCTGTCAATAATAAATGTACACAGTGTCAAGACATGTGCTACCTCTTTTCTAAGGCTTGGTAGTAGAATTTTCTTCTTTTGGAAGCTTTTCTCTATAGAAACTTAATCTCGTGGGGATCCCTGGGTGGCTCTGCGGTTTAGTGCCTGCCTTCGGCCCAGGGTGTGATCCTGGAGTCCCGGGATAGAGTCCCACATTGGGCTCCCTGCATGGAGCCTGCTTCTCCCTCTGCCTGTGTCTCTGCCTCTCTCTCTCTCTCTCTCTCTCTCTGTATCTCTCTTGAATAAATAAAATCTTAAAAAAAAAAAAAAAGAAATTTAATATCGTAAAATGAGATTCTAGAAAGATCTCAATTAAAACTAGGACCGAACACTATTCAGATTTCCAGAAATTAATAAGTTTAAATTATTATATATTACTATAGATAGGAATTCCAAATACAGTATTTTATCCATGAACTAGGAATTAATAAAGCTTAAAATAAATCACTACCTATTTTATTCAGGAAGTGAAACACTATCATGTCATTCTTAAAATGAAAGTATTTTTTCTTCCTTTGGAAAATAACATAAAAATCCTTTCCTCTATTTTATTCTCTCAAGCATAAAGATATTTTTATTTACTTTGGGCATCAATGTTCTAACATGGCAAGAAATCTAAAAATATAGAGATAATAAATGTGATAGGCTTATTCTTAATAGTATACAAAGAGTTAAGTATGCCATAATAAGACAATGTTGACTTTAGTCAGCAAAATATGAACTATTTAACCAAAATATTTGTTATACTATTTATTCTGCTAATAAATTTTATATAAGCTTTAAATGATACCAGGGAACAGTAATCTTTTATAATTATAAAATCAGATAAGTAGTATTAATATACAGTATAGTTTCTAAGTACATTACCCTTGGACATTTTCCAAGCTATAATTAAAACAGAAAAGAAAAAGGGAGAGTTAGGCAACATATAAACAACCTAACAATGTAAATTTAGCAGTTTTTATAAACAATGACGACAAAAAATATTTAACCTTCAGTATTTATGCTTCTATACTGTGACATTTTAAGAAAATAACCTTGAAATAGACAATGCTGAACGACAGCATAGCTCAAAACTGAGACTTGAGACTACAGTTAAACCAGAGAACAATTATGTAGTTTTTAGATATTGGTTACAAAATAAGTATCAAGACAAAAAAGTTTTTCTCTTTCAAACGGAGTAAAAAAGAAACTGATTTAGAGGAGATGACATTTTATTTTACCAAATAAGTCTTTAAATGCAAAAACTTATTTCTGAAAAAGACATGGTCCAAAGTGATGGAAGAGATACAAAATATTTTACCAATAAAATTAAGACATAAAAGTGTGGAAAAAAGATTTTTTTTTCACACCTTAGCATGTGTGCTGAGGCAAAAGCATCCAAAATAAAATTTATGAACTGAGAAATAATGAGGTTGAACAGCTGTTAAAGAGATGCTACAGAGTGACTCCCAATTTAACTGGTAATGATTTTCAAATCTCTTCCTTCTGCGAATACCATAAAGTACTCCTTAAAAATATAACTGTTTATAGAAAGGAAGATGTGTTTTCTGCTTTAAGGTACCAAAAAAGAAGAAACAGAAGATTCCTTCACTAAGAGTGGCTGCTTCCACTGAGAGGGCAATATTAAAGTAGCTTATAAGCAACTTTCCTATCACCAGTTTCTCTAACAATTATGTACATTTACTCATTATATCAGTTTTATTACTTTAAAATCAAGAATTTTCAAACATTAACATGCTTTTAAATTATATATGCTGTATATCTCTATCTTAACACATTTGGAAAGAATGTGCAGAAACTAATTGCACCTTTTTTATAAGGCCAATAATTGTTCATTAATTATTGAAAGGTCTTAGTTATTAAAAAATTTTTAAATAAAAATTTGTAAAATTGTTTTTTTTACTTTGTACACTATTATGCTGACAAAATAAGCATGATTATTTTGATCCTAAATATTAACATCATAAGCCATGATCTGAAACTGATTTAAACTATGGTGCCAATAACTTTAATCTATAAAACTAGTGAATTATTTTCTTACAAGATGAAATGAATACAGATGCTACATTAATATACTTCATATGTAAAAATTCAATGAGTTCTTTTAAATTTTAAATGTACCACATATTTCTTTACCTAGAAAAATTGTTTAAAAAATCTATTAGTAGGGACGCTTGAGTAGCTCAGCAGTTGAGGCCTGCCTTCAGACCAGGGCGTGATCCTGGAGTCCTGGGATGGAGTCCTGCATTGGGTTCCCTGCATGGAGCCTGCTCCTTTCTCTACCTATGTCTCTGCCTCTCTCGCTGTGTCTCTCATGAATAAATAAATAAAATCTTAAAAAAATCAATTAGTATATTTTAAGCATAATTATAAAGATGACTAAATTATGTTCCACAAAAGTGAAGATTGTGACAATTTTTATTACATTTTTTAGATGCAATATACGTATTCCTACATCTAGCAAACAGCTGGTAAATGGTAAGCATTCACAAATAGTTTTGAAGAAATGAGTAAATGATATAGTAAAACTGATTATGTAAGAAAGACATCTTAGTATTTCAGTATTACAGAAAAAACTTGTTTGGCAGCTAGTACATGCCTATCATCTTAGTAAAATTAATGTAATCCTCAACACACACACACACACACCTGGAATAGAATATGTATTTCCTTAGAACCACCACTGTTGAGTGTTGAATAACTAATGATGGGTGATCTAATGATATTATACTGAGTGTAAAAAGATCCAAAAAAAGCAAATATAAATGCCTCAAAAAATATAAATATGAAAGAATAAAGAACATATTTTCATATATTTTACACTTAGGAGACAAAAAAATCCCCCAAATTTAAAACATTATCTGAAGACCTGAAGATATAATAGATATAAAACATTTTTTTCTACTTTTTAAAGCTACAATTAGAGGATCTGGTCTAAAAAAATCTAGAAAATATACAAAAATAAAGACAAGGAAAACAACTTCTCATAGACTAATGATCATAGGTAACTATTTTTGACAACCTGGTGTGTTACAATCTAGGCTATTTACCATTAACTCACAAACATGTATGTAGGTAAGATCATACTATACATGCAGTTTTTAAAACCCTTATGTTCACTTACCATATACCTAAATTATGTTTCATGCTAGTAAATAGGCACACATACTGTCCTTTGTGATGATGGTTGTTTAGAATTTCACGCATGGATATATCATTAATATATATTTATTTTTTTATATCATTAATATATTAACATATCCTCTACAGCTCAGCATTTAGATTGTTATCAAATCTTTGCCAAAGATATTATCAGCCACTGTTCCTCATTTATGAAAAAAAAAAAAAAAAAGACAGCCTAAAACTACAGTGGTTTAACACATCACTGCTTTAGAAAATATGATCCTAGAAGAGTAAAGAACACCTGTAATAGTCAATTTTGTTTCATTAAAGATATATAATATTGCTGATAGCAATTTTGTCAATACTTATTCTTACTGTCTGAAAGATACACACACCCACGAAAACTACATCCTAAAGCTAGTTTCCTTCTTGAACTTTATATGTCCATAGGAGACTGTGAGAAGAAAATGCTGATTTAAAAACCAGGTACAATGCAAAGTGAGGAATCATAGAGATGTATCCATAGTGATGTTAGTACTGGCAGTCTTCAATACTGACTCATCTCTTCCATGGGAATCAGTCCCTAGGAGGATTATCCAATTATGAAAAATAAATATTTTAATGAAAATGAGAGGTGGTTATTTAAAAGAAAACAGTATCCTTAATTATAATAATGCTGCTAGGTATAGTTAATGACCCTATACATTAAGGAATGTAGAACTTTAATGACCTGGACCACACCAGGGTCACAATTGGTAGCAGAACATTGATCAACATATAAAAGCCACTGAACACATGAAAGGAATTACAGTACATCACACATCAAACATTTTGGCCTGATGCTTCCTTCCTCTAATCCTACTGGCAGGAAATGCTCTACATATCCCTTTGAGGTGACCAGACACATTTAAAAGTAGTCCCTACTTAAAAAAGCTCTTTGGAGACTGCAGTTTTATCCAAAGAGGAAAGCACCTTCTGCTCAGCACTGCTGCGCTCCATTTGTCCTTGCAGCATGGCAAGGGAGCTCCACTGATGAGGTACTGTAACTGCATCATGCTATTTCTTCTTTGTGGGGTTAAAAAAGAAAACAAACCTAAAAAAAAATGTTTTCACATGTTTACAATGTAATCTCAGACAAATTCATTAATAAATATTACTGATTTAATGATTTTATTTTGAAAGATGTAAATAAAGTGAAATATTATGTAAGTAAACATGTTTTGACCTACATCATCTTGTACGTTAACTTTTCATTAGAATATATTTATGGTGCTAAGAATAAATTTAAAAATTTTCTTTTTAATATGCCCATATTTAACATGGAAACTGAACAAATGAATTTGGCATACTATGTAGAATGAAGGCTGCTAAATTTCTAAGGTGAACACTTTGCAATAAATTAAGTTGGAAAAATACAGTGAGATTCAGATGAAAGGATAATTTGCCCCAAGAGATATCTGTTTTGGTATTAACTAAGATTTTTAAAAAAACACTTGACTTCATTGTTTTATTCTACAGTATAAATGTGTTTTCAGTATAATTTGATACTGTTTAAGAGAATGAATTAAGGAATTACTGTATATTTCATTACTATTACTTTGTCACCACACTGAAACAATGGCATTGCAATTCTTTAATTCTATGCATATTATTGTTTCCTAGTTATTGCATAATTCTTCAAGTTTTGTGGTACTATACCTCAGTTTTATCAGGTGTTCTTTAAAATCACCTGGAAATACTGAGGTTGTGTTTCACTGAACATGAGCTTCATGACTTCTATTCAGAACCTAAATGAATGGGAATGTGTTTAATGCCAAAGACCTGCTGTCCACAGTGTGTTTGATAAGCTGACATGGGACAGGGATTCTTTTCACTGTTGTGTCAGTTTATCAAACCCATACCTGGATGACACTCAATTCAGCTAGAGGACAATGGAGTCCTGGAATACAAAGTGACATTTCCTTTTGAGAAGCTATAAACTCTATGATGTACAAAAGTCATATTATGTATATAAGTTATACTAAATAACTGTAGCAATAAATAAAATCCATAGAAATTGTTTAAAAGCTTCCCTTTTAACCATAGCTATTAAAGTGTATCCTAGGAATCTACCTAATAAATATAAAGATGTTTATTAATAAAAACTTTTAATCTTCATTTATGGAGTCTTTATGTTTTCCTTACATTCATTAATGATTCATATGGAAACTATCAGAGTGAATGAATATGCAATTTGATATTAAGGATGACCAACTGAAATTAAAAGTTGTACTTTAATTCTAGTCAAAGTCATTTTTTTTCAATTGTATGATTTGATATTAGGTCAGAAACTATGTTGATTTACACATAAGCTTTGGAGAAAAAGTTTTCACAACTTAAAATCCATTTTAACATTTAGTTATGTCAAAAATAATCTATGATTACAGAGGTCCAAATAATGATTATCTTTGGAGTGGAGGGGACTGGGTGGGATGGGAATGAGGAAAAGTTTCTGGAGTGTTGGGTGGTGTTACCATGGCTATATACATATGTAAAAGTTCATTAAGCTTATACAAATAATTAATGCACTCCCCTGTAACTCAAGATAAAATAAAGATATGAAAACATTACAAGACAGAATAAAATTAGCTATTTTCTAATTTGTGTCTATTTTGGGATCACATTTGTATTTTTTATTACCTTTATCAATGTGGAATAATTTGCAGGTATCTAGTTTTCACTCAAAGCTCAATGTTAAAAATGATGGGCAAGAAAAGTATTTCAGATTGAGAAAATATCTGTCTTCAGACAGAGGGCACAGTTCTTCAGAAGATAAGAATTTCTAGCACACAAAATAGGTGCAATTGGACTGTTTACTTTGGGACAATGATCTCAGTGAATATAGACTAATATAAGAAATTAAGATAATTTTTAAAAGCATACATGTACAATTTTCCATGATGATAAGCTCATCCTTGAAAGGATGTAAATCTCATCTATGAACTTCTATTGATGATATGTTTCAATTAGCAATTACTTGAGCCTATATATATATATATTGTTGAAATATACACATACAACAAGAATAAAACATTGAGTTAATCTCAACCATGAATTTCATTGGTTACATCAAATTAATGCTATTTCATATTGGTAACATTAACCTTCTGAGAAATCAGAATAACCATTAGAAGATTAAAAGAGTACAAAAAGACATTGCCAAGGTTTTAGAGTAGGTGAAATAATTCTGTTGCAGGCAAATGTCTACATCTTGGATTGCATCAAGGTCTATTTATTTAAAATCTTTTTTTTTTTAAGATTTCATTTATTTACTCATGAGACACACAGAAAGAGAGAGGCAGAGACACAGGCAGAGAGAGAAGCAAGTTCCACACAAAGAGCTCGATGTGGGACTTGATCCCGGGACTCTAGGATCATGCCCTGGACCAAAGGCAGGTGCTCAACCACTGAGTCACACCCAGGTATCCCTACTTATTTAAAATCTTAATTAAACTGTCTTGTCACACCCAGGTATCCCTACTTATTTAAAATCTTAAATACTTGATTCTTGAATTTTAGTAAACTATGATTTAAAAAATATTTATGTGATTGTACACTAAAGTCAATAAAAAATTAAGACATTTTTACAGTAGTTAAAAAAAATTCTGCTTTAACAAGCTTCTGGTAAAGCTTCCATTTAGAAAATGCATTTCTTTGTGTGTGTTGACATTTACGCTACCAAAATTTAGTCATAAAATGAATTTTTGTAATGAAAGTTAAGTTTTCTCATCAACTATACAAGAACAAAGCATGTTTTCACACTCTTAACTGCGATTGGTAGTAGCGCATCAGGCTCACAGTGAAAAATGGACAGCAACCACTAATACAAAAGTCCATAAGAAAGCAATAAATAGAAAATAATTTCTGTATATAAGGCTGGAGGAGTACTACTAATGCAACTCTTCAAAGAGTGAAAATGAATCAGCTCCCCCAACTTTTATAATTCTTTAAAAGTAAAATTCCAAAAATGAAACTGCCACAGATAGGATAGACCTATCAACAACCTCATTTATGAAAGATGTCTTTACAAAGTTAGCTGAAATTACCAGGAAGGTTTCATATAATGCTTGTAGACAATTTTTAAGAGAATTAAATTCTCTATGGAGAAAACCTGAAACCCAATACTAGATCCAAGTCTATTAAGTACTGAATGCACCAAAAAGGATTAACAAATGTCTGCAAAGAAGAAATGGGTGAAAAATTTACCAACTGACAAAGTTTTTAAAAAGCTATGGGATAAATTAGTCACAGATAAAATCCCAGAAGGGACATCAGAAGACCCACAAATATTTATGGCATGAACCAAAAGCTGTATGCAGAAGTTCACAAATGTAAAATTATAAGAATAATATAGTTCTCTTAAGTACAAGATGAACATTAAGAAAGTTTGTAATTAAAAATACTACAAAAGAAAAAATCTGTTTGAATAATTTAAAATACTTTTAACAAAATGTTTTGGAAAAAAGTATGAGGTAAATTCTATTGTTATAAAAATATACTTACTCAACTTGATATAATTTTGGCATATGAAAAATACATGTGAACAAATAGCACATAGTTATTTTATTTTATTTTATTTATTTTTTTGTACATAGTTATTTTAAAATAAGAAAAGCAATAGTTTCTTCTACACAATTCAGAGAAAAGTTATTACTTGTGTGAATATTCTGGAAGAAGAGAAACACAACAAAGAAAAACAAGTTTCAATTTTTTTCCATCTCTTTCATAATTCTGAGACATAACTAGGGAAATAATTAAATTATACTAACATAAAGAGAATGATTCATGTTTTAAAATGATTTAAAATATCTTATGAAATAAAAATTACATAAATAGAGCTTATTAATCAGCAAATCTACATTAATACTCAAAATATCTGGTCATGACTCATTTTGGAGCTAACAGATGTACTAGAAAGCTCGATAACAATAAAAATTATTAGATTGGCATGTTAAAGGGGAGTCATTTTCTGTAGATTCAATGTAGTATGAAGTAGATAGAGCCTAATGAAAATTATTTTAAAATAGATTAAATCATCTAACATAGATTGTATGTTCAGGTACTCCCAGAGACCAAAGAACTCAAACTCTAGTGTTATATGAGTTTTCATTGTAAATTATAGTTCTAATGTCTGTAACATTTTTTTTCTAATATTTATAATATTAAGTATATCCTAGAATGGAATATTTTAGGGAACCTAAGGAAAATGCACTAAAACTGTTGCCTATTAGTTTATGCAATTTACTCGCTGTTAACAAGAATGTTGTCAGAAGGAAAAAACACCTAAGATATAAACAGTGACAAAATTTAATGAAATGTGAATGCAAAACTTCAAAAAAAATTAAGATCATACCTAGAGTCATACTCTGGTTAAGTTAAACTGTAATCAACTGTAAATTAAATCGAAGCTAGTGTCTTACAAAAAAACTCAGTTATGCAGCAAAATGCAGTGGCAAAGAGCATGGGCAATGAGATCAAGTTCTAACATTTTATGTGTGACCCAGGAGTAATTAATTACTTCATGGTGGGTCAGGCATGGGTATAGAAGGCCAAAGAAAGAAGACATTCTAATAAAATGATTATGGAAGTTTTCAAAAAAGATAAGGATTTAAGTGAGACATTAAAAGACAGAAAGGATTTGGGGGAATTTTTTTGTATTAACAATGTTGAACACCAAATAAGATTTTTAAAGTATCAGTCACAGTATGTTCTACAAAAGCTATCACACAAAGCTTTCTGATAATGGAGAACATTTTGTTGGTTAGAGACAAAAAGGCAGTCTTTTTTTTTTTTTTAAGATTTATTTATTCATGAGAGGCACATAGAGAGAGAGAGAGAGAGACTGAGAGAGAGAGAGAGAGAGAATGTCTCTACTTAAATAATAGGGTCTGTGTAATGTCCTGCAGTTTGAATTTGTTTTAACGCAATAATATATTGTGGGTATCCTTCAGTGTCATCATATTTAGAAATGCTTGCCTGTTTTTGAACTGTTTTAGATGTAGATCAAAGTACTATTTAAAAACTACTTTTTGGCAGCCCGGGTGGCTCAGCGGTTTAGCACCGCCTTCAGCCCAGGGCGTGACCACGTTGGGCTCCCTCCATGGAGCCTGCTTCTCCCTCTGCCTGCGTCTCTGCCTCTCTCTCTCTCTCTCTCTCTTACACACAGAAATGGTCTAAAAAAGTGTCAGCTTAACTATTAACAGAATAAGGAAGTGGTCAGCAATCAGAATAAGCACCAGAACTCTCTTTTCTATGCACATAATTCAGTATTATTTAACTAAAAGAATGAACACTAGTGCACTTTTATTTTAAAAACCTTAAGATAGGTTTAAAGGTATCATTCTAATAATTTGTGTTATTTTTAAAAATCTTATTTTAACTTTTCATATTTTAATTTGATAACAAGATTACTGAATAATGATAAACTAAATTGTAAACCATTTTTAAATTTGGAATATAAAAAGAAAATACACCATTAAAATGTCCTGAAAAAGTAATATATTTACTTAGACTCATGAATAACTGTTAATCTTTCTATCCTTACTTCTACTTTAAAAAAAAAAATCATTGAATGGAAATGAAGAATACTTTTCTCTATTCCTTACTGTGAAAACTACAAATCTGGATGGAACTTCTGGAATTCTTCTTTCCTCATATAATAATTTTCAGAAGATGTAAGACATGATGCTGTAAGGACACTGACAGTAAAAATGAGACCATGAAAAAGTTTAGGGTACAAGTTCATAGCTTCTGATTTTCCTTATTTCATTAATCAAGGCACTGTGGGAGGTGTTGTAGACAGTGTGAATTATTATGCTATTGAATCTATCAGAGCTTCATAACGTAGTTTCATTTACTCAAATGATGTGGTTGAGGTCTTGAATTCAATGAAGAGAGGTACCATTAAGCTCTAGTCAAAAACATGTATCATCGGTGTCAAGCACATTGTAGGCACTCAGATTTCTGAATAACGGAGATAATCAATGAATATTTAATAAATGAACTAATGCATGCATGCATACATACATGCATTGTGACAGCATGAGTGTCTCAACAATCGATACTGTTCTAATGACTGATATAGAGCTATTTATTTTTCTTATTTAAAAAAATTACTTAAAAATTATTTAAAAACAATGAAAATCAAGTCAAAGTACTTATAGACTAAATTTGGGATCACAATCAATCAAATTTTTAAAAAAGTCTTGGAGATAAAAAAGTAATGTAAATACAATTTAATTTTACTATAACAATTATTCTATAGAATGGTGTAAGGTCTTGATTGATAAGTATTTCATTTCCAATAGAAATAATCATAAACACTACAGTTAATAAGCTGCAGATGATATACTAGCATTTGAAGAACGTTGAGTTTCTAAAAATATATGTAACCATTTAGATAAGAAAAGCGTAAACAATTTTATTATTATTAGTAATGTGCTTAAGTTGCAAACACATTTAAAACATTTTACTTCATCATAATCCTTATTTAAGCCTTTGAAGGAACACTTTTCATCACAGGTAATTTCTTTAAAAATCTGCCCTTATAACCTTTTATCCTTAAGTGTTTCTGTGCTGCTCTTTTAGCAAAGTCAAGAATCTCGACATCTCTCAGGGAATGACATGTAAGAGAGGAAAATCTAACTGGCCAGACTGTACATACGGCAGGGAAAAAATAGTTGAACACATTATAGCAGAATCTCAGAATGAGGTGAAAGGAAACTAGAAGATGATCTTGTCCAGGAATTAGCAGCTGGAAGATAGGGAGATCAGTAGGAAAGGAAGAAGTGGGTCAAGAGGGAAGAGGGTCAAAAGAGGAACTCATGACAAAATAGAGCCGGGTATGAAATTGAGTAAGTAACAAGTATATATGTTCTATTGTCTTCTAGTGGATCAGATCTTTGAGAGTAATAAATAATAAAGTGCAAATTCGTATAAAGTATTAGTAATTACATACAAGTTTTATTTTACATTTTCTGAATCATAGATTCCAAAATTAACAACTACTATCAACTGCAATTCTGTAAAAATTTTGAACTTAAAAAAGACTTCACTAAAAAAAAAAAAAAAAAAAAGACTCCACTGAGGGGGTTCTTGCTAGGGAGCAGGCAAGTGTGGAGATGGAGGATACTTACTTGCTGTCATAGAGCTTTTCACAATATTTGAATTTTTGGCATTAAAAATTGTTAGCATTTATTAAAATATATTTTTAAAAAATCTTTGAAAGACTTGGAAACCATTAATCTAATCTGATAAACAAGGTATGGCCCTTGAAGCAGCACATCGGCATCACCCAGTATTAGTGTCCTCCTTTATCACTTGGGAGCTTGGTGGAAATGTGGAATTTAAGGCCCCATTCCAGACCTCCCAAGTCAAAACCTGCATTTGAACACATCCCCAGGTGATTTGTATGCACATTAACCCCTCTAAGCCTTTTACATGGCTGATCAAGCTTCCATGATATCAGCAGTGGGGAGGCTCAGTACCTTCTAAGATAATCAACATTTTAAAAACTAAATGCCTGATCTCCACCTGCCAAACCCCAAACTAAATCCTCCCCCAGTTTTCCTTCCCTCAGTTAATTTCATCCTTCCAGTTGCTTAGGCCATACAACTGAATTATCCTTAGCTCCTTCATCAAAAATCCTATGTGTAATCAACCTGCAGTTTCTCCTTGCTCTACCTCTAACCTATCTCCAGAATCTGACCAGTTCTCATCACCTCCATAGCCACTACCATCAGCCAAACCACCATCATTGCCTGCCAACATTAGTGCAACAGTCACAAACCCTTGCATTTCCCTGCCTGCAGTCTATTCTTCATATGTTGCTTTGGATTATCTGCTTAAATGTAAGTTGGATCCTGCCATTCCTCCAGCTAACCCCCTGAGGGCTTCTTATCTGATGAAAAAATCAACCCCTCAAAAATCAGAAAGGTTTCATATCCCATATTCAGTCAATACAAATAACAGAAATAATCTTTAACATGACTCCATTAGGGATCAATATCAAACTCTCAGTTGTTCTTTGGCACTGTGACTCTCTTTACTTTAAAGGCATATTTCACCTCTTTTCAAATGTACATTTTTAGTCCCTGCTGGTGATGCCTTCATTTCTTTTTGCAAGTAGGTATCTGGTAAACAACAAAACCATTACTAAAAATTTTATATGTGTGGATGACTTTCCCCCATAACCACATCACACTCAAAATCATAGCCAAACTCTTCACAATGGCCTAGAGGCTCCTCCAAGTCTCTTACTGTAGGCTACCACACTGCCTCAAGTAGATATTGCTTCAGATGTCACTGGCTTTTGCACCCTCCTGCTATAGGATTATTGTGCTATCTCAGTGAGGTATCCTCTCTTAGGCTATGATGTCTATCTCTGACCCCTATTTCCTATCTTCTTCCCATGTTTTATAATATATGAAAACATTCATTCATTAATTTGTAACTGTTTCTCTCTCCCCCATTAAAATTTCATGAGAACAGGGATTTTTCTTTGTCTTGACATATACCCAATACCTAGAAAAGTGCCTAATGCACAGTAAGCTCATAAAAAACAATAATGAACAATGAACAAATAGCCCCACTTATTCTTAGACTTATATAACTAAAAGATCTTCATTCTATTGAGCTGCCATTAGTGTCACTGTGATATCCACTAATTTAATATTGATCTGTTCTCAGCTTCAGGATGAAGAAAACTATTCACTGTGACATATGATAGGCCAAGTATTTAAAGGAATGGTCCTGGGCAGCCCAGGTGGCTCAGCGGCTTAGCGCCGCCTTCAGTCCAGGATGTGATCCTGGAGACCCAGGATGGAGGCCCGCATCCGGCTCCCTGAATGGAGCCTGCTTCTCCCTCTGTCTCTGTCTCTCTGTGTGTCTCTCATGAGTAAATAAATAAAATATTTTAAAAAAATTAAGGAATGGTCCTATGTCCCTTAGTTTCTCATCTTTAAGTTTAGCAGCAGGGGCAGGGAGCAGAGGGAGAAGAATCCCAAGCAGGCTACGGACCCAGAATAGATCCTAATATCGGCCTCGATCTCATGACCCTGAGATCATGACCTGAGCCAAAATCAAGAGTTAGGTGCTTAACTGAGTCACCCTGGTGCCTATATATATATATATATATATAAAATATTCAACCTTATTAAAGATAAAAGCATCTCCTCTCTCCCAAGTACTGTCTTAGGCCTTGAAAGCTGTATTGGGTGAGGTAGGTGTTGTATTCTCTCTCATTCTCCCTTAGCCTATCAAGGAGAGGAGTCTCTTTATCTTTGATTTTCAGGAATTTGACCATATTCTGTCTAGATGTAGTTTTCCTTACACTTGTTTTGTTTATATTGAGGATAGGGTACTGGGTTCCTAGGGTCTACTGGTTAATGAATACTCTTAATTTTAGAAAAGTCTCAAGAGTTATCCCTTTAAGTTATGCCTTTTGTTCCATTCTTTCTTCTACTTACACATACATTAGACCATTTGACAATGACCTACATGTTTTTCAGTTTGTTCTCTTTCTTCTTCCTTTCTTTTCTTTTCCTCTTTCCTCTTCTCTGTGTTTCAGTTTGGGTAGTTTCTATTTAGCTATGTCTAAGTTTACTAATCCTATCTTCTGCTTTGTCCATTTGCTGTTATAGCTATACAGTGAGTCCTTAATTTCAGATATTAATAGTTTTAGAATGTTAAATAGATGTCATTTCTATGAAATCTCCATCTTTTCAACATTTTTCTTTAAAATACTAGTAACAGTTAATTCAGATTCCTGTCTACTAATTTTAACATCTCAGTCATATGCAGGTCTTTTACTACTTGATAAATTTTCTCTTGGTAATGGGTCTATATTCTTTGCCTGTTTAATATCTTATAATTTTGGATTATATATTAGATATCATGTTTAAAAAGACTATAACAAGTTAATGCTATTTTCTCCCAGAGAAGGTACACTTTTTCCTGCCTGCCAGGAATAGTGGGTAAACAGGGAATAATTTCAATTCAATCATTAACTTAGCTAGGCAGGGGTTGGTTTGCAACTTTAGCTAAACTCAATGCACCTCTTGTTTCAAAGGTCCTAAGGCAAGACTTGTCCTGTATTCGTTGTAGGCCTCTCCCAACAGAATTACACTATTTGCTAAAAAATAATGCAAACCAAACTGTGAGTCCCTTATGTAAATAAAATTTTCCAGTAGCACATTGAAAAAAGTTTAAAAAGAAAAACTGGAAAATTGTTGTAATAATGTAAATAACTCTATATATCAAAAATATTATTATATAAAATAATATAAAGATTATTAGTGAGATATTTTATTTTCTTAATTCTTCAAAATCTTGTGTATATTTTATAGTTACAGAACATCTCAGTTTGGACTAACCACATTTCAAAAGCAGAAGAGCTACACATAGCTAGTGACTACCTTATTGAATAGTGCACCTCTAATAGGACTTTATCTAAGGAATGTGAAACTTTGAGAAACTCAATTTCTTCTTATCAGCTTCCTTTCCTCACCCAATACTCAAAAAAAGCACTGTGGATGCCTCTGAGTTTGGGGTTACTCCAGACTTTTAACATGTCACTCTAGACCGTATGTCCAATTAAATGTCCCTTGGTTTCCTCCTTCCCACAACAAAAATCCTTCTGCCACCGTCAGATAAGGCAAATAATTTCAAAGGTAAAAAGAGCATCCAGTCTCTATGCACCTAGGAAAGGTATTTCTCTCCCAGGAATTTAATTCCTCTGGATCTCTTTATGATATCAATCTTTGATTTAGATAAATCAGCTTTACTGTGATATAATTTGCATTCCATAAAATAAATCTTTTTGAGGTGTATGATTCAGTTTTTTGCATATTCTCATTATACTAACTATACCTCATTCATTTTTTTTGAAGTTGAATTTTTCAAAACAAGTTTTCTTAGAAAAGTAAAGGAGCATACAAATATTTGAATCCATAAAAAAAAGTATAGTATTTGTTATACGTAAAATCAAATATCAAAGTCCTGAGATCTGATAAGTCTAGACATGGTCTGGTCGTTCTTTTCCTTCAACGGTTCTTACAAGTACTCACTGTACAAATCACTGCACATCACTACTATCTACTTCCAGACAATTATTATGATCCCAAAGAGAAATTCTATCCCATTAGCAGTCACTCTTCTCTCCTGTCTTAACAACCACTCTTCTATATGGTCTTGAGGGATTTGTCTATTCTGGTCATTTCGTATAAAAAGGATCTATAATATGTGGATTTTTTTGTGTCTGGTTTCCTTCACTTTGCCTGTTTTCAAGATGGATCCATGTTATAACATATACTTTATTTCTCTCTATGGCAGACTAATATTCTCTTGTATGGGTATACCACATTTTGTTTAGCCACTCATCAGCTGATGACCTCTGGGTGTTTTTTTACTTTTGGCTTTTAGGTCTCCAATCCAGATTGGGTAATTTTTTGTATATGGTGTAAGGTAAACTTTGAAGTCCATTTGATTATCGGGTAGTATGAACACCATTTGTTCAAAAGACTATTCTTTACCATTGAATTATCTTGGCTTCTTTATTAAAAACCAATGGATAGTGAATGTGATGGTTTTATTTGTAGAATCTTAATTCTATTAATGGACTTATATATCTATCCTCATGCCAGTACTCCATCGTCTTGATTTCTATTGTTTTATCATACATTTTGAAATTAGGATGTGTGAGCCCTCCAACTTTGTTTTTCTTTTCTAATACTGTGTTAGCTATTCTGGGTCTCTCAAATTCCCATATGAATAATTTCCATATGAATTTTAGGATCAGCCTGTCAATTTCTGCAAAGAAATTAGCTAAAATTTTGATGTGGATTGTGCTGAATGCAAATTATTTGCAGGCGTACTGCCGTCTAACACTAGTGAGTCTTCTGATCTATGGAAATGGGATATAATTTCATGTATTTTAGATCTTTAATTTCTTTCAACCATGTTTTATAGTTTTCAGAGTATAAATTTTATACTTCTTTTGGTAAATTTATTCATAAGTATTTAATTCTTTTTGATGAGATTATAAATGGAATTATTTTCTTAATAATGATAACACTGCTTAGTGTTAATATGAGCTGATTTTTATATATTTTGTATCCGCAACCTTGCTGGACTAATTTGCCTAACAGTTTTTCAGTAGATTCCTTAGAATTTTCTATATACAAGATTAAGTTACCTGCAAAAAGAGTTTTATTTCTTCCTTAAAACCTGGATGACTTTTATTTCATTTTTCTTGCTTAACTGCCCTAGCTAGAACCTTTAGTTTAATGCTAAATAGATGCAGTGAGAGCAGATATTCTGATCTTAGGGGGGGAAGCATCCAGTTTTTCACCATCAACTATGTTAGTTATGGGTTTGTTTGTTTTTTATAGATGATGTTTATCAGGTTGAAGAAGTTAAAATAACCAAGACAGAACGACAAAACACACAGAGCAGATTAAAAGAAAGAGGAAGTAAAAAAAAAAAAAAAAAAAAAAAAAAAAAAAAAAAAAAAAAAAAAAAGAAAGAGGAAGTAAATCATATGGGAAGAGAGCAGGAGAATGCAATGATCTAACTGTATACTCAGGGAGAGGACTAAGTGATAGAGATACAAATTTAAAAATAACTCTGAAAGGAATTCATACAAAATTGATTCTGAAATGCTCAGCCATTAGTTAAGTATATGTTTTTTAGCAAAACGTGTAAAAATTCTGTGCATCTTGGTTTGCCAATTATAAAAAAATTGGGGCATTTATTCTATGAAGTACCTTTACTGTACTTTGTATAATTGGTACATATTTTTATATATTTTGCCATGAGTCAGGATGTGAGGCACTGAGGATCTAAAGAGGTAATATATATTTATTTATACTTAGTTTACTTTTTCACATTATATTTCCATGTTCTACAAAAATAATTCAGTAGTGAAACAGAAAATGAGATAAGGAAAGAAAGCGGAAAGTAACAAAAAGAAAGAAATATAGAAAAGGAGGTGGTAAAGAATAAAGATACATAAAGAGAAGGAAAGAATGAGAAGAAAACATGTATGAAGAAAACATGACAAGGAGAATGACTAAGAAAAACAGTTCAAGGACCATGGGAAGAGTGTAGTGACAAACAAACATAGGAAAGCCACATCTCCACAAAATGACTGCCAAGAAGCCAGCAAGTGGAGAGGGTAGAGGAAGAAAGTAAGTATCTTAGGGGTTCACTTTATTTATTTTTATTATTTTTTAAAGATTTTATTTACTTATTTGAGAGAGCGAGCGAGCACAGGCGTGGCGGGAGGGAATGGGGGGAACAGAGGGAGAGGGAGGAGAAGCAGACTCCTTGCTTAGCAAGGAGCCTGATGTGGTGCTTGATTCCAGGAGCCCAGGATCATGAGCTGAGCTGAAGGCAGATGCTTAACTAACTGAGCCACCCAGGTCCCCAGGGATTCATCTTATTGATGGTGATAGGATGTTTTAAGATAAGTCATATTTCTTTCACCAAAAGTAAAGCAGGACCCTCTTTGAGGACCACTTACTTCTGAAGTGGTAGACAAATGAGGTAGAAAAGACAAATATATCTGAAATAATTTTCAAATGTTGGAAAATTAAATTATTTTCACCCAGAAAGAATTCTACTGTAATCTTTTCTCTAGATCCTAAAGAGAGTAAAAAGGTATGATTTGTGGTCTTGTCTCTATTCATTACTTGACTAGAGACAACTATTCTTCTGGATCCTCACTTTCCTAATATATAAAAGAAGGCAGTGGGATTAGAAAATTCCTAAGGCTTCCTTCAGTTCTCACATCCCGAGACTCTACATAAACACATCCTGAGACGCTACATAAACTAGCAAAAACAAACAAACAAACAAACAAAACTTACTTAAAGGATGAATACTATCAACTACCAACAAAAATACAGGAAAGAGAACATGATATATAATTCAAAAGAAAAAATAATCAACTTTTCAAAAATAGAAAAATCAAATAATAGAAAAATTTGAGAAAATAAAATCCCTAGGACCCCTCTTAAAGTAAAAATAGCTGTCAGCCTCTAGGTGGTAAGTACATTACAAAAATCAGAATCTTTCCTAACAGTAACATTTATCAGAGAACAGTAGGAATTTATTTTTCAAAGAATGATACTACCTCATCTGAGAAGCAGACCAGCAGGATGCATAAGACACTAGTACATCTGTATTTCTGTGATTTTTCTCACTTGGTATTATTTGCAACTGTACTTTTATGTCTGGCAACAGTGCCAACTTCAGTACGAATGATGTATTATTTTTATCATGTTGATTACATATGTTCACTAGTTTAGTTGTCCATATATGCTTGGTGTGGTTTGCAAATACTCAGTGACAAAATCCAGAGCATGGCATTTTCACAGAAAGTGTTTACTGTGAAATTTCTCCTTAGAAGTTTGCTTTTCTTTACAGCTTTGATCCATATGGACATCCACAGTCCTACATTCTAAATAATGGCTTATAGTTAAATTAAGAAATTTGATTCAACATGACTACAGCAGGATATGGTAGCTCGAGAGAGAACCTCATTTTCTTATGTGATTAGAGATTTGGTCAAATTTAAAGTCTGCTAAAATTTTCCAAACTGCGCTTCTTCAGTTTTATGGTCACTTGGTACTTACATTCTGTTATTCATCAACACTTCACAGAAATACTTGATTTGTCTGAATGAATTTAAAAACCCACAACTGAAGGAAATCAGAAAAACCTGGTTTTAAATATCAAAAGATCCCGAATGAAAAGTATTTCTACAGGCCACACTAAGCAAGTTTTATTGATCAGTGTACTTCTTTGCAGGATGAAATTGTTGCAAGATTGAATGTAAGAAAATAAACTTACTGGTAAATGTCTTTCCTGAGGACAGATCTGCCAAGAGGATTGTCCGCTTGGGGAGCCATAGCAACAGAGCCAATCTTCAAAACCATGGTGTCTTCTTTTACTGCCTGATTAACTGTGACAAAAGAAATAGACTCATGAAGTATATAGTGGGTCTGTGTGTAACTTATTGTATAAGGAGAAATCTTTGAATAATGGATAGATACTCATTAAAATGAAAACCAACACATGAGGACAAGGAAAAAATTATGTTAAAAATAAAAATATTTGATGTGTTTTAAAACTATTTCCTTTATATCCCATTAAACAATTTTCTGTTACCCACAAATGGAAACTAGAAAAAAAACTCCACCCCAACATTAAAACACATGAACTAAATATATATAATGCTAAAGTAGTCATATTTATCAAATTTCATAATCTTAGACTACTATATTTTTCTCCCAAGTGACTGTCAGCTCTGGGATTTTTAATGCTGCATTGCTGTGTACAAATATATTACTGTTTACAAATATATTAAATATTACCACAAAGTCAGGAATAGATTCTCAAAGCCATTTAAATTTACATAATAGATAATAAATATAATATATACATACACATGCGCACACACAGTAACATCACTTTAAACTATAACATGTCAGCAGACCCGAAGGAAACACAATGGCTGTTTGTGAAGAAAGAAAAAGCCAAGGAATCATTTACTATACATGTACATTTCAACTTGTTTTCTAGGCATTTTTTAATTTTAGTAATTCTACTGTGAAATTGCTTGAGAAATAGTAATTTCACAGCTATGTAAAAGTTCTACCTCCTAATGGAATCTATCACTAAGGTAAGTAATCTCAAAAATAGTAAAAAGTTAAAATATATATATATATATTTATGATATATATATATAAATTCTGATCCTTTGTATGTACTGAGTAAAGGCCTATTTTAACATGTTCTTATCTTATAAAGTTCAACAATTTTTCTATAAATCACTGGCCAATTTAATGTCTCTTCTAAGAACTATTTGAAATGGATAGGGGGGGATCCCTGGGTGGCGCAGCGGTTTGGCGCCTGCCTTTGGCCCAGGGCGCGATCCTGGAGACCCGGGATCGAATCCCACATCGGGCTCCCGGTGCATGGAGCCTGCTTCTCCCTCTGCCTGTGTCTCTGCCTCTCTCTCTTTCTGTGACTATCATAAATAAATAAAAAATTTTAAAAAAATCTGAAATGGATAGGGGTTCTTCATGGCCTCATTAATTTATACTGAATTCTACTTCCTCTTCTTCAACAGATGATCTCAGTGTAGTAGCTGTTTAAAAACTGTTTAAATTTAAAAAAAAATGTTTAAAATTGCTAACAATATACAACTTTCTAGATTTTGAAGAAAACGCATACTAAAACTCATAATTTCTCTCAAGAAACTATCATCCACCACAAATGGAACAGAAAAGGTTCGGAATATCCTGAACAGAACATGCCTACAAAGGCATACAATCCATATTTCAGAATATCCTGAACAGAACATGCCTACAAAGGCATACAATCCATATTTCGCAAACTGTGGTGCCCAAAGAATGCAAAAGCTAAGAGATTATTTCCATCTGCTTCAGCAGTATACTCAATATGGTCTGATTTAGATTAGTCTACAAAAGAAAGTCAAAATTAAGAAAATCAGAAAACGTTAGAAGAAAGATACTGAGGAAAAGAAGGAACCAGAATAAGACGTACATAAAGGGAGTGGCAAAACAGCTGGGATGTGGGGGGTCAGAAGGACAGAAGGAGGAGGAAAAAAGAGATGAGTTACCATACTAAATATTAGTAAGTGGATGCTACAATAAAGATAGTACTTTTAAATATCCACAGCAAAAAAAAAAAGATCAAATAGAAATTACTTCTCATGCAGCTGTACTATTTTCACATGACTAGAGGTCTGGCTTGATTATAGGTCCTTATACTATGAACACTGTTTACATTTCACAGATCTTGCATTTTATGCCAAGCTTATCAAACAGTTCCATGTGGGTAAAACCTCTGATTAAGCAGCAGGCATCAATTAAATCAATAAATAGTAAGCCTGGAGAATGGACCATACCACAAAAGTGCAATTAGTGTACTTGCTAACTGTTCTTCCAGGCTACAGATACTACCCACCATATGAAAGTCTAAAATGTAATAGAAACACTGCAGTAAATGAGGTACATATGGAAGAAAAATGACGTACTTGGTGTTACATACAAAGCCTGATCCAAGAACAGAATTCTGTTTCTGTTAGAGCCAAAAGTGTTCTCACTAGATTATACTGACTATAAAGTTATAATAATAAAAAAGCACTTAATGCAGATAATTCACAATCTAACTAAAAATAACCAATTTTATTATAGAAAGTATTTAGCTTATCAAAATCTACCATTAAGATATAAGAAAAAATAATAAAAATATGTATATATACCAAAAAATGCCTTTATTCAATTTTTTACTTACCTTATAATTAGAAAAAAATGAGCTTCCCTTTCTTGGTTTATTTCACTTGCATTCAATAGTTGGACTATATGAGGAAATGTTCCCTCTAGATGCATTTTCAACATGAAAATGAATGCCTTCCTACTTTGCTTAAAAACTCAGACAAATTTTTTTGCCTCATGCAGAACTACTTACTCTAGAAGACTCATACTAGATCCAAAAAACAGTCCTCTATTCTGAAATAAATAGCTTAAACTGGAAGTCAGACACTTGTAGATTCAGGATCTTGATAATGATTATATACAATGCATACAATAGGGGATCCCTGGGTGGCGCAGCGGTTTGGCGCCTGCCTTTGGCCCAGGGCGCGATCCTGGAGACCCGGGATCGAATCCCACATCAGGCTCCCGGTGCATGGAGCCTGCTTCTCCCTCCGCCTGTGTCTCTGCCTCTCTCTCTCTCTCTGTGACTATCATAAATAAAAAAAAAAAAAAAAAAAAAAAAAAAAAAAAAAAAACAATGCATACAATATTCAATTTGAAAACCAGACTTTCCAATCGGAGAAGGACAAACAGTGTATGTTCTCATTCATTTGGGGAATATGAATAATAGTGAAAGGGAATATAAAGGAAGGGAAAAGAAATGTTGGGAAATATCAGGAAGGGAGACAGAACATAAAGACTCCTAACTCGGGGAAACGAACTAGGGGTGGTGGAAGGGGAGGAGGGCGGGTGTTGGAGGGGAATGGGTGACGGGCACTGAGGTGGACACTTGACGGGATGAGCACTGGGTGTTTTTCTGTATGTTGGTAAATTAAACACCAATAAAAGTTAATTAAAAAAAAAATTAAAAAAAAAAAAAAAAAAAAAGAAAACCAGACTTTCAAAATTATTTAAATAGAATGTTAAATATATTTTTCTTATTATTAACTGATTTTACACATGAACTATTAAAAAAAGCTTTTACATTTAATGTAATGTGAAATGTAAATCCAAAAAATTTTATCTTTTCTTGGGGCAAGAGAGTGTTATTGAAAATGAAAATGTTATGAACAAATCTGAAAGCATGAGCTTAAGTAAAAACCAAAAAGCTTTAAAGAACCAAATTTTCCTGGAATTATCAGATAACATTAGATTGCTGCTTATAATTTTCTTAACTTCAACAAGAAATAAAATGACACAGTAAAACATCTAAAGTCTTAAGAGTATTTGAACTTGTCACTGTGCAATGTTATACTTTTAGAAAGTCATAACTGTAGTGACAACCTTACACAAAGCTATCAATAAAAGGTTTTAGCAGTTACTGCCATATTTGCAATTGAAGACAGAAAGAAGGTTAAAAAAAGTGTAACTTTGTGAATGTCCTGTTTATTAGTGGGAAATATACTTGCATCTATTTTGCTGATTAACTCTGATCTCCAGGAACATACTGCTTGGAGATATCATTTATAACATAGCTTTGCTGAGAAGGATAGACTTAGCAGCATTAGCTATGCTATCACACTTATTAAAACATATTTATACATATACTTCAATCTGATACAAATATTATTCAAGTAACACCTTTCTGGAGTAAAATGAATATGCTCTTGACTGTTACTAGATTTTACTGGAGTCATGTTAAGTAATCATATTTATTTCTAATGTAATTGCTGCTTCAATCATGTTTTCCTTAATCAGATTATAGCTTTTATTTTTTTTAAAGATTTTATTTATTAATTTGAGAGAGAGAGCACCAGCAGAGGGAGAGGGAGAAGCAGGCTCCCAGCTGAGCTAGGAGCCAAATGTGGGTCTCAATCCCAGGAGCCAGGATCATGACCTAAGCCGAAGGCTGACACTTAACCAACTGAGCCACCCACGTGCCCCCACATTATATCTTTTAAAATGTATTAAATGAAAACATTCAATCTTCCAAATAAAATATACATTTAAAAGTTTGTCTATACTTTAAAATGACTAAATGGTGAATTTTATGTTATGTGCATTTTACTGCATTGAAAATGTTTTCATGGGTGAATTATGATCATTTGAATTAAGAGTAGGAACTCTGAAAGATAAAGTGTCAAAAAAATCTAATAGAATGTGCCAAAATCTTTGAACTTTTGGCATCCGTTTTTAAAACTGTATTTTACAGACAGGCACATGTTCTGGAAATTTATTACTTTTCCAGAGATAGTATAGATATATAAATAAGTACAGCTGACCCTTGAACAACATGCATTTGAACTGCTGGGTCCATTTGTATGTAGATTTTTTAAAAGTAAATATACTGGAAAAAACTGGAGATTTGCAACAATTTGGAACTAACTGTACAACCTAGAAATACTGAAAAACAGTAAAGAGGAAGATATTACTCTAAGAATACTGCATATAATACATATACAAAATATGTGTTAACTCACTGTTTATATTATTGGTAATTACTAAGCAATTAGTAGTTAAAAGTTTTTGGGAAGTCACACATTATACATGGATTTTCAACTGTGAGGGTGGGAGGGTTAGTGCCCCCAACCTCTACATTGTTCAAGGGTTAACTATAGAGGTACAAGTAAAGATATATACATGTAGATATAAATATAGATATACCTATAGACATAGATACAGAAGCTGAGGGGAAAAAAAAGGAACAAAAGAAAACAGATGTATGCAATGCAATGTAGGCCAGACAAAAGACAATACACAAAGAGCTCTTATTAAGTGATACAGAAAAGATGAGCAACTATTTAGAAAAAGTGTACTTTTCATTAATGAGCCTGACAAAAACTTGAAAACTCTGTTAGGATGAGGCTAAGGAAACAGGAAACTAGTGCAGCTATTTAGAAGGGCAACTTGACATTTCACATCCCTTAACTAATTTTAAAGGTACATGCCCTTTGATCCTTTTGCTAGAAATTTATTTATATGCATTCTCACCGGTCATGAAAAAATGCCACTAAAAAGGTGTTTATTGCAAAAAGTTTATATAAGCAGAGAATTAAAATTACCACAAGTTCACAGAGAAAAGTGGCTCTCTTTTCCAAAATGGCCATAACAACATGCACCCTCTTCTGTATGCTCTTATTCAAGGTTATTGCTTAGGAACTACTTAGTTATCTGAATTTTGAAATTATACCTTAAAAATCCCACCACAAGCACCACCAAAAAAAGAGAGAAATTTAAAAATAAGCAGAAGTCTGGAAATATTTTTGCAATTACAATCAATTGGGGATTTTTCTAGTTACAGAAGCTGAATGGCAAATTTCAAACTTTTAATTTAACACACTAAGCCAAAAAACACCACACAAACAGGACAAAAGTGCAAAAGAAATAAAGAAATAAAGCTGTTTTCCCTCCCTTTTCTCAGATAGCTAGGTTTTTAGTCCTTCTGACATGTGCACAAATCAGTGAAGCAGAGAATCTGTTTCTATGAACCACTGCTGTGTATGACAGAAACATGAAGCTAGTGTTAACTACTGAGCTTCTGATCTCTGCCTCGCTGCACAGGTGCTCAGGTACTCAGTGTTCACATGCTCCCATCCTTACTAAGAGTGAGCCCTCTTAGTGGCTCAGTTATGCCTGCACATTATTGTTCCAAAAATACCACAAACCCTGCCTTAGTCAAAAAGGTGTCCAAATAGACCAGAGGTTTCTTAAAAACAAAGAATTCTAATACAGAATTACCATATGATCCAGCAATTCCATTCCTATGTACATATCCACAAGAAGTGAAAATGGGTTCCAACAAATACTTGTGTTCATGGCAGCATTACCCACTAATAGCCAACTCGAAGATGGAAACAACCCAGGCATCTGATAGATATAAATTAATAAAAAGTGGCACATCCATAAAATGTATATTATCCAGCTGTAAAGATGAAGTTTTGATACATTCTACAATATGGATGGACCTCAGAAACATCATGCTAAATGAAATAAGCCAAATATTTATGATTCCACTTACATGAAATACCCAAAATAGACAAATTCATAGAGACAGAGAGTAAACCGGAGGTTACCAAGGGTTGGGAGAGTTATTGCTCAATGGAAACAGAGTTTATTTGCGATGATGAAAACATTTTGGAAATAGTGGTTATGGTTGTAAAACACTGTCAATGTACCACAATTAAAAAAAAAAAAAACCCTTTCTAATTCAATGATCAAGATAATTTACATTTTACAGGTAACAGCTGTCTTAAGAAGAAACATTTAACACTATAAATAAAATCCTCCTAGTGATGACCACCTAAGGGCCGTGACACTGACATGGATGATGAAATTAAGTTTGTCATGTAAATTTCTCTCACATATATTGTTAACAAAAATTTTATTCAAAGGAGCTCTAGAATGTACATCTAAACTGAAATAAAAGAACAATTCACTGTGAAAATGTCCCCTGTATTAACAAGTAGCAATCAAAGACATCCCAGATCATTCCCAGTACATCAAACAGATATTTTACCACGAATAATCAAAAGTTGAATGCAAATCAAATGTGCACATTGAGGAACAGCTATGTCTGATTCTGGAAGATTTACCATTATAAACACTATTGAACATCTATTTAAAAAGTCTTAGCCAGACTGCCATTATCTTGAGAAAGCAGCATACTGCTACTGCTTTATATTCTAGGCCCAATTTCAAAACTTAAATTGGAGATGAAACATGCAATTTTGTTTATTTTCTTTTTATCTGTGATCAATATTGATATTTTATGATTTGAAATTTAAGGTGTGAAACCTTAAATTAAAATAACATTAGGGATATTAGAGGGAAAAGGATTCAACTTCGGATTAGTTAACATGCAATTACTATTTAGAGAGCAGTTTGGTCCTATAATTGGAGAGTTATTTGTAATTTCTGAACACTTATACATCAGTACTAAAGCATCACAGTCACATAGGCTGCTCTGCTTCCTCATCTGTGCATGACCTTTCCCAATGTTTTTACATAAGCCCTCCTTCTGTATTTCTCTCCACCTCTTCCTAACTTTTCATTTCCTATAAAACTATTTTGCTTAGCTTTCAATAAAGTTTTGGTCTTACCAACTGTTTACATTCCAATGAAAATAATTAGAAAGTTATCGAATGGAAACATTAAATATACAATACAAAGAGTTTTCAGATGAATGGATAAAAAAGATGTGGTTTATGTATACAATGGAATATTACTCAGCCATCAGAAATGACAAATACCCACCATTTGCTTCAACGTGGATGGAACTGGAGGGTATTATGCTGAGTGAATAACTCAATCGGAGAAGGAGAAACATTATATGGTCTCATTCATTTGGGGAATATAAAAAATAGTGAAAGGGAATAAAGGGGAAAGGAGAGAAAATGAGTGGGAAATATCAGAGAGGGAGACAGAACATAAAGACTCCTAACTCTGGGAAACGAACTAGGGGTGGTGGAAGGGGAGGAGGGCGGGGGGTGGGGGTGAGTGGGTGATGGGCACTGAGGGGGACACTTGACGGGATGAGCACTGGGTGTTATTCTGTATGTTGGTAAATTGAACACCAATAAAAAATTAATTTATTAAAAAACAAACAAACAAAAACAAACAGTTTTCAGGACATCACAAAAGCTTACTAACATATCTTGTTTTAAGTGAAGTTACAGAAACTCACTCTGGCTAGGAAAATCAATGCTTTTTTTAAAAGATTTTATTTATTTATTCATAATAGACAGACACACAGAGAGAGAGAGAGAGAGAGAAAGGCAGAGACACAGACAGAAGGAGAAGCAGGCTCCATGTAGGGAGCCCGATGTGGGACTTGATCCCGGGTCTCCAGGATCACGCCCCGAGCCAAAGGCAGATACTCAACCACTGAGCCACCCAGGCGTCCCAATAAATGGTTTTATATTAACCAAAAAGATATCTGTAGATAAAAGTCCTTAATTGTTAAAAAAAATTTAGAACTTATTTTTATATTGATACAAATTTTCTGCCATTTTATTTTAATGGAAAAAGTTATAGATACCGTAATATGATATTTTTGAGTTGTAATGGACTACCTTAAATTCCTCTACCAAAATAATCATGTTTCCTCTAATAATGAAGCCAAACTACTTCTGCTTCCATAGTGTTTTCCCCTACTCTCAGCTGAAAAGTCAAAAAGATGGTTTGAAAATCTCCATGACCTTTTATGTTTGTTCTCTTCTTGTACAGTTATGAGAAAATGTCATTATGACACTCAAACTAGTTCTCAGAGAGCTGTATTGTTTAAAAACGCAGGTTTCATTTTGGAGCTCCTGGGTGGCTCAGTTGGTTAAGCATCGACTCTTGGTTTTGGCTCAGGTCCAGATCTTAGGGGTTGTGGAATGGAGCCCTGAGTCAGGCTCCACACTCAGCAGAGAGACTGCTTGAGATTCTGTCTCTCCCTCTGCCCCTCCACCCACAGGTATGTGCAGTCTCCTGCTCTCTCAAATAAATAAGTAAATCTTTTTAAAAAATGTAGTTTTTTTTTAACCTATGTAACTTTAATATAAATTGTATTATCTAAGAATTCATTAGGTACTCACATAATAAAGGAAATAATAAGGAAAAAAAGTATAGAGGTCAGTGTCTCTGTAATGAATATGCAGCTTTTCTGGTTAGCGGTTTCCTCTTAGATCACTTATAATTTAATTGCTCAGCGAAGACTAAGTCAAGACTTTATTCTTTACATTTCATGTGTTTCTACAAACTACCTGAACAAATGAAAACAACTCTATAGTGCTGTCAGAATGTAGTGATGCAGAGAGTACTAATTTATCTCAAAGCAATCAATTTTACGATAGTTCTTAGCAAAAATCAGAAGGAAAAAATAGGAACTAGTATATTAAAATCCATTAGGTATAATACACTGAATTTATCTCTAGATGTCTTGGCAATTAAGAACTATAAAGCTCTACAGATACATTTTTTATCTATAGAAAATTTTTTTTTAAAAGAACCATTACTTTGAATAAGACTTAATTATTTATAATGTTAGGCAGAGTAACTTCCCTAAGATTTGGGTTTAGGAAACAGAACAAGAGACAGACTAGACTCCAAGAAGAGAATGAAACTAGGTGCTTTTCTTTATTTACTATCACTGATCATTCAAGTTCTTCCTCCTTCTCATCATAACTAAAAGGAAAAAAAGCTCTACTGTTTTCGTGTGCAGAGGCTATTACTAATCCCTCAAATACTATTCTCTCTTCTTTCTCAACATCACAAGGCCTTAATTTATGAGCAGAGCACCTACCACTCGGGAAATACTGTTTCTCAGCCTCTCCTGCAATAGGGTATAGCCACATGACTACATTTTGGCAGTAGTGAAATGTGGGACTTCCAGATATTCTACTTTGATAGAAAGGGCATACCTTCTGATTCAGCTCTCATGTACTGAGAGCTTGCTATGCAAGTGACACTATTTGTGGAGTCGTTTTTTTTTTTTAATAATTTTTATTTACTTATGATAGTCACAGAGAGAGAGAGAGAGAGAGAGAGAGGCAGAGACACAGGCAGAGGGAGAAGCAGGCTCCATGCACCGGGAGCCCGATGTGGGATTTGATCCCGGGTCTCCAGGATCGCGCCCTGGGCCAAAGGCAGGCGCCAAACTGCTGCGCCACCCAGGGATCCCTGTGGAGTCATTGTTGAAGAGTAAGGTCTACTATCAAGTTAACTACTATTAACATTTTTTACATAGGAACTCAGATTAACTTGCTCAAGAGTTTGTACTTCATAAATAGTATATCTGGGATTTGAACTCAGGTCTCTCTAACTCCAAGGTTCATACCATGTGAACCATTCTACTGTAATTTCACTCAAATTCCATAAAGTTCTATATATGTTTTATAGCATGGAGGAAACTAAAATTTTAAAAGTTCCTTTCATGAGTGGGAGCAGTGGAATTATAAATTCACTTTATTTTAAAACCTAAAATAATCTGCACTAAGAAGCCTAGAAGAAGCCACAGGAGGCTAGGGGTGTTGGCTATTTTTTTTTAAAACTAATTGCTAGTTGTCTTAGGTATAGAACCTAACATCTGAGTTTAATTAAACAAATGACAGTAAGCATAAACTTTACTAGCAAAAGCCCTGACAAAAAAATCTATTTCTTATTCTAGTAATTGAGTCAGAAACATACTCAATATTCTGACTTATATCCTAAAGATTTAGTTGTTTTAATGACTATAACATATTTACTTTTTTTGAAACACACCAAAGTGCAAACTACAACCACCAATCAACCAATCATATTAAAAAAAATAGAAAATTAAACTCCCTAAGTGGAAGTTATGTAAAATAGCCCCCCCCAAAAAAATCTGAAGACAATACCTTCAATACTTGGCTGCATTTCTTCTGTTTTCGGAACAAAAATTCTAATTACACTTGTGTTGATATAAATCAAAGGTAAACTGCGTGAAGTCAATGTATGGCTTCTCATAGGTTGACCAGGAGATTTTCTTTTCTCTTTTTGGGTCCTTGGTAGTTTTGCTTGAAATATACTTGCAATGGCATTAAGCAAAGGAAAACAAAGGACAATATCAAAAGCTTGTGCTGAAAGAAGAATTTCATGAAGAAAATGAGGGGAACCATCCATTAAACCTTCAGATAGCTTATGCAAACTTCTTCGCTCATTTCTTGATGTTAACTTGTGGCGGACATTTTTTGTTACAGCTTTTGTATATGTCAAAGAAAGAAATCCATGCTGCTGATGAGAGCCATCTAGAAGTTTTGCTGTTGTCTGTTCCAGAAAAAGGAAATCACAATATATACTTCATTAAAAAAGAAAAAAAATTATTTGAAAGCAGCAAATAATCTCAGTTGGTATTATAGCCTTTTATTATGTCTACATCCCTTGATGAGCATGTTACCGATCAAAGATGGGAAAAACCATCTAAGACTTAGAATGACTAAACTGAAAATTAGAAATCCTGAATTCAAGTTCTAGATCTTGAGAAGCAATTAAACTTGTTGTGTTTGCGTCTATGATTTCTACTGGTACTTTCAATGAAGAATTATCAAGAAGTACCAGTATGTTGTTATAACATGGGTCACAGAGAGGTTGTTTTTGCAGATGAAACTGAAATAACTGTGTTACCTATTTCCATTTGTAATCAATAACCTGAATAGAAAAGATAATTGACTTCCCTTAACCTAACATTTATGAGAGCAGTTTTTCATTAATCTAGCTAATTTATATGATGACAGAGCCCATAAAAAGAGCCCCATTGATACCATGCTTTGATAACTAAACCAATCATTTAATGCATGTTTAAGGGAACAGTAACATAACACAAAAATAAAACATGTATTTTAGAACCTGCTTATTTTCACTGGCTATTATATTTACAAAACTTCACTATCAACTCTCATAGAACTCAAATTCATATTCCTTGGATTTAATGCTATATTAATATGCAGAGAACATTTGACAGTAAAAATTATAACATCAATATTTGACAAGACTTGTCCAATTTATATTCAAATTATACACTATAAAGAAATTATAGTAAAACAGCATACTTTTAAGAGTGAAATAAAATGCATACTTTGTATTTGTCAAAAATGAAAAGGACAGCTCTTGAAAAAAGTTTTCCTGAACCAATTAATGTACATAAAATCCTATTTTGCAAATTACTCGACATAAAGTTAAAGTTGTTATACTCCACATTTTCAACCTCTCGTCCCACGTCCTGATAAAGTTTTTAAGTTATTAGGGTTCAACGTGTGATGTCAAGAGAGGAAGTAAACTGAGGAAGAAGAACAACAGTAAAAAAAGTGAGACTTAGTAAAGCAGCAATGTGCTCGGGCTCATGTTAGCACTAGTGAAGCTGGTGTACAGTCTAGTATTCATCTTCTACTTGGTCAATGACAGGCATACAGCCTTGTCCAGTTTCAAGAGGTCGCCAAGTAAGGTACTTTGAATTAGTTGTGAGAAGGAAATGGCATAATAGAAAAGGGGAAGAAAAGCAATCTAAGTAAGAATCATAAAGGAAATGACAAGGCAATTTGGTCAACTCTTGATCATTCAAAACATGCACAATTTAAAAAACATTATATACTTAAAGTCCTACACTTTCCTTTTGCTGATGGTAAAATTAGGCTGTAATTATGAATCCAGAATGAAAACAGGATATGTAAGTAACCCAGAAACAAATTAGATTGTAGTGGAAAATAGCCTATGATTTAAAAGTACAGTAGAGTTCACTGACAAAGTAGATGATACAGAGGAAGATGAAAATCAAGAGTTGACACTATGGATAGTTCCAATTCCTTCTCTGGATTCCTGTTAGTGGGAGTTCTGTAGCATAATTTTAAAATGATTTCTTACAGAAGGAAAGAAGCCAGAGCAATTACTGAAAGGGTCCTGCTTGCTGATGGGTCGAACCAACAAGGTGCGTCTGTTCAGCTTGTCAGTACAGGAAAGGAAGACACCTCCACATTGCCCCAGAGACCAACACTCTTCCCCAAAGCTTGAGGTGATGGACAGGAGCAAAGAAGGTGAAAGACAAAAAGCAATAAAAGCCATAAGCAAAAATATCTGGATAGTTTTAATTTTTGCTCAAGTTTGCATAGGCCTGTCTGGACCATCTTCTGCAAAAGCATTGTTAATGGAAGTAAATGAAAAATAATTGCTTTTAGTGTAAAGTTACTACTTTTAGTCTATGATAAAGGATAATCCAACATGAATTCATTTATGAATAAAAAGAACTAAGAAGTCAACATAATAATACATTCATGATAAAATATTTTAATAAAAGCAATCCTACCTTTGCTGTTTGAAAAATTTGCTAATACCTATAACAGGAAAATGGTTACAAAACACAAGCAGCTTTAAGGAATAGTTTTATTTTATAATGTAATTTTGAAAGAACAAGTCAAAAAGAATTTACTCTGAGCTCTAATTCTTGTAAGCATTAGTCCTATTGCATGACAGAACAAAGATAAACAGTTTATGATATATTTTCAAAAAATCATAATTACTAAATGAGTCTCACCACAGGTTTTTCTTTGCACTGTAGAAATACTCCTTCAAAATGTCCTGACTGCCAACCTTCCCCTGGCCTGGAAAACATAAGTTCACCTTATCTGTTCTCTTCCATTTTTCTGAGTTAAAAAATTGAGCATTTATAACTATTTCAAAAGGTTATTATGTAAACAACACTACACTGAACTATAATAAAACATGGATCTGACAATGTAATCGAACTATTTATATTAGCACCACATCCTGATAATTTTGCATAGAAGCATTTGTCTTCATGGTAAACTGTATACTTATTGATTGGTTATTTATTTCTATTTTACCCATGAGACTAGCAGGCCCATAAGGGCATAATTTTTGTCTATTTTTCTCAAACACTATATCCTCAGTGCTTAGCATAGTATACATAATACACACTCAATAAATATTTTGACTTAAATGAATGAACAAATATTTAAAACTTAGATAAATTTAGTAGTAAAGTCACTGATGATATAGAACATACATTATAATATTCACATCATCAGGAAATGATTTCAACTATAACATAATAATCATGTATCACCCACAAGAATCACTTTCATAAAGAGACATGCTATTCAGGAGGACCTAAAGAGCTAAGCATTCCATTATCAAAGATCAATTAAAATAGGTCATGGTTATTACAACATAACAATTATCATATGCTCATATGCTTTGTAAAGTACTACTATTGTAATAGGCTGTAATAAAAAGCTAGCAAAATATATTTTTTTAAGATTTTATTTATTTATTCATGAGAGACACAGAGAAAGAGAGAGAGAGAGAGAGAGAGAAAGAGAGGGGCAGAGACACAGGCAGAGGGAGAAGCAGGCTCCATGCAGGGAGCCTGACATGAGACTCGATCCTGGGTCTCCAGGATCAGGCCCTGGGCTGAAGGTGGCACTAAACCGTTGAGCCACCCGGGCTGCCTGCTAGCAAAATATTTTGAACTTCACAATTAACGGCACAATTTTTTGGCTGGAGAGATTTGATAGTCATTGACATAACCAATACAATATATGTGATAAGCAATAAGATAAAGAATAAAAAATTCAACTGTTTTCAATGTAAGTTAGAAACCTATTAAGTAAAAAAATATTGTTTTTAGGGTCTCTGATGTACCAATAAAGGTACAGGAACATGTGCTGCTTTTTTTTTTTTTTTTTTTTTCAAGTACACGAGGGTTTATTTACCAGCTTGAGCTTGGGGCCAAGTATACTCCACATAGCAGAAGAACATGTGCTTCTGCAAGCATTCAATAAATAACTGCTGAATGAATACTATAAATTCAGAAAAAAAAAAAAAAGGCTGTAAGGCTGTTTCTATACCAATATGAGACTGAAAACATGCTGTGTAAAATATTTTTTTAAATGTGTGAGTTTAGAAAAAAATAAATGTGTGAGTTTTGGGGATCTCTGTGTGGCTCAGTGTTTTAGCGCAAGGGCGAGATCCTGGAGTCCCAGGATTGAGTCCCACATTCGGCCCCCTGCATGGAGCCTGCTTCTCCCTTTGCCTGTGCCTCTGTCTCTTTCTCTCTGTGTCTCTCATGAATAAATAAGTAAAATCTTTAAAATAAATAAATAAATAAATGTGTGAGTTTTATGGTATGTAAATTATATTTCAATAAAAAAAAAAAATTCCAGGGTAGTTAGTATTCTAAAGCGAAACAGAACAAAACAAAAACACAGAAAGCATTCATTATTTTTATTTGGGAAAAAGGACAAAATTGCTATGTATCTTTGTGAAGATACATAAAACTTTACTTTTTTTACTGCCATTACTTATTAAAGAATTAAAGTATTTATATTTAACACAATCTATATTGTTCATAAATTTAAATATAAATTATATTTGTTTATATCACACTTTTCATAAAAAATTACTAGGGAAAGAAAAATTGGTTCTAGGAATATCCACCACATGTATATTAATCAACTGTTAGATAAAATAAGTCTCCAAGTACCAAGGGCCATGAGATGTCACTCCATTTCAATCTGTGATTATACTAGTATGGAGAGTGGATACGGAGTATACAGCAAAAACCAAAACCATCAATTATGTCTCCAGCGTCTTTGCAAACATACAAAGTAACAAACTGTAAAAGCAGCCTATTACATTTAATACGGCAGTATGGGTATGTATGAGCAGATTTGCCATCTTATGAAACAAAACTTTGTTATGTTCCATATATGAATAAATTTCAAGGAAAACGGATCAATTTATCTGTTAAGAATCTTCTCTGGGAACAAGTATGCTATTTTTAAAAAAAATCCAAATTAAAACATAAATATTCTTATATAGACTGTGTTCAAAGAAAGTATAGCTCTTTCCATATTTATTATACATTATTTACCTGCTTCTATAGTGATCAATATTGAAACTTTCTATTTTACATTTCACTTTGGTATATACATCTTGAACATCTATGGAAGCACTGAGATCTTCTAGTTCACTGACCATACAAAGCTCTGCAATAAGAAGCAAACATTAAAATCAGCACGGGCCTCACAATCAATATTAAAACCTTCTGTTTTCAATTTTATGTTCACATATATATCCTTGACATCTACAGAGGAAATGAGACTTTCTCTCATTAACCACACAAGATCCTACAATAATAAGGAAAAATAACATTAAGAGAGGCCTCACAATTAAGACAGGATACCTATTTCAAAACAGAAGAAATTCATTTATGTTTGAAGTGCTGTATCTGATATTAGTCAAGAATCTTTGCAATACTTTTAATGACAATGATAAAATGCATCAATACAACCAATGAAAAAGTTACCTCATGGCTTTTAGAATGAATTTTAATATAAAAAGACAAAATTTTTGCTAATAGAAATCAACTGAGTTAGATATAATGATGTTTAAATGACAGTGATAAATAAAACTAAGTCTACTATTTCTTCTAAAAATAGTATTTAATATTTTATCTTTCCAGTAGAGAAGAAAAGTAACCCTGTACCTGTGCCTTTATTTTCAGGATCTGGAGCAAAGAGTTTTATAGTTATTTTGGGGAGCACCCACTGCATCCACAGACTAATACGTCCACTGGATCCACCAATGTTACTTGTAGTTTGTTCCAAGGTAACAGAATCTGAGAATGGTGAATCATCGCCTGCTTGTATAGAATCTCCCTGGGATGAAAAAAAACAACTGTGTAACAAATAAAAATAACTTAAAAAATTATTTAAAATTTGAAATTACTAGTGATACCTTTTCAATATCATAAATGCTAACAATAATCATATAATCATATAAATGCTTATGCTAATAATATATACTATCATATAATCATATAAATGCTTATGCTAATAATATATACTAATCACGTGTTTTGTTTTGTTTTGTTTTATAGTTACGATGTCCATATATGTCATTACAGTCTCCTCTAAGAGTACATAAGATCCAGAACAAGTTTGGGTTGTACCATAGGTTATTTCCTTAGAGAGTAGGGTCTGCAAGCAAAGCTATATATGGCCAAGGGCCAAATCTTTCTCTATTTTTGCAAATAAAGTTTTACTAGATCACAGCCAATTCATTCACTTACTTATTACCTATGGCTGCTCTTTAGCAATTAAGTAGTTTCTATAGAGATGCTATAGTCCACAAAACCTAAAATATTTACACTCTAGCCATTTATAGAAACAGTTTGTCTACCGCTGCTATACAGTATGTATGAATCTATAATATCCATAGAAAAGTGATTGGCATAATTAGCATGGCTGAAAACAGAACATTTATCATGCCACACATATTTTAATATAAGAAGATAATAAAAAGTTGAATTTGACAATAGATTAAAAGAAAAAAATTTTTTAAGTTATCTCTACACCCAACATGGGACTCAAATTCACAACCTGGAGATTAAGTCACATGCTCTATCAACTAAGCCAGCCAGGTGCCCCAACAATAGATTTTTAAAGATGATTATATGGCTAAATGGCTAGAATTAAAGAGCATGGGCTTATTCAATTCAACAAGTACATAATGAATTATGAATATGCAAGTTCCCACATTTGGTACTAAAAAACTTTCTGTAAAAGGGTCATTTGGTCATCATTGTTTTTGTTAAATCTTTTCAGCAGCTGTTAAGTAGTTTGGAGAAAAAGAAATCCTGGTGTGGAGCTGAATAGCTTCAGCCCCAAATGCAGGAAGACATGGTGACAGGTATAGTGATCACTCACTCATGTATTCTGTTCTTTTAGGATAAACTACCAAGTATTTGGGTTTTTAAAAGTCCAACTTTGCTGTCCATTTAAAACCTTCAAAAATATATTCTCTGAGAATTGATCTAATACCCTATAGCATGCTTATTTGTTTTAAAGATGTATATATATTTTTATTTTTATTTTTATTTATTTATTTATTTTTTTTTTTTAAAGATGTATATATATTTTTAAACATTAGTTATAGATACTTAAATTCAGTCTGGTAGGCAGCATCATACACTAGGGTTAAGGCCTTCTTCAGACCGTAACCACGTGATTTAACCTCTCAGAGTTTGTTTCCTTCTCTGTAAAATGGTTATTTTGATATTTATCTCTTAGAGTTGTTAAGAAGAAATAGGAACATGAACATAAAGTGATTGCATATAAGCAATTCATAAGTAGAAGGTCTAATTATCACCATCAAACTGAACCACTCTTTAGGAATTGTACACTCAATAGTCTTGCAAAATTTGGTATTCTATACTTTCCTGCCTTTCTAATTTTGTCATCTTTCTAATGTCAGCACATTTTCCTTTGCCATATGTCCTCAATTTCTAATAGTTCATTGTTGCTTTGAATGCCTCAAACAAAATGCCTCAAAATGCCTCACTTCCTATGCTAAGGAGTCATGACCAGTAGTCAACAGCCAGAACAAAACATCCCTTAAAATTCAATAGAAGGAACATAACATAACATGGTCAGTATATGGTTTTCTATGGATAGTTTCTCAGAGCAGAAGCCACTAATTTGGCAGTTAAGAGCAAGGATGATGAGTAAAACCTCACACAAAACCAAACCAAAATTTCTCTCATTACCACAGATATGCCATCTACTCAGGTATAATCACCACCTACATGAAGTGTTTACCTTGACATAAATTTTACAATACCTCTCAGTCAGGTATTCTTTAATTTACTTGAATACCCAGAAGGAGAGGCTAAACGAGGATGATTTTCATAAAAGAATAGACAAGTACTTATAGTTGGAATACTTAGGCACCAGGCACAGCAAAGCAAAAGTGTCCTATGATTTACTGTGACAGAAAATTATAGACTTAAATCTGAAGATAATGTAGTCATTCCTTGTTCCAGTTATACCAAACAAACCAAACAGCCCATGTTTATGGTATTTTCATATGAATGCTTCTCCAAAATAAGTAGTCCTAACTTTGCTATAATTGAAATTCTTAAAATTTGAGAAGGTATACAAAAATTCAGCGTTTTGGTCCTGCCTAAAGTAAAACAACATCTAATGAAATGCACAAAGTAATCCCAGGAAAGGATGCATTTTATGAAGTTAAATTCAATAAAAGACAACATAATGTAGTCAATATGCCTTTCTTTATGGGTAGGTTCTTAGAGCAGAAGCATTCATAAATTAAATTATGCTTCAACAGTTAGAATACCATAGTTCCAAGAATGGAAACTGCAGAGAAAACAGCACCTATGTGCTGTGACCAAATCAATGTGACCTAGCTTTTTCTTATTATTAAGTATATTCAGTAGGAATGCTAAGAAAATTGTGGCTTCAAATTTAATAAGTAAGCACTCCTGAAAAAGACTTTTGCTCTCCATCCTCACAGAGTTTCAATTTTCATTTTGGATTTACAACATTTGGTGTGGTGTTGTTAAATATGTTTGTGCATTCTGCTCTATTTCCAAATCTATAGCAAAAATTGAGCCAGAATTGGAGATGCTGAACTATTTTCCCACATCTCTTTATGCCAAGTTCTAAAATATACAGTTCAATTCTTTCACCATTTTGTTGCAAATTGACCAAAAGATTGAGTTTATTTTTATAGCTGAATTTATCTTTGTTCATCTGGAAGAGCAAACACTGCAGCCCTTCATCCCTGGCCTGCTTCAGAGCTCAGGGATGATCATAGTTTTGGCCACACTGCTATTCTCCCTTATCAAAATAACTCCAGCATTCTTGTTCAATCACAGAACTTCCCAAAGGGCTAAACACTTCCACCATGGTTTGTACTTAACTCAACACTAACAAGTGGCCTGCTGTGGTTTCCACTACCTTTGCTCTCACTATTTCAGTGCAAGGGTGGGGAAAATGAACTGTTTTTAAGCTTTGTACTTACGCCTCTTACTCCTATTTCCCCCTCTATGACCATCCAGATTGATATTCACTGAAAAATATGGTACTTCCTATCAACATGTCAACATAAAAAGAATTACTCATAGTTTAAAACATAAATCACCCAAGGATCATATAAACAAATACTTCTCTTTTACTTAATACAAACAGTTGTTAAGAGTGCGCTTTTTAAAACTAGATTCATTTATAGTGAATTCTTTATAGCCAAAATAATGGATATATTTGACCTGACTCAGCAAGAAAAACAATACTTTAAGTAATAAATGTTTTAAAATTTTTATGAATGTTTTTGAATGCAAAATCAATTAGAATTAAAAAAATTTCCCAGATACAGAATTGATATAAATAAGCACAACAAACATAAGGCGACCTCGTAGCAGTTTCTTTCTTGATGCTTCTCTTGAGGCAAGGGAAACAAAGTAAAAATAAACTACTAGGACTTGATCAAAATAAAAAGCTTTTGCACAGCGAAGAAAACAATAAAAAAACTAAAAGGCAATCTACAGACTGGGAGAAGATATTTGCAAATGATAATAAAGGGTTCAGTATCCAAAATCCATAAAGAAATTACAAAACTTGGGGTACCTGGATGGCTCAGTTGGTTAAGTGTATAACTCTTGGTTTTGGCTCAGGTCATGATCTCAGGTTGGGGGATTAAGCCCTGCATCAGGCTCCACACTCAGCAGAGAGACAGCTTGAGATTCCCTTTCTCTCCCTCTGTCCTTCCCCAGCTCTCTCTTACTCTCTCTCAAATAAATGAATCTTAAAAAAAATTATAAAACTTTACACTAAAAAAACCCAAATAATCCCCTTAAAAATGGGCAGAAGACATGAACAGACAATTTTCCAAAGAAGGCATACAGGTGGCCAACAGACATGAAAAGATGCTCAACATCACTCATCATCAATAAAGGAAATACAAATCAAAACTAATGATATATCATCTTGTACCTGTCAACAAGGCTAAAATCAACAACACAAGAAACAACAGGTATTGGTGAAGATGTAGAGAAGGGGAATGTTCTTGCTCTGTTGGTGGAAATGCAAAGTGGTGCAATCACTGTGGAAAACAGTACATGGGTTCTTCAAAAAGTGAAAAACAGAACTACCCTATGATTCAGCAATTAAACTACTACATATTTACCCAAATAACAAAAAAATTTAATTCAAAGGGTCCATGCACCCCAGTGTTTATAGCAGCATTATCAGTAGCCAAATTATGGATAGAGCCCAGTGTCCATTGACTCACGAATGGATAAAGAAGATACGGTATAGATACACAATGAAATATTATTCAGCCATAGAAAAGAAGGAAATCTTGCCATTTTCAAAAACATGGATGGAGTTAGAGCATTATGCTAAGAGACGTTAAGTCAGAAAAAGAAAAATACTATATGATTTTGTTCAAATGGGAATTTAGGAAACAAAGGAACATAAGGGGGTAAAGAGGGAGGCAAACCAAGCAACAGACCCTTGACTACAGAGAACAAATGATGGTTCCCAGAGGGGAGGAGGAAGGGGGATGGGTAAAATAGGTGATGGGATTAAGGAGTACACTTATGATGTACTATGTTGTACATCTGAAACTAATATTACACTGTATGTTAATTGGAATTCAAATAAAAACTTTAAAAAATGTAAGGTGATCTCAGACTGATAGGTTAATTTATATAACCATTTAAATTCATAAAATAAAGTAAGTCAATAATTGAGAAACCAGAGACATTCTTGATATGATTACTTTGAAATGGGAAAAGCATTACAAACAAAATGTTTTGTTGATAGATGTAAAGGCTAAAATGGAAGCTTCACTTCTCTAAAATATTTTGAGACATTATCTTTGTCTTCCAAGAGCTATTCAATTGATCAGATGATAATAAATGCTAAGATTCCCACATTTTTAAAGTACATTCCACGCCCAGTGTGGAGCCCAATGCAGTGCTTGAACTCATGATCCTGAGATCAAGAGCTGCGAGCCGGGAATGTGAGTCAGATGCTTAACAACTGAGCCACCAAGGTGTCCCATGATTCTCACATTGTGAATAAAAGTTTCTCCCTAAATGTTGAAGATAAAACTATTTAAAGATAAATATTAAATAAAACATTTATTAAATAAATAAATAAAAGTCTACTTCCAAGGGGAAGTGTAAAATGATTATAATATATTCTTAAAATAACAACTGAGTATTCAAACAAAATTTATCTTTTTTAAAAACAAGACTTATTTATTTGAGAAAGAAAGAGAACATGTGTGTCAATAGGGGTAAGGAGTAGAGGGAAAGGAAGAGAGAATCCTCAAGCAGACTCCCTACTGAGCCTGGTCCTAGGCTCTATCCCATGATCCTCAGATCATGACCTAAGCAAAATCAAGAGTTGGCCACCTAACGGACCAAGCCACCGACGAGTCCCAAACTAAATTTGCTTTCTAAAGAATTGTTTGGAATAATAATTTGAGGTGGATTACTGTTTAGGATTACTGCACTATAACAACCAAAAAACTGACCAAAGTTTTGCTATAGCAGGTGATGTCAAACAACTTCTCAGTCTAATATTCACTTCTGTTTTTCAATAACTATCTCAATAGATATAACTGACACATAACATTATAAGTCTCAAGTGTAAAACATAATAATTAAATATTTGTATGTATTGTGAATGATCATAGTAAGTCTAGTTAAAATCCATCACCATCACCATGAATACTTATTTTTCTCTTGTGATGAGAACTTTTAAAGCCTAGTCTCTTATCAACTTTGAAACATAGAATACAGTATTATTAACTATATAATCACCGTGCTGTATATTATATCCTCAGGACTTACTTGTTTTATAATTGGTAGTTTTTGCCTTTTGGCCACATGTACCTATTTTGTCCCATATTTACTTTTTAAAAAGATTTTCTTTATTTATTCATGAGAGACACACAGAGAGAGGCAGAGATATAGGCAGAGGGAGTAGCAGGATCCCTGCATGATCCTAGGACCCTGGGATCATGACCTCAGCCAAAGGCAAACACTCAACCACTGAGCTACCCAGGTGCCCCACCCCATATACACTTTAAACTTCACGGAAAATAAATGTGTTTTAAATAATTACTGGAGGCTAAGAAATGAACCACTTCATGCCAGAATTTTTTAAAGTATTTTTTTATATTTATTTATTTATTCATGAGAGACACACACAGAGAGAGAGGCAGAGACACAGGCAGAGGGAGAAGCAGGCTCCATGCAGGGAACCTGATGTGGGACTTGATCCCGGGTCTCCAGGATCATGCCCTGGGCTGAAGATGGTGCCAAATTGCTCAGCCACCCAGCTGCCCTTTTAAAAGTTTTTATTTAAATTCCAGTTAGTTACTATACAGTGTAATTTAAGTTTCAGGTGTGTAATACAGTGATTCAACAATTCCATACAACACTCAGTGCTTATCACAAGTGTACTCCTTAATCCTCATCTCCTATTTCACCCATCCCCTCATTCACCTCCTCTCTGATAAGCATCAATGTGTTCTCTATAGCTAAGGATCTGTTCCTTGGTTTGCTTCCCTTCCCCTCTTTGTTTTGTTTTCTGAATTCCACATATGAGTGAAATCATGTTATCTTTCTCTGACTTATTTATTTCACTTAGCATGATATTTTCTAGCTTTATTCATGTTGTGGCAAATGGCAAGATTTCATTAGTTTCTATGGCTGAGTAATATTCCTCTGCGTGTGTATCTCACTTCCTCTTTAAGCTACGCTACCTAAAGCAATTTTAATCCCTGAATCAATCAAGAATGTAAGTTAAATTTTGCCATAAACCAAAGCTTCCAACATTAGAAGTTAATCTGTCAGTTTTCACTTAACATACATTCAGCATTTTATTTTTTTGCTATAAAAAAAGAAAATTTTTGTTCCCCCTTCTATATAATACAGAATTATCTCTAGGAAGCAGAATCCATTATGGGCTAAATTTCCCAGTCTACCTATATATTATGTATATAAACATATCCATGTCTCAATTCAAATTCTATAAATTCCTGGTAAGGATAAAAGACTGTGTCTTAAACATTTAATTTTTTTTTAAAAAAGCTAACCACTATTAAGCTAAGTATCCAATTTAAGAAAGCAGAAAAACAGGGGTGCCTGGGTGGCTCAATCAATTAAGTGTCTAACTCTTAATTTCAGTTCAGGTCATGATCTCAGGGTTGTGAAATCGAGCCCCACACTGGGCTCCATGCTGGGTGTGGAGCTTGCTTAAGATTCTCTCTCTCTCTTTCTCTAAAAAAAAAGAAAAAGAAAGAAAGAAAAATACTACAGAATAAACCAAGAAAAAAAGCATTATTTTTTAAAAGATCTTATTATTTATTTTAGAGAGAAAGAGAGAGAAAACAAGTGGTAAGAGGGACAATGGAAGAGGGAGGGAGAGAGATGAAAGGGAAGGAGGAAGGAATAGAGAAGGGGGGCAAAGGGGGAGGGAGGGAGGGAAGGAGGGAGGGAGAGAGAGAGAGAGAGAGAGAGAGAGAATCTCCAGCAGACTCCCTGCTGAGCACAGAACCTGATATGGGGCTTAGTCCCCTGACCCCTGAGATCATGTCTGGAGTCAAAACCAAGAGTTGGAGGCCTAACCAAATGAGCCACCCAGGCACTCCAAGAATTATCTATCTTATCTTAGGTAAAGAAAAAAGTTATCATTGAGACTTTTTAAACCTAATCCTGGGTTATATATATAGAATTGAGGGTTTGATTTTATACTGCCAGAATGTTTCAATAAAGCTTCTAGTTAAGAAATAAACAGTAAAGGGGTTTCAGGCTAGTAAGAGCCCCTGGAGTCCCTCAAAGAAGCAAACACATAAAATCCCTTTGTGGGAATAGGGCCTCAATCACAATGTAAAAGTCTCATAGAAAAGCTCCAGTAATTAAAAACTACCCCCCCTAAAAAATGAAAAACTCCCAATATAAGGTTACATTAACAAACAAGGAAACAATCTATGATGAGTAAAAGTTAAGAACACAACAAACAAAAGGATTAGACTCTCAAAATATTTGGAATATATATTTTTATATAAAAATATAAAATAATTACATTTAAAACAACAAAATACTAAAAATGCTCATTATATAGTTTTATGAATTTATATCAAAATATATAGTCACTTAGTGAATATATACATGCTCTATACTATAATAAATCAGATTTGATTTAATCATGAGTTGATATTCCCAAATCATTTAACATCCACATACTCAAGAGCAATGTGTTTGAAACCCACTCTGCATTAAGCACTGTACTGGTTGCTTAAATTAAGGTTATCCTCTGATAGAAAGATAATAGGCAATGGATAGTAGTGGAGTGAAGAGTTTTTATTTCACATCTAGGATAGCCTTGAAACAATATAATCATTATTTAACATCTTTACTTTTGACCCAATGGAAGCCTTTCAGTCTAAATAATTTTACTTCTACCTTATAATGTTAGATAAAAAATAACAGAAAAAAACACAAATAATATGGAAATAGAAAAAGCAACAAAGGGACAGTTTTTCACTATATTTGGTATTGTACAAAATTCATTAGAGCTAAAACGTAGTAAGTTTGCTTCACACAAAATTACTATCAAAAGAAAAAAATAATGTTCTATCTGAAAATATTGCCTAATATTTAAGGAATTAAATGGAATATTCATTGAATATATTACTGGAAGTCCTAGTCAGAGCAATTAGTCAAGAATAAGAGGCATCCAAAGTGGAAAGAAGTAAAATTATCTTTGTTCACAGAACACATGACATTATATGTAGAAAGTCCTAAAGATTCCACACAAACCCACACAAGAAAATGTTAGAATAAATTCAGCAAAGTTGCAGAATATAAAACAACACTCAAAAACCAGTTGTGTTTCTTCCATACACAAACAGTGAATGATCAGAAAAAGAAATTGATAAAACAATCCCATTGAAACTGCATCAAAATTAATAAAATACTGAGACACCGGGGTGGCTCAGTTGGTTAGGTGAGTGACTCTTATTTCCACTCAGATCATGCATGATCTTATTATGAGATCAAGCCCTGAATCAGGCTCTGCCCTGGCCATAGAGACTGCTGAAGATTCTGCCTCTCTCCCTCTCTCTCTGTCTCTCTCTGTCCCTCCCCTTTCCCTCACTCAAACAAACAAACAAAAGAATAAAATGCTTAGGAATAAATTTAACCAAAGAGGTGAAACACTTGTATGCTGAAAACTATAAAATATTGCTAAATGAAATAAAAAATATGTATATAAATGAAACAATGTCCCATGTTCATGGACTGGAAGGCTTAATGGTTAAGATGGGGAGTTACTATTTGATAGGTACAGAATTTCAGTTGAGTAAGATAAAAAAGTCTTAGTGATAGATGATCATGATGGTTGCACAACAGTGCCACAGAATGGTACATTTAAAATGGTTAAAGGTAATTTTATATTGTATTTTACAATTAAAAAAATGACATACATTTAACCGGGACATAAAATCATAATTAACACTATGTTAATAGTAAACAATAACACTAATGAAATTGAGGAAATAACTTAAACAGAGACTAAAGACAATGTAGAAATATTTTCTCAAGTGATACTGTCTGAGGACTTCCCAGAAGTGAAAAAATACATACCACAAAACCTCAAGTGTTGCACACGATAAATAACATATCTACATTTAGTGGCAACAATTTATTTAATAAAGAAAGATTATCAATGCATGTGTCCCATAATTCATATGATAGTATACATTAGGGACTTGAGACTTTTGTAGTAAGATTCTTTCATTTACAGATCTTCACACAAATCAGATTAAATCCATGGCTAACATAAAACTAGGAGCATTTTCATTGTTTGTTTACAACTCAATCAGAAAAAATCCTCAACATTCTAAATTTCAATTAATTGCAGTAATGTTAGGAATTTATTATTAAAATCAGAATTTCTTTTTATGTGATTGAAAAAAATCTCCCCTTTGTTAATATCTCCCTTTATTAATTTCCCCATTTTGGCAAATGAAGAAATCATTCTTCTAGATTGTATTGTAATACACCTACTACAACAAAATTGCTACAAATATCATTTTCATTGTTTAAAATCTATCTCAATGTTACTTTCTCGAGAAATATCCACAGATTCCATAGATATGTGAATCATACTCCTACAATTATAGGGCATGTTCATCTCTATTACATCTTGTATCGGGGCCACCATTTCCTTTTGTGTAGGTTGGACACTGTACAATAGAGAGCACAATTTATACAGTACTTTGTGTGAATGGCAGTCCCCAGATGGACAACCAACAGATGTAACCACTCCATGAGAATGTTGTCTTCATTGGTCTTTAATGTTTTTTAAATGTTTCTTTCTAAAAAGCCACTCCCCAAAGCAGGTAGTCCTATTTATTTGGACATCTCAATAAATAAAATACTTAGTAAACAACTGTTTAAAAGGAACACTCTTGGGCAGCCCCGGTGGCTCAGCGGTTTAGCGCCACCTTCAGCCCAGGGTGTGACCTGGGGACCCGGGATCCAGTCCCACATCAGGCTCCCTGCATGGAGCCTGCTTTTTCCCTCTGCCTGTGTCTCTGCCTCTCTCTGTGTGTCTCTCATGAATAAATAAAATCTTTAAAAAAAAAAAAAAGAAAGAACACTCTCCTTTGTCTCTATGACTTAAATTCATCTATCAATTTCACTTGTACTATCCTTGTTTAGCAATTTATCACCCCAAGCTTTGATTAGAAATAAAAGAGACTTTGGTTAACCAAGTTTGGACACTACCACATTCAGTATAGTGTGGTTGTTGTTTTTTAAACTGGAGGAGTTTTTATATTCTAAGAACATTAGGAATCTCCAAGAAAGAACTCACTGCTTTTACCCTAGAAGGGATATGTCCCACTTACCTTATAATGGCACATTTATAGATTCTTGACCTATGCCTCATTTGGGGGGAGGGCGGAGGGGTAGGAGAGGTAGGTCAGGTGGGGGCGGGTAATACCCATCATTCAGGTCACCATGTTTCTCAGAATTTAGAATGAGCAGGGATAGAGAAGTTGCTTATGCAGTCTAATAAATCTATTCTAACATATGTTAGGACTTCAAACAAGTAAAAAATATTACCCATTTAATGGAGTTTGATTGCCTTTATTGATTTATTTGAAAAAAAAAAAAACCCTTTACTTCCTTCTTCTTCCCATTCTGTACTTTAGCAATAACTGTTTCCACAAAAATATCTTGAAGCAAAAACAAAAACATAATTTTTACCTCTATCTTTTATACTAGTTTTCAGAAGTTCAGCCCTCTACAGTGTGATAAGGAAATGTATTAGGATGTTTTTGGTTGACTCTTTGACTGAATGTCACTACTGGCATTTAAAGGTTAGGAGTAGGGGAATTAAGAGGTTCTATGATAAATAAGAGAGTCTTAAAAAGCAAAAACTCACTCACAGAAACTTTTTTTTTTTTTTCAGAAACTTTTTTTAAGAGTTTATACCCTGAGCTCATGAAGACAGACAAGACAGACGCTTAACCAACTGAGCCACCCAGGCGCTCCCTGGCTCACAGAAATTTACACAGGTGAAAATCTTGTGTATAAATATTTGGAAATAAGATTGAATTCAGTTTTTTTTAAAGATTTTATTTATTTTTTCATGAGAGACAGAGAGAGAGAGAGGCAGAGACACAGGCAGAGAGAGAAGCAGGCTCCCTGCAGGGGAGCCTGATGTGGGACTTGATCCCAGGACTCCAGGATCACACCCTGAACTGAAGGCAGATGCTTTAACCGCTGAGCTAGCCAGGTGTCCTTGAATTCAGTTTTGTAACTAAATACTATTTTTGGCATTTCTGCATGATTTTATTATACACCAAGAGTTGTAGAAATGTAACTACTTAGGGATCCCTGGGTGGCGCAGCGGTTTGGCGCTGGGCGCGATCCTGGAGACCCGGGATCGAATCCCATGTCGGGCTCCCGGGGCATGGAGCCTGCTTTTCCCTCTGCCTATGTCTCTGCCTCTCTCTCTCTCTCTGTGACTATCATAAAGAAAAAAAAGAAAAAAAAAAAAAAGAAAAAAAGAAATGTAACTACTTAAATGAAATGAAATACTGCTTTGTTCAAAACTTTTTAAAAAAATATTTATTTATTCATGAGAAAGAGAGAGAGAGAGAGCAAGAAGAAGGAAGGAAGGAAGGGAGGGAGGGAGGGAGGGAGGGAGAGAGGCAGAGACACAGGCAGCGGGAGAAGCAGGCTCCAAGCAGGGAGCCCAATGCGGGACTCGATCCTCAGTCTCCCTGGGCTGAAGGCAGCACTAAACCACTGAGCCACCCAGGCTGCCCTTGTTCAAACTTTAGCAAGTTTGCCACTATTTCAGAAAATGGATGTCACCAAAATGATGTCACAACACTACCACTTGTGGTATTGTATACAGACCTGCATGAGTCTATCTGTATCAGCCACATTCACAGTAATAATATGTACCTGACTACTTCATTATGTCTTCTTCTAACATAGTCGTGCATGCCTGAACATTTAAATATATGTTGAAATAACTTATTATCTCTTGAATTATATTCCTTTAATCCTTTATAGTTTGAGATATTGGGGTGTCTAGATGGCTCAGTCAGTTAAGTGTCTCATGATCCCAAGGTCCTGGGATTAAGTCTCACATCAGGCTCCCTGCTCAGCAGGGAGTCTTGCCTCTCCCTCTGCCCCTTCCCCATGCTTGTGCTTTCTCTCTCTCATGTTCTCTCTTGCAAATAAATAAATAAAAATCTTTTAAAAAAAGACATTAGATACTTTTGAAACTATATATGTGGATTATATTATTTTTTATTTTCACTTCAGGATAGTAAAGGGGTATTATAAAATATTTGTTATAAAAGGGCACTGCCATATTGGGTGAATTTAGGATGCTAAGAGTGAAAAGAAAGGCTTTTATGACTGAAGAGAGAAGGAAATGACTTTGGGTCCAACAGGATTGAAAACCACTAATGTAAAGATAATAATAAGACTGTGGTCTACAAAAAGAGCAGGGGCAGAGAAGGTAGGGCAAAGGAAGCATAAGCCTCTTTTTCACTCAGCTTTTAAGTTTCCATACTTCTGAGGAAACATGCCTTTACTGTGTCCTGTCTCAGGTTTTTTCCATTTCAGAGACCACCCCCCCCACACACACACTGTCCTGAACTATGCACTATCTACTGAAAGTGATTAAAATACTGGGACCTAAAAGGAACATTAATAAACAGCCACTGCCACCACAGCTCCCCATGAGCCTTCTGAACCTGCCAGCTTCCACACAGTGAGGTCATCTTCACTCTCAATCCTGATACAGAACTCTGTGGTACAGATCACCCTTCACCGGCAAAAGTATTTTTCAAGAACTCTTACCTCAGTAGTAGTTCCAAAATCAGCAGATGGGCTGCATGTGCTGGTATCTGGAGGAGCTGTGCCTACACTGCTTCTCACTGGAGAACCAGGGACTGGCCCTGCCATGGTTTCTGGATAGGCTGAAGAAGGACTGAGATTGCCTCTCCTCTGAATCTTATTCCAGACCTTATTCACATTATCAGTTAGCTCATATAAGAGCTGCACCTGAGCAGAAGGAAAAAAAAAAGGGAAAATAAGCCTTTCAACTTCGAATCACAATTAACTAAATTATGACATGTGAGAAAAATAAAACAAAGTTCAGGGAAACAAGAATATACGAAATAAGAATCTATTTATGTACCACTGATCATGATATTATATCATTATCTATAATCTATGATACATAATCATATATAGTTATACATATGATAATGAATATTTTGATAAAATGATAAGATATACAGAGAAAATTCATGTAACAGGTTTACAATTTTAAGTATTTTATCATGATTTGAATTTGAAGGAGATATAACGAATTTATACATGAAGTCTGCCACATATTCATACTGTGATATTTTATGAGCAACTTAGCATTTTTGTGGGAAAACCATGTTACTATAGTAATAATGTTAATAAAACAGCTTATTATGGGACAGTGAATTACTTTTAATATATGACCAATAGAATAAACACAAAGAAATGCCTCTTAAGCAGAGGTCAGTATCAGAATTAGATAACAAATATATACTAGTAAATACGATTATTTAATTACATAATTACCAGTCTTATTTCTAAATGATTTCCACATTTAAATTCTCCTTACTTTTCTGAGGAATAAACCTGAAACAAGATTTCCTGTCCAGCAAAATAAAGTGAAAAAGGATGACATAACATAGAATAGTAAAAGGAAAATGTTACATATGAGACTTTGCTATAGATAAAGAACATAAACTATCCAAACTACTATTCCCCTTGGATTTGTCATTCCAATATTTAGAGAAAAAACTGTTTAACTTGCACATTGTTTGACTGAGTTCTAAGATATTTACATAAGATTTCATAAATAAGCATTAATCACAGAATTTATATGACAACATATTGCAATATACTGCATAAAACAAATCCAAGGAAAAAAATGCAAACAAAATATATAAGCAAATCCACAGCTGGATACCATATTCTGCTTGCCATTAAAAAAAAAAAAAAGTGAAATTCTCATATTATAAGAAGTTTCAGCCCCAGGACACATCCAGATGATAAAGCTGGCTTCTTATGTGGGCAGAACAGATGCGTAAAAACACTGTTGTCAACCCTTATTTGATATAAAACAGTACTTGGGTTACAGTTTTCTCTTGTTTTACGTGTGATGAAGCCTCAAATCTCAGGTTATGGTTCTTCTTGTTTAAAAAAATAATCTAATGGCTAGAGATCTTACAAAAAAAAAACCTCTCAAAAAAATTTGTGTTCAAATTCTTTTGTCCTTCATAATCAAGAAAAAGTTCTCGCTAAAAAGAAACAATTTTGTTGCAAACCATATTTTGAAAAGAGATTATTTCACTTTTTCTTAAACTATTAAAACTGACAAGGAAAGCATAAATGGAAGAAAACAAGTTCTAAATACTTCTAAGGGCATAAGGTTTATTTATTTATTTACGAGAACTGATGCTTTTATTGTCACTATTTTTTATTTCCTTTAACTATTACACTTAAATAATTGTGTATGAATGTCGCTAAGTACATTCTGTAGTTAATGTACCAAGTAAACATGGACATAAACTTTAAACATTTATAGTTTCAAAGGAGAAAGTTACTATCACAGAATTCAGACTTGCCAAATTCAGAGGTTTTTTTAAAAAAAAGTAAAACAACTTAAAGATAAATGTTCAACTCTTATCTTTTAAGCTGTCCTAAAAACTACACCAATTCAGGCCACAATGAGCAACCATTACCCACCTATTCAAATGATTAACATTAATAAGCCTAACCATGCCAGTAATGACAAAGATGTGGAACAACTGAAACTCATTTACTACTGATGGGAAAGCAAAATTTAGACTACAGTTTGGTGGTTTCTGTAAAAGACAATATGTATGTCTTATTTACATACCTACCATATGATTCAGCCATTTCACTCCTAAGTGTTTCCCCAAGAAAAGTAAGTCTATGTCCACACAAGGAACTGAACACAAATGTTTATAGCAGTTTTTCTGCAGTAATCTACAACTGGAAAAAAAATCTCAAATGTTCACCAATAAGTGGATAAACAAAATAAAATATATCCATACAACAGAGTGATATCTATCAATAAGAAATCAATATGAATTCATGAAAAACATGTCTTAATCTCAAAATATTTATGCTGAATGAAAGGTAGGGGGAAAAAGGAGAGCTAGAGACACAGACTACAACTGTATGATAATATGTATATAGTACCATAGCAAAATGACAATCCATAATGACAATCAGTAGTCGCCTGGAATGGGGGAAGAAGTGAAATGGAAGATAACAAAGTAGCATAAAGAAACTCTTGAGGATGATGGATGGATGCATTATTACAATTCTGAGAATGGATTCATGGGTTTACATATGCAAATCTTATGGCATTAGACAATTTAAATATGTGCAGTTTTTTGTATGTAAGAATATTCCAGTAAAACTTTAAAAATCTCTAGGAAATGAGTACTATGTGAGGCAGCTTTATGTATATGTATGAAGGTTACTGAATATCAATAATACCTTGTATGCCAAATATTTACCAAATAACAAAAATGTAGTATTTTACTGTTTAAAAATTAATTTCACATGTACATTATAACCAACCATAAAGGAGACTTAACTGGACTGGAGAGGCTGAGAAAATTCTCAAGGAGATATATTTCTGAATGGTAGACACAATTTAAATGGATGCAAAAGGCCATTCGAATCATCAGACTAGCAAGAGCAATAGCCAAGTACAGGAAATGATATAGGGGCAAGGAAAATTCTATCCAGTTAGGCAGGAAGGACTTGTTGCAGAGTGTTAGGAGAGAGAGTCAGACAGAAGAGGAATGATAAAAATAGAAGAATAAACCATGGATATACAATTTCAATGGAAATCAAGCAGGAATGGAATTTCAACAAATAATTACTAACCCATGGTGAACACCAAAGAGTCCTAAGTGAATACAAATTTTAAAAGGCTAGCTCATTTGGCATGCAGGTTATTATTAATCATTAGAACTGTTTGAAAAAGAAAACCAAAAACCAAAAACCAAGAGTTTTTGCCAAAAATTTTTTTAAAAGCTTTTTCATATAAAGCAATAACCCTTACCCAGTCTGATTTTGCTTAAAGATAAAAATGAAAATCAGGGGCTCAGAAAAATTAAAAATTAGTGTTACTAGAATACAAATTCAGTTTTGTCTAAACACAATGATATATACCTAGACAGTGATGGCCAATTCTACTGCCTTTCTGACAACTGAACATAATTTATAGCAATAAAAACTATGAATAAATACAATAAAAAAGCAGCACAAACTCAACTCATTCTTTCTCCAGTTCTACATACTTACAACCCAAAAATGCAAAGATGGTTTTACATTCCTAGAAATGCCTTAAAAGAAGACAAAATCTATCAATTTATTGGCTAAGGGAAAATTGAAATTTTACATACTAAAAACATGATTCTCCAGGCTCTTTGAATTTTAGAATAAATACAGTTTTTAAGGCCAAAGAGACTAGTGTCTAAAGACACTAAAGAGAACTGGCAACGTTGGTAAAACAGTAAAGTTAAAGGGAAAGGTTAATGAAAATTACCCCTAGAAACAAAAACTCTGAATATTCCACTGGGTTAAATATTAATACTAATGCCCTTGAATGGCAATGAGTTCTAGGAACTGCATAGTAGTTTAGTTCACCATAGTTGATACACAGATCTACAATAATATCTAAAATGAAAATGAATTTATTATAGGCATGCCCTATGTACAGAGCTTACATTTCATTTTAAAATTTATAAACCACTTGAAGGTTTTGTATCTAAGCAATTATGAATCTAATTAATTGATATACCAGTATCAAAACTTCTGATATCATCCTAATAAACAAAAAGAAATGATATTTATGAAGGAATTTTTTCCTTAAAATGGAATCAAGATTTTTATATATTGGCTACAAATCAATACTCTGCAAAGCTTCTGATAACATATGCAAAATTTGATAGGTATATACACTGCTCATAGCTTTTATCAGATTCTCAAAGAAGTCCACGGCACAAAAAAGAACAAGAAGCACTCTCTCTCTCTCTCTTTTTTTTAAATTTTATTTATTTATTCATAGACACAGAGAGAGAGAGGCAGAGACACAGGCAGAGGGAGAAGCAGGCTCCATGCAGGGAGCCCGACGTGGGACTAGATCCCGGGTCTCCAGGATCACACCCCAGGCCGCAGGCGGTGCCAAACCGCTGTGCCACTGGGGCTGCCCAAAAACTAAACAGATGGATTAGTGAGAAACTACTAAAAAAAAAAAAAAAAAAAAAGTGACTTTAAGTCATTATCTTAAAAATAAACAGTAAATTTTAGGATGCATGTGGATGTCTATATTTTAGGGGCCCACAATACTACTAATAAGGTAGGATACCCAGAAAATAAAAATAGATCTATGGATATATTTCATCAAGAAAAATTAAACATTTTTGGTAAACAATGCCATCAAGGCAAATTAACTACATTACAAACACAAGGTTTATATTTATAGAACCTAAGAGCTTCCTAAGGGAAGCTCTTCAAATTATTAAAGAAATTTAATTTAAAAATTGGGTAAATGATATAAATTATCAACTCATAAAACAATTTCATTGGCCAATAAACATTCAAAAATTGTTCCTTATTAATAATCAGGAAAATACAAATTAATGTAAATAATATGAATTGTCAATTCACAAAAGAGCAAATGCAGTGGCTAATAAACATTTAAAAAGATGCTGAAACATCTGGTTTCATTTCCTTTCAGCATGAGAGCCATCCTTTAGGATTTCCTGTAGTGCAGTTCTACTGGTGATAGATTCTCATATGTGAAAATGTCTTTATTTAGTCTTTATTCATAAACATGTATTTTGTTTTTATATTTAGAATTTTGGGTTGAGAGGCTGTATTTTTTTTTTTTTATTTTCATGATTTAAAGATATTGCTTTTCTGAACTTTACTTATACTCAGGAGAAGTAAGCTAACAATCAAATCCTAGTTCTCTTGTATGTAATATGTCATTATTCTCAGGATACTTGCAGGATTTGCTCTTATCTGTGGCTTTCAACAGCTGCATTAAAATCTGTGTAGGCATGGCTGCCTTCATGTTGTACGGGCCAAGGGCAGGCCACCCCAATGGGCCACTCTGACATGAAGATTATACTGAATTAAAAAGCAATCAAAAATAGCAGATTCAGGATAAGCTCTTTACTTTCCCCACAACTGCCTCAAAAAATTTAGGTAGAGGACTTGATCCAGGAAGAGAACTATCACCACAAAAAACTACATTATGATATGAATGAGTTATGGTAGACAGGGAGGAACCTAGAAACGCCTGTTTGATCAAATGTCTCTATGTCTCATGTCTATGTCTCATGTTTCTGAGTGGACCAGTAAACAAACATTAAATTACTAAACATTTATTTTTTTTTCATCTTTCAATAAATTGCATTTTTGTTGTTTCAGGTTTTTATTTAAAATCTAGTTAGGTAACATATAGGGTAATATTGGTTTCAGGAACAGATTTTAGTGATGCATCACTTAAATATAACACCCAGTGCTCATTACAACAAATGCCCATCAACAAATTGGCCCACTCCCTACTTCCATCCCTCCATCAATCCTTAGTTTGTTCTCTATAATTTAGAATCTCTTATGGTTTGCCTCCCACTTTTCTTCCCCCTACCCTCATATTCATTTGTTTTGTTTCTTTAACTCTACATATAAGTAAAATCATATGGTATCTGTCTTTCTCTGACTGACTTCTTTCACTTCGCATAATACACTCTAGCTCCCTCCAGGTCATCCCAAGTAGCAAGATTTCATTCTTTTTGATGGCTGAGTAATATTCCAATGTGTATGTAATGTTCCATTGTGTATGTATACACTCACACCACTTCTTCTTTATCCATTCATCAGATGATGGACATTTGGGTTCTTTCCATAATTTGGCTATTGTTGATACTGCTGCTATAAACATCGGGGTACATGTGTTCCTTCAAATCAGTATTTTTGAATCCTTTGGGTAGGTACCTAGTAGTACAATTGCTGGCTCATGGGGTAGCCCTATTTTTAGATTTTTAAGGAACCTCCATACTGTTTCCCAGAGTGGCTGCACCAGTTTGCATTCCCACCAACAGAGCTAAAGTGATCCCCTTTCTCCACATCCTTGCCAACATCTATTGTTTTTTTGTTATTTTAGCCATTCTGACAGGGGCAAAATACTATCTCATTGTAGTCTTGATTAGTATATCCCTGATGATGAGTAATGTTGAGTATCTTTTCATGTGTCTGAATTAGCCATCTGGATCTCTTCTTTGGAAGAATGTCTGTTCATGTCTTCTGCCCATTTCTTAAGTGGATATACAAGTTCTTTATAGATTTTAGATACTAATCATTTATCAGATATGTCATTTGCAAATATCGTCTCCCATTCTATAGGTTAGCTTTTAGTTTTGTTGATTGTTTCCTTCACTGTGCAGAAGCTTTTTATCTTGAATAAGTCCCAATAGTTCATTTTGCTCTTGTTTTGCTTACCTCCAGAGTCATGTCTAGCAGGAAGTCACTACAGCCAATGTCAAAGGCATTACTGCTGTTGTTTTCCTTTAGGATTTTGGTGGTTTCCTGTCTCACAGTATCCAGAGGGAGTCTGGAAACCTATACTAAAGTAACCACTCCTGAGAAAGAGATGTACTTGGAGTCTTTCTTTTCTTTTTAAAGTAGGTTTCATGCTCAGCATGGAGCCCAACACAGGGGTGATCAAGAGTCTGACACTCAACCAACTAGGCCACCCAGTTTTTTAATCTTTAAAATTTAGGTTAATCTGGCACACAAAGATATAAAAGAGTATTAAAGCTGGTAATAATTAAACAGAAGTTGGTTTATGAGGACTTATGAAGACAAAGTTGAATTAAATGAATATAGTAAGAATTATTACATTGTTGAGTAAGGGATTCTTGAAAGATGAGGTTCATAGGGCCTCAGTTTAATTCTCAAAAATAAAAGGTCTTGGCATTTGAGGAGTAACAGCAAGGAGGCCCTGGAATCCAGGTGATGGAGGTAAGGACAAAAAGAGGAAGTAGACATGAGAAGGAACTACCAGACCAAAACTAAGCTCTATTTAGGTGATGACTTTGCTTAGAACCAGTTTATATTTAAAAACAACAACAAACCCTGAGCTCCATTCCAAGTAAAGTGGATATCTAATAAAGATATTTGAGAGCTCTAGGTTTAAGCCACATACATCACATTTAATAAGAGTCCACAGAAATCACAATACTATTAAGTATCTCAAAGTAAAAGAAACTTTTTTAAAAAGATTAATAGTGGTTTCCCAGGTTAAACAATAATGGTAATAAAATTCATTCTCAGCTAGGACAGCTACGGATATCCAGAATATGTATAGAGTAGGACAATCCTCTCAAGGCTAAAATGATATTCATAAGTTTCTAAAATAGAAGGCCTCTAGCAGTTAACTCCAAGTAGTAGTTGGCTATCATATAGGGATTAAGCTACTACAAATATAAATTATGAATACAAAAATTTTTTTCTATTTTCTCTAGAAGTTTCTTATCTCCTTTGGTAATTTGTTCTTAGGATCAGTCTCTCCTCCTTCTCTCCCTTCTCCATGCAACAAGGAACCTTTGTGTTACAATATAGAGGTCCGCATACTCTAACATTTTATATATATGTAATTTTTATATATAAAGATAAAAAATACATAAACATTTTATATATATGTAATTATACAATATATACTCTTTTTTTGTCTGACTTTCTTCACTTGGCATGGTGATTACTATATTCATACATGATGCTGCATTTTATCAATAATTCAGTCCTTTTAATGGCTGAGTAGTATTACATTGTAGGATAGGCCATAATTTGTTTGATTATTCATCTACTGATAAACATTTGGGTTGTGTTCCGTTTGGGGCTATACAAATAAAGCTGCCAAATACTATGTATGACAGTCTCTGCAAGCACATATATTTTTGTTTGTTCTGAAGAAAAACTTAGGGAGGAACTACCAGGTCATAAGCTAAGTGCAAGTTATTCTTTTTCAGGAATTTCCAAGTTGTTTCCAAAGCTGTATAATTTTAACATTCCCAGCAGCAGAATACAAAGAGTTCTAGATGGTTCACAATGTTCATCGTTTTTATTTTAGCCAATCTAATTGATGTATAGTGGATTTTCTATTCATGCTTTAATTTGTTTTTCCCTGACAAATAACGATGATGACCACTGCTTCATGCACTTAATGACTAGTGACATCTTCTGTGGTGAATGTCTGTTGAAGTCATAGCCCTGGGGTTTGTCTTCATGTTTGTTTGTTTTTGTTTTTGTTTTTTTAACTGTTCTTTGTTGTCACATTACCCAGCAGAAAGCATTCTTTAAATATCCTGGATAACAGTTTGACAAATATTTTATTTTTTAAAGATTTTATTTATTTGAGGGAGCACATGCACAAACAAGCAGGGGGAGGGAAGAAAGAGAAGCCAGACTCCCTGCTGAGCAGGGATTCCCAAAGCAGGGCTCAAGCCCAGGACCTTGAGATCATGACCTGAGCCAAAGGCAGACACTAAACTAACTTAGCCACTTAGGCAACCCTTGACCAATATTTTACAAAACACTTTCTCCGAGGAATGCCTGGGTGGCTCAGTTGGTTAAATATTTGGCTCTTGAATTCAGCTCAGGTCATGATCTCGGAGTCATGGAATTTAGCCCTGCAATGAGCTCCCTGCTCAGCAGGGAGTCTGCTTGAGGTTCTCTCTATCCCTCTTCCTTTGCCCCTCCCCAAACTTGCGCACACTTGTGCACACGCTCTCAAATAAATAAACCTTTACAAAAAAAAATGTTCTCCTAATGTATAGCTTTCTGCTATCTTAATGTGTCTTTCAAAGAGAAAATGTTTTTAAACTTGATTATGCCCAGTATCAAGATCAATTTGGAGAGCTCCCCTTTGGACAATATTGACTCATCCAATCTATGAACAGATGTATTTCTCCAGTTAGGTGTTCTTTAAACACCTAAAGACCTGGTTTTCAAGGTCAAGGACTTGGACATCTTTAGTTATATACATTTATGTTTCCAGGCACCAATATAAATGGAACATATTCATTTCATTTTCTAATTGTTTGCTGCTACTATATAAAAATATAATTGATTTTTATTCATGACTCTTGTCTCATCTCTACAACCTTGATAGTTTTATTAGTTCCAATAACAGGTTGTTAATTCTGATAGGATTTTCTAGAAAATATTTTATCATAAAAAATAGAAAAACCTTTACTTCTTTCCTTATGTCTTTTTATTTCCTTTGTTGGGTTTATTGGAATGGCTAGGGCATTCAGTATGATACAGAGCAAGTAGCAAAAAGAGGCTTTCAGGTTTTTTTCATATTTTAGTGGAAAACAATTCAATTCAGTATGATAATTGAGTAGGATATTTGATTTCCAACACATATCCTTTAATAGTTTGAAAAATTCTTTAATATTTGTAATTTGCTGAGAGTTTTTAATCACAAATGGGTGGTTAAATTTTGTCAAATGTTTACCTGTATCTATGGAAATTATCATAGGATTTTTCTCAACTCTCAAGAATAGTGAATTCTACCAAATGATTTCTGAATATTTTTTAACAGAATTTTCTGAATTGATTCTCCAATTTTTTAAAAAGATTTTATTTATTTATTCATGAGAGACAGAGAGAGAGAAAGAGAGAGAGAGAGAGAGAGAGAGAGAGAGAGAGGCAGAGACACAGGCAGAGGGAGAAGCAGGCTCCATGCAGGGAGCCTGACGTGAGACTCGATCCCAGGTCCCCAGGATCAGGCCCTGGGCTGAAGGCAGTGTTGAACCGCTGAGCCACCCAGGCTGCCCTGATTTCTGATTAAACCAAACTCGAATTTCTGAGATGAATCCTACTTTATTATCATTTATTAACATTTTTAAACACTGCTATATTGATTTGCTATTTGGTTAAGAATTTTTATATCTATTTTCATGAGGGATATTGATTTCTAATTCCTTCTTTTGTAAAGACTTTTTCCAGATTTGGTAATAGGATTATACTGGCTTCCAAAAATAATTTGGGAAGGAATCCTTTATATCTCTGGGGAAAAAAACTGTGAAAATTTCCTATTTTTTTCCTTGAATATTTGACAAAATTCAACCATTTGGGCTTTAAAAGTTCTCTTTATAACCTGTTTTGATATCACATTTCCTTTATAGATATATAAGGATATTCAGATTTTCTATTCTTGTATCATTGTTTATACAGCTATTTTTCAGTATAAAATTTCTATTTCATCTAAATTGTTAAATTGCTGGCATAAAGTTGTTCATATTCTATTATTCTTTTAAAGTCTATAGGATCTGTGTGATAATGCTCCTCCTTCAGTCCCTATATTGGTAATCTGTATATTATCTTTCTCTCTCTCTCTCTTTTTTTTACTGTACCAGTCATCGCTGTTTTTATCTTTATTATTTTCATCCTTCTACTTATTTTGGGTTTATCTTGTTCTTTTCTTAGCTTTCTAGAGTAAAACGTTAAATGAATGACTTAAGATCTTTTTTCCTTTATAATGTAAATATTTAAAATTATATTTTCAAAAAAATTTAAAAAATAAAATATAAAATTATATTTTCCTCTGAAGACTATCTTACTATATTCACCTTTTTAAATTGTCATTCAACCAAGATATTTTCTTATGTCCAAGTGATTCTGCCTTTGATTCATAATTTTGAAGTGTATTTATTGTTCAGATATATACAGATTTTCTATAGTTTATCACCAATTTCTAATATATTTTGACTATGATAATACATTTTGATCTCATTAACAAAATGAGACAATGTACACCTGAAAAAAATGTGCATTCCATATTTGTTAGATACGATGTTCTATAAATGTCAATTAGATCAGGGTGAGTTCGCCATATTTTTCATTCTTCTGTATCTCCAATTATTTAATTTTATCTGGTTGCTTTATCAATTGCTGAGAAAGCCGTTATAAAACTTCCTACTATGCCTGTGGTACTTACTTTTTGTATTTTCTATATCTCCATACTTAACTTTTCATCTAGGTGTTTTATATTTGCTGAGACAGACTGTATAAAAGTTCCTACTATGTAGTACTGAATAGATCATCTGTTTTTTTTTCTTTAATTCTAACCATTTTTATTTCATTCATGTCATTATTTCTGGTAAATAATGTTTTCCTTATGTTAATCTAACATGAAAATAAGCAGGACCAGCCGTCTTATGCTGTTCTCCAACAACTGTTATCTGTTTCTTAATATTTCAAGTGCTTCCCTTTTAAGCAATATATAACGGAGTCTTGTGACTCTTAATAGGAATAGCTGGATGGGGGGGGTCAGCAAACTTTCTGTTAAAGGACAGATAGTAAATATTCTAGGTTTTGTGAGCCATACTGTTTTCTGGTGCTCCTACTTAATTCTGCATAACAGCAACCTCAGACAAAATGTAAAAAATGGGTTTTCGGCCTGCAGGCTTTAGATTGCTAACTCATGGTCTAAACACTCCTACTTAAAATCATTAACACATAACATCAGTGGGAAGAATAGCTTACCTCCATTATTTAATTTATTTACATCACAAGTTTTTATTTAAATACTAGTTAGTTAACATACAGGGTAATAATTGGTTTCAGGAGTAGAATTCCTCACACAAGTATTCTCCTTAATACCCATAATCCATTCTGCTCATCCCATTTCCCCCCACCTCACTCCAACTCCCCTCCATTTATCCTCAGTTTGTTCTCTATAGGTAAGTGTTTTATGGTTTGTCTTTTTTTCCCCCTTCCCCTATGTTCACCTGTTTTGTTTCTTAAATTCCACATACATGTGAAATCATATGGTATTTCCCTTTCTCTGACTTATTTTGCTTAGCAAAATAGACTCTAGCTTCATCCATGTTGTTGCAAATGGCAAGATTTCATTGCTGTTTCTATCTTCTGTTTTGAAATTCTCTTACCATTTCTTGACTTCTTTAGATAATTTGAATATTTTTTTGGTATTCCATTTTAATACATCTGCTGGCTTTTTGGCCTTTTCTCTTTCTATTTCTGCATTTTATTTTCAGTAGTTATTTTAGGAGATTATAATGTATATTGGGAAACAGTTCATAGTCTAGAGTTTACATTATACCATTTCACATGATATTTGGAAATCTGGCAACCATTACGTCCCTTTAATCCTCCATTAACTAGGCAGGGAGAAGGGGAGAAAGAACGATGGTATCAGTAAGGAGGCTCTATAAAATATGAAATAATATTGTAACTCACTTAAAAAAACACACCCTAAGAACTGGCTTCATTAGTGGCTTATAACCACTGCTGCAGGGATAAACATATATTTATCAATGCTGACCTGTCGGATCCAATACCTATCTAAAACAATTTTTTTTAAACATAATTCAAATAGTATTCAACACTGACAATCTATGTAGAAAGTATATCATAGTCTGCTTAAGGTTAAAGAAACAAGTTAACTTAGGTAATCAATAATTTGTATAAATCTGGAAGATTGGAATTCATATTAACTTAAAACACTATAGGGACACCTTGATGGCTCAGCAGTTGAGTGTCCGCCTTTGGCTCATGCATGATCCTAAAGTCCTGGAACAGAGTCCCGCATCGAGCAGGGAGCCTACTTCTCCCTCTGCCTATGTCTCTGCCTCTCTCTGTGTCCCTCATGAATAAATAAATAAAATCTTAAAAAAAAAATTCTAACACTACAAAATTCAACACATTTGGCCTATACCAACTGAAATGTTATGGTTTTAGCAAACTATATTTCTTAAATAGTAAACAGTCCTCTTTTTTTTTTTTAAATATGTGTTGAGCAAAAGAAGTCTGGTTGAAAATTATATTTGATCATGTTAATAGACTCTTCCCGTCTGATAATAAAGTAGTCCTTCAGTGTTTAAACACTTTACATCTGCAACTGATTTCATTCTTTCAGCCAAAAGATGCATTTATGCTGCCACCATTACATTTTCAGAAGAATTTAAATTACAAAACTTGAGAGAGCTTCAAAGCAATACTTATCTAACCATGCTGATCTTGACGGCTCTGTTAAAAATAATTTAGGACACTAAACAGAAGAGAAACCCTTTACAAAATTGATAACAATTGTTCATAAATCCTATTATTTTAAATTTCCTTTCATAAATCAAATATACTAACCTGAGGATTTGAGCATTTTATTTGAAGTGACTCTAGGTCAACATGGAGACAGACAACAAATGAATGCCTTGTATCAGGTCCTGTAGCAAGTAGTTTTTGAGATGTAACAGCTAGAGTAGAGGTACAACCCATAGGTTCCACTAGGCAAAATGTCACTTGTTTTCCAAAAAGAGTATACATGCTGAAATGATGCAAGTTGATAGTCCAAGGAAAAGCATTACCTGGTAATAAGAACAAAGAGAGTAGTGAAATAGTCCTATAAAAATACAGTTGTCTTTTATACTTTTTTATTTATGTATCAAGTACTAATTAATTAATATAAAGTATGAGGTAAAACCATTTTTAATGCAGCTATAGATAAAGTACTTTGTGAAATCATTTTAAATTTAAGTTCAATTAGCCAACATATAGTGCATCATTAGTTTCAGAAGTAGTTTCAATAATTCATCAGTTGCATGTGAAATGATTTTTAAAAATATACTCAGTATTGAAATACTTATTAACATTTGTTCTTGAGATGCCAACTAATGCAAAATAGGTTCTTATGACAGTTTTGACTTTGCAATTCTACTAGAACTTGTAAGTATATCTATTGCAGACATCTTTTTAAGTAGCTAAATTATTTTTAAGCAAATTGAAAATACTTATTTTCTAATTAGAAAAGTACTAGTGCCTCACTGGAAATAAATTAGAAAGTATATAAAGAAAAATCAGAACCAGTCCTAAACAAACTAGTAAACATTATACAAGAAGAAAAATCAAAACTTGTCAAAATCCTGCCACTCCCAATAATAACTATTAACTAATATTACCTTCAAGTCTTTTTTTTCCTCCACTGTGTTGGATATGCCTATACAGTTAGAAGCAAGTATCACACTGTACTTTTACATTCAGGTTATTTTCCAATGACAGTAAAAATACAAAGTAAGTTACAAGCTGCATCATAGTACACACACACACACACGGAATATAAGCAATCATTTGAACTATGAATGGTGATATTAAGTAGATGCTACAAGGTAGACTCTTACAAGTTTGAATACTCAAAATGTATGGACCAAATATAGTTCATAAGATTAAAATTAGAATCTTGGAAATTGAGACCAAAATACTAGAATATATCTAGCTATATAGTAGGCCATAATTTCTTGACTGGAAACAATGAAAATTGCATAATATTATGTGGTCAGCACTGTGGTACTCTGCCTGTCTTAAGATTTAAAATATTTGCCCTCAAGAAAGAATGACAAACATTAAATCATCTGTAACTAATTCTAAAATTATTTTAAAAACTACACAAAGTTCCATGCTATTTTACAAAATAAACTCTGCCAAATTTGTCTTAAAATATTCTGGAATGATTTCAGGTTATATATTTAAAACTCGAGCTATATATAATTTTTCAAATTTGATGTAATCCAAGAAATGCTAAAAGGTGGGTATGTTGGATGAAGAGCACCAAATTTAAATTTGTTAAATGAAGAATAAAATCCTGATATTAGTACTATCTCCAATGTGTCCCTGCTTCTCCTTTGGAATGAGACCAATAAAGTATAATTCATTTTATCATATTCTAAGACTTAAACAGAATCTTTGAAAGCAATACATTATATCCATTTATTTAGTCTGCAGATTGTCTTTTAAAAAAGCACACTCTACATAGAAGCTGAGATCTTAACTTATAATGACAAAAATTCCTACAATTAATCATTGTGAAAAAAAAATGATCAAAACATAGCAAATCATTAGCTGCATATGTATTCCTTTTACATACATGTTCACACAAAATAAAAATACCTTATCTATTTATAGCACTAGGAATGTAATGTTCTAGGGACTCCCCAAAATATGTTTAGGCATCCATAGCAGGCCAGAACCATGAACTATTATGAGACCAGTATTTTATTTTAATTCTAAAGTTCTAATGCTGTAACATGTTTTATTTCAGATAAAACTATTTCTGGCAGAATTTTGAAATTTTCAAAGAATCTAAAGAACAAGAAAAAAATGAAAAACAAAACTTACAATATCATTTCTGTGTGAATTTGTGAAAACTCTCTTGACAGAGAAAATGATACCAATAAAATAATGATCATGAAAATGACACACACTGATTTGATTCAGATTTAAAAATTTGAAAGAGCATGAATATGACTGAGCTATGGGGAAAAATAAATATATAAAGGAAACTCAGTAAGATTGTGGGCTTCATGTGTCAAAAATGAGGAAGAGGGCACTGGAGTTCGTCAGGTAACATTAATTGACAACTGAGAGAAATTTTTAAAAGTATACAATGTGGATTTCCTTACATTGTATGACATGTTGCTGACTTTGCACAATACTTAGAAGGAGACGGTAAAAAACTTGTTTTAAAAAACAAAACAATATATATATTATATACACAATATAATATTGGAGATACTCTCACTTTTTTTTTTTTTGCTTTCTTAACCTTAATTGTTACCTGTCTTCAGAAGTAAACAAAAAAAGTATTTTCTCTTCCTTATTTTTTCCATTATGTCCCACAGTCCAGTATGACTCAGGCACCTTCTTACTTCAAATATGAATTGGTATAACAGAAATATTTTACTATCTACTGTGAGATTAATACTTTGGAGACAGATACACTATATTCTGCAAATATAAACAAGCCCAAACCGCTAACATTGTTTTCCCAAACCACTTAGCACTTAATTGATTTAAGACAGTTAAGGTAAAGGGTTAATTCTAAGTCATGTTAAATTTAGTAATAGGTACTTTCAAGGAATGAGGCATTAAAAATAACATGAATATAACCAATTTTCTGGAAGAGAGAAGCCAAAATGCCTAGAAAAGAGGTAAATGAAAATGAGTAACCCACAGATTTATTTGCCCTGCAAGTGAAATTCTAGATTTGGAACTTTATTATATTAACTCAACACTAAAAAAAACAAATAATTGACAATTAAAAACAAGCAGAGATGGGATGACTGGGTGGTTCAGCAGTTAAGCGTCTGCCTTTGGCTCAGGGTGTGATCCTGGAGTTCTAGGATCAAGTCCCACATCGGGCTTCCTGCGTGGAGCCTGCTTCTCCCTCTGTGTCTCTGCCTCTCTCTCTCTCTGTGTCTCTCATGAATAAATAAATAAAGTCTTAAAAAAATAAACTTTTTTTCTTTTTCCCCTTCTATTCCCTTTGTACTCCCTTCTCCTCATTATATGTATATGTTGTCATGTTTACATCTTCTTATTAATAATTTTCTAGTGTCTAATCATGGCCATTTCTTTTCCACCTAAAGAAGTCTCTTTAAAATTTCTTTTAAGGCTGGTTTAGTGATGATAAACTCCTTTATCTCTTGTTTCTCTTAGAATCTCTTTATTTCCCCTTCAAATATGAATGATGATCTTGTCAGGTAGAACATGTCTGAACTTAAATGACAATCAAATTAATATAGACTACTATTTACTTAGGATGTTATATAAGAAACTCATGGTAACAACAAACTTAAAACCTATGAGAGCTACACAAAAGAATGAAGAGAAAGAAAGCCAAAGATAACACAATAGATACTCATCATTCACAAAGGAAGAGAGGAAAAAGAAACAAAGAACTACAAAACAACCAGAAAACAAATTTTTTAAATGGCAGTAAGTACATACCTGCCAATAATTACTTGAAATGTAAATGGCCTAAATGCTTCAAACAAAAGACATAGTGTGACAAAATGGATAAAAAACAATACTTATCTATATGCTGTCAACAAGAGACACACCTCAGACCTAAGACACATATAGACTAAAAGTGAAGGAATGGAAAAACATTCACCATGTTAATGTAAGAAGAAAAAAGCCGAAATAGCAGACAAAAGACCTTTTTTTTTTAAAAGATTTTATTTATTTATTAATGAGAGACACAGAGAGAGAGAGAGAGAGGCAGAGACACAGTCAGAGGGAGAAGCAGACTCCATGCAGGGAGCCCAACGTGGGACTTGATCCTGGGTCTCCAGGATCAGGCCATGGGACTCGATCCTGGGTCTCCAGCATCAGGCCCTGGGCTGAAGGCGGCGCTAAACCGCTGAGCCACCGGCGCTGCCCGACAAAAGACTTTATTTAAAACAAAGAGTGTAATAAGAGACAATAAAGGCATTACATAATGATAAAGATATCAAACCAATAAGAGGATATAACAATTTTAACTATATACTGACCCAACACTGGAGCACCTAAATGAATATAGCAAATATTAACAGACATAAGGAGAGAAACTGATGGGTACATTAACACTCCACTTTCATCAATGGACAGATAATCCAGAAGAAAATCATTAAAGAAACAATGTGTTTGAATGACACACTGGACCACATGGACATAACAGATATATACAGAGCATTTCATCCAAAAACAACAGAACACATTCTTTTCAACTGCACATGAAACTTTCTCCAAAATCACATACCAGGCCATAAAACATCAATAAATGTAAGAAGACTGAAACGAGAAGGGGAAGCAGGAGACAGATGCACAGTCTTCAGTAACAGTTTTGAGAAGACAGCACTTGACCAAAGCCCATTTGTGGATGGCCCTTTTCATCCCAAACTGCATCTTTACTGCAAAGGGCCTGCACATTTCCATGTGCATTTTGTGAAAGCTCTTTGTATAGATCGGCCCTGTTTTGTTAATATATGTAAACATCACGATTATCAAAATAAACATTCCTTTCAAAATGCTTTTAATAAAAGACTCAAATCATACCACACATCTTTTCTTATAATGATATGAAACTAGAAATAAACTTAATGAAAACAAAACTGCAAAAAACACAAACACATGGAGATGAAACAACATGATATTAAACAACCAATTGGTCAATGAAACAAAGAAGGAATTAAAAAATGCATGGAGATGAATAAAAATGAAAACACAAAAGGTCCAAACTCCAAAAGAAGAGGCATCTATACTGGTAAAGAAGAAGTTAAACTGTTACTGTTTGCAGATGACATGATATACATAGAAAATTCTAAACACTTCACCCAAAAACTATTAGCATAGATTAATTCAGTAAAGTGGCAGGATACAAAATTAATACCTACAAATGGCTGGCATTTCTATACAGTAATAACAAAGAAAGTGAAAAATTAAAAAATCCACCATTTGCAATTGCACACACACAAAAAAACACCTATGAATAAACAACCAAGGAGGTGCGAGATCTGTACTCTGAAAACTATAAAATACTGAAGACACTGAAGACAACAAAAATACAAACAAAAATATTCGACGCTCATAGATTGGAAGCATTAATATTGTTAAAATGTCCATATTACCTGAAGCAATCTACAGATTCAGTTCAATCCCTATCAAAATACCAATAGTATTTTTCACATAGTTAGAAAAAAGAATAACGAAATAACTAGAACTACAGAAAATACAAAAAGCCAAAACAATCCTGAGAAAGAATAACAAAGCTTCAGATTTCACAATACCAGATTTCAAGACATGCTACAAAGCTGTGGTTATCAAAAGAGTATGGTACTCACACAAAAATATACACAAATAGTCCAAAAATAAACCCATGCCTATATGGTCAATTAATCTATGATAAAAGAGGCAAGAATATACAATGGGGAAGACAGTATTTTCAATATATGGTGCTGGGAAATTGGACAGCTACATGCAAAAGAAAGAAAGTGGACTACTTTCTAACACCAAACACAAATATAAACCTTAAATGGATTAAAGACCTAAAACCATAAAAACCCTAGAAGAGAGTACAGGCAGTAATTTCTCTGACGTTTGCATAGCAACTTTTTTCTAGATCTTTCTCTAGAGGCAAGGGAAACAAAAACAAAGTAAATTACACGGACTACATTAAAATAAAAAACTTCTATACAGCAAAGGAAACAATCAACGAAGCTAAAAAAGCAACCTACAGAATGGGAGAAGATATTTGCAAATGACATATCCAAAAAAGGGTTAGTATCCAAAATACAGAAAGAATGTATATGACACACACAGAAAATGAATAATTCAATTAAAAATGAGTGAAAGACCTGAATAGACAGTTCTCCAAAGATGACATCCAGATGGCCAAAAGATACATGAAAAGATGCTCAACATCACTCATCATCAGGGAACTGCAAATCAAAGCCATGATGAGATGTCATCTCATACTTGTCAAAATGTGTCAAAAATATAGGAAACAGGTGTTGGCAAGGATGTAGACAAAAAAGGAAACTTCATATGCTGTTGGTGGGAATGCAAACTGGTGCAGCCACTGTGGATAACATTATGGAGGTTCCTCAAAAAACTAAAAACTAAAATACTATATGATCCAATAAGTTCACAATTGGGTATTTATCCAGAGAAAAGAAAACACTAACTCAAAAAGAATATGCTACTCTATGTTTACTGTACCATTATTTATAAGAGCTAAGACATGGAAGCAACCTAAGTGTCCATCAACATATAAATGGATAAGAAAAATGTGGTGTCCACATGCACATGTATGTACATACACACACTGTAATATTAGCCATAAAAAAGAATGAGATCATGCATTTGGACATAATGGATGGACATAGAGGGTATTATGATAAGTGAAATAAGTCAAAGAAATAAAAGTGCCATATGATTTCACTCATATTTAAGAAACAAAACAAGGAAACAAAGAAAACCAGACAAATACAGAACAGACTCTCAAATACAGAGAACTGGTAGTTGCCAGAGAGGAGGGTGGGAGCAGATGACATAGATAAAGGGGATTAAGAACAATTTTTTTTGTGAGGAGTACTGAGTAAAGAACAGAATTGCTGTATCATTATACTGTATCACTGAAACTAGTGTAATAACATTGTTTATGCTTCAATTATAAAAAGGAAGAAATGAAAAACTTAGAGCCCAATACCAGATTCAAGGAGGTCTAAGGAAAAATAAGATTATGAACTCATTAATAGAAGACCTATCAAGGCACTTGGGTGGATTAGTAGGTTAAGTGACTGACTCTGTTTCAGCTCAGGACATGATCTCAATATCATTAGATCAAGCCCTGCGTACCGCTCCACACTCAGCATGAAGTCTGCTTGGGATTCTTTCCCTCTTCCTCTCCCTTCCCGTCAGCCCTTCCGCAACTTGTGTGTGCACTCTCTGTCTCTATCTCTCTCAAATAAGTAAATCATAGATTTTTTTTAAATGGAGGACATATCAATAGAAATGATCCAACATGAAAAAAAATGAAAAATTAACAAAAACTTAAGAGACCTGAAAAACATCAAGCATACTGATAAAAATGTAACACAAGACAGGAGAGAACAGAGAAAAGAACAGAGAAAAGAACAGAAAAATATTTGAAGAAACAATGGTTGAAGAATCCTAAAATTGATTAATAGTGTTAACAATAACATCCAAATAGCTCAACCAAGCCCAAAGAGGATGAATACTAACACATGAGATTCAATATAGAGAATATTAATATCAATTACATTAATCTAATTAATTAACATTAATTAGATTGATATATTCATCTCTTTAACATAGAGACATCGGTGAAAACTAAACAACCAGAGAAATTCCTGAAAGCAGAAAAAAAAATTACATATAGTAGAAAACCAACACGATTAAAAGCTGACTTTTATGTAAAATAATGGAATTCAGAAGACAGCACTATCAACATATCC